>NC_091707.1:16885000-17510000 GCF_041296265.1 Equus caballus
ACAAAAAATCAAACAACCCAATCAAAAAATGAGCAGAGGATATGAGCAGACATTTCTCCAAAGAAGATATACGGATGGCCAATAGGCACATGAAAAGATGCTCAACATCACTGATTATCAGGGAAATGCAAATCAAAACTACACTAAGATATCACCTTACACCCGTTAGAATGGCTAAAATAACCCAAACAAAAAATAACAAATGTTGGAGAGGTTGTGGAGAAAAAGGAACACTCATACACTGCTGGTGGGAATGCAAACCAGTGCAGCCATTATGGAAAACAGTATGGAGATTTCTCAAAAAATTAAAAATAAAAATACCATATGACCCAGCCATCCCACTACTGTGTATCTATCCAAAGAACTTGAAATTAGCAATTCCAAGAGACCCTATGTTCATTGCAGCATTGTTCACAATAGCAAAGATGTGGAGGCAACCTAAGTGCCCACCAACCAATGACTGGGTAAAGAAGATATGGTATACATATGCAATGGAATACTACTCAGCCATAAAAAAGGATAAAATCGTCCTATTCACAGCAACATGGATGGACCTTGAGGGTATTATGTTAAGCAAAATAAGCCAGATAGAGAAAGACAATCCCTGTATAACTCCACCTATATGTGGAAGTTAAACAAGTGGACAAAGAAAACAGATTAGTGGTTGCCAGGGGAAAGGGAGGTTGGGGGGAGGGCACAAAGGGTGAAGTGATGCACCTACAACATGACTGACAAACAATAATGTACAACTGAAATTTCACAAGGTTGTAACCTATCATAACCTCAATAAAAAATAAAATAGAAAAACAAGCAAAACAAAGCGAAAAAAAGGTGACAAACTGTTATTAAATATTTTCTACATAATACAAAGTATATTTAGGATATTTCAATGAAATCTCCAAAATTAAAAAAAAAAAAATGCTGGAAAAGAGATCTGAATCCCGGCCTCTATTTGCATTAGAGTGTAGACTTCTCCACACGTTCCTGTTCCATATGTTCTTTCCCACCCACAAGCCTGGAGGCAGTATGTGCTAAGCTTGGCTGTGCCAGGCAGACAGAGAGCTCTAGGGCTGGAGAGAGAGGTAAGGGTTGGCTACACAGATCTGGGGGTCCCCAGGGTCAGATAGGGTGGAAGCCTTAGGAAGCGAGGAGTGAATATGAAAAACAAGGAGAAGGGGCCCCACAAAAAACCCAGGGCAACCCTAACATATATTCCCTCTGACTGTTTATCTCCCACTTTTACAATGTCTCTGGCCATCCATCCTCATTGGAGAGTTTCTATGACAACCCTGGGCAATGTCTGTAGTGTGTTCAAACTACCCAGCAATCAGTCATTCGGCTAGCACAAAGGATTGGTAAGAACTTCTGGCCAGACTTCAAGAGATTCTCGGAGAGCACATGCTATTTTCCTTGAAATGCCCATTTCTTCCAGGAGTAATTTCATCTCTAATCCCGCAGCTTCACACATCAACAGATTTACTTGACGGTGTCCTGAAGAAGGAAGACAGTGTTGACTTTCAAGTGAGAAGAACTAATAAGGATAATAGGTTTTATTTTGGTAAAAACGAAGGTTCCAGCATGCGTAGAGTGATACGTTCTGAAAGCTCTTCTCAGCACTCTCGCCTGCCGTCCTTCCTGCCGCCCATCACAGCTGTATGATCTTGCATGAACAGAGGTCACCGATGGCAGGGAGCTTTTTAAATAAACTGCAGGGTCTCACAGCTCCTCCAACATCCTCCTCCCTGCTCCTGCTCCTGTGCTCCCATCTCTCTTCCTGCACCACAGCACCGACTGGTGATTTGTCTGCTTCAATGTCTATTTCTCCCACTGGGCTGTAAGCTCTTGGAAAAGAAGAACTGATCCCATTTAAAGTTGACATCCTCAGCATCTAGGACAGTGCCTGGCACTTACTGAGTCCTCTTCAAATATTTGTTGAATGGATGGATGAATAAATAAAAGAAAAACTCCAAATAAAACTCTTGAAGAAACTGAAAACACTTCTATTGACAGGCCAAGATTGGCTGGCAAGTTTTCATGCATGGACTGGGTTGACATGACATAAAATTTTATTGCTTGACTTCTGACACACTCATGTTGTGTAGAATGCCAGGTATGGGTCATGAAACTTGGCCATAAAGAGAGAGAGAGAAGGAGAAAGAGAAGGAGGAAAAGCTTATGGTTTCCTAAATTCTGTGCTTCTGGAAACACAGGGATGCACTTCAAATGATGTTGTATCTTACAGAGTCATAGTGTTACCAAAAAGAAAAAACCTAAACGAATGAAACTAACAGCAAAGTGGTTTGTGGAGGAAAGGCTAAATAAAATGCATGTTTTTCTTGGAAGAGAAATGAGAATCCTTTCATCAATAGTTAACTGACGTGATCTGTAAGGTGGTGAGAAGGGGCCGTGAGTCGCTAAACTTGACTCTGGCTCCGCATCCCCTGGCCAGCCTATCTCTCGTGCTCACCTTCTATGAAATGCTTCGATTCGCCTTCGATCTTTGTTAAAGGATCCTTTCCCAGCTGACCAGCCTTGCCAGCACCGAGCCACATTTCCTCAGATGGCATCTTGGCCATCTGGGCTCTGTCTTAGTGACACTCAGCCCATCTCTCTGGGATTCTGTCATGACCTTCCCTTTGGTGGTGTCTCTCTTCAGGCCACTCAGGCCATTATCACAGTTCTTGCTTCAGATGCCAGCAGCATCCACTTAACCTTATGTCTTACTCCTAAATGAGATGAAAAGCTGGGTCTTGAAAGAGCTGGGGGCGGAGGGGTGAGAGAGACTTTCACTGCTGCCTCTGACTCCCTTAGGATCTTTCCACAGCAGCAAGCTTGCTGATCTGAAGATTCCAACTTGGGAAGCAGTGTCCTGGTCTTCTCCCCATCTTTGATTTGGCCATTTGATTTCTGGAGCCTGGGGAGCCCTGAAGACTCTGAGAGTGGGTCCTTACTTAGCTCTGTTGCAAAAGAATGATGCAGATCCTTGTGGCCAGAATGGATTGTAGCTGGGGTTGGCCAGTGCCCTAAACCCTGGGACAGTATTTGCTGTGGTGTCGTTTGGGGACAGCATACCCAGACATAATTATTAAAGATATGGATTCCTGAGCTGCCCCTCAAACCTAATCAGAACCTCTAGAGAAGGCAACTCTAGAATTTTCATACGGGAGAAGCTCAGGATCAGCAATCTGCTTGGTCAGGAGTAATGAGGCTTGTCGTGAAACTGTTTCAGCAGTAAATGCATGTTTGACTTAGAATGAATTTAACTGAGTAAAAGCCCAAACTAAAAACAACCAAATGTCCATCAACACGGGAATGAATAAACAAATTGTGGTCTGTCTTTAAAATGGACAACGATTCAGCAATAAAAAGGAATAAACTAGTGACATATGGAACAACAAGGATAAATTTCACAGACACTGTGCTGAGCAGAAAGAAGACAGACAAAAGAATACACGCTGCCTGATTATATTGATAAAAACTCCAGAAAAGACAACCTAGTCCATGGTGACAGGAAGGAGGTCAGCCGGTGCTCTGGGCTGGGATGTCGGATAGGGACTCACCGAGAGAGGGAATGGAGGGGGACTTCGGGGTGGAAATGTTTACGTTTGGAAATGACAGTGGTTGTGGTTACTCAGGCATATAAAATTGTCAAAACCCATCAAAAGTTGCACTTACAATGGGAGCATTTTATTGTGTGTAGATTATATCTCAAGCAAGTTGATTTTTACAAAGAGCAATGCTTTCTACAGATTCACACTTTACAGAAGAATAATGAAATTTCAGTTGCCCGTATCATGTCAACGTACATTACTGTGTCTGTAAAATTTGGCGTGGCTTGTGATGCTTGGGGGGATTATGGGGTGGGGGCTAAAGCTGCCCGAACACTGATCCCTGCGGCTGAAGCCCAGGTTCTAGACTTGAACATGGCTGTAGTGACTTTTGTGCTCTCTGCCGTTGAGCTGCTGACATCCCAGCTCCCTGAGGATTTTTGAACTGTCCTTGAGTGACTGCTGAGCTGCTGATGTTGGCTGGATTCAATGAGGTTGGGGGCTGAAAAAAACTGTTGTTACTTTATTCAGTTCATAAACTTCAGTATTAGTTACGAGGCCTTACTGACAAACAGCTGCAATGTATTTTTGGCCAGTTTGCATACAGTAATCTTATCTTGTTAACCGAGAGGTGGTGTTTACTTTGTCTGAGCATCATCCTATAGGTTCCAGAATGCTTGAACAACCAAGTGTCATCCCAGCCAAGCAGTCTTGTAGGAATTGGTGCTCTGTATGGCTCACCACCTTTTCCAGATCATCCTAGGGTTTCCCTTTGGGAGGACAAAGTGGATGGTATTGTGGGGACCTGAAATTGGCCACCCCAAGACAGGTCTCTTTGGCATCAGGATTATTTGAGGCTGATTGCTTTTGATAAACTGGGACAGGGAAGGAGGCTCTGAGGAATGGAACTTGCCCTTTGTTAGCACACATTTACATTTGTAAGGTAAATCTCTATCTGTAAAGGTGCCTCCCTCTCTGTACCAGGAAGAAGAAAGGAGATGACCTTCTCTCTAGAAACTCTTAATCAATACCAAAGGCAAGGACTTAAATCTGCATTTTATTGTGCTTGTCTGGTAACCTCCTGTAGCTGACTTCCCTCCCCCTCCCAACGTTGGCATTTCTTTAAGGATTAAGCATCTTTCCTTAGGCTAGGAACTGATTGCTGCGCTCACCTGTGACCACCCAGCTCCAGACAATCGACTAGCCTCCTGCTACACCCACCGAGACAGCAGAGCACTACCTGCTGTGTCCATCAAGCGCTGTGCCGCCAGGGCAATCTTGTGACTATTGTGGGAGGGACATTTCAATCACATGTGAAACACCCTGTTTGGGGGTATATAACCACTCTGTGCACCCCACTTCTTGGGTGCCCTTTCTTCCTTCGGGAAGAAAGGCCCCAGGCCATGGTTCCTCATAAAGCTTTGTTTAATTTTCTCTTGCTATTCTGTCTCATGTGAATTTAATTCGTTCTCCGGCCAGATGAACCCACCTTTGGGAAGAGGAAATGTCTTCCTCCCCTACAGTATCATAATGACATCAGCTAACACTTACTGCGTGCTTAATTACTGTGTGTCAGGCTGAGCACTGGGTAGTCATCAGCTCATTTAATCCTCACACTATCCAAATGAAGATGAATCTGAGATTTAGAGAGATTAGGGGACTTTCCAGAATGTTCACGCTGCTTTAGTGCCAGAGCTAGACTTCAAGCCACACGCAACTCTAGAGACTTGGACCTCAGCCACGCTTTCACACTAGAATCACCTGGGAAGCTTTTAACACTCCTGATGTCTAGGCTCTACCCCAGAACAATTAAATCAGAATCTCTGGTGGGGTGACCCGGGGATCAGTACTTTTTAAAGCTCCTGGTGGTTCTAATGTGCAGCTAAGGCTGGAAACCACCCTCCAACTTTTGGGCCCTTCGCCACAATGTTATAATGAAAGATGGTGAGCATAGTGCACCAGGCTCACCCTGACACTGACTGATGTGCTTCTTTTCACGTCCTTATACTAATTATTGATGAGGATTTTTAGGCTGCTTAATTTTAAAATGGCTTATGATGAGGATTTTTAGGCTGGGTAGTTTTAAAACTACAGATGAGATTCAGGCTCCAAGGAGTGGAATTTGTTTGCCCCTTTGTTGGGAAACATTTACATTTCTAAGGGAAACCTCTATCTGTGAAGATGCCTCCCTCTCTGTGCCAGGAAGGGGGGGATGGTCTTATCTCTAGAGGCTCTTGGTCAATGCCAGAGGCAAGAACTTAAGTTGGTTGCTGTCTGGCAATCTCATGTAACTGGTTTAGGGTGGTGGTGTCTAACCTTTCTAACTTTTACTTAATCCGATTTGATTCTTATCTAAAAGTCATGGGATCACCCAATGACCAGACCCCACCCGCACTGATACCATTTTAACTTTTTTTCATGTTCTTTCCTTTGTCTTGTAAAGAGATGAATCATATACCTATGCCTTATAAAATTAGCCCTAACCCTCAACTCGGGGCAGCAGCAGGAGCTCTGACTGCCCGTGGGTCCTGTCCCCAAGCACCAGCTCTGCCTGCCCATGGGTCCTGTCCCCATGCCAGCGGGGGCAGCAGCAGTGGCTCTGCCTGCCCGTGGGCTCTGTCCCCATGCCAGTGAGGGCAGCAGAAGCGGCAGCAGCAGAAGCTCTGACTGCCCATGGGTCCTGTCCCCATGCTATTCCACACTATTCTACTCTCTAAATAAAAGAGCACTACTGCCAGATCTTGAGAGTCTAAGAAATCTTTCTTTCGACTCCTCGGCTCACCGACCCCGCATCAATTATGACCCTACTTCCTCTCATCTTGTGATTTAACATTGGTTCACAGGAATAGACTTTTAGGGAGAGCTTGTTGTGTAAGAGAATATAATGGATGTCTTCAAAGGACCTTTCCTTTCCTCCTCTCTCACATGTTTCCCAAGTGCCTGCCATGCATCAGGCACTGGTGATACAAACCTGAACGAGCCCCAGTCATGCTCCCAGGAAGCTTCCTGTCTTCTGGGGAGACAGACCTATGAGTGGTGATGGAAAAACTAACATGTGCCCTGATGGGGGAAGGAAGCACAGGGCAACAGAGGATGCACAGAGGAGTCAGCGAAGGCTCCCTGGAGGAGGTGGCAGCTGAGTGAACTGATGGATAGAGGTCAGCCATGTGCAGGGAGAGGAGCATCCTAGGCAGGGTGTGGCATGAGCAGACACAGGGCTTGAGATGGCAGAAGCTTGAGGTGGACTTCTGGGTGGCTGAAACCACATGGGAGGCAAACAACGGAAGGAAATAAGCCAGAGGAAGATGGATGACCTTGAAAGCATGTCAAGGAACCTGGACTCTGTCCTATAGGAGACAGTAAGTCACTGAAGTGTTTTAAACAGGAGTGTGATGTGATCAAGAATCAGCATTTAAGGTGATGATGGAGAAAGAGAAACCCAGGGAGAAAACGGAGGAGAGGCAGCAAATATGCCTTATAGCTTTATATCCTATCTGCCACTGAAGCCTAAATGTCCCCATGAGAGCGGCTGATAGGACTGTTAACCTGACCAGCTTATTGAACAGACTGATAAAGATCGACTGATAGTAGCTGGTAATGACAAGCTCCTTTCCTTCTTGGCCAAGCAATTTTCTTAAAATTGGCGAAAGAAGATGCTTGTCAGCCTAGGGAAGGGTTTTCATACCTAGCTCCAGGGATCCATGAAGCCTCTGAAATTGTGTGCAAAATTCTGTGCATTTTTCTGGGAGAGGGTTGTAGCTTTCATCATACTTTCAAAGGCTTTCAGGACCTACGAACCAGGTAGCTGAAGATTAAAATCCAAAATTTGAGATAAGGATAGTCTGTCCTTTCAGCTGACCTGGAGAAAGGCTTTGGGAGAAAGGCCCAAATGGACTTTCACAAATATTTTAATGGTGAAATTTTAGGTAGCAGACTCCTTGCACTGTCTACATTAAATACACACTTAAGTTCATATATGCTCATCTCCAATGCAAAAGCCTTTGTGAGACTATTTTCTAGGCAAGGTGTGTAAGCCTGATCCTTGACTCAAGCTTCTGAACTGGAAGAGACGAGCCTACAGGAACAAAGGGATGAACATTGCCCAGAGGGAGTTCCCAATAGGAGCCGCAGCTGCTGAGATGACTGGTTTTGCATGTGCAAGAGCCGTGATCTGAGATCTCTGCCGCCTCTGAGGCCCTGATGGCCTGCTGAGAAGTCACGAAGGTACCCCGCCTTGCCTAGGCTTTTGTCGTTGCAACTGCGTATACACACAAGCAAACATGTGCTTCCCGCCTTGCCTTGATTCACATTGACAGTTTCTTGGTAAAGCAGGTGGGTAAGAGTGATTTTCCCAGCAGGAAAAGCCTGCTCTGCTGCTTCACGACCAGCTAGCCAGTGATAATGAGCTTCACCCCAGGCCACCGCCAAAGCTGCTGTCCCCTTCAGAAGCAGCCACATTAGAGAGAGGTTAATGCATTCATGGTGAGCTCTGTAGGGGTGGGGGTTGGTATCCTCTTTGTGTGTGTGTGTGTGTGTGTTTACATTCAGAATCTGGAAGATAGTTATTGAAAGATGATGGTCTCCACTAATTAATTAATTTTGTCCTCTCCAAGGACCACGAATTTATTGCCAATGGTTTGAACTTCATTTGGGGTCTAGTTTCCTCCTTTGCAAAAAGAGGATGTTGCACAAACATGATAACGTCACTCCTGCCTAATACCTCCATTAGCTTCCCATTCCTTGGAACCAGAGAATCCTGGGGTTTACGTCCAGACACCACTAATGTTAACAAGAAAGGTCTTAGGTACTCCAAGTTAGGGCAGCTCTGTCTTTAACTGTTTTATATGTTGGATTTCCACAAGATTTTATTTGATGGAAGGGTTCACTAAAAATTAGAAAGATTTCAAAAAGTAAAGTATGAAAACTATTGGTCCAGACACAAAGTCTGATAAGAGGTGGGCTAACCTAGGAGCGGCTCAGGAAGTCTATCTCCTAGTTACAAAAACGGTGCCGGGTAATTCAGGTTTCCATGTGCAAGTACTTACATGTCTGGGAAATAGTAACTTGATTCCATTCCCATTGCAATGGACAGTAGCCCACACCGGGAAACTTAAAAACACTCGTCCTTGGCTGCCCTTCCTCTGGTAAGTACTTTGCTCTATGCATGCAAGGTTTCAGTCAGTGGAAAGCTGGCAGGCAGCTGAAATTTAGAACCCAAATATGCATGTCAAGGTATTGTTTACCACATAAGAGTGATTTATTTTTATCATTGAAATCTTAAAACCTTAATATGCTTCCCAAGAAGATGGCTAATTTAGAAAAGGCCAAAAGAAAACTGAAGAGAGAAAAAAAAACTACGGAAAAGTGAGAACCATTTAACTGAATTCTTTCCAGAAGTTAGACTCTTCTTTGGCTGGTAAAAATGGATTAGTATATGTATCTGTTTTGTTTATTTGTTTCATGCAGTTTTTACTAATAGATTTTCAGTTCAACTCCAAACCCTACTGAATAACTGGAATGTTGAAAAAATATTTAAAGACTACTGGTTTGAAGAAACATCCAACTGTTGGTCTGCCCAAGGAGCCCATGTGTCTAGGCCTAGCTCTGCCTGGGAAATAAGAACTTATTCCTTAGTCAGTTGTCAGCTCCTTCACAATTGGGCTTCAAATTCTATTTTAAGCCTTTTCCACAATCATTTCCCCCAGGAACAGCTAGGGATTACCTGGACCCATCATCTGCATTCACTACTTCCCAACCTTCCCATATTCCATTTACTCTCTCAGGAACACGCTTTTCCCCTCTCAGCTATCTGAAAAACTCCATAGCACTCTGCAAACCTAGCTCAAATGCCCCGTCTTCCATGAAGCCTTCCACAGCACTCTGTAATTCACACCTTATAGCCCTCACCACGCGCAACATGATTCTTTAAGTGATTTTCTTTCTTTACTGAACTGTGAACTCCTTGAGGTTCGTAGCTATGTTTTATTTATCCCCAGCGTGTATCGCAGGGTTGGGCGTATCGTAGGTGCTCAATAAACATTTTTTTGAAGAAATGAATGATGATTCTTAAAGTCCCTGATGGCTCAAAAATTATATTTTCTATGACTTAGCAGTGGAGCCCACAATTTCAGGGTTCTGCAAGACCATCAAACAGCTTACTCTAATGCTACTATCTGGGAATCAAAATAAAAGTACCCGGATTGGTCACCATTGCCCAGAGCTAGGTCGCTGGTATTTGGCACTTACTCAAGCAACTCTATCAAGTTCCTTCTTTAGGATCCATGTATATCCTGTGAGGTCAGAAACCTTCAGCCCTGTCACCAATGAGCATAGCTTGGAGGAAAAAAGGTCTGCGATTACCAGCTATCTTTAATTTTGGAGGCTCACTGAGATTCACCTGACAAAGCCCAAAGCGATGACTTCAGTTTGCAAGGTATTGGTTAAAAAGAAAAAGGAGTAAATGGATATTTTTGTGCTGCTGTTACCATACCATCCAACTGGTGCTTTTATTTTCTTCATATTTTCTCTCCTCAATCCCTCTCTTCTTGTGGATTCAAAGTTGGCCTTTATAATAATGTGTTTATTCATGAATATTTTTATGTGTGGGAAAAGAATAGTTGGCTTTGAAAAGAGCTTTTCTAGACTGGAGAATTTAATTGAAAGTGCTGCTGCAATGGGGGAACAGTAGACATTTAAATTCAGTTCCCAAGGTGTTAGATTCCAGGAAATCGTGTAGGAATACAAAATGCCAAGCTTTCATTCTCAGAAGTTTTTTACAAAGAAGAAAAACTAGATAATGTACATTCTGCAGACTCTAATCCTCTCAATAACCTTCTAATGGATTATCCCAGCTAACGCGTGGGTCTGGCAGCTGTAACAGAGACCCCAACTACAGTGCCTTCAAGGAGATGGGAGTCCCTCTCATCTGAGTCCAGCATGAGCAGTCCAGGCTGGCTTGGTAGCTCCTCTGTATCAGGGAGCCAGGCTTCTTCAGTCTTGCTGCTTTGCCATACCCAGGGTGTCCCTCTTGCACAGCGCTCACTTTGGCTCACACCGTGTTTGCACTCCAGACAGTGGAGGCAGAAAAGGCCAAATGGAGTAGCTGCTCCTTCCCCTCTTCAGCAACGCTGACAGCAGCACCGACCACTCCTGATCATTTCGGGTTGGCCAGAACTTAACCACACGGCTATGTGCTAGTTAAAAACCAGGGGTTTTATTCCTACAGAAGGAGGGAGCATGGGTCTTAGGGGACAATTGTCAGTTTCTGCCATGTTGTCAATTCATGAAGTTTCCTCAAATTTGGCCTCAATTACAGTTAGATCTATTTTGTAAAAATCTCTTTTTCTTGTTAAGGGGAAGCTTATATGTTGGCATGTGTGGACAGGTGTGGTCTCCCTCCTGGTTGCTGAACGTTTCCTTGATCGATTTCCATAAGTCCTTTAAGAATGACACGTTAGAATATCCACATCCAAGAGTCTCAGAGTCCACTGGGGTTTTATGCCCAAATACATGAGGAGTGAAACTGACCTACGCGACACGGGCAGCACATTGCCAATGCCTCTCCAGCGCTGTGTCCAGAGAAGGGTGCTTGCTGGTCCTGGAACACTGCATGTCCTTCAGGAGGGTGCAAGCTGCAATCCCGATAGCAGTGGTGCTGTCCTCTCCTTCCTTCCTTTGTATCTTTAAATCACCTTATACCTTTAGAAGTTATTTCACATCATTTCATGTTTATTGCTTTTGTTTCCCTACCCACTCTCCCTGGCCACAACCTCAAGCCTTCTTTGACTCTTTCCTGGAAAGTGATATATTGTCGGGTAAACAACTGACTCCCAGGCTGACTCCACTCTGCCTGCCTATAAACCCTTTCTTCCCTGGCTCACAACCATGCCTACAATTTCTGCCATCAGAATGGCTCCTATAGTTCCCTCTGCTGTTTCCCCTCTGACAAGAATAACATCTGAGCAGCCATTAAAACACCAGGATGGATTACATCTTCAGGTTAGCTACACAGAGCAGAATTTAAGGACGGGGCGAGGTGCGTTCTGATGAGGGAATAGCAGCGGCAGTTCCAGGACGGTGTCTAAGGCAGCCAGCAGACAGTGGGTGCCTTGGCCGGGGGTGACTTTGGGAGGCCCCCATGGTCTCTGTTGCTGCTCCTCCCTCACAGCCCCCATATTCTTCATTATGGTCAAATGTCATTTTCCCAAATGAATGATGTATAAATCTGGCTTCGAGCCCCAGCCCATTTCCAAGCATACTGGTGTAGGGAAGGAAGACATTTCCTCTATCCAAAATGTGGGTTCCTCTGGCCGGAGAATGAATTAAATTCACATGAGACAGAATAGCAAGAGAAAATTAAACAAAGCTTTATGAGGAACCATGGCCCGGGGCCTCTCTTCCCGAAGGAAGAAAGGGCACGGAAGAAGTGGGGTGCACAGAGTGGTTATTTACCCCCAAACAGGGTGTTTCACATGTGATTGAAATGTCCCTTTTACAACAGTCGTGAGGCCGCTCTGTCAGCACAGCGCTTGATGGAGGCAGCTAGGTCTGCTGTCTCAGAGGGCGTAGCTGGAGGCAAGTCGATTGTCTGGAGCTGGGCGGTCACAGGTGAGCGCAGCAATCAGTTCCTAGCCTAAAGGAAGATGCTTAATCCTTAAAGAAATGCCAAAGTTGGGAGGGGGAGGGAAGTCAGTTACAGGAGGTTACCAGACAAGCACAATAAAATGCAGATTTAAGTCCTTGCCTTTGGTATTGATTAAGAGTTTCTAGAGAGAAGGTCATCGCCTTTCTTCTTCCTGGTACAGAGAGGGAGGCACCTTTACAGATATTTACCTTACAAATGTAAATGTGTCCTAAGGAAGGGCAAGTTCCATTCCTCCTTCCCTGTCCCAGTTTATCAAAAGCAATCAGCCTCAAATAATCCTGATGCCAAAGAGACATATCTTGGGGTGGCCAATGCCAGGTCCCCACAGGGGTCTGAAACTTTAAGTGATGGACACTGACATCTGATGGCTACCGATCTTCTCCGCTAGCATTCAGCTGTAGAGAGTTTAAAATTTCCACCCACAGACAATCTGGTCACCTCTGCGCCCCCACCACCCTGCAAAGTTAGGGAACACCTACTTTACTCCAAAAAGGACTCTGCGCTCTGCGGGAATGCCCCTCCTGCTTCCGGGTGACGCGAGGCTTGGCTTCCCCGTGCCCCTCCTCTATGTGAAATGACAAGAGCCCTACCTCTGGATCCTGAAGTACTTGTCCACTCGAGGAGAAAGGCCATGGTGTGAGAGGAAGGCTGTCTGACAAGCCTGTGGGGACCTGGAATTGGCCACCCCAAGATGTGTCTCTTTGGCATCAGGATTATTTGAGACTGATTGCTTTTGATAAACTGGGACAGGGAAGGAGGCTCTGAGGAATGAAACTTGCCCTTTGTTAGGACACGTTTACATTTGTAAGGTAAGTCTCTATCTGTAAAAGGTGCCTCCCTCTCTGTACCAGGAAGAAGAAAGGAGACGACCTTCTCTCTAAAAACTCTTAATCAATACCAAAGGCAAGGACTTAAATCTGCATTTTATTGTACTTGTCTGGTAACCGCCTGTAACTGACTTCCCTCCCCCTCCCAGCTTTGGCATTTCTGTAAGGATTAAGCATCTTTCCTTAGGCTGGGAACTGATTGCTGCACTCACCTGTGACCACCCAGCTCCAGACGATAGACTTGCCTCCTGCTACCCCCTCCGACATAGCAGACCACTACCTGCTGTGTCCATCAAGCGCTGTGCTGACAGGGCAATCTTGTGACTATTGTGGGAGGGACATTTCAGTCACATGTGAAACACCCTGTTTGGGGGTATATAACCACTCTGTGCACCCCACTTCTTGGGTGCCCTTTCTTCCTTCGGGAAGAAAGGCCCCAGGCCATGGTTCCTCATAAAGCTTTGTTTAATTTTCTCTTGCTATTCTGTCTCATGTGAATTTAATTCGTTCTCCAGCCAGATGAACCCCCATTTGGGGAGAGGAAACGTCTTCCTCCCCTATACCTGCCTGCCTCGAGGTCGCACTTAGAACCATTCACAGGCTAATGCGGTCTGCAGGATGCACAGGACAAGCAGCCCCAAGAGGATGCAACTGAGAGTAAGACCAGTGCTGCTCTGAGGGCTTACAGCCCAGGGAGAGGAGGGCCCGGGCCATGTCTCCTCCAGGGAACCAGGGGGACCAAAGGCAGCCGTTGGGAAGTCTGGCTTCTGACCTGGAAATGCAAAGCAGATCAGGGGAGTAGGGACGCTCTAGTGCCAGCAGCTGTTTTCCTGGAAAGACTGAAAATCTCTTGCATGGGTTCCATTTAACCCTGCCTGAACCGGACCTGAGGTCTTCTCAGGAGACTCAGCAGTGTCTTTCGTGAATAGACAGGACCCTATGGGGGTATACACCCTCTTCACTGCCCCTACCACTTCTCTGTGTAATAATTTACGCATATTGTAAACACACGGTGGCTTTCTCAGCCTTGGGGGGATTCCTCCCACTGTCCTGCATTTTTTTTTCAAAAGCTTCTTGAAAATTTTGTTATTTCAAGGAACCTGCAAAGTCTCAGACGTCTTACCTAACCATAGGACGACTCCATGCAGGGCTGCAAAAATCAGTCCTCTAGGTAGAAGCCATCCCTGGCAGCAGTCACAGACTTACTGCACATCTGCATGCTGGAGTGAAGAGGGCTGCGGGCAGGTGGGGCACGCCAGTGGAGAGGAGCCGCCTCTGAGGGAAGAGTGCGGGGTTGGGGGAGGAATGGGGGATGGGATGGGGGACTACACGATGACACACACACACACACACACACAACACGGCCGGGGGCACAGCCCACCCCCCACCCCCGCAGCGTGGCTCACTGGAGGGGTTTGAACTGCCATCCAGAGTAAGTTAGTGTCTCAGAAGCAGCAGAAATGACTCTGAACACGTTTTACTCTGTCTGCTAAGAACTGGTAATTTACACAGCAATTTTTGTAGGTGGTTACTTCTCTGGATCTTTCGAGGGAAGGAACTTCTGGTTCCTTACAGTAATACTGTATGGTTGGCAGCGGAATAATAGAAGTTTAAGGCTTTTAGAGAAATTAATTTTGATTTTTAAAAGAAAGGCACAAGGAGAGCCTTGTGAGATGTGATTCTTTAAGTAAAAAATCTTGTCTTTTAGAGGAACTGGATTCAGAAGGGAAAAAGAAAGCCTGAGTTGGGATCAGCTCAGAGATGCTAATGTAGGGGTCTAATTCACACCTCCAGAAGCAGGTGAGTCTGGGCAGAGATGAGGCAGACCATAAATCATTAGCTTGTGCGACTTGTGACTCTTCCTAGCCAGAGATTAATGGGAGAAGGTGGTCTTTGCTACAACTGTGGAATGACCGGTTGCAAATGTTGTGCGCCAGGAATTATTCAGAGTATCCATCGTGCAATTAGAGTAGGCAGCCACTGACGCTCCCTTGTTCTTCTCTGCTTGCTCCAAATGACGAGGCTCATCGAAGAAACGCTCATAACAATCTCTGCATTCCTATTTTATATCATAAGTGCTTGCTAAATCAGTTCAACATTAAATAAAGGATGTCATAATTGTTGCAGGCTTTTAAAGATATAAACGTCTAGGTACAATCTGGTAGTTTTCCGCTAATCATCTCTTCTAAGTTCGCTTTTTAATATGAAATGTGCTACATATACAAAAGAGAATATATAATGTATGTGTATACATACAATTGAAAGATGTATAATAAAATTAGCCAGTGTAATCCCTCAGAATAAGACATTGCTAGTCCATCTGTTGCCCTCTGTGTGTCCCTCCTTAGCTGCATCTCTCTGCTCTCCCGTGAAGCAGCCACTCTGCTGACTTTATCATTCCCTTGGTTTTCTTTAGTTTTTACCACATTTGTAATACATTGCTTAAAATATATTATTTAGTTTTCTTTCTTTTATATAACTAGAGTCATGCTATATATATTGCTCTGTTTCCTCTTTGTTTCAGTCCACGTGACGTTGACAAGTGTGGCTGCTATTCATTTGTTTTCACTCCAGAATAGTTTTCCATTGTATGGATTTTCCAAATGTACTTGCTCCTTTCCCTGGTGATGGATATTTGGGGTGTTACCCTTTTTAGGCTATCATGAATTGTGCTGCTTTGAACATTCTTGTTCGAATCTCTTTGCACACGTTACCATCCCAACTGTGTTCCAGACGGGAAGGAGGAGGAAAAGAAAGGGAAAGAACTTGTGCCCTCCCTTCAGCGCACATATCACTGCTGCTCATATCCTGTTGCCCAAAATGTAGTCAGGCGGCCACACCTACTTTCAGAGGAAGCTGGGAAATGTAGTTCCTTACTTGGAATGGCCATGTACCCTCAGAGAAGAAACTGAATGGTTACTGGGGGTCTTCTGCCTGTCTATGCCACCCTGTCCCATGTATGTTTGGAAAAAATAGGTGGAAAGAATGTAATTGTTGGGTACCATGTTCTGATTATGTCCATTAGACCAAGATTTTAATAGTGCTGTTTAAATCTTTATACATTATTGAGAAAGATATAGTAACATTTTTCACTATGATAGTGAGCTTGTAGATTTCTCTTTGTGGTTCTGTCAATTTTTGATTTACATATTTTGAGGGTATCTGATTAGGAGCACTCAAGTTTAGAACTGTATTTTCCTTCCAAATTGAACATTTGTTCGGTCGTCTCATACAGTGACCCTTTTTGTGTCTAGTAATTATTTTTGCCTTAAAAATCTATGTGTCTATTATAAATGTAGCTATTCCAGGTTTTGTTACTACTTACCTAGTATATCATTTTAAACTTTATCATATTCTAGTTATGTGTCTTCATATCGGTAGTTTGACCACTTTCCCATTTAAGTTGGGGAGTTTAGTCCATATACATTGAATGAGTTTGCTGGTATGTTTGGATTAATTTTGATAATATTATTTTATGCGTTGTAATTTTTCCAACTTTTTCTGTATATCTCTTTTTTCTCCCTTTATTGCCTTCTTTTAATTGTTTGAGGCTACAGTCCATAATAAAAGTTTTCCTTCTAACATATATATACTCCATTTATACTTTTTGTGTTTGCCCCAGAAATTTCAATATTCATGTTAACTCCCTAAAATCTCAAGTTAGTTAATATTTTCTCTTTTCTCTGGAAAAACGTGAAAACTTTAACTCCTATCACACTCTTCTAACTTATATGCAGTTTCCTAGTACATTTGTTCTCCTTTGCAAGTTCCAAATTAGACATTTGGACTTTGTCTTCACAGTTGTTTGTTCTCAGCCCTTTGAAAGATGGGAAAAATTATTCCACTTTTTTCTGTCTTTGTTGTGTTGAGAACTCAGATGTCAAAGCAGTCTAACAATTGTTTGCTTTTTTTTTTTTTTAATAAATAATCTGCCTTTTTTCTTTGGCAAATTAAAATATTTCAGGATACAAGATCTTCTGCTTGACTTTGGTGCTCTGCTGAACTTTAGCAATAAAAAATCTAGGTTCTTTGTTTTGGCTCTTAAGTGACCTTGTTTGGGATTCACTGGGCTTCTTGAATATGAAGATTCATATCTTTCATTAGTTCTGGAAAATTTTCATCTATTACTTCTGTTATCTTTCTGTTGTCTTCTGGAACTCTCGTTAGACTTTCTCACTTTATCCTCCATTTCTCTTAACTTCTTTTCAAAATTTTCCATTTCTTTGTCTCATTGGGCTGATTCTTGTGCAAGTTTTTTCAAATCTATATTCCATTTCATGAATTCTCACGTTAGCTTGTCTAATCTGCTTTTAAAATCACCCACCAAATTTCTAATGTTAGTTATGTTCCCTGTGTTTCTAGCAGCTCTATTTTTTCAATTTTGCCTAATGTTTTATAATAATCTTTTATTCCTGAGCTTCCTTTTTAATTCATCTTTTCTCTCTTTAAACATTTTAAATGTATTTATTTTACACTCTATATCTTATAATTTCTGTACTTGAGTCTTTGCACACCTCCTTTTGTAGTTTCTGGGTTTGTTTGTGTCTGCAGACTCTAGCTAATCCTGGCTTGTTTTCTTGCATGTTTTGTGATTTTGTTTTTGTGGCTATGATTAATGTGAACTCACTGGAACTTTGTGATAATTATTTGGAGCTTGCATTTAAATGCATTCCTTCCGAGAGGATTAGGTCTGTTTCTACCATGGCCTGGAGGAGCTATATTCCAAGATAATTTTAAACTAAATTTTCAGCTTGATACTTTTTGGAAGTGCTGGTGCAAATTCTTGCCCCAAATCTTGAGGGTTGCTCATGGTGGTTAGGAATTCTCAGGGGAGACTTTTCTCCCCCATATTTTCTTTTCTGCTGGTAGTCAAGCCCAAATCAAGTAATAATTTCTATTGTCTCCTCATGAGAGATGGTCCCTCCTTGCTAGTTTACCTCTGAGTGTCTGGTCTTTTAGATGTCCTGGCTTTATTGGGAGAAGGGGGTAGGCTCCAGTACAATGTCCCACTGTGCTGCGGTGCAGGATTTTCTGCTTCCCTCCACGTCTGTAGCCCATTAAAACCTAAGTTTCAGGACATTGGGGATTAGCAGATACCACAGACAAGTGCTGCAGGGCTCCCTTACCTCTTAGAATTGAGTATTCTCACTGATTCAAATTTCTGCAGATTTCTCTTACTTTTTTATAGACCCAGCCATGCCCTTAAAATAAGTTTTCGTATATTTTTATCCTATATTCTTAGATATTCTGTACTGGACAACTTGTCTGCTATATTGCTGAATATGCAAGTCTTCCCTAATATTTTTTTTTGGTTTGAACACTTAGAATTTGATTAGAATGCTCCTTTGGAACAAAACAAAAATCCTTGGAGTCATATTCTCCCAGGAATGGCTTAACGTGACCTTCAAATGCTTCTAAGCTGTTCGGTTCAGGTATTCAAAGCTTCCCATCGTGGCAATCTAGCTGCCTAAACCAAGAAAGGTAAAAAATGCATCACCCCTCCCGCCAACTCTGAAATAGCAGTGTGATGGACAGTCTGAGGGAACCCTCATGGTCCCCACTTCCTGGTATTCACACACCTGTCTATAGTCCTCTTCTATTGACTGTGGGTAGGACATGTGACTTGCTTCCAACCAATGGAATACAGCAAAGGTGACAAACTGTAGCTAATTCCGTAAAATCGTCATGTCTATCTTGCCAGGAGACTCTCTTCCCTGTTGGCCTTGAAGAAGCAAGCTGCTGTGCTGTGAGCCGCCTATGAAAAGGGCCACGTGGCGGGAGCAGCAGTGAGTCTCCAGCCCACAGCCAGCAAGAAACCAAGGTCCTCAGCCTGGCAGCTTGTGAAGAGCTGGACTCTGCCAACAACCGCACGAACATGGAAGCAGATCTTTCCCCACTGAGCCTTAGATGAGAGCCAGCCCTGGCCAACTCCTGGAGGGCAGCTCTGCGAGAGACCTTGAAACAGAGAAGCCAGCTGAGCCACGCCCAAACACCTGACCCACAGAAACTGTGAGCTAATAAATGTGTGTTGTTTTAAGCTGCTGAGTTTGTTAGAATTTGTTATACGGCGATAGATAACTAATACAATTAGTGATGACTATCTTAAAAAATATTCTGGAGCTGAGTTTAGACTTAGCAGGAGAGAGTGTAGTGATCAACTGGTGTGTGCTGGCTAAAAGATCAAGGAGCCAACATTTGTGCCCAGTATTCATCAACCTGGTCTGAGCTATTGGAGGCATTTATAGGGTGATCTGTTTTACTTCTAAGCAGTTCAGATCACCAATAATCTGGACATCCAACATGTGACCCACAGGCCACAATTCATCAGTCAGGAATTTTCTTTAGCTTCTTTAGCTGACACAAATTCAGTGAGGACCTCACTTGGCTGCCACCATTTGTAACTGACTCTCATCAGATGTCATGTTAGCAGATTTGGGTTAATTAGTAACTATAACTAAAGCTGAATATAGTTAATTATATAATTCTGAACTATTTGATTTTAATTACTCTCCGTTGGGGCATCATAAGAGATGGACTAAAATAAAATAATTTGAAATAAAGCCTCTGTGTAGATTTAATTAGTTTTTGAGCTACATCCAACACTCATACCAATGGGGAGCCTCTTGACTCATGATTGTTTTTAGTTGAAAAAGCATTGAAGCCCTTATATGTGGACTTCTAAATGCAAAGCACATGAATTTTTAAAAAGTGGGTGCACCTGACCTAAAGATCTAGGGCACTCTCTCTAACTTTCTTACCATCTCTCTTTCATACAACAGATGCAAAATGGGAGAAAGCACACAGGTATTCTCTGGTTAAGAAGATAAGTTTTTCTTTTTTAAAAAAAATATTTATTTTTTTTAAAGTGTAGTTGGCATGCAATATCCTACTAGTTTCATGTGTACATCATAGTGATTTGATATTTATATACATTATGAAATAATCTACTTAATAAAGTAAGAAGCCTACTTACCATCTGTCACCATACAAAGTTATTACAGTATTTTTGACTAAACTCCTTATGCTGTATGTTACATCTCATTACATCCCCATGACTCATTCATTTCTATCTTTAAATTTGTGCCTCTTAAGCCTGTTTACATAGTTCACCCACCCGCAACCCCTTCCCTCTCTGGTAACCACCAGTTTGTTTCCTGTATCTATGAGTCTGTTTCTGTTTTGTTTTGTTTGTTCATTTATTCTGTTTTCTAGATTTGACATGAGTGAAATCATACAGTATTTGTCTTTCTCTATCTGACTTATTTCACTTAGCATGATACCCTCTAGGTCCATCCATGTTGTTGCAAATGGCAAGATTTCATTCTTTTTTATGGCTGTGTAACATTCCATTGTATATATAAACTACATCTTCTTTATCCATTCATTTATTGATGGACACTTAGGTTGCATCCATATCTTGGCTATTGTAAATAATACTAAAATGAACATAAGGGTACATATATGTCTTCTAATTAGTGTTTACATTCTCTTTGGATAAATACCCAGAAGTGGAATTGCTTGATCATATGCAGTTCTATTTTTAATTTTTTGAGGAACGTCTATACTGTTTTCCATAGTGGCTGCACCGAATACCTTCCCACCAACAGTGTACAAGGGTTCGCTTTTCTCCATATCCTTGCCAATACTCGTTATTTGTTGTCTTTTTAATAATAGCCATTCTGACAAGTGAGATGGCGTCTCGTGTGGTTTTGTTTTACATTCCTCTGACGATTAGTGATGTTGAGCAGCTTTTCATGAGCCTGTTGACCATCTGGTCTTCTTTGGGAAAGCATCTATTCAATTCCTCAGCCCATTTTTTAATCAGGTTATTTGCTTTTTTGATATTGTTTCATAAGTTCTTTATATATTTTTTATATTAACCTTTTACGAGATATATGATTTACAAATATCTTCTCCCATTCAGTAGGTTGCCTTTTTATTTTGTTGATGGTTGCCTTTGCTGTGCAAAAGCTTCTTAGTCAGATGTAGTCTCACTTGTTTATTTTTGCTTTTTTACCCTTGCCTGAGGCAATTGGCCCAAAAAAAATATTGCCAAGGCTGATGTCAAAGAACTGAATGCCTATGTGGTCCATTTTCATTCTTTTCGCATGTAGCTGTCCAGTTTTCCCAACATCATTTGCTGAAGAGACTGTCTTCTCCCCATTGTATATCTTGCCTCCTTTCTCATAGATTAATTGACCATTTATGTGTGGGTTTATTTCTGGGCTCTCTATCCTATTCCATTGACCTATATGTCTGTTTTCATGCCGCTACCATACTGTTTTGATTACTACAGCTTTGTAGTATAGTTTACAGTCAGGGAGCATGATACTTTTAGCTTTGTTCTTCTTTCTCAAAACTTCTTTAGTTATTCATGGTCTTTTGTGGTTCCATACAAATTTTAGGAGTTTTTGTTCTAGTTCTGTGAAAAATGTCATTTTGATGATTACATTGAATCTGTAGATGGTTTTGGGTAGTAAGACATTTTAACAATATTAATTGTTCTTCCAATTCAAGAGCAAATTATACATTCCTATTTATTTGTGTTATCTTCAATTTTTTTTTATCAGTGTCTTGCAGTTCTCAGAGCACAAATCTTTTCCCTCCTTGGTTAAATTTATTCTTAGGTATCTTATTCTTTTTGACGCAATTGTCGATGGGATTGTTTTCTTAATTTCTCTTTCTGAAAGATCATTATTTGTGTGTATAAATGCCATGAATTTCTGTATATTAACTTTGTATCCTGCAACTTTACCAAATTCATTTATTAGTTCTAATAGTTTTTGGGTAAAGCCTTTAGGGTTTTCTAGATATAGTATCATGTCATCTGCAAATAGCGACAGTTTTACTTCCTCCTTTCCAATTTGGATCCCTTTTATTTCTTTTTCTTGCCCAATTGCTGTGGCTAGGACTTCCAATACTATGTTGAATAAAGATGATGAGAGAGGGCAGCCCTGTCTTGTTCCTGATGTTAGAGGAAAAGCTTTCAGCTTTTCACTATTGAGTAGGATGTTAGCTGTGGGTTTAAGAAGATAACTTTTTCAGGACCATATTCTCTCTAATCAGAAGACAGTGGTTTCCCAAGTACTCAGTCAGAGTGAGCTGTTGCTCATTAATAGTTATCAAGCTGAGAGCCGGTTCAAACAAATTTGCACACCAAGACTTCTTGTGGTGACTTATCAATGATTACAGCTCACTTGCAACTTTTATAAAATGCCTCTGCTACTTCTAGGACTTTTTTCAAAGTGAATATTTCTTAATATAGGATATTTTAAAATAAAATTTGAACAGAGTACCCACTGCTTAGCCCAATAGGTGCTTAGAATCAGTTATTGAGTGAATGAATGAAAAAATTTAACTTCATCTTGTACTAACAATTGAGCATTTTCAGTGTTTTGGGAACTGCATTAAAATACACACACATGCATAGGCACACAGTTTTTTTTTTTCCCTTTCATGTTCTCATTATTCCTGGAAGCTGTTTACTTTCCCTCTTTTACAAATGAGTAAACCAAGTTAAGTAACTTGTCCTAAGTCTCACGGCAGGTAGATGGTGGAGCAGGGATACGAACCACGTTGATTTGACCACAAAGCCTGTGCTATTTCCATTCTGGTACATTGTCTCCCAGAAATTAACCTAAAAAATATTTTCATAATGCAAATGCTTTCACTTATCTGCGTCCTTGCTGACACATTAGCACAGTTAGTGGGGAATCGACCATCACTGCCCAGCCCTGACATTGAATGACACAGGGCAGATATACTTTCACTCGTCTATCTCACACCTGCCCCTTTGGTCTTGGTCCCACTTTGGCCTTGCGGGAAGCTCCAGTTTGGAGCATCAATTCCAGAGGCCCTGACGCTCAGTAGCCAGGCCTGCTCCATGCTTTCTCCTGCCTGCTTTTGGACAAGAACACCAAATCACCTAAAATATGCTCAATGGAGATTTGCTCCCAGAAGTGAGGACTGGTCAACTGGGTGATATCTTGCTAGGTTGGTGCTTAAACTACAATAATCATGAAAGAAACCTTGTTCTGTATCGGATGAAACAAATTGATTTATTGATTGATTTCTTTATTCAATGGCTGTCTATTGAGTACCCATTAAATGCAAGGAACTGTGTTAGGTGCTCAGGAGAAAAAAGATAGTAAAACAGATGAGTGAGAATGGTGGCCTGGGGTGGGGATGGACGCTGTGTCATTGAAGTCAGTTGTCTTCCAGGAAAGAACCAGTTAAATGTGTGAAGAAGAACAGTAGGTGAGAAAGGCCTCAAAGACCCTCCACGCCTGAGCCATACTCACGCCGGGCAGGTGGGGTGGTCCTGCTGCTCAGGGGAAGGGTAAGAGAAGACACTTAACAGCCAAGAGGTAGGGCAGTGAAGGAAAAGGAGCTGCATCCCAGTTTGCCATATGATGTTAGACAAGTCCCCTCACTCACCTGGTCTTCAGTTCTTCTGTGTCCTCAGTGGTAATCTGTAGTCCTCTTCTCTTCTGTCTGGCAAAGATCCTGAATCTGGGGCCCACTTCTGGCCTGGCTGGCCACTGGCCCAGCCTTTGTGCCTCTTCTCCAGGCAGGGCCGGGCCAGACACAGGGGCATGGCCAAATGTTTGCTGTAATGAAAAGCAGCTGATGGTGAGCAGAACACCAGGGCTTGCTCATTCCCTTCCAAGTCGTGTCAAATTTGAAAAAGCACGTGCTCAGATAAGTTCAGAATAGTTTCATGGCATATCCAGGAGTGCTTGGAAATGGCTGAAAAGAGCGGGGGACAGCTTACCATGTCTGGCTGCCAGGTGCCAGCTGCAAGCTGCCAAGCCTAGGATTTCACATCTGAGCTGGGTTGCTGGAGCTTGGCCATGGGCCCTTGGGTGGAAAACTGTCTTCGTGCCTAGGAGGAGCTGTACACAAACAATGGATCCGTGTCATGGCAGTTGGCAGGAGGGAGCATGGCTGCCTCCAAGGAGAGTACCAACAAGCTGGCACCAATGGGCCTGACCCACGAGCAAGAAAAGCTTTGAAAATCAGAGGGCTCAGAGATCAGGGAAGGGAACTTTGATCCCTGGCCCGCTTTCATCTTCAATTTAATGCAACAAATAATTTTAACCACCTACTCTATATCAGAGCCCTAATAAGCAGACGGGATGCATCAGTAAACAAGAAGAAGATTTCTACTCTTTTGAAGTTTACATTCCACAGGAAGAGATAAATGATAAACAATAAACATAATAAATAAAGACATTTTATCAGCAGACTAGTGCTTTGGAAACCAAAAAAGAGAAGGGTCAGGGGCCACCAGAGTGGGGGAGGAGAGAGGAGGCTGCAGTATTGTCCTTTAATTACTTTTCTTTTGTAACCAGTGGATACCTCCAAACAGAGCCTTGCAGGAAGCTTAGGCACTTAAGAGATGGAATTTGGAATGGGCCAGGGTGCAATGAGCAAACTTCTGCAGGACATGACCAAAACATTTGAGAAATGTCAAAAGACCACACCAACGTGGGAGCTTGTCTCCAGAACTCTCCCAAAACACATTTGCTCAGGCTTGGCCCACCCCTCCCTACAAAGCTGCGCCTTACCCTCGCACTGAGCACACCTCCCTCCTGGGAACCTGGGGGAAGGAGGGGGTAGTGTAAGTGCAATTATTCTATCAGTCAGGGCCTTTCTGGGGACAGACTCCAAGATTTTCTTCCTCCTAGCTTTTCTGAGTTAGGGAACCATCTGCCAAGTGTTGTCTATCTTGTGAACCGCAGGGAACTAAATGTGGAACCATACTTCCTATGAGAAGAGCACACAAAGCCTTTTAAACTGACAGTTGCTAAGGCTGGTATTGCAAACACTTGTTTGAAGAAGTAAACATAAACCCAAATTTGAAAAAGAGCCCTAAATTCTAATACTAAATATGTTATTCAAATCTCAGACGTATGGCGCCTGGGGACTCCTCATGGAATTCTATTGAAAGCTTTAGGAGACAAAGATTTTAAATAAATGGTGTTGGTTTTCTAATGATGGGATGGTGAGGGATGGGAGTTGGGTGGATCCTTACTAAACAGACCTTCAGCCACAGAAAGCTCAGTGTTCTGAAGGCCCCAGCCCGGCCTGTCCATTGAGTCAAGGCCCCACGGTGGTTCTGCCTCTTCCCTGGCTGAGGGCAGGCGAACGTTGGCTGATGGTGAGGTGGTGCCCGCCATGTGGATTGTGAGGAAGACCTGGCTGCCGGGAGAAAAATGGTGGCGATCATTAGGGGTGAAGTAGGAAAAGATGGCGGTCCCACAATGGTGGGTGGAGGTAAGAACCAGAGAAACGCATCTTGTCCCTGTTAATCTGATGATACTCAAAAAAAATATGTATGGCTGAAAAGTTAAAAGTGAGGGGTGAAGAGCAGATATTTCCCAAACAGAAAGAGGAAAAACAGAATTGTAAGGTTAAGCAGGAAACTCTCTCCTATTGGACAACCACATGGACAAGAGGGTGTCTGGACCTGGAGCAGCAGGGTCTTGTAAGGGGACATGTGACCAGCACCAAGAAAAGAGGGTCTGATTGCTGAGGGCAAAAGCCCTGACTTGAGAGAGAGGTGAAAAGGCATGAGGTCAGGAAACCCCGAGGCCCTTTTCGCAGTAGCTGGCTCCCTTAGTGAGCGACGCTTAGCAGAGAGAGTCTGAGGGTGGGAGGCTCAGACAGCCACCCGCCAGGGTCAGGAGACCAGCCGCCCAGAGGCTTCTCACCAGAACTACAGCCAGTATCAGCCCGAGAGTTTTCACAGCACTTGAATAGATGGAAGGGAAGCTCTCCACCCAACTACAGCACAGGACAGGGAGCCGTAAGCCCAGGAAGGCAAGGCGTGGTTAACCAGGCCTGGGAGCTTGTCTGCTGGAGAGGTTTGTTCTAAGCACACGCTCTCTTCTGAGATTTGCTTAACATGCGCTTATGTTTAGCTTTCTAATAGGGGTCTTTGTTTTTGATTAATAAAAGGGGGAAATTCCTGGTCATAAGTGTCCAGGGACTCAAATAGCAAGTCCTATTCTTCATCACAGGGGCTCTAAATGGCAGGTTGTCATTCTGAGGGAAGGAAGCAGTGGCTAAAGTTTTGGCCAGAGCGTCCCGCAGCAGGAGTTGTGGCAGCTGGGAGGAATCCTGCCGTGTTGGCAGACGAGTGGCAGTTGGACAGGTAATTTTATGGACAGTGGCATGCTTTGGTTTGTGGATTAGCGCAGAAGATTCAGACAGTGGAGTCAGCCGACCTGGCTGCGAATCCTGACTCTGTCATTCCCTTGGGTTTTTCACACCCACTTTACTGTTGTCTTGTTGAAAGTATTTCAGATAACACTGAAGAGTAGAAGTTAAAGTTCTTCCTGCACACCTGCTCCCGAGGGGGAAACACGCAAAGTCTGGTGTTTATCTTTTCTACGGCAAAGGCAATAACTATGGCTCTAGCTGTCAATACGGATTATGTGGATGCACAGTTTTGAACTTTTTACACACAAGTGGAATTATACTATACAGACTGCCTAAAATTCTCTTTTGCTTACTACACACACACCCTTTCATGTCCATACATACAGAAATGTCTCCTTTTAAAAGCTGTATTGTGTTCCATACTGAGTACAGATCATGATATATTTGATAACCTATTAGTGGTTATTTTAGTGTTTCCATTTTTTTCTTTTTGCTATTAAAAACCATGCTGCAAAAAAATGCTTCTGTATCTATATCTGTGTCCATCTGCTGAGCATTTCTACAGGGTCCATTCCTAGAAGTGGCAGGGCTGTGTTGATGAGCATGCACACTTGAGATGATGACTATATTGCCAAATTTCTCTAAAAGAAAGTTGGACCAATTTGTATTCCCACCAATAAATAAGTGGCCTTTGCCACACACCTTGGCCTGTGTGTTAGGATAATTATTATATTATGTGGTGGATACGGAGTCCAGAACTTAGTGCTTGTTAAACACGAGCCCTCAGCATATATTCATCACCCTGTCACAGGGACTTCCCATAACTCCAGCTCACTGTCGCACAGCTTCAGATCCATGACAGCTCAGAACGTTCTGCCTCAGTGGTAACCATTATGTGCAGTCAAAGCCTGAGGCTGTCCTTGTTCACATGTCAGCTGCCATTGCATAATGCTACACCCTAATTTCATGCCAGGGGAAACGTGGGCAATATGTTTTCCTTCCTTATCTACTTTCAAGCCCGATAACTATCTTGCAGATTTTTAATTTTGTTGTTTGGCTTCAAGCGTGGCCAACATTACAAGGTCCTCTTGATAAGACAGCATTCACATTTGCTTTTTTTTTGGACAAGATGAAGGACGAATGATCAGAGGCAAGTGTTTGCTAATTCAGATCTCTCTGAGTTGCCCTCAGGGATAGGGTGAGGATTGAAGGAAAAGTTGAGAGTCCCTCACCAATGGTTGAAAGAGAAGCTCAGAGCGCCTCTCTCCCATCCCCAGTGATGAAAAGGAGGCTGACTGGACCCCTCTCATCTCCAATAGATAGAGGGGAGCCCCATGCTCCTCCTCCTATCTCTCCTTCAGAGAATGCAGCATTTCTTTATCTGTTGTGTATTGGGTTATAATTAAGATTTAATTTTTGAAAGTGTTCCAATGATTTAAAATTTTTGAAAATGCTTGGTGGAACACGGAAAAGAAGCCTGCCTCCAGCTTTGTTCCCTGATTCAGCTCTAGCCCTGTCTTAGTTCTGGTCCAACATGACACTGGGGGCTCCACCCCACGGGACAGTGGACCCTAGAAATTGTCTTCAGTCCTCCACAGTAACTGGCCATCAACCTGCCCCTCCAGCCTTTCAGTATTGCTCTCAGAAATTCTCCTGTGGAGGCCGATTGGCCTTCTCCTGGGTGTCTGGAGGGTCGCCCCTCCCCGCGCAGCACGCCACTTCTCCTCCCAGCCTCCCCCTCCGCTGCCAGCATGCCATGTCAGGAGGTGGCACGCTTAAATCTTGTGCTGGCAGTCAACAGTACCCCTAACTCTCCCCTCGTCGGGTCCCAATCTGTGTCTCCCTCAGCTCTGGGCCCTGAACCCATCCAGCCTGTTGCCCTCACACCCAGCTCACCTTTCTAACCTGGCTGGCACTTAAAGAGTTCCATTCCTCCTTCATTAAGACATGACAAGGCTGTCATTTTTACCAAGATATGGAGGGAAACCGGAAAAGTAGAGAAATGAACGAGTTTCCAGAGAACTTATTTCAGATCCTTACCTTAATTCAGCCAAACATTGATTTGCTAGCATAGCTTTAAACGTATTCATAGCCAGTCTCCAACTCAGGAAGGGCCCAATAGTACACACATATCAAGAGATCTGGGGTGCTATAGAGAGTCACCAGTAATTGCATGAGAGCCTCAAAGTTCTTAAAGTCAATGTGAACGTTTCTTATTTTTGCTTTTTTTATTTTGGTAAATGTTCAAGAGAACTTCAAGTACGGAACAGACTACTTACAGTTACTTTGTTTTAAAATAATATTCAATTTGAGGCCCACCTGGTGGCGTAGTGGTTAGGTTCACCTGCTCTGCTTCAGCAGCCTGGGGTGCACAGGTTTGGATCCTGGGTGCAGACCTGTGCACTCCTCATCAAACCATGCTGTGGTGGCGTCTCACATATAAAACAGAGGAAGATTGGCAAGGGATGTTAGCTCAGGGCCAATCTTCCTCAAACATACACAAAATAATAATAATATTCAATTTGTTAAATTTGCAAAGTTAAAAACATATTTTTTTTCCTTAGGTCTTTGAGTCAGCTTGTTATCTTGTTTGTAAATTTGGTAAGAATAATCACTTTCTCTTTGTCTTTGATTAATGTCTGAAGAGCTCAAATTATACAAATTAAACTGCTTTACATGTTGGTCTCATATACAAGTTCAGTTAATTAAATTATCTTAAACATTTTAAACTCTTCTATACATTTACTATATTTGACTTTATTTTTGAGATCTTTGAATGTCTACACTAACAAGCAGGAACTTTCTGAGTATTTGAACAGCTCTAGCAAATCTAAGCAACCAAATTCTCTTAAATTTTCAATGTTATTTACAAATTTAGTTAATTTTCTTTTATGTTCAAACTTAAAATCACAAGGCTAAAAATGTCAGAAACCTTTTAAATGTTACGTGTTCAGTTACAGCACAGAGATTATTTCTAAACCAAATGATAGGTTTGATTTGCTTTATCACTTCTAATTTAATTCTAAACCTTCCTGGAGCATTTCTTCATTTCAGTCAGGCTGAGCTGACCAATGCACTTGCTAATTTGCATAAATTTAGAGCTGGAGGGATTAGGAGCTACATGTGTCCAGGATGACTCTCTCTAACCACAGTGGGCATATTGCACTCTTTTTACAGGTGTTGCATCAACAGGGAACACTGAGCCCACACTCGTTAGCGGATATTGGTTTCCTAACCAGCATTCCCTGGATTCAAGTTATACTCTTACCTAATTCACTCATAACCTCTGTCAATTTTTATCCCTCAATTTAAATAGGTGCTTTCTACACTCTGATCCAAATGGTAGCGATTTCCTTGACCATTGGGTTGAATTCTGCATTCCTTCATATTAAATTTGCCTTGAATTCCTTTTGTACTTTTGTCTGACTCTCTGGCCACAGTAGGTGAATGACATTTAGCATGGCCTGCAGGGGCCTGCAGGACCTGGCATCTGTCCACCTTTCTGGGGTCCTCTCACACCACTCCCCACTGGCACCCTCCAGACACGTTGACCTTCTTTCAGATTCTCAAAGAGCGTAGTTCCCTTTGGATTCAGGATCTTTGCACTTGTTGGTCCCTTTACCTGGAGAAATTTCTGTACCCTCCCCTGCCTGACCCTCTTCCATCCTCCTCTTCTCAGCTTCAACAAGTCTTCCTTAGGAAAGTCATCCTTGCCAAGACTAAGTCCTCCTTGCTTCTTATTCCTAGCATCTACCCTCAAGAAAGCCTTGATTGGATCTTGGCTGAAGACCAAATCTCCTTAGCATTGAAAATAGTTATTCGTGTAAGTATCTCTTTGATGGCTGACTTCCCTAGCAGACTCTAAGCATCAGGAGGGCTGTTTTGTTTGGCACCGACGCCAACACAGTGCTTGGTACATAGTGAGCTCTTAATGAGTCAACAGTTTAATAAATGGATGGGCTCAAGAATGAATGGCTGAAGTGATGAATGAGCTTCTCGGGAGAAAAAACAAGGACACTAGTACATGTCAGACGCAGGGTCATAGGATTACATTCTCAAAGAAAAAGGGGGAAAGATGTCCCACGATCTCTCAGATGTATTGAGGTGGGTGAGACACGTACTCTGAAAGAGGGAAAAGGAACACTGGCAAGAGTGGGCGTGATTACTATTTGCCAGGCTCTGTGCAGGCTTTTTCCGTGGGGTGGCTCCTTTTCTATGACAGATTGTAAGATAGGTATATAGATGAGGAGATTGAGTTTCTGAAATGCTAGGTAACTTGTCTCTGATTTCACCGCTAGTGAAGGAAAGAGAAACGACTCAAATAAGATCTGTCTGACTCTGTTCTTTCCATTATACCATAATACCTCAGTCTTGGAATTCATTTATTCCTTCAACAAGCATTTAATATTTGTTATGTGTTAGGCTACTGTTAGACACGGAAGGCACTAAGATAAATTAGATGTACTTGCCTTCTTAAGAACTCACTGTTCTTAGGGAATACAAAATAGAAATAATGAATAACTATCATCACTCATTCACTCATTCATTCAAACAATATTTATTCAGCATCTAGTATAGGTCAGGCATTACAGACACAGCCAAACAGACATGTTACTTGCCCTCGTGGAACTTACGGTTTAGTGGAGGAGACAGCTTCATAGAAGTAGCTATAAAACACAATTGTGAAAGGGCTCTGAATTTGGCATCCATGATGCTTCATTAGTGTATGGGAGAGGATGTTCCCTGGTCAGGTATGTCAGGCAGGAGGAAGTAATACCTGAGTTAACCAAGTGAGGAATTGAGGGAAGACTTTCCAGGTAGAGACTGCAGTAAGCACAAATGTCTGTAGCAGGAAGGAATATGGCAAATTCAAGAAACAGAGGCAAAGTTAGTGGCCTAGTATGGAACAAGCAAGGTAAGACTGGATCAATGGGTGGTGGCCGGACTGTGAAGGCCTCAGTGTCGTCTTCCTAAGAGCAATGGGAAGACAGTGAAGCCATTTAAGCAAAAGGGTAACACGATCAGATCTGTGTTTTTAAAAAATTACTCTGATAAATGGTAGGTAACTGTGTGGGTGAGAGGGAGAGTGAGCCAAGAATGGGGGTACAGGGAGAGCAATGAGGAGACAAGAAATGAAGTTTGCTTGAACCAAGATGGTGGCTATTGTAGTGAAGAAGACAGAGACAAGGAGGCAAACTCAAAAGATGTTCCAGGCAGTGCTGCTAATGGGACCTGGCGATGGATTGGGTATAGAGCGTGAGTGAAAGGGAGATGTCAATGATAACTCCCAAGATTTGGGCTTGAGTAGTTGGAGAAAGGTGGCACCAATCCCCTGATGAAGGAATGCTGAAAGAGGACCAGATTTGAGGAGGACAGATCATGAGTTTACCTTTGGACCTGTAGAATTTGGGGTGACTTTGAGATATCCTTGTGGATGTGTCAAGTCGGCAATTGGATGTACAATCTGGAACCCAGAAAAGGGATTTGGGATTGGTGGAAAAATGTAGAAAGTACCATAAGTAAGTATGTACAGGTGCTATGGGAGGGCAGCACGCATGGTCAGTGTACAGACAAGGGGATTTTCATCTTTTGTAACAGTAACACCTCATAATGATATAATGCTTTTCTATTTATCAGCCCTTTTGGATCAATTACATACTTTGAACATCGTGCCACCCTACTGAGAGTTACCATCCATGTTTTACAGTAGAGAAAACTGATGCTCAGGCTCTCAAGTTTGAGGGGACACGCTTGGATGTACTCTACTGTTCATCTCACCAATTCCTCTTTCCTCTAATTTCTCTGTCACGTCCAAATGGTTATAAAAGTTAAAACTACATCTGAATAAATATGATACAATACTATTTAACAAAATCCTCTCCAAAGAATGCGAGGTTATAAAAGAGTGTGTTTGCCTTTTTGTGTGGAAGCAATGAGCTCTCTTAATATTGGGATGGCTGCTCTGTGCCTCTGTGCTGTGAAGACTTTTTTCCCCAAGGATAATACTCTACCATGAGGAGTACAGGGCAGACACTGATTAAATTTATTTCTCCCCAATTTTTCTAATAGTTTGCATTATTTTTTCCTACTGTCTGAGCTTCAAAAGCTCTGAAATTGCTTCTCACGCTATGCTGTTATTTTCTGGTCCAGCCAAACCCAGGAAATGGTATATGATCATATAAAAGCTTTGCATGAGGATAAAGATGTGGGGTGAGGGCGGGTGTCTCTGTTTTGTCAGAAAGTCTTTGCCAATCTCTAAGAAGCCAATAACTCTCAAGTGACACTGACTCAAAAAAAAAAAAAAAACTTTTTTAGAGAGTACTTTATACTTACAAAATCTCAAAAGGAAGAAAAAAAAGTATAGAAAGCGACAAGAAGCCAGTCCCTTCTCCTTATTTAGAAGCAAAGGAATCACGACCACAGCTGACGTGCTACATCCTCTCATCGATGAGCTCCTCTTCCTCATCCATATTTTAAAACTCAGGTTGTTGAGGCCAGCCCAGTGGCCAAGTGGTTAGGTTCACACACTCCGCTTTGGTGGCCCAGGGTTTCACTGGTTTGGATCGTGGACGCAGACATGGCACCGCTCATCAGGCCATGCTGAGGCAGCGCCCCACATGCCACAACCAGAGGCACTCACATCTAGAATATACAGCTATGTACCAGGGGGCTTTGGGGAGAAGAAGAAGAAGAAGGGGGAGGGGAAAAAAAGAAGATTGGCATCAGATGTTAGCTCAGGTGCCAATCTTTAAAATAAAACCAAAAACTCAGATTGTTGCTGCTCAGACAGGTAAACTGACTTCCCTGTGGTCACAGGACTCATTTCATTAATGACAGTGTTAGAACTGGGTTTCCTGAGCCATGACTCAGCCCACCTTGCCACATAGATAGGAGCATAATTTTCTGTTTTGCCATCTTACCCTTGTCTTCAGAGAAGATCACATTTACCTTGTTCCTTGTGTATTAGATTCTACGTGGTTTTGTTCCTGTCTCTACTCAGATATCTAGAGGAGATTACTAACATCCCCCAGGAACCCATGTTTATATTTAACCTTCCTTATATCCAGTGAATTGGTAATATTCCTTTCCATCCTTCCAGGCAAATGAAAAGAATCCTTTGGAATTTAACCTAATAACTAGTAAAGTATAATGTTAACATAAAGTGTAGAAGTTGTATTTTTCCCAAGTAATTACCTTCATAACTATTCATAATCTAATCAGTTTTTTCAAAGTTGATTAGAAAACAAGCAGTACATTTTGTAATATATTTATATCTATCTACATCTGTGTCTATATTTAAGTTTATATCCATATCCGCCTCTATATCTATCTATATAGTGATACAGAATGATCTCTAGAAGGATATGCACCAACATACTAACAGCTACTGTTGCTTGCAGGTGGAATTATGGATTATTTTATTGTTTTCTGTATCTTATAATTTTTCCACAATGCAACAGTATTAGCTATATAATAATAAGATTAAAAAAAATTGTTTTTCAATCTACCAATCTGGAGCATCAAATAAATTTCAGGCCACATTAGAGATTATGGGAGTAATGGTAGTCACGCACTCAATAATCTTGTTTAGCTAAGGAAGTGAGTAAAAACTAGCAAGTAAGATGAAAACAAGCACAAAATAATGCGGCACTGACCTAGTAATCTATCTGAAACAAAGATCAAGAGGAAGTTGCTGGGGAAACTTCCCAAAGAGGGTCAGTTTTCAGATATGGCTTGACGTGTGGGATTGATGCGATAGTCAAAGAAGGAGGATGTGAGGATGACCAAGCAAGGAGTCAGGGGTGAGACCCAGAGCAGTGTGGATACAGCTCAGCAGGCTGAGTGGCTTTGTGGAATAGAAGCTGAGCTGAGAATATGGCATTGAACATATGTACACATGCTCACTCCTTAGAGAGGCATCCACACAGACCAGTCACAAGTACAAGTATTATGTATCAGTGTCTATGATTCTTACGGCTGCAGACGGTTAACTAAAGCATTCCCAGTGAGGTAAATATTGCTTGCCTGGAAAAGGTATATGTACTCCTTCTTCCCTATATGGAAAATTCACAAGTGAAAATGGCCCATGAAAATGGACCTTAGGTCTGAAGTTCGACAATACTGCTCTCCTGGGACCTGCTGCAAGGCTCAATTTACCAGGTGTACCAAGAGGTGGCCAATACGTGAGATGGAGGAAACAAGTGATATTGCCAAAGTTCTTGTGCTCTTATCAAACTTGTTATGTCTTTATCACAATTTTTATGTTCATTTCAGAACGTAGGATACCAGTGATATTGCCAACATTCTTACGATGTTTGATCAAGAAGGAGCTAGATCCTCCCATCCCTACCAGACACCAAGATTCCACTGACCTTGCCAAAACTGGCACAGGGAAGTTCAACTCGCCTTTGGAAAAGCCTGAAGAAGTGTATTAATAGCGTCCCACTGGAACCACTATTTCTCATGGAACTTACAAAATACCTTTTAGTATAGGAGTTCAAAAAAAAAAAAATAAGTAAACAAAACCGAACAAAACCTAGGTAATATATCAACAATAGCGTAAGGTAGTTATGAGGCAAGTGCAAACATTTATCTGAGTCAACGTAAACCAATTTAGTTAGCTTACTTGTTCTGGAGAAAAGAAATAAGAATTGCTGGAGATCCACATGAGATATTTATCAAACTGATAATATATAATTAATTATATATAAATTATATATTATATATTAATAATATATATTTAATAATTTAATAATATATTAATAATTTATATGTAATTAATATGAAATGTACATATTTAATATATAATATATTAAATATTAATATATATTTTGTATATATAACAGATACATATTGAATTTCAATGGATATAATCAGAGCAAAAGCATTACAAAAGTTGTATATGTTTATTGAAAGTGTGATTGATATAGAGAAATGCTAGTACACTTGCCACTTCTTGTACTTCTGTGGCGTAATTAAACAAAAAGTTATGAGCAAAATAATGATTTCCAAAATTAAAATGCCTCTGTGTTCGCTTTGAACAAACACTGTGCATGTTTTTATGCACTTTCTATCGCACTTAACAATTAGAGGTGCTAAAAGAGGTCTGCTTCCAGTATGGTAGAGGAGTTTTTAATCTAACAACCTGAACCTCTGGCAGATAACTATAAAGTCTGAACAACACCACAAAAGTCTCCTTTAGAGCTCTGGAGAGTGTAGAAAAGCAGAAAGGGACTCAAAATTTGGAAGAAGTGGCTGCCAACGACCAGCACGAGTTCTGCCCTAAAGGCAATGACAGTGTCGTCAGGAGGAGTTAAACTTCAGTGGAAAGCCTGTGCCTCTCTGGCTAGAGGGTGTAGAGGGGAAGGAGCCCCAGGCACCTCGGATCACTGCAGAGTGACGCGGGAATTCCAGAAATGAGAGCAGCGGAGAAAGGGGTGTCAAAATCTGTGTATAAACCTTTACCCAAGACTCTGGCAGCCGGCGAGGCACACACGCAGAACTACCAGTTTGCATTTTACATTTTGAGTCTAACCAAGTTAATTGCCTTCTAAAGGAAAAAAGAAAAGAACACTCTTTGGAGGACTATGACAAAATTGAGAGTCCCCACAGCACTGTATTAATTCGTCAAAGACACGATCCAAAATGACTTAACACATGAAGCGTCAGGAAGACATTACCCATCCTAAGGGAAAGAACCGTCAACAGATGCCAACTCCAAGATAGCGGAGACATCGGAATACGCGGAAGATAACTTTAATGCGGCTATTAGAACTACACTTAACAGGTAAAGGAAAATATGCTTGTAACAAATGAAAAGCTAGGCAATCTCAGCAGAGGTAGAAAATCTTTATTTATTTATTTATTTAAATGAGGGAAAAGGGTGAAATCTTAACAATGCACGAAAAGTTGTATATAATCCTGGATGTGCAATGATGGTGTGACAGGCATGTGACTGCCATCTGTCACGGATGTTCTGAACGAAAAAGAAACGGGAACTGCTGGATTAAACAGTTGGGAGCTACTGACTTTTTTTATTGACTTGTTTTGTTATGATTTTATGAGGAAATTGTCACATTCAGGGCTGTGACTTTAAAAAAGCTTATTAAAAGGTGTATAGATGATTGAAGAAGAAACAGATTGTAGATGGAATACCAAAAAAAGGGCAAAAAATGTTTATAGCAAATATAATAAAATATTAATATTGTTATTATGTAAGGTACTATAAAATTGATAAGAAATATAGTAAGATATCAAAGAATAATAGCCAAAGACATAGACTTACAATTCCTAAAATAAAAAATTATAATTGGCAAACAAACGTAACAAAAAGGCTGGTCTCATTATTCAAGGAAATGAAAACTGAAATAATGATATCACTTTTGCTAATTAAATTAGCAAAACTTTGATGATAATATTTAGTTTGAATTAAGGGGATAGGAAAACTGCCTATTCATATATTATATACAAAACTGTATATAAAACAGTTCAGCTCATTTGGAAAGTAATTGACATATATATGAAGAGCTATAAGAGTATTCATATTATTAAATCTAGTAATATCAATTTTGGATATTTAAGAAATAAGCTCAAACATTAAAAAGCTACATAAATTAAGCTGCTCATCCATCAGCAAGTAACTTAAAATAGCAAAAAAAAAAAAAAAAAGATAACGCCAAGAAAAAGATAAAATCATTAAAATCTTATGGTTATGAAGACTGTGTAGCAAAATTGAAAAGTATTATAATATGAGTGAAGACAGCAGTCGATAATATGTATAATATAATAATAATTATCTTGAAATGCATTTGAAAAATGAACCAAATTAAGATTGTAACTGTGTGAGGGTAGCGGGGTTTCTGGGTTATGACTGATTTTCTGTTTTTGTTTTAAACCAATCATGTGCTTAACATTATAGTTTTTAAAACAGTCTAGGTAAGGGTTTATAAGACTCGGGGATGGAGTGGGAACAATGAGAATGGCACGGACGGAAAGGTGCAGCGGAGGTCAGGGGAGAACGTTTGGTCCCTGGACGGTGTGTGGACTGTGGGAGAGGGCAGTGTCAAAGGTGCTCAGAGACTTCAATCCTGGGGATTAGGAGGAGCTGATTCTAGGATCAAAAATAGGGAGCAAAGGAGGTCAGCAAGTAGAGATGGGAAGAGCAGGGATCCCAGCTCAGGTGTGTTCAGCCTGCAGAACTGGTCAGATTCAATCTAGCAGACCACTAGAAACGGAAGAAGTTAAAGACAGAAGGCGTGAAGCTCATTCCCATGGAAGTGAGCTACTGAATTCCTGAAATGGGATGAGGTTACTAAAGAGAGTGGAGAGAAAGAGGCAGAGGACAGAACCTCAGGTGGGGGTAAGAAAAACAAGGAGTGACAGTGGAACAAGGACAAGATTCACCAAACTTAGAGCTAAAGAACTGGGTCCACGTCACAGCTTCTCACTCAGACAAGTGTAGTGGCTGTTTACATAGGTTGTCCCCTGAAAGCCATGCTTCCCTTCTCTTGAACATGGTTTGGGCCTGTGACTTGCTCTAACCAATGGATTACGGCAGAAGTGATAAGGTGCCCATTCTGGACTTAAGATCTTAGAAGGCTTTAGGTCTTTGGGAACTCTGAGTGACCATGGAAGAAATCCAATTACCCTGGTGGAGAACCATATAGAGAACGAGAGGCCCTGAGACTACGTGGGGAGAGAAAGACGCAGCCATCTCAGCATCCCAGCTGAGCCTAGCCTTTTAGCTGTCCCTAGCCAGGTGCCAGACATGAGAGTGAGCCATCTAAGACATCCCAGCCCCCATCTGATGTGGCTTCATAAGAAATCCCAAGTGAGGCGAAAAAAAGCAGTGTCCAGCTGAGCCCCAGTCCAGCCATACAATCACTGGAAATAATAACTTGGTTGTTTCAAACCACTAAGTTTGGGGTGGTTTGTTAAGCAGCATTAGATAACTGAAACCACTAGTTAATCAAGGAACTTACCCTGCCCTCAGCTTTCTTGCCTGCAAAACCAAGTAAGAACTGTATTGTCCTGATAATAGGTTTGCTGTAATGGTCAAATGAGATAATGTGTTCAGTGATTGTGAAGTTTTTCCATTCCTGGTGGCAGAGGACAGTGAATGACTTATGTCTGGGGTCTGGAGGGTGTGGCTATTTCTTGGAAGTCTTGTGGCTTCATATTAAACATCATAGCCAGTTTTTCATTGTCCATAAAGAGTCCCTGTTATTAATTTTTAATGTATTTTCTCCAGTTAAATGCACCCTGGTTACCTTGTGTTTTCACATCCTCCTACTGCATCCTGATCAAGCCTCATGGGTATGAATATCCAGTTTGAAAGATGTAGGCACATGCTATCTGTAAATGTGCAACAAAGGAGAGCCCTGGTAAGAAGAGACAGAAAAGGAGAGGTCAAGAGATGCAGAGGAGTAAGAGTAAGGAGGCAGGAGCCAGAGGGAGAATGCAAGCGGACACAGGGAGCTCTCTGAGGATGTTGGGAGGGAAAGGAAGGCAACTCATGAGAGGATTTAACTTCAGGAAGAAGCAGAGATAGAGAGAGGGACTTTGTTCTGTTTGGTTTGGTTTTAGAACAGAAGAACGCTGCACATTTTTTTTTTTTTTTTTTTTTAAAGATTTTATTTTTTCCTTTTTCTCCCCAAAGCCCCTCTGGTACATAGTTGTATATTCTTTGTTGTGGGTCCCTCTAGTTGTGGTATGCGGGACGCTGCCTCAGCGTGGTTTGGACGAGCAGTGCCATGTCCGCGCCCAGGATTCAAACCAACGAAACACTGGGCTGCCTGCAGTGGAGCGCGCGAACTTAACCACTCAGCCACGGGGCCAGCCCCATGCTGCACATGTTTTTAATGATGGGGAGAAAAGCAATGAAGAGAGAAAGAACTTGAGGATACAAGAGAGTGGGCTGATAAAATAAGAGACAAGATTCAAGCAGAGTCGAGAGGCTCAGGATGGCTAATACAAATAGAGAAGTCACACTCAGAAAGGGGAATGAAAGAGCCACCTCTGTGGTGGGAGGGATGGAGCAGAGGGTGGGAGAAGAAAGAGATATTTAGAAGTGGAAGAGAGAGGGGAAAGTTCGTGTTACATAGCTTCAGTCCATTAGGACACCAGGTCACCTGCAGAGAAGGGAAACCCGGACGCTTGAAGAGAGTAGGAAAGATTTAAAATATTGGAAGAGTGATAGAGGGAATCAATTGGAGGAAGTAAAAACCCAAGCAGCAGTGAGAGCTGTCTTAGGATGAAGAACATAAATTGATTGTGACGCCCATCATTGACCTTATTCAAGGACTTTTTCATGAGAGAGAGAGAGAGAGAAGGGAGAGTGCAATGGGTATTTCCCAGTAGTGGGGATTTAAAAGTCAGCTAAGTCAGGAGGAAGTGTCAGAGGAGGGATGCCCATGCTACCAGAGCATCGTTGACCAGTTGGGTGTGATCCAGGCTGAAAGTGTGTTGGTGGACTGGGGGTGTGTGATGGGGTCTAGGGTTGAGACATGATTGACACGAAGAACACTCTCAATTGGAGTGAGGGAAGAGGAAATGTTAAATTCACTCAGAGGTATTTCTCATTTACAGATCTTAAAATTTCCATGGTTGCCAATAAGGATGTGTTCCAAAGTGTAACTGTAATTCTGGATGGCTGAAGTGAAGTAGATAATATGGTGGGAATTTGAGGGAATTACGACTAGTGGGTTTGACATGTTGTCTTTTGGGTGGTGGGATGGTTAGTTTTATGTGTGAACTTGGCTTGGCTACAGTCCCCAGTTACTCAATCCAACACCAATCTAAGTGGTGTTGTGAAGGTGTTTTGTAGCTGTGTTTAGCGTCCACAATCAGTTAACTTTAAATGAGTGAGGTTATCCTACATCACCGAGTTGTCTTGATCAACCAGTTGAAAGGCCTTGAGAGCAGAGCTGAGGCTTCCTTAAAGGAGAAGAAATTCTTGTGGACAGCAGCTTCAGCCAGTGCCTGAGAATTCCAACTTGCCCTTCCTGATGGCCTGCCATATGGATTTTGGACTTGTCTAGCCAGCCCCCAAAATCGCATAAGCTGTTCCTTCCAATAAATCTGTTAATTATTATCTCCGAGTGATTCTGTTTCTCCTGGTTGAATCCAGACTGATTCAGATGGTAACGGATGGGCTAAGGAGAAAGACTGGAAGCTTATACCTTCTCCTGCTCATGTGATTTTGGCACTTCTCTTTGTAATACACAGGTAAAAGGATGGATATAATTCAGGTTTGAGATGGAAGGAGAAAACGATGGATGGATGGATGGATGGATGGACAGATGGACAGATGAATGGTTGAATGACTGAAAGAGAAGTGAGTGAGTAGGTAAAAGGTCCCACATATCTTGTCTCTAAAATAGAAAGAAAAAATTCCTGCTACCTACCAGCCCTGTGTAGGTGAGATAAATGCTAAGCCTAGAGTTTGAAGCCTAGAATTCTTGGTAACTATGATAGATTTATTTTCTATTTTAACCATCAACTCAAAGTATGAGAAATACAGAAAACATTTCCAGTTAATATTTTTTCTAGTCTCATAGAGCTGCTTTGGGCACTCACCCTTCCAACAGCAGGACATGAAGACCTGCTCCAGTGGAAACGCTGGTCTTTCATTTAGTAGATATGAGAATCTTGGATTCGATTCTGCACTTGAGATGGGATAAAAGAATCAAGAGTCCTTCCTATTCTGCCTTATCCCTGTTCCTCTTCCACAGGGGGAATGAAATAGAACTCTGTTTTATTCAGCAAATGTTTCTTGAGTGGCTCCCATGAGCAGCGAGCCTGAGAGGCAATAGAAGAACTTGAAATACCTCATAGAAAAGGTAGAAATTGCTTCCCGGCATTCCATCAACCAAATCCTGGTTTGATCCTTGCCTTTAGGAGAGTTAAGAAAGCTTTAAATTTCTGATTCAACTACTGTGTACCATTTGTCTGGAATTAGAAATGTATTGTTTCCATTGGTACCTCTCTGATGGTGATAGGTGTGGCAGGTTAGACGAAGGAAATAAATAGGAGAGAGATGATCCCACACTGTGTGTTTGTCCCCAGCCTAGAGCCCAATGCGCCTGTGGACATCCTCACTGAGGATGGGGAACAGCTGTCCTGTGGGAAGATAAGAGGGAGCCCTGCTCCAGCCTAATATCTGCCCACTGTAGGTGTTCCGATTTACCTGGGCATGACTGGCTACCTGTGGGATGACACGGCAGAAGCTTCTGTGCATGTGAGCTAAGGAGCCTCCTTGGGAAGAACTTATCCAAAGGGAAGAAGGAGCCAGGCATGCTGAGGTGACCCGGTAACAGAACCTTAGTCCTCGGAGAAGTGTGGTGACGCTAAGGAAAGTGCACTGATTGTGTGTTGCTGGATTTTCATACCTCCCGGAACCTGAGCAGAGAATGGTTGGTAAGAGTTTGAAGAGCTGTTCTGATAAAACTATAAATACTGAGATATTGGAAAGTGTGGCTGTAGCAAGTATTGCTGAAATGGGAGGGGAGAATTATACCAACTTTGCCATAAACCACCAAACAGCCGTGGTGTCATGGAGGGTCGGGGTGCTGGTGGCGGTGCAGTGAGGAGTGGTAGCAGACTCTGGTGGAGTTCCAGCTCTGCGAAGAGCATGTGCAGTGCCAGCAGGAAGGAGGTTGTTAGTGAGCACATAGCAGACATTTCCAGAGACTCCCCAAAAAGTTTGGGGGCTCTGTGCAAGGGAGGTGAGAAAAGCGTAGAGTATCACTGTTACTACAACCCCAGCTCTACCCAGTAGTCAGGTCACATACGGACTCAGAGAACTCACTGCTTGCATCTAGGTAAAGCTTAGAGTGCCAATCAAGGGTCAGAAGCATCACATTGCCATCATAATTCTTTCATGCAAACATTTTGTTAACACCGCCCTGCTATTTATTTGTAGGTATGGTCCAGGTAAGTGCCTGCCCTGAAGCTTGTCTTTTTGATGAAAGAAATTGAGCCCCAGCCACTTCTGCTTTCTTCTGTGTTGGGTTGCCTCTATTCTGGTGACTTTAAGTTTCTGTCCAGGTACTGTCTTTTCTCTTCCAAGTGAGGCCCCATTGCCTGCTGCTCTGTGGGCATCAGGGAACCGGGATGGACTCGAGTCGGGCACAGTCTGTTCCTAATGGCCATTGACCAAATTGTGCAGCCCCTTTTTTAGACATTCTGGAAAACCTACATGCACAGCCGTGGAGTCATTCCTTCTCTGCTGGATCCTAACCTTCTTTGTTTTTTACTGTGAAAGGGGCTGTGTGCTTCCTAGAAGCTTCTGCTGATGCACAGTCAAAATGGAATGCTTCATGCACACCTTCCTTAGATGAGAGAGCCTGACCGGTTTATGAATACTAAGAAAACGTGCATTTAATTTCTGCTTTCAATCATCTTTTGAGATTTATTGTTCCTAGATGTGTATCATTAGATAGAAGTGATGGGATCAATAAAACATGGAATTATATAATAAGAGAGGTTAGTTTCTTGCTTGTTATATTTATAATAACAGAGTTCATTGGGTATCACTCTGCTCTGTGAAAGCCAGTAAATCAATAATGCTCTTATGACCTCAATAATAATAAACCTTGGCATTAAATGGGTGATGCCAACATGTGAGTGGGGAGGGAGGGAAGGAGGAGGCACTGTCACTGTGCATGGGAAGGACTCGTGCCTTTCAGATTGGCATCTGTGAAGAGGCATTAATTCCTTTCCCTGTTTCAACATATTCTCCTCTTGTGCGTAAGAAATGATTCAAAGATGGCAACAAATTTCCCATATGACCTTTACAGCTGCTGGTTTGGAATGACATTTGGCTGCCTGCTGAAAAAAAATGATCTCAGAGATGAATTGTCAGGACGTTAGCTCCTCTTCCCAACAGCGATAGGAACATCCTGTACTTGATGCGTGTGAGCGTGTACTACTGAGTAACTGCAGTGTGAATGTGCAGTGAAGGCCAATAGTGGGGCTGGTCACCAGCACTCGAGGCCGCTCGCAGTGGTCAGAGGGGTTGACTCTGCGGCTCCCCAACCCCTCAGACGCTGAGAGGTCTCCCTGCAAAGAAAGCACCTGGGAGGGATCTTCTCTGAGGCTGTCTTTCCACAATAAGGTGTGAACTCTTTCCCATGAAGGGCAGTGGCTGAAGAAGCAGCGCAAGTCTCTTTGAAGACCTCCTGAAGGAAACCACGCTGGGAGTCTGGGGGCTCTGCTGGGGAGCCTGTCCTCCTCTCATCCCCTCAGAGGTCGGTGCCCTTTGTTCTAGGAGAGCAGGGCAGTGTGGGAAGAACCAAAGTGATGCTCACTATTCACAGGAAAGGAGCTCTTTTGAGGAAAGAATGTTCAGGTTATTGCAGATGGCGGGGCAGAGGACTGAGGTCGTGCAGGAATGGTGACCGGAAGCTACTGAATTCCAAACTGCTTCCTGAAGCCAGAATGTTCTCATGGCTCTGACAGGCTTAAAATCTAAATAACATACTGTGTTGTCTGCAACTGAAAGACTGATAACTTTTCCTCCACTCACACAGGGAAAGTCTGTCACTAATGGGTGTTTTGTAAAAAGAGATCCTTCTAGAGAGAGAAGCCATAACTGGCCAGATTTTAGTGCTGGAAAAAAAAGGCCTGACTCTGATCTGGTTGGTAGAGCAACAAGAAAGTCTGTCTGGGTTGCTGTCAGTGGGAGCTAAAAAGTTTAACCGCCACCACGACTCTCTTTTACGTGAAAATGTTAAAGTTGAGCAAATAAACAGTGATGTCTTTTATTATTCTTTACAGAGGAGAATATTGCCATCAGGAAACAAGTCTGCTAATGTGCTTTGGCCAAGTGTTCCTTAGAGACAGTGATTAATACAAGGAGTGGGTGGAAAATTAGTGTACACAAATAGCTATTCAGAAATGAGGGTGAAATGCTAATGCAGTGACCTTTAAATCTCCATTTTTCTTTATGTCACTGAATGTTAATTAATGGACATGTTCAGGACCAGGAGGAATTTGAGTCTAGGTCCATCTCCCTGCTAAGTGGCATTTTGAGAATTTCTGGAGGTGAGTCTCGGAGAGGCTGATTTGAGCTTCCTGAGGTTCCCATCTCTGCTGCCGCATTGTGGCTTTTCCCCTGAAAGCAAAATATGCCGCCGTCCAGCAGCTCATTAGCATGGCTGTGCGCCCTTTGCAGTTAGCAAGGTAATCAGTTTCAGAGGCAAGAAGAGGTTGGGGAGGTGTGAGCCACAGCATGTTTATGGAGTGCTGTCCCCTGGACAACAGAACCATTGCCTGCTTGGTGAGGAGACCTGAATTATTGCCTGCCCAGAGCTCCAGTACCTTGGAAGGAGCACTGTGGTGTTTGGGGCCTCCCTTGGAGTGAAGGGCAAAGGTAAATTTGTAATTCAGGCAGTAGTCTTTAGAGTGATGCCAAGGGATGCTTTCTGGAAAACATCACCTTCATGCAGCGAGGGCAATAGACTAAAAGTGCATACTGAGCTTGAGTTGGAAATTCCTGTCATCTGAGAGGAAGAAGGAATAGCTCAGATTGAATGAAAATGAGTTGGAGTCTTTAGGCAGGAAACACTTGGGGGTTAACTTTTATAAGGGGAACTTTCTACAACGTAGCCCTGCCACAATGGAACTGTGAGGCCGTGAAGCTCAAGCAGACGCTGGATGGTCACCTATGCCTCTGTCTTTAGCTTTCCTCATCTGTAAAATGGGGACATAGTACTACCTACCTTACAAGGTTATTGTGAAGATTAAATAAATTACTACGATAAAACACATAGTAAACTCCACATAAGTGTTTGACAGTATCACCATTATTACTTATCTACAAAGAATGTGCTAGAGAGCCAGCCCTGATGGCCTAGCAGTTAAAGTTGTGCATGCTCTGCCTCAGTGGCGTGGGTTCAGTTCCCAGGTACAGAGACACACCAGTTGTCTGTCAGTAGCCATGCTGTGGCAGTGGCTCACACAGAAGAATCAGAAGAACTTACAGCTATACACAACTATGTACTAGGGCTTTGTGGGGGAAAACAGGAAGAAAAAAGGAGGAAGATTGGCAACAGATGTTAGTTTAGGGTGAATCTTGCTCTGCAAAAAAAAAAAAAAAGAGAGAGAGAAAGAGAGAATGTGCTAGACAGTTTGGGTAGGAGATTGGCCTAAATGACCTCAAGATTCCCCCAACTTTTGGGTCCTATGACTCAGTGGTTTAGGGGTGGAAGTATTTTGCACCCTACAAATCCTTAAGTGAGTTTTTATGTAGGGCACACTGATCCACCTGTTCGTTTGAGTCCCAGTAGATGTCTTTAGAATAGCAATGAGCATTCTGTCTGATTTTCTTGACACACTTAGAGCAATATGTACTTATTTTTTATTTATTTATACTCTACTTTGTTCCTAAAAGATTTTAGACAAGAGATTTAAAGTAACTTTGAATATACTTTAGAAGACGTACTGAAGAAAATTCTGTAGACTTGCCTCTTGTTGAAGTATAGCTTTCAAAAAATTATTTAAAACCATCAACTATGTTGGTAGATTGTGGGGACTAAATTTAATATTTCTAAAAACATACCATATGAGTGTGCTGGGGGCAGACATTGATATGGGGGAGAGGGGAGTGGGAAGAGGAGAAGGAAACTGAAAGTATGACTCACAGTAGTTTCAAACTGTAGAAGAAAACAAAGGTCAAAAGCAAGGGTCCAGTAGATACTGGTTACACAAGAATCCTCAAAGCACCATTTCACTGGTTTGCATCCAAGCATAGACCTTCTGATCAGCTTGCAATTATTCTTCACTGGAACCATCAGATACCACCACATAGGTGGCATTCAAAGGATGATAGAACTCATAATGGAAAGGGTGACACAGAGAAGGCCTGCTGTGTGCCAGATGCTTTACAAACATCATCTATTTTAATATTAACTAGAATATTGGTGGGAAAATTGAGATTCATAAAGATAAAGTAACTTGCCCAAAATCTAGTTGGTAAGTGGTAGGGTTGGAATCCCACCCTCGTAATGCCTAACTCCAAAATTCATGTTCTTTCTAAAATTCTCTTCCTCTCTGAGGTAGACCTATGAACAACTAGCATCCAGTAATACTGAAATTGGGAAATAGAGGGCTCTTCCATGTCTGTAATTTATGAAGCAGTGTATCACTTAATCTCTAAACTCTCTTTCAATTCTCACATAATCTGGGATATTTAAGGAAACCTGATCCTGTAACTTTCTATTTCTGAATCCAGAAACCTGTTATCAAAGGTGATTTATATTTGAGAGGAAAATACTTTAGAAGACTATAACTTGATGCCAAAAAGTGGGACAGGATCTCCTTTTCTCCATGAATAAGCCAAATCCTAAAATTTAAATAAAAATTTTATCAGCATTGCATTACTAATATAACACCAGGTAGAAAAGAATCTCTTTTTCAAAAAGTCTGGGGTGGAATCACTTTTTGAAATAAAGTTGCTAGCTAATATTAGTAATATTATCTTCTATCCAATGTATTAGTTATCTCTAGTGTGAAATGTATCTCTGAACAGGGTTATCTAACCCACAACTCAAGGAGTGAAAAACCTCAGATGCCCACATACTGTCTCAAATGCTCCATGATGTTAGACTGCTCTAAATCTTCTAGTGTCAGGCCATTTTTCCTAAATTCTGCCTGATTCCAGAGGGAGATGTCATACGACTGTCAGATTGGGGATGGAGAGGATATAGAAAATTACTAAAGGACTATTGCACTGCTCAAGCAGTTACTGTGGTGGCATCTGAAAGTACATGGTGTTATTGACAAACTCAAGCCTGCATTCCACAGGAATTCCATCTGCTAGTACTAAAGACCTATCCTTCTGGATAAACCAAACTTCTTCTCTGTTGATTGCCTCCTCCATGCATCCCATTTATCCACTTCCTGGAGTCATCAGGTGATGCCACCAGGACTAATAGCACTGGAGACTGGCCCAGAAAGGGGCTTCCAGGATGGGAACTTTGTGACCGCTTTCTCCTATTCAGACATAGAAAAGAAAGAAGGGACCAATATCTTATGCCATCTCATTTTACCACATAGAGTCATTAGCCACTGTTGCTGCCAGCTCCTACCAGAAGTGATATTCTAGCTTTCCTGCAGATGCCACTTTGTTTTGTGTTCTGCCCTGCTCCTTTCCTGATACCTGAACTTCTTTATTCCAAAAGAGATTCTAACTTTCTCAGTCTGATAAAGGGCATCTGAAAAAACCCTACAACTAACATCATACTTAGTGGTGAAAGACTGAATGCTTTCCTTTCAGTTCAAGAACAAAGGAAGGATGTTCACTCTCACCATTATTCAAGATCATACTGGAGGTTCTTGTCAGTGCAATAATAAAAAGAAATTAAAGACAAAAAAATTGGAGAGGAAGAAGTAAAACTGTCTTTATTCACAGACCACATGATCTGTATATAGAAAATCCTTTTAAAAATCTGCAAAACAGCCAGTAAAAATAATAAAAGAGTTCACAGGATATGAGATTAATACAAAAAATCAATTGCATTTTTATATGCTTTCAATGAAAAACCTGACAATGTAATTAAAGAAATAATTTCATTCAAAAGAGCATCAAAAATAGTAAGAATAAATTTAAGGAAAGAATCCAAAGCCTCTACAATGTAACGTTTACAATGTCCAGAATATCATCTAAAATTACTTGACACGCAAAGTGTGACCCAATCTCAAGAAAAAAGACAATCAATGGAAATCCAACCCAGGATGACCTAAGTGTTGGAATTCTCAGACAAAGAGCTATTATGAGTAGGCACAATGAGGTAATGGAAAATATGTTTGTATTAAATGAGAAAGGAAAATTCAGTAAAGAAATAGAAAATATTTTTAAAAATCAAATGAAAATTCTAGAATTGAAAATTATAATAGGTAAAACAAAAAATTACTGGATGGACTTAAGAGCAGAATAGACATGATGGAGAAGAGTCAATGAATCTGAAGACAGACACAGAAAAAAGATTGAAAGAATGAACAGAGCCTCAGGGATGTGGAATAATAGCAAAAGTTCTAATATTTGTGTAATTGGAGTCCAAAAACGACAAGAGAGAGAAAAATGGGGCAGAAAAAATATTTGGAGAAACCATAGTCAAAAGCTTCTCAAAATAGGTGAAAGACAGAAATTTACAGATTCAAGAATCACAGAGATTCCCCAAATAGGATATAGATGAAGAAAACTGTGCTTAGACATATCTTAGTCGAATAGTTGAAATCCAAATATAAATAGAAAACATTAAAAGCAGCCAGGGAAAACTGATACATTAGTAAAGGGGAACAACGATTTTCATGATTGCAGACTTCTCTTCAGAAACTACAGATGTCAGAAGACAGTGGAACAATATCTTCAGCATGCTCAAAAAGAAAAAACAAGAAAAGAGCTGTCAACCTTGAATTTTACATCCAGCAAAAGTATTCTTCTAGAATGAGTACACGCTAAAGATATCTTCAGGTAGGAGAATTCAGCAGCAGTCCTCCACTATAAAAGATGCTGAAGGAAGTTCTCCCCAAGATAAGAGGAAATGACGCTGCAGGGAAACCTGGATCTTCAGGAAGGAATGAAGAACATGTAAGACAGCAAGTATACGGACAAATGTAAAAGACTAACTTACCCCAATTTCTTTAAAGTAAAGAGAATTCTTTAAAGCAAAACTTACAATGTTTACTGTAGGATTTATAACATATGTAGATGGAATTCACATGACAACTATGGACTAAAGGAACAGAGTAGTGAATAAAGGAATAAGGATGGGTTGTGGGATAAATAGAACTAAACAATAGCAAGTTTCCTATATTTTATGTAAAGTGGTACAATAATAACACTAACTAGAATGAAAAGTTAAAGATCTATATTGTAATCACTACAGCAAATATTGACAAATAATGCAAAGGAGTATTGCTAAAGTACCAACAAATAAGTTAAAATGGAATTCTGAAACGTGTAAAAATAATTCCAAAGAAGTCAGGAAAGAGAGACGAGGAGCAACAACAACAAAAACCCAGAGAGGGCAAACAAGAAGTAAATGATAAAAATGATAAGCTTAAACAAAAACATATGAATAACTATGTTAAATATCAGTGAATTAAACACTCCAGTTCCAAAGAAGAAATTACCAAGGTGGATTTAAAAAAGCAAGACCCAACCATATGCTGTCTTAAGAGGTGCACTTTAAAAATAAGAACAGAATAGGGGCTGGCCCCGTGGCCGAGTGGTTAGGTTTGCGCGCTCCACTGCAGGCGGCCCAGTGTTTCGTTGGTTCGAATCCTGGGGGCGGACATGGCACTGCTCATCGAGCCACGCTGAGGCAGCGTCCCACATGCCACAACTAGAAGGACCCACAATGAAGAATATACAACTATGTACTGGGGGGCTTCGGGGAGAAAAAGGAAAAATAAAATCTTTAAAAAAAAAAAATAAGAACAGAATAGACTGAGAGTAAATGACTGGAAAGCAGACACACCATGCAAGTAGAAAACGTGAGAAGGCTGGAGTGGCTACGTCAATATCAGAAAAACAGATAAAAAGGGAAATTTCCAAAGGACAAAAGGGTCAGTTCATCAGGGAAACACAATAATCATAAATGTTTATATGCCAAATAACAGAGCTTCAAAATACCTGAAGCAAAAATGGTCATAATTAATAAATGTCAGCATTATGGCATTATATAGATATGTTTTAGGCTTTACATTATAGTTCGGGTTAGAAAGCATTTATTAATGCTCACTATATACTGGCTTTAGGTAACAAAAGAGAATATGACAAAAGTTCATATCTTCAATGAGCTTTCAAATCCTATTGGCACATGATAAATACATGGAAATACAATGGAAAAATAAGGAAATTTTAGAAATAAGAAAAGAAGACTTTGTCTTCTGTCCCCTTGGTGTTGATATGTGGGATTAAATAGCCACTTCCATGAAGACGACAGCGATTACCAACTGCATGCATGAAGGAAGAGCGCAGACCCAGGACTTGGAGCCTGGACTAGCACTAAAGTAGAGCGGAAGGGATACTGTGAGTTGACTTCCCAGCTTCCTTTTTCACTTCTAACCAAATTCCAATTTTTTGTCAGATGACATTGACAAAATGCCACCCCCAGACCACCCCACCAACTACCCCCAGATTCTGAGTGATTTGATTAGTCAGTGAGGATAATCTCATTGCCATTACCACAGCAATGAGTTTGGGGTGACTACCGTTTGTTGGGAGCAGGGAGAAACGCTTTCATTTCCTGCTGCCTGTGGTCAAGGAATTGTGTGGTTCTGATTTCTGCCGTTAGCCACCTGCCTCAGGATGAAACCTAGTCAACGCATTTAAAGGACTCGAAACACTTCCTGGGGCAAAGTAAATGTTTAACATATGTTATTTGTTTATGTTATTTTTGTTGCTGTGGAGGGGGTGTGTGTGCATGTTTTAATTTTTTTGGAAGGCAGAGCAGAGAGACGAAAAGTCACTGGATTTTGGTGACATGGTTGAGCCTCTGAGTGAAACCAAACTTGAGTCCTTCCAACCTCTGAACTAATTAGAGTTAGGTTTCTTGTTTTTTCCATCTTGAGGGTTCCTAACTGGTACTTAGAATCAGTGTGATTTAACTCTATGTGGAGAAGGGCAATTTTAAAGGGCTGGTTCTCAGCATCTCCATGGTGATTGAGATTACGCCTCAAATAATTGTATAGACAAAATGAAATTACAGACGCTACAGGACAGGTGACTCTCCCCAACTTCCACCATCCTTTATCTTTTGCTAATTGATATTGCAACAGGCGCCTAACCAAACACCTTGGCTCCAGGCTTGTCCTATCCCTTCTAATCCGTCCCTCACACAGCTGCCAGAGTTATCTTTAAAATACAAATCTGATCATTTTACACATGCACAGGCACATACACAGATCCACGCAGTTTCTGTTTAAAATCGTTCTATAGGTCCTGACTGCCTACTGGATCTCACTCAGACTTCTTAACATGGCCCATGTGGTCCTAAAGACCTACCTCAGCCTCCCTTTGCAGTTTTGTCTCCCGGGATCCTCTCCCACAAAACTGATGGTCACTGTATCCTGAACATGCGAGGCTCTTGAATGTCAAGCCCTTGTGTGTGCTGTTCCCTGTGCTTGCAAAGTCTTCGTCCTGCTTTGTGTGTTGGGAAACTCTTCTTCATCTCTGAAGATCCTCAACTCCAATATCCCCTGGCTAAGGAACATTTCTTGATCCCTCCTGGAAGGACCGCTAGGACATATGTGACTTATTATAGGGATTTGACTTTACGTAATTGTAGGATCTAGTTAGTAGGTGAAACAGTCTTTGGGAGGTTGTCATGTCTGCCTCGAGGGCAGGCAGTTGGAAAGAGAAGAGGAGGAAGAAGGATGAATCGGAACCTGAAGAGACCTGAGGAGGAACCGGAAGTGCGTTGGTCTTTTGCCGCCTTGAGGCCTCTAACTTTGCTGCTGTAGCTTCCCAACATGGGAGAAGCTGCTGTACTCTGTCATGACGCTTCACATGGACTTGGGCCAGGAGTCACAGGAGCTGGACCAGGATGCAGCAGGAAGTGGAGTTGCTATGAGCCCGGCAGCTACCTGTCGGCCATCCCCAACCAGGTGAGCCAGCAGGGAAGCAACCACATAGGTGAGAGACCACAGCACCCTTTGCCTTGCTCTAACCCTCAGAGTGTAAGAAGAATATGGCTGTTTTACTTTTGTACCTTCCAGATTTCCCATGCTGACTTGGAACTGTAGAGGGAAGGGAATTCTGAGAAACATAAATCAAGTAAAACTGAGCTGACAGTGCAAACCCACTACACCCCTGTATCTTCCTTCTATAGGAATAAAGGTTATTTCCAGGTATGTTTCCACCATCAGGGTATAAACTCTTCTGATCAAGGAACATGTTTCATTTATATTTGTCTCTGAAGCTCATGTAGTAGGTACTTAATAAATGTTCAATAAAACAACTATTAAAAAATATTCCTATACATAGCAACTAAACACTGAGTAAAATGCTTGTTCCATTAATATTATTTCTTATGCTGTATGTGTTTCTTAAAGGCTGAAAAACCAGTTTTTGGCATTTGTTTGTACAACCACCTGAATAGTAGTCTAGCAAAGAGAGATTTCTTGCCATACATGCTGGTTTTGAATTCCAGAGGTCATAAACCTCCTTCCCTGGTGAATTTTGCTGGGTACTGCCAGTAAGGGGGACAGAGTGAAGTACTTCTTTTGGAATACATGAAAAAGCTTTGCAAAGAGGTGGCAAAGGTTACTTATTTTAAACATTTGGAACTTGGCAACAAGCAGGGTGGAACAAACATACTGACTAGACATATGCTATAGAATATTCCGTAAACTCTCTCTGTCTGTAGTGGCTTACACAGAAAGCTGAACATATGGCAGGCTTGGTTTGGCTTTTTCTCTGGAATCATCTGTCAGGACATGAGCTGCCACCTAATTACCCACTCACATTCCACTCTGCGTTTTCCATTTTTGGTCTGATTTCTCAAAGGCTTCAAACACTCATTTTTTAAAATTAATTTTTAAAAAATTAACGTTATCCAACCTACAAAAGCATTGAGGGTGTTTCTGGGAGACACTTTCAAAGGGCAAGGAATGTGACTCCATATCCTGGCTCCTGGATGCTACCTCCTATCAAGGCGATGTGTGTCTTAGAGAGGTAAAGGTTCACCTTCCTACTAAAGAGAAAGGCGTGTGGGGGTGGCGGTGGGAACTATCAGGATCAAACTTCCATGTTTTCTTGAGCACCACCATGTGTCAGGCGGGTCTCAGGAGAGCAATGTTTCTCTAAGTTGAGGCCGCTGTTTGTTCTCAAGGGTGAGGGGAGAACCAGTTCAAACGTGCAAACCTTTTTTTTGGATCAGACGTGCAAATGGAACATACTTTTACATTTTCATTTTAACTTACAACTAAGGGCCACTGTCCAGTATTCTATAAAATGAGTTACTAAGACTTACTGAAATTTGATATTTATAAATGAACACATTAGGAGAGTTGACTAAGTCGTAACTGTTATTCAACTAAAATGTCTTGATTATTTTGAAACGCTGTTATAAGGCATACGATCCTATAGATACTTGGACTTCTTGAAAATTTTGAGAAAGAGTGAATCTTTATCAGTACAGAATGAGTGTTGCTTTGAGATGACTGTGGCTTTTCATTGGTGTTCTCCTAGCATTAATCAGCATGTATGTGTGGCTTTTACTTCTCTTAAAGTTTATTTGTGTGTGTGTAGTACCGCATGCTTCACTTTTTGGTTTCTATTTAGCTCCTGTCCGGTTCTTGTGGTCATCCAGTTCTTTCTCCACTGAAAAGTAGGTACAGGTGGTATTAGTGCTCTGCATAGCTTTTCGCCCTGCTTAAGAAGGCCTCACTCCAATTGGTTGTCCACTGGTATAAAGAGACTACAATATTATGGAATAATCAGAGGTTAGAGAGCCAGAGACTTGTCATTGTCAGGCATTCAGCTTATTTTCATGGTAATCATCTGTGCTGATGCTTTTCCATCTAGTAATTATTTTAAAGCCAACATTAGTAATAAAATTCTTTTCCCAATAAGGCAGCATTCAGCATCCACGCTCCTGCTCCAGGGGAAGCGGGGAATGCCCAGGCCTTCAGCATCTTGTCTCACACCAGGAGAGAGAGCTGAATGAATGGCCCAGAGTAATAAACGCTCTGTCATGCCTTGCTGCTTAAATATTTTATAACCTTTAAGCTCTATTGCAGGAAGTGATGTCAAGAGTATTTAGCAGAGAAAGCCGCTAGCACTGGCTTTTTATTAAGAAAGATGACACTAATCATCTAGCTGATGATGGAGCAAGAGATGCTATTACGCCGCTGACGATGGGCTTATTATCTCAGGCCCTGGAATGGCTGGCTGTTGTTAGGAATGGTTGGGCAAAAGGGTGCAGGAGAACTGACAGGCATGACTCAACCCAAACGTTTGTGTCTGGGTTTCCTTAGCCGAGAGACATCGATGTAGGAAATGATGTGTGACTAGCACAGTCTTCATTTTAGTAAATGCTAATCTTTGCTATGTCTGGAGAAGTTCTGCCACTCACACAACAAAGTGCATTCCAGCCCTTCTCTCCCCAGCTATCTTACACGCTGCTTGAGGGGAGAATATGTCTTCACATTTCTTCAGTCTCTTTCCCGGGACCGCATTCCATGCCTTGCATTTGGTGTGTGCGGGACCAGCTTACCCCCCAGCATAGGAGGTGCCGCACGCAGGGCCCATAAGACTTTCAGGGGTCCACAAAAATGTGTTAATTTCTTTTAAAATCAGAGAAAAACCCCGAAATTTTGGTGTCAAAGAAAATGTTTTACTACATAATATTAATATGTTCATCTTTACACCAACACAGTTGTTAAATGTAATTTTTAATGATTTTTTCTGGAGGAGGGGGTCCTCAAGGACAGAGTGCTTGGGGCCCCCATGGAAGTCCTAATGGACACTCCACAAATGCTTATTGATTAAATGAAAAATAATGTTTGGATGCTTCAGTGTGTCTCTTTGAGGACTCGATTATGGTCACCCCACCCTGCAAGAAGGTTCATGTGGCAGGCAGAGGGCACTGACGGTAAGCCAGGAGACCTGGTGGAGACCTGTATCTGTCACATCTGCTTTTGTAACATTGGGAAAGTCACTTAGGCTCCTGGATTCTATTTCCTCCCCCTGAAAAAGCAGCATTTGAATTTAATTTCTGGGAACTTTCTAGTTTAGAAACTCTATTATGCTAATCTAGAAGAGAAAACGAGGTGCTGAAGTCCCGCCATGAAAAATTTTAAACAGATGGTAAAGTAACAGTTGTTATTTCCCCAGTTCATAGTAGATGCTCAATAAACACTTCTTGCATAAAGGACTTTGATGGAGTTGGGTTCCTGCAAAGACTTCTGTTCTCTCAGTCTTCTACCACAGGATAGATTCTTACTCATCTAGGAAGAGATATGGAAGGCAGACGGTGTGGCCATGTATCCTCTGGTGCTTCTTTCCAAACTCGTGATTCCTTCTTGATGAGAAAACTCAGGCTATTATTTCCTGGCCAGGCTTAAAGTTATCTGTAAACGGATGGCCTTTTGTTGCATTCAAAATGAAATTGGAAACAGGATTGGCTGTCCCAGAGCTCCATGGGTTCCGGTTGGCCGCCCAGAGTGACAACATCCAAGGGAGAGGTGCTTACCTGCTCAGCTCACTTCTTTTGCCCACCTGGTGCTTGCAAGTTTCAGCTCTGGTGAGCCTTCTGCTACTGGGAGCTGTGGCCGGGGTGGGACTGAAGGTCAGCTGACCCCCCAGCTTCTTTTCTCAGAACACAGAAGGCAAGACAGACCTAGTGAGTGAAAGGTGCTCTCCCATCCCCAAAGTTCCCTAAACCACCTCTGCTACCCACTTAGGCCGTAAATGATGATTGCCAATAGACGCTCAGATACCCTCCCATTCAGATTCTTGAAAATTAATCTTAAAGAACCCTAGGAACAGGTGTGAGTTTTAAAATTATTACCTTTATTAAAATAGAATTGATGAGTGCATGGTAAGTGAAATGGACGTAGATTCTGCCCTCTAAGACCATAAAAATCCCAAAGGAATACGTCAACTAGAAAGAAAGCGGATGAGCACTATTTCATTAAAATTTTGTTCTAACCTTATCTTAGAAGACATTAACAGCATTAACACTCTGGACCTCCTTCAGATACTATACTGCAAAGAGTCATGACCCATGTGGGCTCAGCCCCTAGGCATGCTGGGACCTCAAAGGGTAGTGGACAGAGTGAAGAGTGAACCAGGAATGGGGTGACCTGGGGCTAAAGACAGACGCTAGGGCTTTTCTCCTACATAGGGTTGCCTGATGATTTCAGCAATTTTAAAGTTGTCCTCTCTCAATCTATGAGGGCTGTCATTCACATGAGAGGAACTCTGGGCCCTGTATTAGCTTGTGTAATCCACACAAGTAGAGAAGAGCTCATGTTCTCCCCATCTTACACAGTGGGGCAGGGCTGAGGCTTAAACCTCAGTGCACAGAACTCCACTTGCTGTAAGAGTGCCTAAGATCTTGCCTTCTCGTTTGGTATTAAATCTATTTTGACAAGAGCAGATGTAGACAGAGGTTGATCCACTGCGGAGGGAGCTGCCTAGTTCCAAATTCTATACCTTGATTGATTACCGACAGAAGATTCAGAAAATGCTGGAAGTAACTTTCTTCTCAATCTCAAGGATGTTTTACATGGAAAATGAATTATCTTGCCTTTCCAGAGCATGCACAGGGAAAACTCATAAATGATGTGTCTGCTTTTCTCTCATGGCCATGATTCTTGCTTTTATTTTGAGGTTTTTTTTAAACACCTCTTCACATGATATAACATAAACAAGTGCTTTATGCTATCATCAGTTATCAGATATATTTTAATTGTGTGACTGATCCTGAAAAATATAAAGCCAAATTGGATATTAATGACAAGAAGCGGAACCCTTTTATCTTCAAATGCAGACATTTTCAAAAATTACTCTTCATCCCTGAGCCTTTGCATCTTTAAAATTCCAATTTTAAACATGTTGCTGTTTCTTTTAAGTCCCAATTAGATAGGGTGGCATTCTGACTTCCAGGGTTGTATTCAGTCAATATTTTTTCTGTTTTCTACTTCGTTATCTCTCATTCTCATAAGATTCTTTAGACAACGGGCAGTTCAACTTTTTCTCAATGATTTCTATCAGACTCTGATCAAAGCAAAGGCCAGTGTTTACCGTGTGTGAGTGTGACAATGCACTGTTTTGAGGGAGGGCAAAGGAATAGGAAGCAAGGCACACAATGTAATGAGAAGTGAAAGCAGGCCGTGCGATGAAATGTTACAGCCGTCACACTAACCACAGGCATACCGGAAATTTACATTGTAAGTGAGAGTACCAAATGGATATGATATCTGAAAAAAATTGAAACATATAAATATTGTTTTATTGCTATTGTCTGGTTCTCCATTCCTCCTTGATCTTTAGTGAACGCCTGCAGTGGGAATGGGAAGGAGCCAGAATTTATCAATGAAGTGCCAAATACTGTATCAGGTACTTCATTCACTGTGTTCCGTCTATTTTCATGATTGCTTCAAGAGCCAGGTATTTTTATTACCATTTTCCAGATATAGAAACCGAGGTTCAAAGCTATTACGTAACTCATTTGAAGTCACACAATTAGGAAGTGAAAGAACTATTTGCTCATCAGTTTTACTCAAAAACCTGTGCTCTTTCCCTAGCTCTCTTTGTTGACTTCAGGAGAGAAGAGAGCTGTCAAAATATCCATCTTCATTCAGTAATGAATGCATTGGCTCCCTGAATTATTAGATTAACACTACTGCAATTTTCTTATAATGTGGTATAATTATATACTATAATGTATAATGTATATATTATACATTGTAGTACAGTATATAAATAATAATTATTTTGTTTATTATTATGTAATAATTATTATTAGGTGCTAATAATAGGTCGGGGTCAATCAGGCATGGTCCTATCGTTAGTGAAATGTCCATGGCTATAGGGGCAATGTGATCCAGGTACGTGTAACTACAATCCAAGGTAGAATGTGTGCTCTTGGAGATCAGAACATGGAAAGCCTCTACCTGGGAAGATCAGAGAAGGCTTCAGGGAGAAGGTGACTTTTGAGACAGTTTCTGCAATATTGATCGAATCCGAAATTGTGGGAATGAGGGGGAGGGCATTCTAAGCAAAGGGAGTGGTTTGAGAAGCAGAAAAGAAAACTGTACTTTATGGGTGTCTTAGTCCGCTCAGGCTGCTGTAACAAAATACCATAGACTTGGTAGTTTAGACAGACATTAATTTCTCACGGTTCTGGAGGCTGAGAAGTCCAAGATCAAGGTGCTGGCAGGTACTGATGTGAGTGAGACTCTTGCTGGCTTGTAGACAGCGCCTCCTCGCTGCATGCTCACACGCACTGCCTCAGTGCAAACCTGCAGAGAGAGAGAACTCTGCTATCTCCTCCTCTTCTTATGAGGGCACTAATCCCATCATGACAGCAACACCCTCACGGCCTCAGCTAAACCTGATCACCTCCCAAAGGCTCCACCTCCAAATGCCATTACACTGGGGGGGTAGGGTTTTAACGTATGAATTTGGGGAGGACACAAACATTCAGTCCATAACAGTCTGTATTCACTAGATGCGAGGAATGTTGCATGAGTCATCTCATTTAATTCTTATAAGAACTCTCTGGGTGCTATTGTTGTTTGTTTCATAAGCACAAGGACATGAAATTTTCAAGCTGAACTCAGCATTTCCTTTTCCCTCCTTGCAGCTCCCTCGCTTGCTATATGTCTGTCCAGGTAAAGGACATCACTATTGACAACTATTCTGTTTGCCCAAGCCTGAGTCCCGCTCATAATTCTTGACTCCTCTCCCTCTGCTCCTCAGCCTCATCAAGCCCTGTTGATCCCACCCTCTAAATATCTCTGGAATCCACCCACTTTCCTGGATCCTGGCGGTCACCACCTTGGTCCAGTCCACCGCCGTCTCACGTGCACCATTGCGCCACCTTCTACTAGCTGAGCTTGCTATTTTTGGTCTCGGCCTCCCATCTCATCTTCATTCAATCCATTCTCCATACAACACCAGAGAGATCACTGGAGAATGCAGATTTGGTCACATTCTTCCCCTGATTAAAACTCTGAATGCTCTTCAGTTCCCTTAGCATAAAGGAATCTTGAACGAACTTAAAGAGCCTTCAGGATCTGGCCTCTGCTTCTTTCCTCAGCCCCACCTTGGATCACTCCCCCACCCCACATCCATTCTTCAGTCCCTCCAAATGTCTTTCAGTTCCCTGTTCTGCATCTCCATTTTGACTGCCCCTCTCTCGCTTGACTAGCTCCAAGATTGCGCTCCCCCCATCCTTCCACTATAACCCGGAGGGAGAGCTCCAGAACAGCAGGAATCATCTCTATTTGTTCACCAACAAAGACAGTTTAAAAGAATAAGTTGATTTTTGAAAACTAAGGCTCAGAGAGCTAAAGTTTCTTTCTGAAGCTCAAATAGCTGTTGGTGGTATTGTCGCGGGTCTGAACAAAATCGGTTTGTATCCAAATCTAATGCTTTCTCATAGCTTCACGGTGTCTCTCATGGGTGGGAGAGTATGAGACACAGTTTTCATTTAGGCTGCATCAGAGCACACGAATAAGAGGGGCCTGGGAGACAAAATGGGAAAAGAAGGCTTTGATCATATTGCCTATGGCCTTTTGCCCTAGGTTAAGGAATTAGGATTTTATTCTGCAGATAATGAGGAATCATAGACAGGCACAGCACTGTCAAGAGCAGAGAGGGTTTTCTTATGCTTTCCAAAAGTGAAAGTGAGGGCAGAGAGTTTGGGGCTTTTTGCTATGATCTTTATCTATAAAATACTACTACCTATCTCATGTGACTTCTGCGAAAATGAAAATAAATAATGCTGGGGCTGGCCCCATAGCCAAGCGGTTAGGTCACGTGCTCCACTTCGGCAGCCCAGGGTTCACCAGTTAGGATCTTGGGCACAGGCCTTTACACCGCTCATCAAGCCGTGCTGTGGTGTCATCCCACTTAGAGGAGCTAGAATGACTTGCAACTAGGATATAAAACTATGTACTGGGGCTTTGGGGAGGAAAAAAAAGAGGAAGATTGGCAATAGGTATTAGCTCAGGGCCAATCTTCCTCACCAAAAAAAAGAAAAGAAATAATGCACGTAGAAATGCTATGTAGCCATATACCTCTTTGTAAATGTCATTATGTTTTTTTCTCTCTTAATGTTTATTAAAGGGCCTGATCAGCTTTGCAGTTACTTCTAGAAGACTTTGAGTGGACCCTCTGAGGAACCACTCTCCAGTGGTGATACTGAGACTGTGAATGAAGGTTTCAAGCCACTAGGAATTTACAGACCTATTCTAGGAGGCAGGAGAAGCCACTGACTGGGGCAGCTGGGAACTTCCCAGGTGACATTGGGAATAGCATGGAACAGCACCAAGAGGGGCCCTGGTGACCTGAAGGCCTCTGGCCTGAGCTGCCTCCCCAGCCTGACTGACCGTAAGGGAGAGGAGGGTGCCGCTAATGATCTGCTCATAACCAAGAGGAAGTAAGTGTTTTGGTGTAAATAATAATGATAACTATGATTATTATTATTGTCATTGTCATTACATTGACTGAAGAGAGGAAAAGACAAAATTCAGAAAGTTTTTTTAGGAAAGTGCACCTGGAAAAGGGCGGCCTGTGAGAACCGCTCCTCTGGCCCCAGGGAGTTGAGAGTTTTGCAGGTGGTAGTGAGAAGAACTTGGGACTGACGTCACCCGAGGAAGGCCCTCTGAAAGGGTTGTTTTAAGACCTTTCGGACCTACTGTTTGGAGCAAGGACTGCGGAGTGTCAGGGTGGAAGCTGCTCTAGAAGCCGGGTGGACGGGATCAGGCCCTGGGCGTGAGAGAAACACTCGCAGGACTGCTGTAGCCTTTCCTCGTTTCCTCTTGGCATTAAGAACTGCATGCTTACTTCGGGAAACCAGCTTTCCGCAGCAGGAGATTAATTTGCTCCTCTCGCATTCCCTAGCAAACACCTGGGGAACTGGCCGGAGCCCCTAAACCGCTTCCCCATGACTCGGCTCTGGACGGGAGGTCCTCCTGGCACAGCCCTAAGCAGGGAAGGTGCAAAGGCACTGGAGTACAGGCCAAACGTCCTGAGTTCTATTCCCAGCTCTGCTAAGAATAAACTGACATGAATAATGTCTGCAACTGACCGGTTTTCCAGATGGTACTCAGGGATTTTTTCTAGCATCTCGGTAATGGATATGACTCATCGTCTAGTCTAACAGGTCCTCTCAAGGAAAAGCTGAACATATAATTACGACCAAGACTCTTTCACACAATTTTCTAAAGAATTAAGTTTAGACACATTGTCAAGGAGAAAAATGTTATATGTGGGTGTCACAGGCAAGATTTCTCTATGCTACTTCTGAACAGAAGCTGTAAATGCAGCTGACTCAAAATCACACCCATTAGCTGGGGTTTTAAGCCCAAACCAACATGGGCTTAAAACGATCACTTCTTTCAGTTGAATCGGACTTCTTTGCAAATATGACAGAGAAAACGGCCCTTTAATTTGGATGTAGTTTAAATTATTTAATGAATTCCCCTTCTCAGTTAATTGGATATTAGTTTTCAGAATGAACGAAAATGTTTCATGTGCCGCATAATCACTACGCAGTGTCTGCAGCAAGCAGCGAGCCGGCCGACATTCTCGAAGAGACGGGTCCGTGGTCTGGCCTCCACCTCAGGCCTGGGAAAACCATTACCCAAACAACTTGAGTTTTATTTTTAATTTGATACTGTGTTTAATGCAAAATGTATGGGCATTTGGAGAGGTGGTTGGCTCAGCTGTGGCGAATGGCTGTAATCCCAGCGGGTTTATCTGGCAGGCTGGGGAGGCTGCTGTTATTTCCTGGTGGGCGTCCACGGGAGTGGGCAGGAGAACGCAGAGAATCCAGGCCAGCGAAGCCTTGTGAAGCAGCCCTTTGATTCGATTAGAACAGACTTCTTCGTCCTTGAGGGGGGCGGGGAGTCAAGCTGTGAGTGAGGTGCCAAACCAGCCCTCGCCTGCTTTGTGACTGTTGGGTCACAGCAGGAACCCAGGAGACAGAATTCAGAAGACCCCTGCCTGGAGTCAGTGAAGTTATGGGAATGCGACCCCGAGAAAGGGGGACAGCAGAGGTGTTCTGGGGGAAATCCACCTCTTGATGCTCACGTGACCACCTTCCATGTTCTCTTCCTTCATCCAGCAAACAGTTTTCGAGTGCCTACTATGTGTCAAGCACATGGCTAAGATAACAGTCCTGACCTGGAAAAACTTGTTTTTGGTAGGCGTGATTTCTATCCAGATAATTAAAGCACAAAATAAAAATTACGGTGTTTAAGACATGTAGAAACTTTAATGGGAACTTAAAGGATAATGTGCCTAATATTTGGGAACGTTACCTTGACTCATTGTAGCAAACATGGTGTATGCTGCATGCCTGCGACACACCACTCTCTATGTTGGAGCAGTCTTTGCCCATATGGAGTTTCTAGTCTAGTGGGCAGGAGGGCCTGGAGGATGGTTACAGGTCTGGATTTGGGAGACGGCTTGGGTCCCATGAAATGAAGAAGAAAGAGAAGGAGAAAAGAAAAGGAAATGGGCAAAGACAGAGATGTGGAAAAGCATGGAGCACTGAGATAATCACCAGAAATTCTGTGTGTGCGTGTGCGTGTGTGTGTGTGTGCGTGTGTGAGAGAGAGAGAAAGATCAGTGAGGAAGTTTCAGGAAACAAGGCAAGAAAAGTCAGGATGTTTGAGGCCATCTTGGAAGCGTTTGTATGCCATGCCATTCAATTTGTTTTTTTATCCTGTAGCAACTAGAGGCCAAAGACGTAAAAGAAGGGGAAAACTTGAGCATATCCACATTCTAGAACAGTTACTCTAGCAGTCAGAAAGAAAGGAGGAAGGGGAGCTGGCCCAGTGGCGTAGTGAGAAGTTCGTGCCCTATGCTTCGGTGGCCCGGGGTTTGCAGGTTTGGATCCCAGGCACGGACCCAGTACTACGCGTCAAGCCATGCTGTGGCGGCGTCCCATATACAAAACAGAGGAAGCTTGGCAGAGATGATGGTTCAGCAACAATCCTCCTCACAAAAAAAAGAAAGGAGGAAGGGACTAATATAAGGTTGCTGTAGCCAGGGGAGGAGAGCATCCAAGGAGGCGCTATGTAACCAGTTGAATTGCCCCAGAAAAGTCAAGAAGGACAAGGACTGAAAACAGGCCATTGGATTTGGCAGATAAGAGGTCAGTGAGGACCTCCAAGAATGGTGCTCTGGGTGCAGCTGGATGGCCCTGGTTTAAAGGGTAATTGCCAGGAGACAAAGTGGAGGCTCTAATTGTCCAAAGCACACTGGCTTTTTTGTGGCGGTTGTTCAGTCCAGCGAGTGTGGTTTGCTTTGTAAAGAAGACAACCCAAGGAGAGCAGGACGCAGACGGTCTGCAGGGACGGGGATGGCCCGTGAGAGCTATATTTTGATGTGCAGTTGTTTTGCCATGAGGCTTGTCCTGTAGCTGTGGGGACCCGAGCACACTCTGAGGCAGCATTTATTCAGCTCAGCTTGCCATGCCAGCTCTCTTGAGTTGCAGGGAATATCCTGATTTGGAAGTTTTTGGATCACCATTTACAAATCATTCCTGTGTTCCCAGTTACATTTCCCATTTTCTGCGGACGGACCCCGGAACACGCTCCCTGAGATCTAACGGGCGAGGAGGAGTTCTGAAGCATGGTACCAAATCCCTGATAACCCTCCGGAAAGGCTGCAGGGGTGGAGTTACAACTCGGGGACCCCATCCTGTCACTGCCAGTTCTGTCCCCACCCAGTGAGAGAGCCAGCCTGTTTTTCTGACATTGTGACCCAGCTAGCTCTTTGCTATAATCAATGTTTCCATTCTTTCCCAAAATAAACATGTTGACAGTCATTTGCAAACAGGGAAATGAAAGTTTTCCATCCCTAGGTGCAGTGCATATATTTTTGAAAAGAAAGAATTTTAGCAAAGGGATTTAATCTAATCTCTGGTTACTTTGTAATTTGTCTGGGGCATTAGACCTTAGAAGGCATTTTTTTTTCCTTTTAGTTTCACTGAAGTTCCCCCCCACCCCAGCCCCACCCGCTTCTGGCTTTGTTCACAATTACCAAGCAGGATGGCTGGAGCAGAATAGGATCTTATGGTATCACATTTCGGGAAGGAGCCACGAGGAAACAGGAGCCAAGCCTGGAAATGAAAACGTCCTTGTAAATGACCAACAGAAGACAGGAGTTAAAATACACAACTGTTGTTGGGCCAGAAAATTGTCTGCCTTCTCTGAACGAACTGGGGAGTGCTGGTTTGCATTTATACCAGGTTTTAGAACCAATAGATGCCATTCTCCCTGCTCAAATGAAATGTAATTTCATAATTGCTTTGAAGAAAACCCTACCTTTTTGTATCCATAGAAATGAACAGCTTAATACCCCTGAAAATCCCAGATATTATACCAAACAAACAGGGTTTGTTTAGTCTAGGTGATTAGTAATTTTATTTCAGAACAAAATGACTGATTACGAGTTGTACAGATCTCATGATCAAAGCTTACCCCCTGTTCACTGGGGGGTGTCAGAAGCGGTCGAGCTGTTTATGCATCCACTGGGCTAAATTAATACCATTACCACTTCAGTAAAGCTTAGATATTGCTGTGTTCTCTGCTAGAGAAACCAATTATAGTATCTGCTGGACGGTGTATTAAATGACACCATTTAATTAAAGTCTAATCTGTCTCTGAATGAACAATATTTTAAATTATTGTACATTATTTCATTCAATTACTGCAAACGTCTGTCCATTTTTAAATGCAGGAAAAACTCATTTGGCACCCTGACTGCCGGGAAGAATAATTGCCTTTCTGTGCTGTGTTTGGTGCTCAGGGCCCAGTAACGTCAATTCAGGACACACATCAGTTCAGGAGCTCTTTTAGTTTTAAAATATTTCACATTTGTTTCTCAAGACTCTAGGCAGCAAAGAGCCCTTTCTACGACTGCCAGTGTTCCCTCCAAGGACCAGGGGAAAATGGAGACCTCTAAAAAGAATATGTTTAGAGGAATAAAGCCATTAAAGAAATACAATTCCCATGCCAGGAGCAGAGCTATGTAACTGACAGGATTGCAATTCATTTTGAATGAATATCTCAGAAGGGAAGGCAAGAATTAAAATGGACTCGACAGTGAACTCAAGAGATAACCTCTAATAGAAAGGAAAATTCACTTGGTAGAAGGAGAGATGAGTTAAAATGAGGTAACTCTTAAAAATGAAAAAGATGGAGGAAGGCCAAGTGTGAAGGGACTTTCATTCTTTGGAGTCATTTAATCTAACTGGAGAAATGTTGCCACACATTAGGGTAGCAGAGAGTACGGGCCACTAGCCAAATATCAGCAATACGCTGCTTCTGTAGCTTTATAATGTCAAGGAATAGGATGCACCGATATTGTGTGCTTGTCAGCTGTTGGGCCATCAGTAGGATCTCAGGGAAGGAAGATAGCAGGGCTGTATCCCAGATGTTGTAGGAGTGTACTCCAGAGCCCTGACTATGGGTGGGAAGGTTGGCACTCAGCCCTAGGACCTAGGCGATGGTGATGCCTTGCGCACAGTAAATCCTCTCCAAATTAGTTTTAATTCCCTAAGGCCATAATCCTAAAGTGTGAAATGAATGGTCCAAAGTCAATCTGATCTATGTCTTTTGGCCAGTCCTTGGTAAATGTGGCCTCTTTGAGTTCGGATTTTGACCTGAGGTGGTGGTGAACAATGGTTATGAAGATCACTGGAGCACAGTGCAGGTATTCTCCAGGTAGAGGTCACCTTAGTCTATTTGTGCAACTCCATGGATTTTCTTCCCTTGGTGTTACTTTTTTTAAAGACAATCTTTTTTAGAAGAATTTTAGGTTCACAGCAAAATTGAGAGGAAAATACAGAGAGCTCCCATATCCCTCCTACCCGCATACACGCACAGCATCAGTTATCAACATCCTCACCAGAGTGGTACATTTGTTACAGTTGATGAACCTACATAGACTCATCATAATCATCTAAAGTCCATAGTTTACTTCAGGGTTCACTCTTGGTGCTGGTCATTTTGTGCTTGGACAAATGTATAACGGCATGTATCCATCATTATAGTATACAGTGTTTTCACCACCCTAAAAATCTTCTGTGATCTGCCTATTCATCCTTCCCCACCTCCCGCCCCTTGGCAGTCACTGATCTTTTTACTGTCTCCACAGTTTAGCCTTTTTCAGGATGTCATATAGTTGGAATCATACAGCTTGCATCCTTTTCAGATTGGCTTCGTTCACTTAGTAAGCAGCATTTAAATTTCCTCCGTGTCTTTTCATATTTTGATAGATCGTTTCTTCTTAGTGCTGAATAATATTCCATTGTCTGGATGTATCACAGTTTATCCATTCTGGTGTTACATTTTCAGAAGACAACTCTTAATTTTGTATCATTGTCAATTATCTACATCTAGGGAACATATGCAATGTCGAAGGCATTGGACTTGGTATTGTGGCCATAAACTGGTCCGGTATAACACAGAGCTTAAAGGTATGGGTCTTAGAGGCCCCCACTCATTCACTCATTTAGCAAATATTTACTGATCCCCAATGATAGTCAAGATAGAAAAGAGACCTTGGCCAGGAAAACTCAAATTCAAATTCCCAGCCCACCTTCGCTAACTGTACAGCATTGAGTGTGTTATTTAACTTTCCTTACTTGTAATGTGAGGTTAATAATACACTCCTCATAGGATTACTGTGAAAATTGAGACAGTAATTTCAGTATCTACCATATAATAAATACTCAGTAAATAGTAAATATATAATGATGTTGCTTTACATAAGTAGGTGCCACTTATCTTCCAAGGATTATAGTTTGGCTCAGAGGCTGGACATATATAAATATAGTAATAATGATTTATTAAAATCAACACATGAATCAGCAAGAGTTAATGCCAGCTTGTGTGGAACAGTACAGTACACCTTAACCTCTACATATGCACATGTACGTGTACACAAATATAATTCTTTAAATGAAAGCGTACTTCATGCAAGGATGCTTCATAATTGGAAATGGCAGTAGAAGTGCTCTTTGCACTGGCAGAGTCTCCAGGATCAGGTCTGGAATTATGAGATGCAATCATCAGGTTGAGTTACTTATACAAAGCCAGTTATTTGCCATCTGCCATTTGGAGATTTGCCCTTAGGCCCCGTTTGGCTACCAGCCCATTGCTATGTAGCAGGGGGAAATGTTTCTGTCCAAATAACTTCTCTCTCAGTTTCAAATTCTAATGTGAGAAAGGACGTCAAATGGATGCTGTCTCTTAATGATAAAGGGGATAATAGGCATTCATTGTCCTTCTTAAGAGCAGAAACAATGGATAGGACAGGCATGTTGAGGATGTTAAGAGAGAAAGCTGAAGAATGAAATATTTAGAAAACTTAAACTTGGTTCAAAGACAAATTTGGTATAAATCTGGCCAGGTGGGAGAAGAAAGTTTTTCTCTGATGTTTCTACTCTGAGGCAGTGTAGAAATATAGGCAATGGGGAGTGTGGGGGGCTGAAAATTATCAATGTTAAGACAATATGTGAAGTGTGATATGCACAAGTCACATTTACTGTGGTCTCGCTGAGATAAAAACGGGCGTCAGCATGTAGAGGTCTGGGCATGTCCCTGTGAGACTGAGGCACACTCAGGGTCAGGTAGCTAATGGTACAAAATCATCTCCAGGCAGTGATGGAAGTCAGAACGGCTGATGGGAAAACTGCATTAGAGGTTGGAGTAGCAGAGACTCACAGGAGGCATTTGTTGTTTCTGCCACATGAGAACCATCCCCCCTCTGTTGGCAACGGCACCTCTGCCCTCTAAGTTCTCAATTGGGAGAGGTCCCGTGGTCCAAGCCATGAGTGAACGAGCACATTCCCTGTCCCGTCGCAGTGATTGGTTCAGATATGAGCATGTCTCACCCTTTTCTGGGCCAATTAGAGTCTGTCCCAGGACTACCTACCTCTTGGGGGAAACTTCCTCTTGTGCTCCCAGGACAGGAGGCAGGTGGAGAGCTGCCGGTAGGTTTCCCACCACCAAGAGGGCAGGCCTGTCAGATGGAGCCAGCAGGGCAGGGCGTGGAGCTGAGGGGTGCAGAGAAACGTGGTCCTGATGGCACCGCGTGGCCTCTAGACCCAGCCATGATGGAAGGCAACCTAGACAGAGTTTTTATTTCCATTTCAAAGTCAACATATCCCCCTCTTCTCTTAAGCCAGCTCGTGTTGGATATTCAGTATCAAGTCTGGTGATTTTTAAGCCGGGTTTCTCAGAACACAGGGGCTCCTCAAATCTGTCCCCACAGAAGGAACCCCCCCCCCGCCCCCGGAAACTCTGTGCTGCCAGGGCCCCAGCTCCTCTTTGCATTTCCAGTTTCCACACTTTGACATTTTAGATGTTTGGGCTTGAACTCAAGATTCCTGGACTAAACTCCCCCGCCTTTTTTTTCCCCCAAACACCAATTTATTCCACCCTCTTTATTTAACAGATGAGGGAACTCAAATTCAGAAACATTGAGTGATTTTCTCAAGACCACACAACCAGCTAGGAGCAGAGCGAGGGCTGAAACCGAGGTCTCAAAATTCTCAGTCCAGATTATTTCTTCTTAAAAATACAAATAAAAAGTAAGACAAACCAAACTGATCGTGACAGCCAGCATTTTACTGAGCACCTTGTGGGGCACCAAGCTAAGAGCTTTACTGTGTTGTCACATTTATGTCTCCACAAGACCATATGAAGTGGACACTAGTGCCATCTCCACTTCCAGGATCTGAGACCTGGAGACCTAAGTTGGCCCCTGGTTACGTAACTAGTAAGGGCCAGAGGTGCGGGTCTTCCCTAAGGCGGCTTGGTCAAGAACTTCTGAAGCACATTTAAGAAGAGAGAGGCGGAGTAAGTGAAGCGGCAGCCCTGTCGCGTCCTGGCCAACTTGAGTCCACCCACAGCTCCAGAGAGGGCAGTTCCCAGCACGCCAGCGGCTCCCTCCCCAGCACCTGCAGCGCACCTCTTCTCCGCCGGGTCTCCAGGGCTCCCACCTCCACCGGTGCTCCCACCTCCACCGGGGCGCTGCGCCAACTGAGTGCGAGGAGCTGTGTGCTGGGGCAACCCTCCACGTCAGGGTGGCAGTTAGTGCATAAAGCCCGTCCCTGTCCCCCAGCGGGGTGACTCTGAGGTGTGTCCCACATGGTTTCTCAGAGGCTCCCCAGGGGAACTGCGCCTCAGGCGCCCACAGTAGTGACCTCCTCAGCGGTGCAAGAGTTACTGGCTTTCTCCCTTCCCATCGTGTGCTCCCAACTGCCTCAATTCCTGCCCAGGGGTCACTGCCCAAATAAATAGTCTTCGTCTCAGGGCCTCTTTTGGGAGGAATTCGAACAAGACGCGTTTCAGAGGGCATATAGTTAGATCATCCTCAGCTCCGGAACGTTCCATTTGGAAGGAGAGTGCTATAGGAATTCTGCCATGCCTCTCCTAAAGGGAAGACGACAAAAATGTGAAAAAGGATGTCTATGAGAATGAATATTTTCATGGTAAAAGCTACAAGTGAAGTTATCAAAGAAGTCTGTCAAATGCCATTTGGACTACCTTGAGAGCAGCACCTCTTGGCACTTAGACCTGTCTCCAGAGAGTCAAATGTTGGTGGGCGCACCCCGGGCCCCTGGATGAAGGGAGGGGGCGGGCAGAGGCAGGGGAGGATTGCTCCTTGTCCCTGTGGGGTGATTGGGCCTTCCCTCATCGTGTGCATTCGCCTCGTTTGGAGAGAGGCTGCCACGCCTCCTCTCGCAGTATTTCAGGAGGCTCTGACAAGGCAAGGAACACGGCACTCTGGTATTCTCAAGGAGCTAACTTTTTGAAGCCCAATCCTTAAGCGGTGGTTCTAATAAGTTTCCCCAAGGAGCTGGTTTAATTAATGTTTACATTCCCAGCCCAGATCAAGATTTTGGTGACGTCCTAGAGGCTTTAAAGGCATAATCTCCACCATTTTGGGATCTCATCATCCCATTTTATTGAGTTTGATTTTATTTAATGCCTCTTCTAACTAAAAGTGATGGATGGCAAACATCTGTTTCCTAGAAAAAATATGTACATTGAGCTTAATTTGCTTAGACATTTTTTGGAGAAAATGTTCTATGTCTCTTGAGATATCTTGAGATAATATTAGCCATCTGTCTGCGTGTCCCAGTTAGGGCTGAGGATGGGTGCTCTGGAATCCAGAGAGAGACCCCTGCCTAGTTCACGTGAAGTCCTGGGGAACGGGCTGTTCCCGGAGGGTAGGGCGAGCCCAGGCTAATCAGACTGTGGCTCTCCCTGCCCAGTTTAGGTGTATGTGGCCTCGGATTCAGACAACTGTGAAGTGGCCCGCCCAGCAGACTGCATGTAGATGGTCCTTAACAAATATTTACTTAATCAAATTGGAACTATATCATAAGACATAGCATATCTTTAAGAAGTTTATAGTTAACATTAAGAGCAATTTAAAAATTAGGAGTGAAGTTAAAAAAGGAGCACTGCTGTCCAGCTTGAACTTTTGCTGGAGGGTGTGTGTGCGCGAGTGTGCGGGGGTCCCTGTGCACATGCACGAGTCAGGGCTGAGTGAATATGTCACTCATATCACCTTACCAGACTCTGGCGTGCTGTGAACAGTACAACTACCCAATTTCTGGTCCTTAATTCCCTTAACACTAGGCTTTTGCGTTTATTAGTACTGGATTCAAATCCTGGTTCTGCCCTAGTGGTTGTGTTATCTAGGGGTAAGTCACTTAATTTCTCTGAAACCCAGTTTTTTTAGATGTGAAATTAGGATAATAGCATATCTTAGTCCTAGACCTCTAGAAAGCAGAGCCCGAGGCAAGGATTAAAGTGGGGAAGCTTTATTTGAGAAGCACAAACTCGGAGCCATGCAGGGAAAGGGAAAGCAAGAAGGGAGGCGGGGAAAGATGAGAAGGCACATGATGCTACTGCACGGGCCACCACTTTCCAATAAGTTGTTTTGCAGGGGTAATCAGGAGAGAGTTTGTGATCAGAAACATCTCGGAGCCCTTAGTGGAGGAGAGAAAGGAGGGGAACCTATTCATTCAGTTCCCTCCTATCTCATGTCTCCTGTCAGTCAAGGTTTACCTCATTGGCAACAATGAGGCGGTTCTCCCCAACATCTGGGTTGTGTTGTCTGGGCCCTTGGTAACGACTTAGAAATCCAGATCCAATGATCCTCAGTGTGGCATTTTATCCCAGGGTGGAAGTGGAAGGCACAGAAAAGAGAAGGCGCAGCATGCATGACGAGGATTCCATTCAGCCAGAGGTGCTGGGCAAAGGCACCAGCAAAGGCGCCAGCAGCGGTAGAGTCTGAGAGATGCCTTTGGAAAGAAGCAGGTGGTCAAGGGAATTGGGAAACCGCACAAAGTTTGTGCTCAATACATACAGGTACCTGTAACTCACTGGACAGGTGTATTGAATTTGCAAAAAGTACTGAGCACGATGCGGCCCTTACAGAGAGCACGCGGACTCTGAAACAGATGACTTGAGTTGATTATTACTTTTACCCCTTATTAACTATGTAAACATAGCCAAGTTACCCGCTTTAAACCTCAGGGATCTCACTGTAAGATGAAATATAATAATTGCACCTATTTTATCGAGTCATTGAGAGGACTAAATGAGATAAAGTGCTTAGCACAGTGGCTCATGGGTGGTAAGGGGCTAATCTTAGCTGGGATGATGATGGTGATGGATCAGCAGTGCTTTCATGTAAAGCAAAAATTTTCTTCCCTAGATTCCCGAGTTCCTAGAGCAATTCTTCTATAATGTTCATCATGTAAAATTGTCTACGAGGAAATCATTGCTATCTGAGGTTCTCTGTTTTGTTTCCTATCGCATTCTTGTTGTGGTTGAATTATGATAAATTTGACTTCAGTTTCTCTCAGCACCTGGGTTGCTGGAAACTTACCCAGTGGCCAGCATGGTACAGTGACTGCTATAAGAACACCCCTACACCGACTATCAGGCAGCAAGATCTCTTAATAAATCTTGAGCATGGTCTGAAGTTTAATGACTTTGAAGGCAGCCATCATTGGCCAGTCAACCAAAGACACGTCACCTTTGTGAATAAGATGACCTGGAGTCCTTATGTATTTACGCATCAGTGGGCACCCTAGCAAGAGAACCCCTTCTCCATGCTTCCCATGTACACGTTCGGCTTCTGGTTTCTGCGACACTTTCTGAGTACAGATGGATTTGTGCCCTCGACTATAGGCGAACTAAGTGACTCTCATCACTCAGGCCTGAAATGTCTTTCCTTACGAAAAAATAACTTGTTAGTATACTTGAATTGAGACACCTATGTGTTTTCTTGGCATAAAATGTGAAACAAGTCATTAAAACAACTTGACGTGTATCCTAAATTCACTAGATCTACAGGACAGATCCCGCAAGCCCGATGTCAGCGTGCTGTCACACCTGGGAAAGCTACCTTGGATTCAGGACAGGAAGTGTGGAGAAGGTGCAGGAGCCAGGGTCCTTCCAGTGAGGATGTACGCGGTGCGGTTCCCTAGCCTGCGACGGTCCTGCCCTCCCCGCGTGCACCCGTCAGCCTGTGCGCCTCCTTCATTCAGCTCAAGTGCCTAACTAGAGGCACAGCAAGAGATAAATACAGACTTCTCAGTTGCTTCCAAAATCTCAGGTATTCACCTGGACCAACGAGAGTAATTCTGTATTGGGGGAAATAATTTTCTCAGCAGGCTCATGCAGCTACATACCCAGAAGGTGCTAGAGATTGGTTAAAACCGTGGATTTAGAGTCGCTCAGACGTGAGTTAAAATCCTGTTATGACACTTACTACTTTATGACCCTGAGCAAGCTATGGAGTCTCTGGGGTCCTCAATTTCTCTATTTCTAAAATAGGATTGATGATGAAATAAAGATGATGGTGGTAACTGCACTTTATTAGGCACTTACGATACCTTGAGAGCTGTACGAAGTGCCTCACGTACATTCTTTCCATCATCTTCACAACAGATGGTGCTCTGGGAGTAGTAGTTTCTATAGTGTCCACTACAAATGCCACCACACTGTGACTCCACAAGAAACTCTGCCATCCCCAGCTCGGACACTGCTGCCAGGAGGTGACAGATATTCTCACCTACTTTCTCGAGGCACCAAAGCCTTTCCCTTTTGCTCTAGAGCTGGAGGTTTCCAAGACGCGCCGATAGGAGGTATTTTGTTCCGTCATTAGCTTGCTGGGCCTTGTGTAGTACATGTAAGCTTGACTGTCTTACATTTAGGGATGTGGACCTGCTCTACTCCGGGTTTACTTAATGAAAGGATCCAGATCAAGAAGTTTTCTAAAGAATCAGTCTGCTTTAAAATTGAACAAAATTTTTAAAGACAGGAACAAAAATAAAAGCAACAGGGACAACAATAATCTTCCCAATAATCTCGTGGAAGTCCCTCTGACTTAGGTATTGCACTTTGACGTTGTCGAGAGAGGTGCTTCAAGCTGTTCTTCATGCAGCATTGCTTTGTGATGCTGGCTCAGTTTACCCAGTAGTCTGTTGTATTAATGCAGGCGCCTGAGGAGCCACAGTCCTGAGCAAGACAGGCGTCAGCCTCCAGGAAGGTAAAATTTCCACCACTGAAGGCACTGTAACATCCACTTCTATCCTTGGTCATAATTCGTTAGTAGTGTTTGGGTGGTAATTTAGTTTAACCCATAGTGCATTGCCTCCCGAATTACAGTAGGCTAAACATCTAGTAAGCTCTCTTACACGGTTAACTGGGCGGAAGCAACCCTGGAGTGCTAGTTACTGACATAAAGAAGCATTTTATCACGGGTAGTGTCACGTGTTCCATTACACTCTAAACTCCTGAACCCATCCTGAGAAACACCACAGACACAGAATTAGTCATCCTTTCCCCAAGTCGCACATTTATTTTACTTAAAAATCGTAACTTTCTACAACCTATTAGTTGTGACTTTCTGTTTTAGTCTGGCACAGTTGCATGCAAGTATGTGCACTGCGTAGCTATCCTAATTTCTAGGGAGAGGTGAGGAGACATGTAAGTGAGTGACCTTCAGACGCTGCGCTGCTTTTGGTGCAAACCTGAAGCAGAATTGCTTGGCTCCCTTGGGAGCCGTGGAGGAGGAGGAGCTTGTCTGCTCACTTTGGGGAGATGTAGTTTGGGGCTGCCCTTGAGAGGTGTCCCCTGCTGAGGACTTGGAGTGTGAAGCCCACTCAAGAGCCCATTTCAAGGAGACTCTGGAATCCTCTCCTGGGTGCTGTAGGACCAGCAGAACCCAGGGAATGGATTTGTATCTGAGATTGGCCAGAGGCAGGAGATCGTCCTGTGCGACTTTACAAGGTTCCTTCTAGTTTAATGAAGCCTCTTTTGAGAGACTGTGACACCACTGCTCTCTCTAAAAGCCCCGGGTGGTGAAGAGAGAGCTGAGGGAGCCGTGGCAGTGGTATTTTCAGCAGCTCAGTAAAATGGTAAGGAGATGATTTGCAAACTTAGTGCAAATCAGAATCACCAGCGGGGCCTGTTAAGCACACTGATGCCCTGGGCCCAGCCTACAGAGATTTTGATCCAGGAGTTCCGTCCAGGGCCTGGATCATTTATTTTTTGTCAACTTAATTGAGGTATAATTTACAAACAATAAAATAGATCCATTTTAAGTATAAAATTGAATCAGTTTTGATGAAAGCCCTGTAACCGCCACCACAGTCAAGGTACAGAACATTTCCATCACCCAAAAACACCCTCGTGCCCTTTGTGCTCAGTGCCCTTGCCACCCAAACTCCCAGCCCCAGTCGTCCATTGATCTGCCATCACTCTAATTAGTGCTTTCTCTGGAATTTCATAAAAATGAATCGTATGTTATCATATATCATATCATATGTTGTGTCTGGCTTATTTCTCTCCCCGTCATCTTTGGAGGGTCATCCATTTCGTCACATATATAATTTATTCATTCCTTTTAATTGGCAGCAGTATTTCATTCTGTGGCTATTCCACAATTTATTTATCCATTCACTTTTTGATGGACATTTGAGTTGAGTTTTGGCTATTAAGAGGAAAGCTGCTGTGAGCAATCATGTAGAGTCTTTGTGTGGGATTGCTGGGTCATTTGATAAGTGTATGCTTCATTTTATAAAAAACTGCCAGATTGTTCTCCAAAATTGCCACACCATTTCTGGATTCTCATCAGCACTGTGTGAGGGTTCCAGTTACTCCATATCTTCCCCAACACTTGGTATTGTCAGCGTTTTTAATTTCAGCCGCTCTAGCTGGATACCCATATTTTTAATAATCTCCTAGGTGATTCTGATGCACATAAAGTTTGAGAACCCCAGCTCTCATAAAGCCAATAGCTTCTGATGGCCTGAAAGCAACTTAAGCCCTGAGTCCCAACCTTAGCTCCGAGGCTGCCGCTGCTGTCTTACCTCTGTGCTCACCCCTAATAAACAGGATTCTTGAGACAATGTTTTCTGTCTGGCAGCCAGGCTTCTCGCTCTGCCACTGTCGTCCACTACCTCTGTAGGAACCACAGCCATGGACCCTTCTATGTCTGCCAGCTCTGTACCTGGTGACTATGGAGCTGAATTGTATTGAATGACTAGACCTCCCTGGGGAGGAGTGTTCCATTCCAGACAGAGAGACCAGCAATAACAGAGGCACACAGGCACAAAACAGCCTGGCCCATTTGGAATACTGAAGGTACTTAAGTGTCCTTAGAGTGTGGCACTGAAAGGACAACTTGGTGGGAGATGGCTGAGGAACCAGACCATGCAGGGCCTTTATAGCATGGTCAAGGTTTTGGACTCTTTCTGGGAAATGCTGAAGCACAGGATGTAGAGTGCTCTCTTCCATGTTTAGAAAAATTACCCTTGTGTCTGTGTGGAAAATGGATTGAAAGAAAAAGAAAAAGAGACAAGAACACTGGTCAGAAGACTAGTGCTGTGTTCCCGATGTAACCCCAGGCCCAGGACCTGCCCGGTTCTGATTCTTGTAGGTGTCTCATAATTATTTTTAAAAAAAGAATGAAAAAAAAATTGACTACGTCGTTTTGTGCCACATCTTGTTTTTCAGTGTCTCTTCCCCTCCACTCCTGCCCCACCAGAGGTGGTGAAATATACTCGGGGAAGTGGGGCACTGGGTCCTTCCCAGATTGTAAGATCATCCTGCCGAGATAAACTCCTACTTTGCCAACCTCTGGGGCAGTCTTGTCATCATAGTTTTATGACTGGTCCCCCCTGGTCGTCACTCCTTCCTCTTTTCAACAGTCTGAGCGTTTATTATGAGCCAGGTGTAGGCTAGGCATGGGGGTGAGGAAACACCGGTCCGGCCCTCAAGCAGCCTATGTTCTCTCCTCTCGCCTTTCGAGCTACCGTCATGGGGGCTGCGCACTTTCTATAAAAGACCAAATAGTAAGTATTTTTGGCTTTGGGAGCCATGTGGTCTCTTGCAACTGTTCAGTTCTGCCACTGCGGTGCTAAAGCTGCCGTAGAGTAGTAAACAAGAGGGCGTGGCTGGGCTTCAAGAAAACTTCATTTACGGATACAGAAATTTGCATTTCATGTAATTTTCATGTGCCATGAAATATTATTCTTCTTTCGATTTTTTTCAATCATTTAAAAATGTAAAAATTAGTCTTAGCTCGGGGTTGTACAGAACCAGGTGAGCGGCAGGCTTTGGCCCACGGGCCCCAGTTTGCCCACCTCTCCCTTAGGCTGTCTCCTCATGAGGTCTGGACAAAAGCTCTCTATTTTCATGTCCATTATGGTCGGCAGCACTTTCTCCTACTTACACCCGCTACTTCGTGCCTCCCGTGCAGCACACACACACACACAGTCCTCCATCTTTGCTCTCAGAATAATCTTCCTACAACGTAAACACGATGGGTTGTGACCTCCCCCTGCTCAACCCGCCCTCCAGGGGCCCACAGAGCTGTGCTGTGGGGTTGGTCCTAGCCCCCCAGCCTGGCTGCCTGTGCTCCTCAGGACCCCTACCCGCTCCCCTCGCCAGCCCCCTCCCTTGCCCCTTCCAGCCTCCAACAACCCATGCTCTGGCCACTCCAAACTTTGCAGTTACTCTTTCTCCAGGCCAGGCCATGTTCTTGGCCCATGGCATTCTCCTAGATTCTTATTCTCCTCTCTGTGTGGCTAACTCCTGCTTGCTTTTGCAAACATCTACTTTGACAGAATTTGGCACGCCTCCTCCAGGCTCCCAGCACTCCAGGACGCCTAGGAATCGAGCACCTTGAGGGGGTGTGTCTTGTCCTTTTTCCAGCACCTCTACAGTGTAGAGCACATGGTAGATGACCTGCAGATATTTTAATGAATTCTCAAACATCAAGACGCCTTTTTATATCTTTATAAAACTGTATGTGGGGCTGGCCCCGTGGCCGAGTGGTTAAGTTTGCGCGCTCCGCTGCAGGCGGCCCAGTGTTTCGTTGGTTCGAAACCTGGGTGCAGACATGGCACTGCTCATCAAACCACGCTGAGGCAGCGTCCCCCATGCCACAACTAGAAGGATCCACAAGGAAGAATACGCAACGATGTACTGGGGGGCTTTGGGGAGAAAAAGGAAAATAATAAAATCTTTAAAAAAAAAAAAACTGTATGTGTTGTATGTACACTCTTTTATTGGTTTCTTTTTCCTGGTTTCGTGTGTTATTGCCACTACAGTCATGTGCAGCTTGACGATGGGGATACAGTCTGAGAAACGTGTCATTAGGCAATTTCGTCGTTGTGCGAACATCACAGAGCGTACTTACACAGACCTAGATGGTGTAGCCCACTACACACCTAGGCTCTATGCTACTATTCTTCTGGGATCACCATCGCATATGCGGCCCATTGACCAAAATGTCATTATGTGGCGCATGACTGTGTTAAATTTTAAGTTTGTAAGAGCAGACACAGAGTCTATTTTTTAGTATCGACCTTCTCCTTTCTTCCAAATACATAAAATAACGCTCTGCAGCTCCTAGGTTCTCCCCTGGGGTGTCTGGGCCATCTGGTGGACTTTCACAGAGTAACTCTAACCAACTTCCTAAGAGGAACCACAGAGGTCACCGAGGTCCACTTAGGTCTGTTTTCGACAGGTTTGAGGAAACTGCAGCCTCAGAAAGATGAAGCAGCTTGCCAAGGACACTCGACTGGTAAATGACAAAAACAAAACAAGGGCCTTGGTACTCCTGCCATTTGATGCTCTGACGCAGTTTGCGAGGTCAACGTTGCACTCTGCCTGGGGACGTTGGGGTCTGAGCCAGCGGGGGGCGGCCCAGCAGCTGGGAGGCTGCGCAGTGAGACCTGTCACGCCTCACATCCTCTGAATAGGATTCTGTTTGCTGGTCCTCGCAGCCCTTTTCCAGCTCCTTCAGTGAATCAGTCATTCCCTTAAAACAGTGAGACTTTTTATGGCTGGCAAACAAATGGTCGGGAACTAGGCAACTCCGATTATTGAACTCAGCATGTGAAGTCATTCCATGAAAGCTCACGGGACTGAGGAGCAGTATTAAAAAAGAAATAGGCCCCCTGTCTGGTCCCCAGAACGGACTGTTTTTCAGGAGAGAAGAGAGCCTATATTATTTATTGTGGCAGGAAGAAAATATATTCTAGTATTTCAATGAGAAAAGGACTAGAAGACAAGAGCTTGGAGACTAGGATTGCAGAGGAACTCTGTTCCTGATTTCTTTTTTCAGTTTAATTTTGAACAATTATTTAGTTGTTGTGTAACTTAAGCTCCCCACAATAAAATAGAATGCTGTTTTGCATCTTTTAAGATCTCTTCTGATACTGCCCTGGAACCTTGGGTGGTACTGTCTGCATCATCTTGTATTCATCCTAATGGGTGTAGTTATTGAGAGACCAAAACAACCTCATTTAAAGGTGATTTCAGTTGCAAGAGGTGTGCCATCGTGGCGGTTCCACTGTGCACACAGATACATTTTTTTAATGCTTAGAAGCCATAAGCACAGATTTTAAAAGTAATTTTGTGTTCACTACCATTTGGTTTTTTTTTTTTTTTTATGGTACAGGCAGCCTTTTGTTAAATGAGAGATTATAGAGGATGGAACATTGCTCAGGGAAATACAATAATTGGAAAATACACTGAAGACTGATCTAGAAAGAGATGCTGAGGTGGCAACAGTTCTCCCTTCGTATCATTTCCAGCTTCTTTGGTCGCCCTGGAGCAGGCGCCTTCCAGAGCTAAGCACGCGGGAGAGCGGGGGCTGCAGGGGCCAGCAGCCCCTCACCGAGCACCCTCGCCTGGAGTCTGCTCACGCCCCGCGCAGTCCTTTTCTGCCTCTCCAGATGTGTTGCTACAACATATGACGTTACTTGGAAAACACTTGCTTTCTTTGTCCTCAGGAATCTTCCATATTCTTTTCTGAGAAAAACAAAGTAACATTCTCCTCCTGAATGTTAGAGTTTAAAGCAATAAATGCCCAACTGTGGGAAATAGGATACAACTTCTAAATGACCACATGGAATATGCTTTCCTTAAAACAGACGGGGGCATGGGCTAACACCTATTACCTCCATTAAATAAAATTAATGTCTCTTAAACACTACCCAGAAAGCCCCTTTTATACGCATGCATTTGTTTGCATTTTTCTTTCAGTCCTTCTTGCCTTTCGGAATCATTCTCTTGTCTCAGATAGCTTTGAGAGGCTGTACCAGCCACACGTCACATAGACAGCTAAGGTGGGTAGTGTGCAGTGTGGATGGTGTGCAGTGTGGATGGTGCAGGAATTATTGGGGATCCAACACACCTCTATGCTTCGTGCAGCCTTCCTGAAGCCGGGGCCCTGTGTCGGGTCTTTTAAGAGGACTTGATGAGGATTTAATATGTGCTGTCTCTCCTGTTAAAATTGAGTTGAGCTCTCTGGGGTCCGATGTCACTGGAGGAAACTGGAGCCGTCTGGCCTGGACAAACATCCTATCCTTACGGCTTTGATGGTGAGACCCGGAGAGGAAGGAGTGCTAACAGGAGGCGGAGGGGAGTTGCGGAGGAGGCCACACTAGTCATGTTAATTTGACTGGCCAAACAGAATCTCAGAATCATACGTCACTTTAAAAAAAACTTCATATGAGCTTTTTTGTTTGATTTTTTTCTTTCTTTGTGTCTTTTGTTTTTTGATCTCTAGTTGTTTTTTCTTTATTTCCACCCCAGAAACAAACAAAAATATTCAAAAGACATGTTTGTTGTTTTTGAGGAAGATTGGCCCTACGCTAACATCTGTGCCCATCTTCCTCTGTTTTTAGATTGGGACGCCTGCCACAGCATGGCTTGATAAGCAGTGTGTAGGTCAATGCCCGGGATCAGAACTCGTGAACCACAGGCCACCAAAGTGGAATGCACGAACTTAACTGCTATGCCACTGGGCCAGCCTCCAAAGGACAGGTTTTAACAACCCTAACCAAGAGAAGTCACTCCCGGGAGAAACCATGCTGAACCACCACTGACTTTGGGCCTGACCCAGCCAAGAAATGATCTTTTTAAATATTCCGATCAGGGGCTTGAAAACAGAAGGTTTAAAACTTAAGCTCAGAAGAGTATGATTAACTTGGAGCGGATGTGGTGGCTCCCACCACCTAATTTTAGACGTTCTAATTGGCAGTTTAAAAATAGCAGAGTCGCAGCCTCCTCCTCTGCATTATTCTCTTTGTCTCACCCTGGACTATGCGCTGCGTTGAAGAAGTCTTAAGGTTTCTGGGGCCAGCCTGGGAACCATGAGTCTATGGGGCCTCATCTGCCATCTCCTAGGTCTGTCTGCCTCTGCCCTTACATACCACAAGGGTGATAAAAACTTGCATTTTCTTAGGAATGTTCCCAGCCTCTGACTCACAGACATATTCCCCTTTCTTCTCTAATGACTAGCTGCTTAAAGGATGTGCTTCAGCGATGATATTCAATGAAATCCATTTCTGGGCACCTTAAGCTTCCAGCTGAACTGCATCGTTTTCTCACCAGGTAATAAGTACTTTAGGATGTCATGGAGAAAAGGAAAACACTGATTTCAAATAACTAGTTATTTACCAAATTCTTTCCCATGTCTGTGTGCGGCTGTGTCCAGGAGCTGAAACAAATGTTTGTTCCTCTTTGCTGCCATTTCACTTGGTGGCAAGATGGCACGTCCACGCGGATACCACAAAAGAGCCAGAGCCTTCCTTCCGCATTTCCGAGGAGCCCTGAGTCCCATCTGGTCAGCCATGAAGATGCTCATCTTTATCTAATTTCAGTCTCCGAGTTTACCTTCTGGGAGACACTTGCTGCATCACTGAGGGAGGTGGGGAGCAGGGGTGAAAAAAATGCCTAGAGCTGTGGAGGTGCCTATGGCACCGCTTGTCCCCTTGTCCCAAGCAGAGGAGTTGGTGGGACCCAGGCTGAGGGATGCTCACGTAGCACCCACGTTCCCTGTGAGACGAGGTTTATCATCCATGCTTTGAATTTTATTAGCATGGAATCTTGCACTTTCCCAACCAATGAGGCCACCAGAGCATAAACTACATTAAGTCCACGAATCCCAGAGTGCCATGTCTCTGGTGTATCAGTGTCCTCTCTCTAACCTGCCATGAGTGGTACCTGGCCTGTCCACCTGCGTCAAGGGCCTTCAGTGTGCAGAGAATGCTGCTGTTCTCAGGCACCTTTTCTTCCTGCTCTTTTCCCTGAGGGGCCTTGCATCCACTGCTTTCTTACGCCTTAAACCCTCTTATGATGCGCCATTTTTTAAAAACAAGAAGGAAACAAAGTTGTCTTTTCCCGGCTGGCTGGATTCGGAAGGTGAACCCTGCAGACGTGAGGCTTGTCTCTCACCTCAAATTCTTGGAAACGCACGAGGAATATTAACCGCAGGGTGTGTCCCTCTCCCCACCACTCGGGGTCTTCTCCAAGCCTCCTCGCATGGGGCCGGTGAGGACAGGAACCATTCAGCTGAGAAGAGAGTCCGGGCCTCCCTGGCTTCTCCGAGGCGTCGTGGTGAGGCAGGGAGCCTCGCTGCCCCTGGGAGGGGGAAGAGCGGGCCTGCTCTTCTCTTCCAGGCCAGCCCTTTGAATGTCAGGGTCGCAGTCAGCCAGGGGCTGACATCACCTCTGGGGAGATGAGCGGATCTGCACTCTGAGAGGCGGTGACCCCTTTTGTCTACAGGAGGGAAGGTCAAGAACACACTCAGATGGTTCCCAGTGGGGCAAGGCTGGGCGAGTGGAGAGGAACCATTATTCACATCACTTGGCAAGGACACTGGTCCATTTCCTTTTATGAGATACCCAGGGTAAGGGTCTGGGCCACCACAGGTCCTGCATCTGGAAGATGAAAAGTGCGGCCGTGCCCACCATTCTGTGGACTCACGGCAGTAAGCCAGCTTGTTCTGGTTCCTTGTTTAATTCCACAGGATGGTTTTCCTTTGGTGCTTTGGAAAGCACCCTCGTTACTCTTCCAGTCCTCTCTGTGCCTTACATCTTGCTAATGAGGCCTTCTGCGTATTTGCAGGTGTTGGGTTGTGAGCCAATTCCCTCAACCTTTTTTTTTTTGTATTTATATTACTTTTTAAAAAAATTAATAGATTTTATTTCTTAGAGCAGTTTCAGGTTTACAGGAAAATGATCCAAAAGTACAGAGAGTTCCCATATACTTTCTCACCCCCCACCCCGTTTCCCGTGTTATTTGCCCCCTTTACTTTTTATTAACGTGAACAGCAGGTCCAGACGAGGATAATTTTCATGAAGACAAAGGACTTTCCCCCGCGTTATCTCATTTAACGGAGACTGGGTAGCAAACAAGAGTGCCACTGACGGCAGTGGAGCTGGTCCCTCTAGGCATGAGTGTACCTAGTGATGGGAGGGGAAGACGCTGGGGAAATCCTCCAGCTCTGACTCTCAGGGACCCAACCCATGGTCAGGAGGGAGCCATTCAAGGAGTGGGGATCCAGTTGGGTTTCCCAGTATCCAGAAGGGGAAAATGGGACGGTTTCCTATGTCTGCTTTAACAAATTACCACCAACTTGGTGGCTTACAACAATGTAAATTTATTATCTTACAGTTCGGAAGGTCAGGAGTCTGAAATGGGTCTCACTGGACTGAAATTAGGGTGTCAAACAGGGCTGTGTTCCTTCTAAAGACTCCAGGGTGAATCAGTTTCCTTGCCTTTTCCGTTTTCTGGAGGCTGCCCGCGTTCCCTGGCTCCTGGTTCTTTCCTTCATCTTCAAAGCCAGCAATGGCCAGGTGAGTCTTTCTCACACTGCATCCTTCTGACCCTGACTCCCCCACCTGCCTCTTTCGTTTAGAAGCACTTTTGTAATTAAATTCGGCCCACATGGATAAACCAGGATAATCTCCCTCTCAAGCTAATTTGCAATCTTAACTCTATCTACAACCTTAATTCCCCCTTACCAGGTAAAGTAACATCTTCACATGTTCTGGATTAGGATGTGGACATCTTTGGGGGCCATTATTCTGCAGACCATTCATGGCATTGTCCTGGAGAAGAGGAGCCTGGGATCAGTCACCTGTGAATCACAACCTCATCCTCCTCAGGAGTAACTAGAAACAGGGCCCAGCCTCCTCATTCAGCTCAAATGTCACTTCCTCCAGGAAGCCTTCTAGTTCTGCTGACCAATATACGAGACACTAGACACATGGGGCATTTGAAATGTGACTAGTCTGAGTTGAGATGTCTTCTAAGTATAAAATACACACCAACTTTTGAAGACTTCGCACAAAAAAAGAATGTAAAATATTTTTACCGTAATGATTTTTGAAAGATTGATTATGGGTTGAAATGATAATATTTTGATATATTATGAAATTAATTTCTGTCTTTTTTTTACTTTTTTAATGTGCCTTCAGGAAACTCTAAAGCTGCATATCTGGCTTGTGCTGTATATTCTTTTGCACAGTGCTGCCCTTAATACCTCCAGGCTGAGCCAAGTGTTTCCTCCTGGTGCTCCCACAGTTGCTTATTCATACTGCAAACACTTACCTTGTAGCACGCCAGCCTTCCCCTCCATGTGGTGAGTTCTTAAAGGACAGGGGCCGAGTCTTATTAATAGCTGTATCTCTAGTGCTGGTATAGTGCCTGGAATGTTACAATAGTAATCACAATCATGACCATTCTGAACCCGTGTGTGTTGCTTACCATGTGCCGGGTTCTGTTTCCAGCGCTTTCTATGTTGACTCCGACCATCCTCACCACACTCCAGCTGTAGGAGTGCAGGGAAGGCGTTTGAATGCTTTGTGTCTCAGTTTCCTCATCCATAATATGGGGCTAGTAATAGTTACTCAGAATATGAGAATTAACTAGTTATTTTATGGAGATGTATATGTGGCTACACATATACATACATATTACATATACATTATTATATACATATTATATATGTGTATGTACATATGAATGTATACAATATTTGTAAAAAAAGCTTAGAGTGGGACCTGCACATCCTGAGCACCATAGAAGTCTTTGTCAAATAAATAAACCCTGATTTTAAATAGGTATTACTCTTTTTTTTTCCAAGTAATTTTATTGAGATCATAATGGTTTATAACATTGTGTAATGTTGGGCGTACATTATTGTTTATCAATTTCTGAATACACTTCATCGTGCTCACCCCCAGTAGTCTAATTTTCATCCATCACCATGCATATGTGCCCTTTTATCCCTTTCGCTCACCCCCCAATCCTCTTCCACTCTAGTAACCACTAATCTGTTCTCTTTATCCGTGTATTTGTTATCTTCCACATACGAGTGAAATCATGCAGTATGCGTCTTTCTCTGTCTGGCTTATTTCGCTTAACATCATACCCTCAAGGTCCATCCATGTTGTTGCAAATGAGACAATTTTGTCTTTTTTTATGGCTGAGTAGTATTCCATTGTATGTGTATATATATGTATACCACATCATCTTTATTCATTTATCTGTAGAAGGGCACTTGGGTTGCTTCCACATCTTGGCTATTGTGAATAATGCTGCAGTGAACATAGGGCTGCATAAATCTCTTTGGATCATTGATTTCACGTTCTTTGGATAAATACCCAGTAGTGAGACAGCTGGATCATATGGTATTTCTATTTTCACTTTTTCAGAATTCTCCATACTGTTTTCCATAATGGCTGCACCAGTTTGCATTCCCACTAACAGTGTATTGAGGGTTCCCTTTTCTCCATGTCCTCTCCAACATTTGTTGTTTTTTGTTGTGATAATTATAGCCATTCTGATGGGTGTAAGGTGATCGCTCATTGTAGTTTTAATTTGTGTTTCCCTAATGATTAATGATGTTGTTGGCCATCTGTATATCTACTTTGGAAAAATGTCTGTTCATATCTTCTGCCAATTGTTTGACTGGGTTGTTTGTTTTGTTGTTGTTGTTGTTGAGTTGTATGAGTTCTTTATATATTTTGGAGATCAACCCCTTGTCTGATAAATGATTTGCAAATATTTTCTCCCAGTTGGCAAGTTGTCTTTTTGTTTTGTCATGGGTTTGGTTTCCTTTGCTGTGCAGAAGCTTTTTAGTCTGATGTAGTCCCATTTGTTAACTTTTTCTTTTGTTTCCCTTGCCCAAGTAGACATGGTATTCAAAAAGATGTTGCTAAGACCAATGTCTAAGAGTGTACTGCCTATATTTTCTCCTAGGAGTTTTTTGGTTTCAGGTCTTACATTCAAATCTTTAATCCATTTTGAGTTAATTTTTGCATATGGTGCAAGATAACGGTCTACTTTCATTCTTTTTGCACATGGCTGTCCAGTTTTCCTAACACCATTTATTGAAGAGACTTTCCTTTCTCCCTTGTATGTTCTTGGATCCTTTGTCAAAGATTAACTGACCATACATGTGTGGTTTTATTGCTGGGCTTTCAGTTCTGTTCTGATCTGTTTGTCTGTTTTTGTGCCAATACCATGCTGTTTTGATTACTGTAGCTTTGTCGTATGTTTTGAAGTCAGGGATTGTGATGCCTCCAGCTTTGTTCTTTTTTCTCAGGATTCCTTTGGCTGTTCAGGGTCTTTTGTTGTTCCACATAAATTTGTGGATTCTTTGTTCTATTTCTGTGAAGAATGTCACTGGGATTCTGATTGGGATTTCATTGAATCTGTAGATTGCTTTATGTAGTATAGACATCTTAACTATGTTTATTTTTCCAACCCATGAACATGAAATATCTTTCTGTTTCTTTATGTCTTTGATTTCTTTCAATAATGTCTTATAATTTTCAGTGTATAGGTATTTCTCCTCTTTGGTTAGGTTTATTCCTAGCTATTTTATTCTTTTTGCTGCAATTGTAAATGGGATTGTATTCTTGAATTCTTTCTGCTAGTTCATTGTTAGTGTATAGAAATGCAACCAATTTTTTTAAATTGATTTTGTACCCTGCAACTTTGCTGTAGTTATTATTTCTAATAGTTTTCTGGTGGATTCTTTATGATTTTCAGTGTATAGAATCATGTCATCTGCAAATAGCATAAGTTTCACTTCTTCCGTGCCCATTTGGATCCCTTTTATTTCTTCTTCTTGCCTAATTGCTCTGGCCCAAGCCTCCAGTACTATGTTGCACAGGAGTGGTGAGAGGGGCACCCTTGCTCGTTCCTGTTCTCAGAGGGATGGCTTTCAGTCCTAAGCACTATAGAAGTCTTTGTTAAAGAAATAAACCCTGCTTTTAAATGAGTACTACTCTTATCTCCACTTTAAAGATGCCAAAACTGGCACAGAGAGGTTGAACAACTTGCCCAAGTTTGTGCAGCTTGTTAGTTTGGGAGATGGGATTGGAACCCAATCCGTCTACGCCCTTTAAATGCTATGTTGTACTGGTGCTTAATAAATATTTGAATGAATGAATGACAATACAGGTGAATTGATGAAAATTCCACAAAGTGACTTATGCAACACTATACAGTTAGTTAGAAGATGAGCTGGTCTAAAATTCAAACTCCGAAAATTTAAGAAGACTTAAGGGGATTGCAGCGGGTGGTGAGGAGTCAGATATGCTCCTTAATGAGAATCAGCTTACTGGGACCCTCATCTCTCTAACATTCCCTGAGGTTTGTTGTACTGAGGGAGAGAATGGGAATACTGACGAGAAGAGAAAAGGAGAATTTGGGAATGCAGGGCTGCGTGTGGGAGAGGCAGACCAGGGCTGGGGAGCAGAGACGGCGAGCGTTTGGCTGGCGGGGAGACCAGAGGATAGGTTTGACTTCAGGCAAAAACTCAAAATTGGAGTTTTCTCTTGCTTAGAGTCAGGCCCCCTTAGAGAACAGGCTGGAACTGGCCCTAACTTTGAAACATGAAGCCCTGCCTAGCACTCTCCGTGTCACCGGGAGGAGTACAGGCTGCAGAAGGCGACAGGAGGGGAGTGATGCCCTCTTTCCAGACCACGAGCACCCCCTCTGCTTGGGTAGAAGTGCCCTGTGCTCGCTCTGCCATTCCTCAGCTGGTGAAATTGATTCTAGAGAAGCAGAGATAGATGGGGGACTGCAGACCGACCCGGGGTCCTCTGCACACGACCCACCACGGGAGGCACAAGGACTGAGCAGTCAGATCGATTTTGCTAATCATTTCTCACTGAACATAGCGGCTTTACACTTAAAGTCGTTCAGTCCCTGTAGCTCAGACACAGTCAATCAAGGCAAAGTATATATGTTAAAAATCATTATTTAAAAAAGAAGAGTTCATTTTAGACCACGACACTCCAAAGCCAGTAGTCAACATGGTTACCCCGAGGGGTTTATCAGAGCCACCAATAATTTGTCCACTTCTGGCATATGGAGGCGGATCTTCTCCAGATGCAGCTGGGCCTGCACCTGCCAGCCCTGGTGCATCTCGGCTCGCAATCTCTCTGGTTCCATTTCAGGCTATTAAAAAGTGGAGGTCACTTTGCAAGGCACGGCCTGTAAATTTCAAACTCCCAGCCCAAATGTGCACAAAGTGGTAGGTGTGCGTCTCCAGCCAGATTTCATTGCCACAGGAGGTGAGGCCATCAAAGGCAGGGAGCTGATCTTTAAAAGGCCTGGAGAAATTTATGACTCAATTTAAAACCACTTGTAGTTTATCCCAGCAAAGGAAATGGAATTGCGAGCTTCGGGGCAGGAGCAGATTTTGTGTTAAGAGTGAGAGGAGCCTGTCCTTCTACCCAATCTTCCACGACAGCAGAATCTTTCCCCAAATTCCACAAATTTGGCAACAATGCAATCTCTTTTTGACGTGACCAGTGATCAAACGGAATTTATAAATGTCAAGCCTGCCTTTCTAGTCCTTGACTAATCGGAGAGGCCAAGAGCCTCCAGGGATGGCTCAACGACAACACACAGCAGTCGGAAGCACAGGAGGACCTAAGCTGTGGGTTTAGTCCCAAACTCGACCCTATACCTGCATGGCCCTTGCCAAGACAGCTGATTGTTCTCCCTAAGAGAAGTGAAGTGGGAGACCCCTCAGTCAAGTGTTTGTGAGCTCTTTGACGCCATCGAGGAGTCTGATTTGCAAGCCACACGTGAGCATGCTGTTGGTTTCTCTGTGGGTAATCTAAGCTTGGTGGATAGATGCTGCCCGTTGTCAATCAGGTGGTGCTGATGGCTGCTAGGAACAGAGACCTGACCAAAGTGCCTTAAGCACGCAGTTGCCACACAGAGAGTGTTATTTCTCTCATGTATTGATGAGTCTGGAGGTAAATACTGTCCTTAGTTCAATGGCACAAATGTGTCAAAGCTGAGGTCTCTGTGATTTGCTTGGCTGCTGGAGCTCTAGCCATCACATCTGAACTGCAGGCAGCAGAAAGGGCAGAATGGGGGAAAAGGGCTTTATTGGAAGTCTCAGTTATTGACTTCTGCTAACATCACATCAGCCAAACCAAAAGTAAAGGAGGCTTGGAATTTTAAGGTTTTTTCCCTGGTAGGCACTTTTTTGTCTCCCATAACATAGGGAAAAGAGGAGAAGGATGAATATCGGGTAGGAAACTAGCAGTTTCTTTCTCAGTTCACAACCAATAATTCAGTAGTATGGGAAGATATGAATTCAGCCTCGAGAATCATGTAAATTGAACTTGCATGCAGTCTGATCAAGTCCTTCTCAGTCTCTATGCCTGTATCGCTTATGCCTCTTCCTCCTGCGTCCATCAATCCTCTGTGAAGCTGTCTTGCTCTCCTCGAGGGCGGGGTCTCATTTGCTCGCTGATTGGCAAAGCCCTTGGTCCACACCAAGATGTTTATTGAACTGAATTGTTTGATGAATAGGGACTGAATTGAATGCTGGGTGGTAGAAATACTTACACAAATACTTACTGTATGAAACAATCACTGATATTTTCAATAGTTTTAAGCTGAGAAAAAAATTACTAGGGAGATATGTCTTTTTTTTTTTGTTTTAGAAGTTTGGATTTTATTTTAAGAGTGATGAGAAAACTTTGGAGGATTTTATTTTATTTTTTGCTTACTTTATTGAGAAATAATTGACGAATATAATTGGACATATTTAAAGTGTCCAGTGTGGTGATTTGATATACATACACATTGTAGAATGATTACCAAGATAAAGAATAATTAATACATCCATCACTTCGCATAGTTAACTCTTTTTTTGTGTGGTGAGAATGCTTAAGATCTGCTCTCAGCAACTTTCAAGTGTACAGAACCGTATTATTAGCTCTGGTTACCATGCTATGCACTGGACCCTCACAACTTTTTCTTCATATAACTGGAAGTTTGTACCCTTTGACCTACACCTCCCCATACCCCTCTCCCCCCGTACCTGGCAAACACCACTCTAATCTGTTTCTCTGAAATTGGCTTTTTTTTTTTTTTAGAATCCACATATAAGTGAGGTCATACAGTAATTTGTCGTTCTCTGGCTTATTTCACTTAGCATAATGCCCTCAATTTCCATTCATGTTGTTGCAAATGGCAGGATTTCCTTCTTTTCTATGGCTGAATAATATTCCGTTGACATATACACCACATTTTCTTTATCCACTCATGCGTGGAAGGACACTAAGGTTGTTTCCGTACCTTGGCTGTTGTGAATAATACTGCAGTGAACATAGGGGTACAGACATCTCTTCAAGATGCTTTCATTTCCTTCAGCTGTATACTCAGGAGTGGGATTCCTGGACCGTATGGTGGTTCTATTTTTCATTTTTTGAGGAGCTGCCATCTTGTTTTCCATACTGGCTGTACCAGGAGATATGTCTCCTTTAACGCTTCTGCAAGATGTGTTACCTGTAGGGCTGTGCTTCAGTGAGGGAATGAAACCCCAGTTTCGTAAGCATCCTTCCACAGTCACCTTAAGTGTCTCTTATTCTATAAAGCTTCTCCCTTCCTCTTTGATCTAGAAAGCGATTACTCTGTCAGTCGACAATAGCACCTACTCTGTGCCGTGCCGGTCCAGGAGACAGATCTGCTAGTGATTCCGATTCTGGCTGCAGATCAGAATCGCCTGGACTGCTGTTTGCCAATACAGAGCCCCGGGCTGTGTCCCAGAGATTTGGATTCCGTAGGTCTGGTATGGTGTTCCAGAGTCTGTAATTTTACAAAGCACTCGGATAATTCTGAGGCGCCGCCAGGTGTAGAGGCAGAGTCCTCCCTTCTTGGGACCACGGTCATGGCTTCCCTGTCGAGCGTTCATAGGAGGCTACAGCAGCTTGCTCACAGGTCTGACTCCGCCAAACTCTGAGGGTGGGGACCGTGTCCTCTCTCAGCGTTCCTGTCTGTAGCCCAGGGTCCGAGTGCCCGGCGCACAGTGGGCACTCTGAAACTGTCTGTCACGCTGTTTAAACACGTTGACTGTACAATCACCCAGCTCCACAGAGTACTGAGATCACCGGCACAAGGAGGTTCATCTCATCTACTGAGCAACCCGTCTGAACCCAGAACTCAGGCCAGAGGGAGCCACGGAAGTGACCAAAAAGGGATTGCTAAAGAACTTGGGAGTCACCTTGACAGGCCTGAGATTCTTGTGATGAACCTTTTTTTCCCTTCAAAATAGCATATATACAAATAATTTGGTACCAGTTACCTATGGCAATTATCAGGTTTATTTCGAGTAGTGTATGTAAAGTACTTAGCACAGTGCCAGGAGCAAAGCATCTAACAATACATGTTAGATGATGATGAGGACTACTTTGGTTATAAGAGGAAGCCCTTCTTATCAAAAGAAACTTAGAACATATGGAAAAATATTTAAAAAACCAAAAATTTACTCTTAATCTTGCCAGCAGAATCAGTAATCTTATAGTATGATTTCTTTCAGTTTTTTTCCAAGCATCTATATTAACAAGTACTTTAAAAATTTACAAAGTACATATTAAAAGTATGTATAATATGTTTTTGAATAGCCAGTAAGCATACAAAAAGATGCTTAACTGAATTAATCATGAGAGAAATGCAAATGAAAACCTCAGTGGGATTCCACCTCATACCTATTAGGATGGCTACTGTCAAAAAAACAGAAAATCGCAAGTGTTCTCAAGGATGTGGAGAAATTGGAACCCTTGTGCACTGTTGGTGAGAGTGTAAAATGGCACAACTGCTATGGAAAACAGTAAGAATATTCCTCAAAACATTAAAAATAGGATTACCTTACGATTCAGCGATTTCACTTCTGGGAATGTACCCAAAATAATTGAAAGCAGTGTCTCCAAGAGATATTATTTGTATGCTGCTGTGGGCTAAATTGTGTCCCTTCAAAATCCATGTGGTGAAGCCCTAACCCCAGTATGATGGTACTTGGAGACAGGGCCTACGGGAGGTGATTAAGTTTAGCTGAGGTCATGAAGGTGGGGCCCTCACGATGGGATCAGTGCCCTCATAAGGAGAGACACCAGAGAGTTTGCTTGAATTCTCTCTCCCCTCTCTCTCTGTCTTTCTCTCTCTTTCTGCCATGTGAGCACACAGTGAGAAGGTGGCCATCCGCAAGCCAGGAAGAGGGCTCTCACCAGAACCCGACTGGGCTGGCACCCTGATCTCGGACTTCCAGCATCCAGAACTGTGAGAAAATAAATTTCTGTTGTTTAAGTCACTGAGTCGGTGGTATTTTGTTACGGCAGCCCTGGCAGACTATGACATAAGCCTATGTTCACAGCAGCATAAGCAACCCAAGTGTCCCCTGTCAGATGAATAGATATGCAAAATGCAGTCTTTACATACACTGGAACATTATTCAGCTTTAAAAAAGAAGGAAATTCTGACACATGCTACAACATGGCTGAACTTTGGGGACATAATGCTAAGTGAAATAAGCCAGTCACAAAAAGACGAACACTGTATGATTCCACTTATTTGAGGTAATTAGGGTAGTCAAAATCATAAAGACAGAAAGTAAAATGGTGGTTGCCAGGGCCTAGGCTAGGAGGGAATGGAGAGTTAGTGTTTAATGGGGACACAGGTTGAGTTTTGCAAGATGAAAAGAGTTCTGGAGATGGATGGCGCTGATGGTTACACAACAATGTCAATGTACTTCATATCACTAACTGTACACTCAAAAATGATTAAGACGGTAAATTCCATGTCATGTATATTTTGCCACAATAAAAAAATTTGAAAAGGTATATATATCTTAAAACATTTTAATATTTATTTTAAAGATATTAACTATTTAAAGTATATAATACAGTATAAACATCATGTCTTATACATAATATAAATACTAGATTTATATAGTGTGTGGAGAGCCCTGCCACCTCTCTGCATTGGCCAGCCTGGGGTGGGAGGCCCAAACTGTTCTTACGGTGATGGTAATTGGTGTGACCAGAAGCCTGCACAGCCCAGGCCTGTCGTGGGGCTCTGCTGAGCTCTGTGTCACTATACTGCCAACAGGGAGAACTCTTTTCCACTCAAGCTGTGACCATGTTCACTCTGCTGCCGATCAGAAAGATGACATGTGGCCGTCTCTTGGTTCTTACACATTAAGCCTCGTCTCACAGGGGGCACTTGGTCTGGAGCTTTCCTGGGCATTTGAAAGTGACATTGCTGTTCCTACAAGCTGAGACCCATGAATCATTTCCAGCCAAAGGTGAAAATTTACATTTCAATGATCAGTAAGTTTTAGTACATTTCAGAAACTGGCCAGAAGCGCTCAGCCCCCATACACAGGTTTTGTTAATGAATTTGGCAGAAAGGACTTGCATTCCTAGGCGAAGTATTAGAACAAAAAGGACCTGTTTTCTTATGTAATGAATTGCTGAGAAATTATTCAAAATGTGACTTAAAAAGCCTCTTGCCAGTGAGCTCAATTCTCTGAGTCATGAATTAGATAAAGGGCTTTTATAAACCCACAGAGAGAGACCCTCTGAGGATTTATGTGGGTGAGGAGAGAATGTCTCACCAGAGCTGCCACCTTCTCCCAAGGGCTCAGGCAAAACGCAGAGGCCCAAGGTCCTTGCATACACATGCCAAGGCCAGCTGGACCATCCGCGTGGGTGTGTCCAGCACTGCTGACCTTGAACACTTGCCCAGGCCTCAGCAGAAGGCAGCAGAGCGCTGCCCCTGCCCTGCCTCGGGAAACAGAGCTCACAGGGGAAGAACAGTCAGGAGGGCGAGGGAGCCCTCCGCCCCAGGACCATGACCTTCCTAGAAATGTGGTCCCTGTCCCTGCTCCCCAACCTGAATTCAGAGAAGAAGACTCGAGCGTCCCAGGAGACGAAGACTTCGAGCGCCCAGGTGTGTAAGGAGGGAGTGCTGGCAGGCGGTTCCCTAGAAACTAAGCTCCACGTAAGGGGAACAGAGCTCCTTTCATGGACGGGGCTCAGAGAATGAAGGCGGTAGCGACCACTCAAGACAGTCTCAGACTGTGACGATAGAACTCCACCATGTTCTCCAGCTTAGCTTTCTCTAAGGCCAAGGGCACTCATGGGCACACGAAGCTACGCAATGCCTTGACCTTTTCCCTCTTTTCCCTCACCTAAATGTTCTCTAGTGCAGGGGATGCAAATTCTATTTCTACCCCACAGGGCACCTTGCCTTGTTTAACTTTGATTACCTCTCAGACTAGCTGCCTGCCTTGACACAATGGCTCAGATGCGACTGTGCCTCATGCCTGCTGCCCACTCTGGCTGCGTGTGCCCTTGGACCACCAGCTTGAAGCTCTGGCCTGGCTCCCAATAATCAGTTGGGCAGGAGGACAACCTGGACATGACATCTGCCAGCCCAATGATGGCCAAGATCGTCTGGCAACGTCTACTTTTTCTGATTCCCCAGAGGTTCCAGAAACTATTTAGCAATCTCATATGACTAGTGGCCGTAGACACCATGAAGGATTTCCTCTGTAAGCTAAGTTTACACGCTGTTTGAGAAGAAAATAAGCAAATAAGGGGCAAGAGGGTTTTCTTTATATTGGAGCCAGAAAGACACAAAGGGTGAGAACGTCTTAAAGTATTGCACCAGGCCACCCCACTACAAAAATTTTAAAAGGACAAAATTCCCTTCCTAGATAGTACTGGGCCTAGAGATGTGAAAACCCCCATGTTTCTACTTCCAATAGCTCTCACTATTCTCTCTCCAATAACTCCAAGGTTCTATAGAGTGTAGACCTGGGAGCTCATATCACTTCTGTGGAGCTAGAAGGGGACACTGACATTAAAAAGAGTTTTGGTGGATCCTGAAGGTGTCGGCTGGAAGCTGGTTGGCTCCTTTGGTTAGAACACTGCAGTGAGCAGAGCAAGTTCACACCAGCAGATAGCTCAGCCAGTGTTCCTCCCAACTGTGGCTATACTTGTCACCCCTGGTTTTATGTATGGTCACATCAGGATGATGAGTGTGTGTTTATTTCATTCCTCCTTTAATTCAATAAGTCTGTACTGAGTACAATGCACAGCATTGTAGTAGGTGCTTCAAGAAATAAAAATAAGCGTAAGTTTATAAACCAGTTGAGAATTGCCTCCAATTTATCTCCTTCCTCTTCATTGTAAGGCTCTCAGCTGATATCTTTAACTGAAAAGCTCAGACCCACTTTCTCAGTCATTGTGATCTCAGTCAGCCAGGTATCAGCAATTACACGCCCTCCAGTCATCATAACCCGGGGTTCATCTGGCTCCTGCCTTTCCCAGATCGAAGCCATCGCCCCCAGTCTTCATAATTGTGTCAGCATTGCCTTTATTTCTGGATTTATACCCAAGGTTTCCTGTTGGTGTGAAGTTTTTCTTTAAATGTTACACCACTTTGCTGAGGTGTGGAGAGTTCACCTAGCTTTTGCCAGTACCTGTCCTTGAGAGAAGAACATGAATTGCTCAGTAACCACCACTGCTGAGTGGAGCCCTGTCCCACCCTTGAGACTTCCACATGGTCACCACTTGACTTGCTTACTGTCTGCTGCTGTGTGCCACTTACCACAGGAGCACTTGGCTGTTGATGTCATTTGATCAAGACTGAGTGCGCCATTTGCCATTTGGATGACTGGCCAACAATCCTTCTTGTCCACCCTTGGCTCTACCATGCCTTGGCCTCCTCTGTCTGCCTGACTCTCACTGATGTCCCTGCATGAATCGGAGCTGCTGGTTATCAGTACTATTTCTTTCCCATATGGATAGCACCCAGTATCATGATCTCTCAAAGCACCTCCGAAATCAGGGCTGTTTCCCTCTCTACCTCATTATCCCCCAAAGCTTTTAAACCCAACCATCCCATCTGTTTAAAGCAAAGCATTTGAGAGTCCTCATTTCTACACAGCCTCAGTCTTCTCGATCATGCACCTCTAGGCTGAAAACCCAGAAGTGCAGAAGAGAAGTTAGAGGAGTGACAAGCCTGCACAAATAATAAGTATTAGCTACACTACAAGTTAATTAGTGTAAAATATAATTAGCTGTAAAATATAGTAAGATAAAAAGGAGGTGACCTAGCAGGCACCCAATGATGTTGAAAGTAACACATTATTTGACCTTCTTATCTTTAAAGGTCTTGACTTGCCCTGGAGTAGATGCCCTTGGTTTTTCTTGCTAAGTATGCTCTGTTCTAGTGATAAAATCTCTCTTCTTTTCTCATTCTCTTCTCATGCTCTGCTCATGCAGTATCCCTGGCTACAAGGGCAGCCTGCGGACCAGGCCTTGTTAATCAGGAGCTCCACTTGCCCAGCCATGAGATTAGCTCAGGCGTGAGCACAAGTCTTGGCAGCCCATTTTGGGGTAGCGGTGCTAGTGTTTAAGACTATGGGAACCTTCAGTTGCTGGGAACCATTTTGTCCACCATGTAGAGAAATCCCATCACCACAGAGGAGAACAAGGCCCTAGAATGTAATGAAACAGATTTCTGATGACACCACTGACCCAGCTATGCCTGAATGCAGCAGATCTATAATCCATGGACTATTCAGAGGAGTGAACAAATAAATGATGCTTTTTAAAAAATTAGCACTGGGGACCGACCCCGTGGCCGAGTGGTTAAGTTTGCGTGTTCTGCTGTGGTGGCCCAGGACTTCGCTGGTTTGGATCCTGGGCACAGACATGGCACCCACTCATCAGGCCATGCTGAAGTGGTGTCCCACATGTCACAACTAGAAGGACCCACAACTAAAATATACAACTACATACTGGGGGATTTGGGGAGAAAAAGCAGAAAGAAAAAAAAATTAGCATTGAATTAAATTTCTCTCATTTTAAATCAAGACGTTCCTGACAAGTATCTGCCTTATCTTTAGGATTTAGCCTGGAACACAGAGAATTATGAGGGAGTCAATTGTGTGTGTCAATAACTTCAACAAACGGAGAACATACTTGTAGTGAGTAACACATAAGGCAATTTCACAGCAATTAATGGAGACTCCCTTTAAGAGTATTTCTTCTCTTTCACAGAAAATTTGATATTTCAAAATGAAAGATTTATTTTCCTACAGAGGCCAGATAGTTATGACATGAAACCAGTTTTCCAACATGCTGGCTGAAGTCGTTGGAAATCACTGCAGGATCAAGCAGGCTTGAGGGAGACTCAACTGTTTTCCGAGCGCTTGGAACCTGTGTGGAATGAATGAAATGATAAATCTCTCTGCCCTTTTACTTTGTCATGAAAATGCTAAGAGCTGAGCCTCATCATCAACTTGAACATGTCATGATACATAATTTATTTTAGCAATGGAATAATTTGCAAGCACTATGAATTGGTTACATAGAACAGAAAAGGCAAAAGTACCAGCAACTTGAACAGGACAGGAGCTCATGTCTGCCTCAAATGAAAGAAACTGGAACCAGCCAGACCAGAGCTGCTCTGGGGCCTCTGCTGAGTCTCAGAGACCGGGCCCCACTGTGTCCTCCCTCATACTGAGACAGCTTCTTGACCTCCAGTCATCGTATCCTTGCTCCAGACAGCTAGATGGATGTAGGGACAAAGAACATACCTTTCTCTTAAGGAGACTTCCCAGAAGTCACATGGAACTCTATGGCCCAAACTTGGTCCCGTGCTCTCTCTTCACTACTTTCGTGGCCTTGTGAAAGTAGTCTTTCAGCTGGATGGCAATATGCCCAGCTAAAGATCAGGGATTATATGACTAAGATAAGGAAGAGAATGCATATTTTGGCTGGGGAGGGGTGACAGAGTGGGGCAGGAATTCAGGGACCCTGAATCCTTAAGGCTAATAGATATCAGCACTTCGTAAACTCAATATGTCTGAAAGGAAGCTATTGAATTGTTCATGGTGATGGATACTTGGGCTCCCACTCCTTTGAAAAGCTTCATGTTCCAGGTTTCTCTGCCTTGTCTGTCATAAAAATCAAGTCCAAAAATGACACACAAAAACTAGACATTTCCATTATCCATGGGTTTTGTTCATTGCAGAAGGTAGGCTATTCATATGTTTGCTGATAATGAGTGTAAGTCAAGATTTTAATGACAAAAATAAAATATGGGGGCCAGCCCAGTGGCACAGTGGTTAGGTTCGCACCTTCTGCTCTTGTTAAGACTTTACTAAAACGGGAGTAAAGGGATTAAAAGGCCATAAATCTGCACAGTTATAAATAAGAGAAAAGAAAATAGAAGTTGAAAAGTAAATGAATAAATTATAACAGATTTGGCAGATGTGAGCTTAAATCTAATCCAAAAAGGGAGAAGTCAACAATAACCAAGCTGAGCCACACCCTAAAATACAAGAACGGTTCAGATATTTGAAGACTGCTTACCTCTAAAAGGAGAATTGGTTGAAAATCTCCATAAGAAGCCTAGATCCCCCCTCTCAGCAGGTGCGGCAGGGGACCACCCCTCCTCACTCCCTAGGAGAAGACTGGGATTTTTCTTTTTGAAATTTAAGGCACTCTGGAAAAAAGGCACAGATGAAATAGTTCAAGTACAGTTCCACATCCTGAACAAAATATGTTTCTAGATTGAAAGAATCCACTAAATTACACTCAAAAGAAAAAGACACACACCAATGTGTGTTATTTGGAAATTTCTGGGCCCTGGAGATTGAGAAGAGATCCTTATATATTTCAAGTATTATTTTTTAAAGTTGAAGTGCAAAGCATCAGGAATAAAAAGAAGCTTTACACTGCTCGACAACAAATTCTAAGAAAATGATTTCCAAGCTAGAATTATATACCCAGCCAAACTATCAATCCAGTATGAGGGTGGAATAAAGACCTTGCATTTAAGACATACATCGTCTCATATTTAAAGTGGTAAAAGGAAAAAACCTACAGCCAAGAATACTCTATCCATCAAGGTTGTCATTCAGAATAGAAGGAGAGATAAAGAGCTTCTCAGACAAGCAAAAATTAGAGTAGTTTATCACCAAGAAACCAGTTCTACAAGAAATGCTGAAGGGACTTATTTAAGTGGGAAAGCAATGACCACAAATAGGGATAAAAAAATTATCAACCGCCCCCCCAAGAATGAGGCAATAAAAACACTGGTAAAGGTAAAAATATAGTAAAGGTAGCAGATTAACCACCCGTGAGGATAATATGAAGGTTAAAAGACAAAAGTACTAAAATTACCTATTTCAATGATGAGAGGGTAATGGATAGACACACACTAAACAAGAGGTTAGATAGGATTTTGAAAACATAAAATGTGGGAGGAAGGGAGTGAAAAAGTAGAGCTTTTAGAAAGAGGTCAAGCTAAATATATCAACTCACTATAGACTGTTATATACACAGAATATTATATAGGATCCTCATGGTAGTCACAAATCAGAAACCTATAATAAGTAAGCAAATCAGTAAGACAGAAGAAATCAAACATATTACTAAAGAAAGTTATCAAACCACAAGGGAAGAGAGCAAGAGAAAAAGAAAGGAACAGAGAAGAACTACTAAAACACCCAGAAAAAAAGTAACAAAATGGCAATAAATACATATTTATAAATAGCTACTTTAAATGTCAGTGGACTCAACGCTCCAATCAAAAGGCATAGGGTGGCCAACTGGATAAAAAAACAAGACCCATGTATATGCTGCATACAAGAGACACACTTCAGACCCAAAGACACTCACAAACTGGAAGAGAAAGAATGGAAAAAGATATTCCATGCAAATGGCAAAGAAAAGAAAGCAGGGGTAGCATACTTATATCAGACAAAACAGACTTTAAAACAAAAACTGTAACAAGAGACTAAGAAGGGTACTGCATAATGATAAAGGCAACAATCCAACAAGAAAATATAACACTTGTAAATATCTATGCACCCACCATGGGAGCACCTAAATATATAAAGCAATTATTAACAGACATAAGAGGAGAAATAGACAGTAACACAATAATAGTAGGGGACTTTAACACTCCACTTACACCAATGGATGGATCATCCAAACAGAAGATAAAAAAGGAAACACTGGCCTTAAACAACACATTTGACCAGATGGACTTTAGTGGATATATATAGAACATTCCATCCAAAAACCTCAGAATACATATTCTTTGCAAATGCACATGGAACCTTCTCCACGATTGATCACATATTAGGCCACAAAACAAGTCTCACTAAATTTAAGAAGATCAAAATAATACCATACATCTTTTCTGACCACAAAGATATGAAACTAGAAATCAACTACAGGAAGAAAATCAGAAAAGCCACAAAAATGTGGAGATTAAACAAAATGCTACTGAACAACGATTGGGTCAATGAGGAAATCAAAGGAGAAGTCAAAAAATTCCTAGAGACAAATGAAAACGAAAATGTGACATGCCAAAAATCTATGGGATACAGCAAAAGCAGTTCTAAGAGAGATGTTTATAGCAATTCAGGCCTACCTTAACAAAGAAGAAAAATCCCAAATAAACAATCTAACAGTGCATTTAAAGGCATTGGAAAAAGAAGAAAAAACAAAGCCCAAAATCAGCAGAAGGAAGAAAATAATACAAATCAGACCAGAAATAAAATGAAATATAGACTAAAAAAATAGAAAAAATTAATGAAACCAAGAACTGGTTCCTTGAAAAGATAAACAAAATTGACAAACCCTTAGCTAGACTCACCAAGAAAAAAAGAGAGAAGCCACAGATAAATAAAATCAGAAATGAAAGAGGAGAAATTACAACAGAAACCTCAGAAATACAAAAGATAATAAGAGAATACTATGAAAAACTATACACCAACAAATTGGATAATCTATAAGAAACGGATAAATTCTTAGAAACATACAACCTTCCAAAACTGGACCAAGAAGAAGTAGAGAATTTGAATAGACCGATCACCAGTAAGGAGATTGAAACAGCAATCAAAAACCTCCCAAAAAATAAAAGTCCAGGACCAGACGGCTTCCCTGGTGAATTCTACCAAACATTCAAAGAAGACTTAATATCTATCCTTCTCAAACTCTTCCAAAACATTGAAGAGGAGGGGAAGCTTCCTAACTCATTCCACAAAGCCAACATTATCCTGATACCAAAACCAGACAAGGACAACACAAAAAAAGAAAATTACAGGCCAAGATCACTGATGAACATCGATGCAAAATCCTCAAGAAAATACATGCAAATCAAATACAACAACACATTAAAAAGATCATACATCATGATCAAGTGGGTTTCATTCCAGGGATGCAGGGATGGTTCAACATCCACAAATCTATCAACATGATACACCACATTAACAAAATGAAGAATAAAAATCACATGATCATCTCAATCAACACAGAGAAAGCATTTGACAAGATACAGCATTCATTTACGATAAAAACTCTAAATAAAATGGGTATAGAGGGAAAATATCTCAACATAATAAAGGTCGTATATGACAAACCCACAGCAAATATCATTCTCAATGGAGAAAAACTGAAAGCTATCCCTCTACAAACAGGAACCAGACAAGGATGCCCCCTGTCACCACTCTTATTTAACATAGTATTGGAAGTCCTAGCCACAGCAATCAGGCAAGAAAAAGAAATAAAAGGGATCCGTATTGGAAAAGAAGAAGTGAAACTGTCACTCTTCACAGACGACATGATTTTATATTAGAAAACCCTAAAGAATCCACTAAAATACTTTTAGAAATAGTAAATGAATACGGTCAAGTTGCAGGATACAAAATCAACATACAAAAATCGGTTGCATTTCTATACGCTAACAATGAAGTAGCAGAAAGAGAAATTAAGAATACAATCCCATTTACAATTGCAACACAAAGAATAAAATACCTAGGAATAAACTTAACCAAAGTGGTGAAGTCTGTACACTGAAAACTATAAAACATTGTTGAAAGAAATTGAAGAAGACACAAAGAAATGGAAAGACATTCCATGCTCTTGGATTGGAAGAATTAACATTGTTAAAATGCCCATACTTCCTAAATCAATCTACAGATTCAACGCAATCCGTATCGAAGTTCCAACAACATTTTTCACAGAAATAGAACAAAGAATCCTAAAATTTATATGGAATAAAAAAAGTCCCCTACTAGCCAAAGGAATCCTGAGAAAAAAGACCAAAGCTGGAGGTATCACACTCCCTGATTTCAAACTATACTACAAAGCCATAGTAACCAAAACAGCATGGTACTGGCACGAAGACAGACACAGATCAACGGAACAGAATTGAGAGCCCAGAAATAAACTCACACATTTATGGACAGCTAATATTCTACAAGGGAGCCAAGAGCATACGATGGAGAAAGGAGAGTCTCTTCAATAAATGATGTTGGGGAAACTGGACAGCCACATGCAAAAGAATGAAAGTAGACCATTATCTTACACCATGCACAAAAATAAACTCAAAATGGATTAAAGACTTGAATGTAAGACCCGAAATCATGAAACTTGTAGAAGAAAACATAGGCAGTACGCTCTTTGACACCAGTCTTAGCAACATGTTTTCAAGTACCATGTCTGACTGGGCAAGGGAAACAAAAGAGAAAATGAACAAATGGGATTACATCAAACTAAAAAGCTTCTGCACAGCAAGGGAAACCATCAACAAAATGAAAAGACAACCTAACAATTGGGAGAAGAGATTTGCAAACCATATATCAGATAAGGTATTAATATCCAAAATATACAAAGAACTCATACATCTCAATAACAAAAAAACCAACAACCCAATTGAAAAATGGGCAAAAGATCTGAACAGAGACTTCTCCAAAGATGTATGGATGGCCAACAGGCATATGAAAAGATGTTCAACATCATTAGCTATCAGGGGAATGCAAATCAAAACTACAATGAGGTATCACCTCACCTCCAGTCAGAATGGCTATAATTAAGAAGACAGGAAACAACAAGTGTTGGAGAGGGTGTGGAGAGAAGGGAACCCTCGTACACTGCTAGTGGGAGTGCAAACTGGTGCAGCCACTATGGAAAGCAGTACAGAGTATCCTCAGAAAATTAAGAATAGATCTACCATATGATCTAGCTATCCCAGTGCTGGGTGTTTATCCAAAGAACTTGAAGACACAAACGCATAAAGATACATGCACCCCAATGTTCATAGCAGCATTACTCACAATAGCCAAGACTTGCAAGCAACCTAGGTGCCCATCAAGGGATGAATGAATAAAGAAAATGTGGTATATATACACGATGGACTACTACTCAGCCATAAGAAATGATGAAATCAAGCCATTTGTGACAATATGGATGGATCTTGAGGGTATTATGCTGAGTGAAATAAGTCAGAGGGAGAAAGTCAAATACTATATGATCTCACTTGTAAGTAGAAGATAAAAACAACAACAAACAAACACATAGTAACAGAAATTGGATTGGTGGTTACCATAGGGGAAGGGAGGAGCAGGGAGGGCAAAAGGGGTGATCAGGCTCACGTGTGAGGGGATGGACTATAATTAGTTTTTGGGTGGTGAACATGATGTAATCTACACAGAATTCGAAATATATTATGATGTACATCTGAAAGCTATATAATGTTACTGCAATACAAAAAAAAAAAAATTTACTTCCTTGCACCTTTCCTCAGAAAGCTACTTGAGGATATGCTCCATCAACATCAGGCACAAACCAAAAAGAAGGAAGGCACAGAATCCAGGAAACAGGGGATTCAATTAGATAAGAGGGAAAGGGAATGCCCAGGATATTTAAGGGAGATTCCTGAATAACAGCTGTTCTGCCAGCCTGGGAAGCAACCAATTAAGTCTGGAAGAGGAGGTGAAGGGCTCCGGGAGAGATACCTCCAAAAAATAAACAAAACTACAGACTACCCAATGTATCTGATCATATTTAAAGATGCTTTAATTCTAGGTACATAAAAATCTAAAAAAAGAACACAGCAGTTATTCAAAAGGAAAATTAAAAATTTTAAAAGAAGAAACGTAATCACAGCATACACACGGCTCAGTTCTAAATTTTATATATATATATATATATATTTTTTTTTTAAAGACTGGCATCTGAGGGGGCCGGCCCCGTGGCCGAGTGGTTAAGTTTGCATGCTCCACTGTGGCGGCCCAGGGTTTCGCCAGTTCGGATCCGCGGCACGGACATGGCACCGCTGGTCAGGCCACGTTGAGGTAGCATTCCATATGCCACAACTAGAAGGACCTGCAAGTAAGATATACAACTATGTACCGGGGGGATTTGGGGAGATAAAGCAGAAGAAAAAAAAAAAGATTGGCCACAGTTGTTAGCTCAGATGCCAATCTTTTTTTTAAGACTGGCACCTGAGCTAACAACTGTGGCCAATCTTTTTTTTTTTTTTCTCCTACTTTTTCTCCCCAAAGCCCCCCAGTACATAGTTGTGTATTTTTGGTTGTGGGTCCTTCTAGTTGTGGCACGTGGGATGCTGCCTCAGCGTGGCCTGACTAGCGGTGCCATGTCTGCACCTAGGATCCGAACCAGCGAAACCCTGGGCGGCTGAAGCGGAGCGCACAAACTTAACCACTCGGCCATGGGGCCGGCCCCAATAATGTATATATATTTTTAATTGAGGTAACACTGGTTTATAGTGTTTTATAAATTTCAGATGTACATCATGTATTCTGACCTCTGTATAGACTACATCGTGTTCACCACCAAAAGTCTAGTTTCTGTCACCATACAAACGTCTCCCTTTACTTTCACCCTCTCTCCACCCTCCTTCCCCTGTGGGAACCACAGTTTGTTCTCTGTATCTATGTGTTTGTTTTTAATCTTACACATATGAGTGAGATCATACAGTATTTGTCTTTCTCCATCTGACTTATTTCACTTATCATAATTCCCTCAAGTTCCATTCATGTTACTGAAAACGGCAAGATTTCATCTTACATTTTTTGGCCAAATAGTATTCAATTGTATATATATATATACCACTGTCTTCTTTATTTACTCATCTGTTCATGGACACTTAGGTTGTTTCCAAGTCTTGCTTATTGTAAATAATGCTGCAATGAACACAAGGGTGCATATATCTTTTCAAATTAGAGTTTTTGTGTTCTTTGGATAAATACCCAGAAGTGGAATAGCTGGATCTTATTTTTAAACAGTTCTCTTTTTAAATTTTTACCTTTTGAGGAATCTCCATAGTTTTTTCACAGTGGTTGCATCCATTTATATTCCCACCATCAGTGTATGAGGGTTTCCTTTCCTCCACATCTTCTGCAACATTTGTTACTTTTTATCTTTTTAATAATGGGCTTTTTTGACAGGCATGAGGTAATATCTCATTGTAGTTTTGATTTGCATTTCCCTGGTGATCAGTGATGTTGAGTGTCTTTTCGTGTGCCTGTTGACCATCTGTACACCTTCTTTGCAAGAATGTCTGTTCAGAGCCTCTGCCTATTTTTCAGTCAGGTTGTTTGTTTTTTGTTGTTGAGCGGTTTGAGTTCTTTGTATATTTTGGACATTAGCCCTTATCAGATATACGGTTTGCAAGTATCTTCTCCCAATTGGTAGGTTGTCTTCATTTGATAGAAACTGATATAGTAATGTACACCTGAAATTTACACAATGTTGTAAGTCAATGTGACCTCAACAAAATAATTTTTTTAAAAAAGTTAGACATTGTAGTACAGCAAAAAATCATGTATAAATCTCCCCAAAATTTTTATCAGAAGACTAAATCATTGCAAAGGGTGTAACTTTCAGCATATTGTAAATATTGACATTTAAAAATACAGCTTTTTGTATGTTAATCATATCGTAATAAAGAAGTTTTAAAAATCCGAAGGACTCTAAATACCATAGTAATCTGATACCCAACATTATCCACTTTTAAAAAAATACATAATGTGTTATGTATAAGAAAAAAATTTATTGTCTCAAAGATATAGCAAAGATAAATACAAAAATGAGAGAAATATATAAGCCTAGCATTAAAAATTGGAAATCTTGTATCACTCATTTTCTCTTTCCACCTTCTTGCCACAAAAATTTATCTTAATGTAGTATTTTTGCTTAAAAATCTTATATTTATTACTCTATTATACTTTACAACAAAAAATGCATTTACGTAGACATTTAATTTTTTATTCTCTGTGATCAAATCTTTAAATGATAAAATATTTTTGCATTGGTCATTATTATAAATATTATCAATATCAAGTTAATAAAAAGTAAGAATATGTTCCAAAGTTTGATAATTAAATAAAAAGTAGAATTTTATTGGAAATTTACCTCAATACGGATAGGGATTTTAAAATTTTCAACTCATTTGTGTTTCAGTGGATGGATACGCTTACTGCTAAAATAAGCTAGGTTTCAGCATCAATTCTATTGCCATTATTGCTGTTATTGGTATAAGCTGAGAAATAATATTAGCACAGCACAGCCATTATCCACACAGACTCGGGGGCCAGTCTACCTGAGTTCACATCCCAACTCGGTCACTTACTAGCTCTGTGACTTTGGACAAGTGGTCAGCCTCTCTGAGCTTCCTTTTTCATCTGTAAATTTGGGATAATAGTAAAACTTGCCTTACAGTGTTGCTGTGAGGATTGAACAGGTTAACGCAGGTAAAGTGCATCAGCCGGTCCCTGACATATAGTAAACTTCTCTTTAAGTACTTAAGCAAAGCACTAAATAAGTAGACAGAATAGAGTTTTGCTATAGCGTAGTCCCCAGTTGTGTTCATTCCTCTGGGCTATTTGCCAAAAAACATCACATGATGATCCACTATACAAAACTATTATTAATGATATAACAGTTCCTCTTTCATTTCTGTTAAAAGCAAAGCATTGGAAACCACCTGAGTGGAGGAAGGAATTGTCACCCAGCCATCACTTACTTTTCAGTGCCTGTACTAATGTCTAACTTTCCTTTGCTTGGTGACCCCGAGGTTTTTACACCCCTAGAGCATCATAGCAAAGCTCTGAATGGAAAAGTGATAAGGCCTCTCTTTCTTCCAGCAGCAAAAGCAGATTGTGAGACGGGTTGTCGTCTGAAGGCACGATCACAAGCTCAGTCATAGGTAAGACTGCACCTGAAAGTCACAGATCTTCACACTGGGCCCCGTGGAACTCCCCTTGGCAGTGAGGCTGGGACAGTCTGTCAGGCTGCCCTGTGGGAGGTCTACTGATGATAGCAGACCTACTCAGCAGCAGCACAACAGCCCGGGGCCGAGTTCAGTCTACCCCAACGAAGCAGCAGGAATAACCTAGTTTCTCAGTGGCCTGGAGAGTTTAGGTGCTGACAGCTTGGCCTACAGTTTGGAGCAGGAGGAGCCAAAATGAGAAGCGACTTTTCCCAGAACCAGGGAGATGAGCATACGAAAGGATCCGGACCCAGGAATTGCTGAGATGTACTCCTGAGCTCAGTATAGTCGAAGGCCCTCACTGCAGCCTTTTAAGGGGATTGTTGTCACGCCTCTTCCTCTTACCTGTAGGAAATCAGTTTTGTTTGTCAGCAAAAACACTGCTGTTTGCACTAGGACTAGGGCCTTGGCCGACTCCTGGTTTTGCAGGATAGAGCGCCCTGGCAGCCAGCAAGCCTGGGAATTTGGGGAGAGTAACCAGGGGACCTGACATTGGCCTGTGCTCTGCTGGTGAGGCACTTGGGTTTCTGTGTCACTCCCAACTTTGCATAAAGCCCAGAAGGGAAATCCCTGCTTCTGCACCAGATTCAGCAGCCTGAACCAGAGGGTGGGTGCCTCGGAGCTGTGGCCTTCTCCCTACCCACCTGTTGATACAAATTTCTCATATACACAAACCTCCTCTTTGCATTGCTTGAAAATGGGATTTTTAGTTGTCTCTCTCACACATTTTTTTATATCTACAAGTGAATGGAGTCAAATAGCTAGTTATTTTAAAAATTACCATTATTTAAAAGATTCCAGGTCATAGCTGGGTAGGAAATGTTTCCATGCTTTTACGAGGTGTGGGTGGGTGTGGTGGTGTGCACACACACGGCCTCTGCAGTGAGGTGTGCTCTGGGGTCTTATTGCCCCAGTCATATATCTAACCTCCCTCCAGCCTCACACCACTAGCACACGCCAACCACCAACTACACACCACCTGATCCGGGATGCTCCTAGGTTATTACTTATGTTTCGTTGCCCTCTTTCTGAGGGAGGATTGAAGAAGTGCACAGAGAAAAGAGAAATTTGTTGAAATTTTACATTGTTGCGACAGGATTTGCTAAGCCCCAAACACTTTATACAATTTTATAAAGGCATCCTGTAATCAAAAACTAGGATTTAGAGAACTGATAGAACATTCCCATAGATAGAAAGAATGAGAAAGGGTGAAAGAAAAGATATAAAGTTAGATTGCAAAGACTCTAGAAGATTATCTATAGAAACAGCATGAGACAACGAGAATGGACAAAATTATTTTCCAGTGTTAGACCCTCTGGTATCACCAAGGGAACTTTCCATCTGATTAAAAATAATTATTGCTGGCATTGCTCCAGTTGGAATCACCCAGCACAATTTATCTGCTATTTCATGCTGCTGCCATATGCTCAACACCGCGGAGCAGAAACACCCTCTTTCCTTCTGATGAATAGTACTTCGTAAATATTTAGAGACGGAAGTTCTGGACCGCTGAACAACTCTGATGGGGAACATGTGCAAGCGAGTCTGTGTTTCATGTTCCTGACAGAGCCTCTGAGGTGTGGGACCCAAAAGCATTCCGGAAGCCAGGTCTGCCTTTCCCAGAGTCTTGTTCAGAATTAACGGAAATCAGAGGAGCATGGCTGGGCTCTCTGGCATGCGCGGTGCTTTCCAAAAGTGCACACATACGATGGAGTAAGACATGTTGCTGTCTGGCTCATGCTGTATAAATTGATAAGCTGCCTTATTTATTAAGCTGGCTTTTTTCTGGAACACTTGATTCAAGCAAGAAGCCATACGCAATGTGACCTTATTTGGAGAGAGGGTCTTTACAAAGTTAACCCCGTTGAAATGAGGTCATTAGGGTGGGCCCTAATCCAACATGACTGGGTTCTTCTGGAAAGGAGAAATTTGCACACAGAGACACGCATAGAGGGAAGACAATATGAGAGACAGAGAGAGAAGATGGCCGTCCACAAGCCAAAGAGAAAGGCCTGGAATAGCTCCTTCCCGCATGGCCCTCAGATGGAACCAACACTGCTAGCACGTTGATTTGGGACTTCTGGCCTCCAGAACTGTGAGATGATAAATTTCTGTTGTTTAAGCCCCCCAGTTTGTGGTACTTTGCTTTACAGCAGCTTTGGCAAACTAATACAGAAAGAAACCATACCCACTGCTCTTGGGGGGGTTCCACTTGGGGAATTTGAGCCCCCTGAAAGAGACAGGGCTCTACTTCACTCTCCAGGCCAGAGCTGGTTGGAGGAATCCTTGTTCCCCTCTCTCTCCTGGGAGGAGGAGTGGCTTGTCAGATCACCGACATAGGGATGGGGGTCCCTAATTGCATGTGGCCCAGCCTAATGCGTCTTGCTCTCTCCCTCGGACTCAGCCTCCTCTTTTCTCCACTCTTGCAGTCAACTGTCCCGGCCAGGCTGCACACTCCCTGCAGTGGGGTGGCCACCTTCCTCCAGGGCTTTACTTGAGCTCCATTCAATCAAGGGAGGGAAAAGTTCTGAGTCAGTCTCACGCTTAAGCTGGCTCTCTGTCCAGCATCTGCAGTGACAAAGTGAGTAGCTTGATGTCCGTCGTCTCAGTCCCTGTGAGAGTATTCTATTGACCAGGACTCTGGTATCCTGAGTAAATTAGTTTGTATAGGTCCCTGACACTACTAGGGACTAGAACTGGGCTATAATGCTCATCCTGGTTGTTTGTGTATGGGTGTGCCCCTACCAATCGGAACTTTTGGAGGAACATAAATAGTGGTAATTGCAGCATTCAGTTACCATTGGGTTCAAGCTGGATTTTTCTATTTGTGCTATTTATGGACATCTGAAATCTCTCCCAAAATGAGGAAACTTGCCAGATTAGAATTCCCTCTATAATTGCTGATTATCTTTCAAGAAGCCCATAGAAAATCATTCTCTGACTATTTCTAGATCATTTCCAATGGGCTTTCTTTTTTTAAAGGAACTTCTCCTTTGTGCCTTGCATATTTTGCCCCCATTCTGACGTCTGTAGCTTTAAACTTAGCATCTGTCCGGAGCAAGGGTGAACATCCTAGGACACTAATTTATATCTTACCTGTTCATTATTAAAAATCTTTTATCCGTCTTCAATATATCTCCCTATATATTTCCCATGTGTAATTTCTCAGGGCGAAAGAGTTTCTCTGCTCTGCAAAGTCAGGGACTGGTGGCTCTACGATATGGAAAATGATTTGTGTAGCAAATAATGTCAATTGTCATTAGAAACAAAGAATAAGAGAAAGAAAGAAGAGAAAAATGTAGGGCAAGGGAGCAAATTCATTGTTATTAAAGTGCCCAGAAAAGATGCTCTAAGGAGTTAGAGAACCTGCTTTTCTTGTTCCCTGAAACCGTGGACCAGTGCCCAGATGTGCGATCAGAAGGGGAAGGGAGGAGTGAGGGGGGGGGAGGAAGGACATAAAGAGTGGAGACACAGAGAAGAGGACATTATGTGTCTGCATATATTTTCTCCTGATTGAACATGCACAGGTAAAATTAAATTCCAAGGCTTTTCTAAACAGTCACCAATTCCTATAGCTAAATACTAGACATAATTGTACTTTAAAATAGCATTTATATAGAATATAGGTCCGTGGTTCTTCATCCTTCATCGAACAAAAAAATACTTTACACGGAAGAATTTGGGTTTTGCAGGTTATGCACCCAACTGATGCAGGTTAACGACTTCTTAATGGAAACAACAGACGGTTTGGAAAAGAGCAGTTTCAGCATTTTTACTAACTGGTGAGAGGAAAAGCTGTTTAACTTTGCAAAAAGAACACACGCGTGAGGACTGCAGTCCGCAGTTGTTATTACAGCATGGGTGCACAATTCATTTCTCACTCGTGTGCTGCATTTTCTAGTTTTAACCGTGGTGGACTATGACAGGGCAGAGGAATACTGGAGGAGCCCGTGTTCACCCCGATTCCTTCTGAAGAATAAGGCAAAGTAAGGTGTGGAAATGAAGGAGCAGCCACTGCTCCCATCACTGACACCTGAACATCGCAGTGGGCTGAGGGGCTGATGCATAACGGCAAATTGAATCTTGAGCTCCAGCCTAAATGAGCCTTAGTACGAGCTGAGAAGTGTTGAAGACCCTTTTGAGGGTACCTAAACTATCCTGTCTCCTAGGAATGGTGGCTCCCATCTTTATGTTTCTGCACATGCCATTGAAATGTTGCCCACTTCCTCCTTTCCGCTTTTCTCAATTTTATTCAATCTTCAAAGGTTCTATTAAATCTCATCTTTTTCCATGAAATTTCTTGACATACTGAGGCAGTGATGATTTTGATGTTATCCCATAAAACTTAGTACTGGTTGCCCATAGCTGGTGTGAATTTCGCTTCCCTACAATACGGGGTTGACAGAAAAAAATCACTGAGTAATGACTTCATCCCAATACTAAGATGCCATTACTTTATTTTTCTACATTAAATTAAATAACTTGGAATTCACTGGCCAGGATGACAAAAAAAAAAAATCAATCTCAGTTCTTACTGGGATTTGCCTCCCTACCCCATCACTCAAAGGCTCCAGGGGTCTTACACAATGTAGCATAGTCTGTCTTTTGTCCTCACTGGGTCCTGTTAAGATGCTCCTTGTCTTTGCTGAGATGCACATGATCCTTTGATAGCAGTCAGTTCTACCTTCCGTGCATCCTAGAAAATGGGGGTCTCTGAAAAAGCTGGGGGCTTTAGAGCACCAGACATGGCCTTCCCTTAAGAACACCACTCTGCCATTTTCCTCTTAGGTTTGTCAATCTCCATAGAATGCTATAAAGATTATGTCTTGAAAACCCTGGGACCTGAGAAACTTAATCCCAATCTTCTCTCCATTTCTGCTGCACCCTGGCCCATATATCATTTGTACCTCTACGAATACTTTCTAGCAAACTCTCCCCCTCTGGCAAATCTCATATAACTGTCTTTCAATGAGCCTTTGGAAATACATCCTGAGGATGGGGCTGAGGGGCAGGATGGCAGACACTGGACAGTTATCTCTGACCTGCTCACCCAATTATACGCTCATTTGGGATTCACCATATAGAGCTTTATAGTCCTTCTTTCTTACCCTTTCCAGTTCAATGTGTTGTCTGCCCAACTAGATTATAAGCTCCTACAGACACTGATCATACATCAGAAGTCATTTATATCCTTTACAATACCAGGTACACAATGACTTATTTTTATTAACAGATGGAGAAAAGCAGTTGGCTATGTATTTTGGTTTTGGTTTTGATTTTGGTTTTTCTGACCATTTTCTCTTTGCTGAAATTGCTGGTAAGTCAGGTTTTCTTGTAGGGCCTTTTTTAAAGGTGAAAGAGATTTGCAATAACTGCCAGATGCTATTTATGTTTTAGGACCTGGTTCAAACTTCACCCTTTCTTTTTTTTTTGTTTTTTTTTTTAAAGATTTTATTTTTTCCTTTTTCTCCCCAAAGCCCCCCAGTACATAGTTGTATATTCTTCGTTGTGGGTCCTTCTAGTTGTGGCATGTGAGACGCCGCCTCAGTGTGGTCTGACGAGCAGTGCCATGTCCGCGCCCAGGATTCGAACCAACGAAACACTGGGCCGCCTGCAGCGGAGCGCGCGAACTTAACCACTCGGCCACGGGGCCAGCCCCAAAACTTCACCCTTTCTATGAAGGCTTCCCTGAATTCCCTAAATAAGAGTAAACTTTCTTTTCTATAAACTCTCCAAATATTTTAACCCTTTGTTTCCTTTTCTAAGCCTAGATTTCTAGATATTGAGGAGGCAGTGGTATAGAGTAGCCAAGAGCACAGATTATGGAGCCAAATTACCTGGGTCCAAAATCTCGCTATGCTTCTTCTAGGTTTGTGACTTTGGGTAGGTTTCCACATTTGGAAAATAGTGAAAATGCTAGAACCTGTCTCATGTAAGAATTCTGTGAGTTTATACACAGAAAGTGCTTGGGGCAGAGTGGGTCTTCAGTATGGCTTAGCTGTTAATACATGCTGATTTGACTAGCTATATTTCACTGTTAATTTAGACATCCTTAATCATGATAGTAATATGACAACAACTTGAAGGAAAAGAGATATGTACTAACAAAAATGAATTTTTAAAATAAATCACTGATTAAACATACACAATAATCAGAACTAAACTGATGAAGTGTTTCCTGAACAAGGCCCTTTGTTGGTCTGCTTTCGAGGAAAATAGTGTATAGCTAGTGCACCAGTTTTTGCAGAGTGCTCCTAAAGCGCCTGAGCGCTGACAACAGCCTGCTCTGCCCAGCGCTCGTGAGGCTTACTCTGCCTTACACAAAGTGTACTAGATATACGGACAACATTTTACAAAGAAAAGAAATAAAGGTGTGGTTCTACCTTCAACAAAGAAGTCACCATGTTATTTTCAACGAGCCCAGTTAAGTGATGTCTAAAGCATGACAAACACTAATTTGATCCAAATCAATGAGGTTTTCCAACTTTGTGATTCTTTGTCTGTATATCCAAATGACCTAGAATGCTTCCAGGAACTGAGATATACACAGCTTTTCAAAGGATGCCGGAGAGGCAGCTCAGGTTGGGTTCCCCTGGAAACAAACTTTGAGATGGAGGTTTGTTCGCAGGAGGTTTGTTACGGGGTGCTGTGCGGAACAATACGTGTAAGGAAGCAGGGAAGCTGAACGGGGCAGAGAGAGAAGGGGAACTATGACGAAGCTGAACAGAGCTATCTCTTGGTCCCCTAGGGAGCTCTGGAGCTTGGGCGGCCCTTCAGAGTTACCCAAAATTGAGGCAAGGGCCTAGGCGTTTGTATGACCACTACTACCAACACACACACACACACACACACACACACACACACACACACACACACACACACACTGACCAGCCTGGGAAAGGAGGGGTCATAACATCGCACGATGAAGCTTCCTTCAGCTGTCGGCAATTCCTAGAGGGTAGCTTATCTGTGAACCTTCCTCAGCCAACACTCCAGGAAACTGAGCGAAGCAGTGTCCGGATCCTGAAAGTGGGATCTAGATGCCACAGCACAGCATCTGCTACAGCACACAAAAGAGACAACAACTCATATGACTTGATTTTGAAGTTCTGGATAATGAAGGAGGTGACATAGACGCTACCAGTGGACCCAAATTTCAGTGCTGAACAGGTTACTTGTGTCTTTATTATCCAGGGTTCTTACCTGAAAATTGGAGAGCTATGAGGAGTGGCCAGGATGGCTCTTGGAAGAAGAGAGTCACCTGGATCTGTATTAAACAGAATATTCATGGACAGCCCCTTATCAAGGCTTATGCTGCTTTAATTAAACAGGCTCCCAAACCCTTGTGATTTTTTTCCCCCTCGGACAAAAGGAAGCTCATCCATCCCTTGCCTATTGAATTTACCTTGATTCTCCATAGGCAAGAAAGTGGGAGGGGGGAGTCAATCTAGCAATAATGTGGACAGTGAAACTCACGGGATATTCTTCCTCCTCATCAGATCTATACTTAAAATGAGAAAATGGAAAGATTCTGCCTCCGTGCTGGGAACCGGTGCACATCTTACTCCCTTGAGGTCTCATAACACAGAGTATTTGTTTCAAGTCTGATTAAAACCCAGGAGTAAACAATGCATATTAATTGATCCATGCATTTTGGTGAACAATAAATGTGAGTCTCTGGATTGATTTTTCTAAGCCAGCCAATAACGTGAGCAAACTTTGCATTATTTATCACTGGTCATCCGATGCAATGTTGCAGTCAACAGAACTGGTGTGCTTGCCGTGCCTCCTCAAATAAAGTAGCAGGCTTATTTGGGAAAGATCAGGATACAGCATCAGAGTTTTACTCTGAATCTTTCAAAACTCAACAGAATGGCCATCTACAGCTTTCCGTCTTCTTTCTTGACAGGTGAGCACGCCTGTGGACAAGGACAGATAGTTCATCTGTAACCTTAGAAGACAATAGACCAAAATGAAACCAAGTGTATTTTTACCGATCGAGTGAGTCATTTTCCCCATGAGGTTAATTATCATTAATGGCTTTAATTAGGGAGTCATGTAAAGTATTTATCTTGGAAAATGTGGATCCATGTGGTTTGCACTGTCGGATTTTAGCTCTCTGCTCTGCTCGTGCTCTTTCAGAACACCCTATTAATGTTAGATCTCTGGTGCTAGATGCGAAGGTTGTGATGCCTGAAGGCATATTTTATTACAGTGACATTGGCCAGGTTTAGCCTGGCATTTAACTCACTGTGGAGCTAGAATTTATTCTTGTTCATTTTAGGCTTCCAACCCAGAATCTGTAAGATAAATGAGTCAGTTGCATCTATTCTCTAGCAATTAACTGGTAATTGGGGCATTTAATCAGAATACTGACTTGAAGGACTTTAGCCTGATTAGATGCTGTTGGCATGAACAAAAGATTCAACTCCTAGTTCATCCCATTCACATGCTACATACACACCCCAAGTCCAGATCAAACCCAAATCTAGCTTGTTAATGGATCCCTATAAAATAAATGGATACTTATAAAAGTGCTTTACTGACATTTAATAGATTTAGAAAACGATCTTCTACAAAATACTCAGGTCAATAATATTCCTTCTGCAATTATTTATTATGCATCTACTTGGTGCAAAAGTCTTGCTTGTAGGTATATAAACATGAATAATACAGCTATAGACTTCAGGAAGTCTCAGTTGGCCTAAATTTTGCTTCAACCAGAGTATAAATCAAGGTAAAGACCCATCCCTCAATTTCTTCTCTGAAAACCAGACAGCCACCACACTTCAGGATCCATATGGTGAAGTTGCAACAGACAAGGAAGTTTTTGTAGTTTGCACAAAGTAATCAAGATTACACACATGTTAGCAAAAGCCAGTGGTTTACATCCAGTTGTATATTAGAGTCGCCTGGAATGTTTTAAAAAACAATGATTCCTGGACCATACGCTTATTCCTGTTAGATCAGTCTAACCAGGCATGGGAACTAGCCATCAATTTCTCAAGTAGCTTAGGTGGTTTTGAAGTGTTAAAAAGTGTTGACAGAAAAAAATTTTTATTTAGGGGGCCAGCCCCGTGGCCGAGTGGTTAAGTTCGTGCACTCCAGTACAGCAGCCCAGGGTTTCTCTGGTTTGGATCCTGGGTGCGGACATGGCACCACTCATCAGGCCACGATGAGGCGGCGTCCCACATACTACAACTAGAAGGACCCACAGCTAAAATATACAACTATATACTGGAGGAATTTGGGGAGAAAAAGCAGAAAGAAAAAAAAAAGAAGATTGGCAACAGTTGTTAGCTCAGGTGCCAATCTTTAAAAAAAAAATCTTATTTAACTTTAAGGATATGGATACAGAGCAAGAAGATGGAGGATCCCAACTGTCTGTGAGGCCGCAGGAAAAATAGGTGTGGGTGTAAAGCGTGGAATGGAGGTTGGGGGCACAGGAGCCAAGAAGCCATCCTCTGGCCGTCTGAGTCTGGCCCTGCGATTGCCTCTCCATTCATGAATACATGGCCCTACTCACCAGGAGAAAGAGCTGAAAGAAGATGGCCTCTGCTTCACATCCGCCATCCACATCTCAGACTAGTGTCATCGGAGGCCTTTTCACCTTTGCACAATAGGAAGACACTATAAAATGGGGTGGGATGGGGGTTGAGCTAGACAATCTGAGTATCCCTTCCAGCCATCCCTGGGAGATCAGTCACATCCATTCTCTTGGTTTCAGTTACTGTCTGAATGATGATGCCATGCAAATCAACATCTGTAGCTAACCCCTCTCCCCTGAGCTTCGGATTTATGTATGCAACTGCCTGCCAGACGGCCCACCTAGATATTCCAGGTAATGCAAAGTCAGCATCTCCGCAAACGAACTGACCTCACCGCTGCGCATGCCTCTCTTCTGATGCTTCTGCTTGCCATGACTGTCACCATCATCCACCCAGGCACCCAGGCTGCTTTCCTAAACTATGTGCTGGCCTCCTTCCTCTGCCTCATCTCCCTTATCCAATCCCCTAGGACAGTCTGTCTGTCTTCTGACTCTTTCTCCCTCATCCTGTCTTCTCCAGCCCGACTAGCATTCCTTTATCAAGCCTCCGCCATTTCTCCCCTGGATTTCTGCACCCATTTCCCAGCTGACCGCCCTAGCTCCAGCCTTCAATCCCTCAGATCCATCCTCCATAGAATGGACAATGCTTGTGTTTAACACAATCACGTGATCACATCAGGGCCCTGCTTAAACCTCTCCCGTGGTGCTTCATCACCTGTTGCACTGGCCTTAAACTCTGGCAGCACATTAAAATCTATAGAGAGTCTATTACAAAGACATATCTTGGGGGCTTTTAAAACGATCAGTGCCTGAGCCCCGCCTCAGATCGAGTGAATCAGAATCTCTGGGGATAGAGTTTGGGAATCAATATTTTTTAAAAGCTCCCTGATTGATTCTAATATGCAGCTAGTGCCTATGAAAGCAAATTCTGCTGTGGTTATCTATTTGCTACACAACGTAACATAGTGGCACAGCAACTTTCACAATCAATTTCATGGATCCTGAATTCAGAGAGGGCTTGCCTAGGCCATCTCCTGCTCCATGCCAACTGGGGTCACTTGTTGATATTTAGATGACAGACGGGCTGGTCTGGAGGACCTGAGATGGCTTCACTGAAGTCGGAAAGGCTGGGCTCCACTGGCCTCCTCAACCAGAGTGCCTACACGTGGTGGCCTCTTCGGTGCACTGATCTCTGGTTTTGTTTCACGGTGGACTTCGTACATGGCCTTGCTGCCCAGAATATGCTCCATGGATCAGCAGCATGGGCATCCTCACCTGAAAGCTTGTTAGAGAATGCAGAATCTCTGCCTCCACCCCAGACCTTATGAGTCAGAATCACTTTTTTTAACAAAATCCGCAATTGATTCATATACACCCTAAGGTTTGAGAAACACTGACCTACCGGTCAAAATCCGATATCCTTCAGGCGTTTGAGGGCTTCTCTTATCTGGCTCTTGCCACACCTTTCCAGCCTTAACGCTCTCCATTCTTCTTCCGGGCTTTGAGATGCAGGAGCACTGAGCGACTCTTAGCTCCCTGGAATTCATTCTCCGTGCTTCCGCTCGTTGTCCTCCCTGCCTGCGCCGTCTCCCCTCTTTCCTCCCCTCACCAGACATCTAATACTCAATCTTTCAACCAAGTATCACTTCCGGCAGGATCCTTTGCCTGATCCTCCCACACTTGACTTAGGGCTGAGTGCCTCTCCTCTGTGCTGCCACAGCCCCTGTGCAGATTATCTTGCATTTGTGATGTTGTATTTATGTTTATATAACACTTTCTGTTTCTGGGTCAGCATCCTCCCCTGAACTGTGAGCTCCTTATGGACAAAATTTATGCCTCAATTATATCTATTTTCCACCACTTAACACAGTATCTAGCACATAATAGTTGCTCAATTAATGGTGACTAAATGAAAGGAAATATTTACGAGCATATAATTATGATTGAAATTGTTCTCATCACGTTGTAAATCAGAATCACCCTTGCAGCTTTTTATGCCTATCTGCCTGTGTGAGCACCACTGCTAGAGGTTCCGACTGAGGAGATATGGGAGGAGGCCAGACGTCAGGATCTTGAAGAAAGGCTGTGGGTGATTCTGAGCCACAATCAGGGTATGAAAACGAGGCTTCTATAGTGAAGAATAAAATATATTTTCCTCATTTATTTTATACTAACTTATCTCACTATTTAGTGGTTTGGTCCAAATAAGCAAGCAAAAAAGTTTAAAGATAGTTATACTGCTAAATTGTACAAGCCTGTGATAGTACTGCTAACACATTTGTAATTCAAGTATCTGTAGATTCCAAGCCATTGATTACAGATGTAACCACATTAATATCTACACCCAAATTTGACCATATAAAAGAAAACTTCAAAACTATTAGAAGAAGAGAGAAAAAAATCTGTTTATGATCCCAGAAGAGGAATAGATCACTTCTACAGACACAAAAGGCACAGCTCATGAAGAAAAAATGGCAAATTGGTCACTAAAATGAAAAACCTTGGTACAATATAAGAAATCATAAGCTAAGGTAAGATATAAAGCACAATGTTGAAGAAGATATTGGCAATACATGTGGCCTAAAAAAGGATGACTATCCAGAATATATAAAGTATCACCAGCATTGGACGTAAGCAGAGTGGTCCCTGGGAGATGGGCGTGAACCCTATGATCGCCCTGGCTTCCTTCCTAGAGAGTTTCCAGGCTTCTGGAGGGACATCCCAGGTGGAGCCTGATGGTCTCTCTGAGTTGAGGAGACAGAGCTGAGGATCTGGGGGAGACCAAGGCAGCTAATGTTTGCAGCGAAAACCCCAGAGAGGAGAGAATAGCACAGAGAGAGAGCTCTGAAGACCTGAAGAGGGTCGTCCCCAGTGTTCACCTGAGAACTGCTTAGTGAATGTGAGGACACTACTCGAGGCCGGAGAAAGAATCACCAGAAAGGATTAGAGAAAACGACTCTCAGGCCTCACGGAGTGCTGGAAATACTCTGAGGTTTTGCCAGCCAGAGTGGAAAACCTTATGATTCACACAACTTGTGGGAAGTTAGATAGAGACCACAGTAGCTAAGAAAATTTTCTTAGACAAAATACTGCTCAGAGCCTGCTTAACAAAACTGAAAAGCAAGTCTTGAGATGATCAAATTGTTTCCAATTAACTGTGTCCCAGAACAAGTTCAAAAAGAGCTATAGAAATACAAAAATATTGGGATCGGCCCCGTGGCCGAGTGGTTAAGTTCACATGCTCTGCTTTGGCAGTCCAGGGTTTCACCAGTTCGGATCCTGGGCGCCACTCATTAAGCCATGCTGAGGCGGCACCCCACATGCCGCAACTAGAAGGACCCACAACTAAAAACAATATACAACTACGTACTGCGGGACTTTGGGGAGAAAAAGGAAAAATAAAATCTTTAAAAAAAAAAGAAATACAAAAATATTGGCATTCAATAAAGTAAAATTCACAACATTTTAGGACCCAATGAAAACTCCCAGGCATTCAAAGAAACATGAAAATATGACCCACAGTGAGGAGAAAAATCAACCAATCCAAACCAACCCGGAAATGACACAGATAATAGAAGTAGGATGTAAGAACATTAAAATAGTTATTTTAACTACATGCGTGTGATCAAGAATGTAACAGGAAACATGAAGCACGTTAAGTAGAGACATGACAGATATTTTTTAAAAAACGCACCCAACTAGAACTTTAGAGATGAAGTCTATGGTGTCTGAGATGAGAACTGCGCTGAGTGAGATTAACTGCAGATTAGACACGGACAAAGACGGATGAGCAAACCTGAAGATATAGCAACTGAAACTAACTAAAATGAAACACAGAGAGAAAAAAGACCGAAAAAAGCATAACCAGAGCATCAGTGAGCTGTGAGACTATTTCAGGTGCCCTAATGTGGGTGGAATCCAAGAAGAAGGAGTGAATAAAAATATGTATGTTTATATATTTGAAGAAAATAACCAAAATTTTTCCAAATTTGGTGCCAATTATAATCCGACAGTTTCAAGGAGCTCAATAAACCCCAAACACAAACACAAAAAAATAAAGAAAACTACATTGAGGATATCATAATCAAATTGCTTAAAAATACAGATAATGAGAAAAACTTAAAAGCAGCTAGAGCAAAAAGACATATTATTCTCAGAAAACCAAAATGAAAAATGACAGCAGATTTAATCACCAGAAACAGCGCAAGCCAGGAAACAGTGTAACAACATTAGTAAAAACACAAAATCTAAAATTCCATAGCCAGCAAAAATATTTATCAAAAACAAAGGTAAAAGAGAGCCTTTCAAACATACCAAAGCTGAGAATTCCTCACCAGCAAGCGCACATTTCTGGAGACGTAAAGGCATCCTTCCAGCAGAAGGAAACCATTGCCAGAGGGAAATCTGAATCCACACTAAGGTATGAGGCACACTTGCAAATACAACAAAGTTGTTTTCTTACTTTTTATCATTTTAAAAGATAACTGACCATCTAAAACCAAAATCATAGCAATGTGTTGTGAGTTTTATAACATATGTAGAAGTAAAATGTATGAGCACAAACAGTGCACAAAGGCCTGGAGGAAGGAATGGAAGCGTGTTGGGATAAGGCTCTTATGCTGGGTGTGGACCTGGGGTTAGACTGGGGCAGGGAGAGGAGCAGGAGGGAGAGACTATGGAAAGATGCAAGAAAATTTTGTGGGGTGACAGACATGTTCATCATCTTGACTACGGTGATAGGAGTATAAATATGTCAAAACATCAAATTGTATACTTTTTGTGCAACTTAATGTGTGTCAGTTGCACTTCAATAAAGCTGTAAAAAGAAGAAAAAAATCACATGAGATGTAATTTTACACTCATCGGACTTGCAAAGTTCAAAAAGGTCTAAGCAATATTAAGTGTTGTCAAGGATAGGACTATACGCTGCAAAAGGGAGTATAAAATTTGCACACCCCTTTGGAAAGCAATTTGGCAATATCAAGGTGCAGATGAGCAGGTGAACATACCAGAACTTTGCATTTCTAGTTTCAGGTAATTACCCTAAAAAACCATTACACGTGGGCACTTTAAGACGTGTATAAGTGTATTCATTGCAGCATTGTTTCCAAGGGCAAAAAATGAGAAACAGCTTGAATGCCCATCAGCAGGGGAACAATAACTGTAAGTATATGTACGCATGTATTATGATATATTTGTATCTTATATAGCATAAGTAAATCATGGCTGTCCTATGATGAAAGGCAATGGCACAGGGCTTTTTTCTCGCTTTCACATGAAAAGGAACCCCTGGGGGTCTTCAGATCTGGGCAGGCTTGAGGCTGTGCCTTTCCAAGAAGCCCCCGGTGGCCCTGCCCCTGCCTGCGGTGCTTCGTGTTGCAAGACAGCGCTGCGTGGAGGAACAGGGTACACAGGCATCAACGTGGACAAGCCCAAAATGTGGAAGGGAAAAAGCAAGTTGCCAGAAGATCTGTACTGTATGATAGCTTTGGTATAAAAGTTAAAAACGGAAAGCAGTACTATACATTGTCCGTGAACGTGAAAGACATAAGAACGAAAAAAAGATTTAAAAAGTGGACACGGAGGATAAACAACTGGAGAAGTCGATTGAGGGAGAGGAGGAGAGAGAGTAAATAGCGCTGGAGAGGGAAACAAGAACCTCCACTTTAATCATAATATCCTACTTTGTTTATGTTTAAAAATAACTCCATGGGGCTGGCCCGTAACCAAGCGATTAAGTTCGAATGCTCCACTTCTGCAGCCCCGGATTCACAGGTTTGGATCCCGGGTGCAGACATGGCACTGCTTGTTAAGTCATGCTGTGGCAGGCGTCCCACATATAAAGTAGAGGAAGATGGGCATGGATGTTAGCTCAGGGCCAGCCGTCCTCAAAAAAAAACACCAAGAACAAATACAAAAGGAAATTAGTACCCAAATACAACTGATTGCACATAGTTTTAATTCCATAATAGTAACAGTGTTAGAAATTTACACACCCAAAGCTGCAACGGCTACATTGCCACTGGATCTTGAAGCCGGAGACTGTTACTGGTGCCTCACAGAATGAGGGGGAATCTCCTTTTGGGAATGGGGAGCATCTTGGTCTGCCAAGAGAGCACACTCCACCTTGCGGTCTTAGTCTCCTGGAGGAAATGCCACTTTGTAATGAGATTGTCTTTCTCTGGGCGTCAGAGTGCACCCCAGTGTAGTTGAAGTTTATGGGATACATGTATGTGGCTGATGCGACTTGATTGTAACATAGTATTTTGAATGTTCGTGGTAATGCTAGGCTTGAAATGAAGTGTGGGAATGGCTGTAGCTGTGATTTTAGAGGGTGAGTTTTCCTCTGGTCACCTATGATGTGATAAGACAGCCCAGCCTTCATGACTGGCTACTCTGTCTCAGTGCCAGGTCCACCTCAGCTGGACCCCTGAAAGGAAGGACCCCAGAGCAGTCCGAGGAACTGGGACAGTCAGCAGCTCTGTCCTACTGCTGTTGCAGCAGCTGAGACCTCTCAGCACTCAGGCTATCTCCTCCCCCAGGTGAATGAAGAAGGACCCAGCTTCCCGGGAACCCACAGGCCATCCGAACCACTCCCTCTTCACTGTCAGGTTGCACCGAGCCCCACCTGAAGCAGTGAGATATTTTAGCCCTTTTATTTTTATGCCTCTTCCTCTTTTTCCTTCACTTGGTCATGGGAGGACAGCAAGTGACATTAAAGTGTGCTCATTTTTGGTGTGAACACTGAGTCTCTGCTCTTGTGGAGAGGAGAAACAACACGCTTCATTTCCAGGATTAGAAAACCGCCCCTAAGCATCCTGAGAGATCCGGTTGGGTGCAGGGGCCCCCACAGCAATGACGAGTGAGCCTCTCGCTCACACACACCGTCACTGTGGTCGGTGTTCCAAGCCGGCCATCTGCAGCTCAGGGTGCTGGCAGGTGCCCCTCTAGGGGTGGAACTTGGCTCCTGTCCCTCTAGCCACCTGTTAAGGTGGGAATCCACTGCACCCATTGTTCGGGAAATTGGAATAATGCCACTGAAACCTGGGGCCAGAGATCTTGTCACCATTCTGGCAAAGAGGGAAGAATGCTCTTCTGTGTTCTGCCCAGGCAGGGGGATGGGGAAAGAGAAGGAAGGGCTGTCAGTAAGGTTTATGGAGTCACAAAGTGCTATAGCGCTTAATACACAGCTTGTTCCGTTTCAAACGACTAAACCCTTTTTCTACAATGAAAAGTGGTGTCACCTGGACTGGGTCAGGAAGACTCGGTATCAGCTACTGGGCCATTCCTGGAATCACCTCTCCATTCTGGCTCATCGGGCCAGGCTCCTCCTCCCCTGTGATAACTTCTCTCTAAGGCTCCGTTGTTCTTCCGGCTCCCATCAGGCCATCCAGTCCCTCCGACGTGGCTGGGCCACGAGTCCTGAGAGCTGACAGAACTTGAGTCTTCTGTTTTCCCCAGGAGGGCTTCAGTCCCCAAGTAAATGAGTGGCTATAAAAGGAAATGTCACAAGGAGGAGCAGAGGCCAAGCCTACTCGCCGGGCCTCAAGGGCTCAGCCATCATGTAGCGGAGGCTGGGGCTGAGCATGTTGACTGTTTTTCACACGTTTCCAGTTGATTTTCACATGATCTCTGTGAGTTGGATGATATCATCCAGATATTTCAAACTAGGCTCAGTGAATTATAAGTGAAGCGGTAGTTTAGGGAAGGGAGAAATTAGCTGGAGATGGTAAGATGAGCCAAGTTTTGAAAGAGAAGGATTGGGCGTGGGGCTGGTCTATTAATTATGATGTTGGAGTGCAGCTCTTGAGACGAGTGATGTAAGATGGATCCCTCTATTATAAAGCAACCTCGCAACGCCTGAGATTGTCCACAGGTGACGTGGTTGAAATGGTCTCGGGAATTAGAAGTAAGAGGACAGTCGCCAGGTAACATTCTGGACCGTGGGACGATTCTGTCGAATGTCACTAAGACAGGAAGACAAAGGTGTTACCGCAAAGAGAAGTAGCTGACTCATTTCATCGCCAGTCACTCACCTCATACTCAGAAGTCTGGCCACAGTGGGCAAAGAGAGCACGTGTCTGAGGCCTTGAGATGTGGAAGGCTTTGGATATTATTTCATTAAAAGACAGAGTGTAGCTAAAGTACCAAAATTTTGAAAGGCAACTTGGGCCAAAAGTTTGAGTAGATTCAGTAACGTACAAAAGAGGAAGATGGCTATCATGGTTACAACTGTGAGGAAGCCTTCGACGTGCTGGACAGCTTACAGGCTGTAGTATCACGAAGCGGATCCTGGAGCTTTGGAAGTTCGAATGGCTTTGTGTTGCAGGGAGAAGGATTTGGAGCCGGGGGCTTGGAGGGGGGACCATCTGGAGTGGGTGTGAGTGAGGTGTCAGGGGATGGTGTCCGTCTGAAACATCGCTGCGCAGAGCGGCCAGTCTGAAATCTTGCCGGAGGGGAGGCCAGACGACTAGTGTTCAGTTCAAAATTGCCTGAAATCACGTTAAAAACACCTCCTCTTTGGAGTAGACAAAGATTTATAAGACAGGACTTAAAATGTATGAACCACAAAAGAAAAACTGATAAATTTGATGTCATTAAAACTTTTGCTCATCAAAAGACAGCATTAAACAAATGAATAGGCCAGCCACAGAGTGGTCCAGAGATTTGGACCTCTAGGAAGCACAGAATAAGAGTTCAAGCCAAACTTGTCTAGATCTCAAGGGGTAGGGAGGTCCCAGCCACCACGTGGGTCACATCAGGAATAACCTTCACCCAGGCCATTCTGCCGTGGCTCGCTGTGTTTGGACCAGCATTTGAGAACTTAGAATCGGAGCTTCAAGGATTTTTTGCATAAAGGCTCAGTGTCTGTAATGCTGTTCTCACCAATGAGATCCGTGGTGACATAAGTCCAGTCATTAAATTCTTTTTTCCCTACTCTTTGTAAAGGCTCACACAACCAATATCTTCTCTCTCTCTCTGCCCCCTCCCTCTTCTCACCTTCCCCCTTTCTTTTCAATCTCCTCTGTACTTCCTTCCTCTTATTTTCCACTTCTTTTTAACTTTTCCACCTTTATTGACTTCAATAGTATTTTATGTAAAGCATTTCTCCCCTTGGTAAAGGGCCAGTATTTATGCAGGAATTAAAAATAAGCTAAGATTGGTTTTACAATGTTAAGCGGTTTTTTTTACTCCCCAAAATGGGAAATCTGGACTTCAAACAACTTGTTTAAATGGTCACACAAATTGGAGTGGACTAGATCCAGAGTTTACTGAGTTATCAGTTGAAAAAAAACCAACTAACCAAAAGGTCTAGCTAATCTATGAATGGCAGCCTTGAATCAATTCACATAAAGCACACAGCTGTCCTCATAGCGTCCTCCTGTTGCTACTTTTACGTTTGTAACGTTTCACAGTAAATACCAACAAGTAATGTTACCCTGAGAACCCACAAGTGCAGAGCAAACTGGCTGACATGTGCGGAAAAGAATGAAAAGTGTTATTTTTGTGTTTCTTTTGTTGAGATTTTTTTTATGTCTGAACTTGGTAAAACTAAAAACACATAATCAATTTTGAGACAGACATAAAAGTCATCTGCAAGTCTCTCTTGAGAGAGCACAAAAATAGGCAGCTTCCAATGCAAGAAATAACTGGTCACATGGAAACTTTTGACTCTCAGCTTGCCCTCTCCATCCATTTGAGGGCTCTGCAGAGCAGCTTACAATCATGGAGAGAAAACCTTTGAGAACTTGGCCTAAAGGGGGTTATTTTGGGGAAAGTGTAATTGAAAAAAATCTTGGCTGGTTGGTTTAGAATTTGCTCATGTAAAATGCATGTGTGTTTGCCTTCTACAATACACAAAGGATTCGTGTTAGAAACTTCCCTCGTACCAGTGACGAGAATTGGTCTACTGGCAAATTTACCGAGGGATTTCTCAGCTAAGTACTATTTGTCTGTGAAATCTTTTGCAGATGGTGAAATTATTTTTGTTCACCCTGGTGTCCTCCAGATTTTTTTAAAAAGAAGAAAAAACTGGACCCATGAGTTGTGAACAATGCCAGGATCTAATTAAACACACTATTTAGATATTTTGCCAGAAGCCATAGTATTCAGCTGATGTCAAAAACCCTTATTTAACATAAAAATAAAGAAAGATGTCCCAAATAATCCAACGATTTCTGGCAGTGAACAGGCAAAGAAAGGAAAAAGAAGGAAGGGAGGAAGGGAGGAAAGAAAGAAAGAAGGAAGGAAGGAAAGAAAGAAGGACGGAAGGAAGGAAGGAAGAAAGAAAAAGGGAGCTTCCTCTCACTTTGAAAAGAGAAATTTTGGCTGGAGGGCGTAATCCATTCATCCGCCACTGGAGGCATCAATTTTCAGCACGGGGGTCCCTGCTTCTGAATTGGATGCCAGTTGTGTGCCATCCATGCTGTTGACAAGAAAAGATTCTGCTTTGAAACCTCAGGTTGGTGTCATATCACCAGGGTGTCGTTTGTCTTTAAAGACTAGATGAACCGTGGAAGGAAAGGAGAACCCCTGGCCCACAATGCTAAATCAGGTTAAGGAAAGAGCTTGACCCGCATTCTCACAACTCACCAGGGACTTGATGGCCTCCGAATCCTCACTTGTGTAACACTGGGATGACAATGATGTAGGACACGTGTCTTGAGTACTCTTTCCATTTCAGTGCAAGGTCCTAGAGAGTAGAGCGCATGCCTTTGTCCCTGGAGGGAATGATAATAACTACTGTGCAAAGAAGGAAACTGAAGCTTTGGGAGGTTAAGTAATATGCCAAGGTCAGAGAAGGAGATAGAGGCAGGGTAGGGTTAAATCCAAGAAATCTGACTGCAGGTTCTTGGCCTCTATTCTACATTACCTCCCATGGCATGGAAGGACGGGCAGCAGTAGGAATGCTTCTGATTGATTGTTTCCAATTTCCAGAGTTCTTTTCCATGATCCATTAGTCAACTTCTCTTACTTTCCCCCACCTGCAAATGGTAGTGCAGAGAAAGGCAATGATGTCCCTGAGGATTAGACAAAGAGAAAATAAATAAATGCCAGTGTCCCCTATGCCAGCAGCTTTTCACTGCAACAAAAGCCTGAAGCTCTGAAAAGTAATGTGAGGATGGACTGGGAGGGACAGGTAAAAGGGGCAGAAATGGGACCATCAGGATGCAGGATGTAGGATGCATTTTTGTGTTTATCGAGGAATTTCTGGTTTGATTTTCTTTTGGCAGTTCTTCTGCGTTTCTTTTAACGCAGAGAAAGGAAGCTGTGAAGCAGAGAGCTGCAGAAAACTCCAAAGTGACCACAAATAGCCAGGAGTCGAAGAGATTTCCGCCAAGAGGAGGAAAGGGGACAAGATCATTATTTATGCTCTCCCAAACTCTTGAGGGGAGAATCCGCTCAGTGCATCTGATTCCATATGGCTAGCTTTCCAGCCCACAAAGATGGATGAATACGATAGTGTGTTGGAAGACAAACCATTGTGGAGTTAACTGAAAAGAAAAATCTTTCCTTTCTTATTTCAGTACGTAGTTCTAACCTCAAGGGACCATGTCTACTATCTATTAGATATTCACAAAGGTGAAGAGATTCTTATAACTGGCTGCAAAGCACAAAGGCTACAGGCCACCAAACACAAGGACTAACCACACTGACACCAGAAACCTCACAGAAGGGATTGGTGAGCTGTGAAAGGGCAGCAGCTGGCGGGAGGACGTCCCCGGGGTGGGAGCTCAGCTGTGCCCCTGGTAGCCCTGAATTGTAGTCTTCCGTCAGTCTCCACCTGACTCTGCTTCTAGACTCTGTCCCCCATCCTCAGTGTCAGAGCCATCTCTCAAATGAACTTTTGGATTGCGATAGAGAGACGTTTGCAGTTGTAATAGTTCACTGAAACCCTTCATTCCCACCCTGGTAGACGTGACTTTTGCTAATCATTTTAGTCTAATTGTTTTACTAATTTCAGTCAACCTCATTCATTTGAAAAATGTCAGCAATTTGTTACACATGTTTGGTTAGAGTTTTTATAGAGAAACATCCTGGGTGAAATCGCGATGGCCAGTGCCCTAACCCTTGAACCGGAGCACGACTATTTCCAAGAGACCAACTCTGGGCAAAAAATGCCTCGCGAGTGTGGAATCAAACTGCTCTTCCATAGCAATGTGCAAAATCAAATAAAAGTTTGGAATGAAAATTTTTTGGGTAATTAATTTAATTATGTATTAAAGTATTATTCAGTAGTCCCGAGATTGATATTTTTCGTAGGCTTTCTTTGTCATGATGCCAATTTTGTTTTTTTTCTGTAAAATTTGTGTAAATATAAGAAAACCTAGTAGGAAAAGTGGGATTAACTGAAGGTTTTGAGTTCATTCCTTTATGTACTTCCCTTCCATGTCATAAACTGGTAACACACTGTGGGTGGCCTGGAAACCACAAGTGCAGGCTAAACCTGTGTTTCACAAATCAGCTTGATGAGCATCATCCAGCATTTTTTTGAAGTGACAAAAAGGAAGAGAATGGACTAGAAAATATCAGAGTTTCTCACATATGCTATTTTTTCATAGTGTTTGCTTCAGTTGTGCATGTGTGTTGGATCTTAATCGTGTTTATTTTTGTGGATCTTATGAAAACATTTTTGAAAACTACTGGCTAGACAAACAACAGAGGAAAGAGCAGCTCTGTTAGATCGAGAGGGAGGGTTATTCAGAATGATGAGAAAAAGACGAGGGAGCTCGACTTCATACAGAATCCACTGTACCCCGCAAGCACATAGTAGTAAAGGATTTGATAAAGGTGGAATTTTTAGAAGAGTTTGACAGTGGTAGGGGTGATAGCTTGGGGGCAAGTGCAGATAGAGAGGAGAGACTGGACCATCATTGAAATTTCTCAGAACAGAAACCAATTCTGGTTAGCTTAAGCATGAAAGGACTTTTTCAAATGGATGATTGTATAACCCACAGAAATACTGGGAAGTTAGAGACCCAGCTTGAGGAAGAGAGTGGAACTGAAGGGGGCTGCACAGCCAGAAGCACAACCGAATCTCCCCCACGGAGCTGGTCTGGTGAGGACCCCACTAGCACAGTGGCTGAGCACCGGACACTACAGCTGTGGCTGACCCAGTGTGCTAAATCTCCTGTGTGGCGCTGGCACTGCTGCCGCTGCAGCAAAAGAATTCTCAACTGTTTCCCCCCTGTGCAGTGCAGCCCTGGATTCAGCCTGCGGGACAGGTGCTTCCGACTGCGGGCGCCTGAGCTCTAGCTGCAAGAGAGGCCAGGAGACAAATCAGCACCCTTTTTGGCTTCTCCAGAGGCAGCCGTCTCTGCCTGTAATGATTCTAAACCCAATTCCAACAGATGGTGGTGGTAGCGAGGGGAGTTCCTGCACACCACCAAACAGTTCTTTGACACCAGCTGTGTGTCCTACAATTCAATTCAATTGACACTATCTACCTGGAGACAGCATCAGATTCCACAGGTTGAAGGCTCAGTCCCACAAGACAGCCCTCTATTTCAGATGTCAATCAAAAGTCCAGGTTGTTGCCTGTACTTCTGATCAACTGACTATAAATCAAAGGTTCCCAGGATCCCCTCCTTGGGTTCTATGTAATTTGCTAGAGCAACTCACAGACTCAAAGCAACATCGTACTTACTAGATTGTTGGGTTATTATGAAAGGATGTAACTCAGGAATAGCCACATGGAAGAGATACATAGGGCAAAGTATGTGGGAAGGGCAAAGAATCTCCATGCCCTCTCTGAGCGTGCCACTCTCCCTGAATCTCCACACGTTTACCAATCTGGAAGCCAAACTCCCATCCTTTTGGGGGTTTATGGGGGCTTCATTAGATAGGCGTGATTGATTAGATCATTGGCCATTGGCGACTAAGGCAACGTCCAGCCCTTTTCCCCTCCCCAGAGGTCTGTGGGGTGAGGGTGGGAGGTGGGGGAAGGTGGGGGATACTGAAAATTCCAACCCTCTAATCACATGGTTGGGTTCCCTGGCAACCAGCCCCCATCCTTCGGTTACCTAGGGGCTTTCCAAAAGTCACCTCATTAACATAACAAAAGACACCTTCACTGCTCTCCTCTGTGCTAAAAATGGGGACAAAGACCAAATATATATTTCTCATTATAAATCACAATATCACAGCCTCCTATCAGGATTCACACAATGGAGAATTCTCTAAACACAGAAGAGGAGTTGGTTAATCATGGACTAGCTAGATGATTGCAGTATTCCAGCTGAGGTGATGGGGGCATGGAGCTGGATGGTGACAAAGAAAAAGAACCTTAAAGAACTAACCCAAGAGATTAGTGAAGGAATAAATAGACTTGGTGATGGATTGTGTACAGATGATTAATGATGGGGAATAGAAAAAGCTAACTCCAGGCTTCTGTCCTGAAGGAGATGAGAGATGGATACTGCTGACAGACGGAAGAACTGAGAGAAGAGGAAACTGAAGAATGATTGTGAAGTCATATTATTGGGCCATATGGCTTAATCATTTTTGGAGTTGGTGGCCATGCTGAAGATAACTTCTTCAGCTAGACCTATTCTTTGAGATTATCTGTAAAGACTACTTACATAATTATACCATTGTCTTGTGTGGCTCTTCTTTATATTGGCATTGGTACTCCGATATTCTTGTGGATTCAGGATTTCCTAAATCAATGTTCCCATGTAGCCGTGTACCCATTCGGTATTTATTGTTACATGCATTTTGAGGACTTAAACTAGGAAGAAGCTTAAAGAATGTTTTACTTCTTTTAAAACTGTAACACTTAATGACACCCACGTGAATCATAATTTCTCATTGAGATTCAGCACGTTGAAAGACTCAAGAGCATGTGTATAATGCAAACACAGAAGCACAGAGAAACACTGGCTAAAAATCTATATGGCCATTGACTGCCCATGCTTTCCCTTCCCAAGATGAGAAGGTATTCTCTGTCTGTCACAGCTCCAATGCCCTTCATTCTACCCATTTGGCATTAGGACTAGAACCTCATAACCATAAATGGAGTCGATGTGTGAACTTGCTCATTTGCATCTTATGTGTCACTACAGCTTCAAACTCATCTAGACCTTGCAATTTAGAAAGAGCTGTGGGTTGTGTTGTTAAGAAAAGATGAAAAGAGGGGCTGGCCCCAAGACCTAGTGGTTAAATTTCCATGTGCTCTGCTTCAGCGGCCTGGGTTTGTGGGTTCAGGTCCTGGGCGTGGACTTATGCCACTCATCAGCCATGCTGTGGTGGCAAGCCACATACAAAATAGAAGCAGATTGGTACAGAAGTTAGCTCAGGGTTAATCTTCCTCAAGCAAAAAAAAGAGGAAGATTGGCAGCAGATGTTAACTCAGGGGACTCTTCCTCAGCAGACAAAAGAAAAGAAAAGATGAAAAGGCCAGACAAGAGAGGCACTCATCAGTTTGCAGTTCACATCTAGAAGAATGGACCGAAAACCACTAAACGTCCTACAGCGTTACTTCCCCAGTGTCTCCTTTTCTAATCACTCTTTCCCACCTCCTTCTACACGCAGAGCTCACTTAGGCATTTCAAATGTCCTTGCTTTTAAGATGAAAGCAAGATCTGGAAGTCTCCCTGGTCATTCTAAAGCTCTTATTTTCCGTCTGGCATCATGATCTCTATCCTTCCAAAGTTATGCTCTGTTCCTCGTATTTCAGGAAAAGACAATGGGAAAGTGTAAATAAGGGATTGAGTTTAATGGGAATTAGGTGAAAATCAAGAGACTTGGGGTGAGGCAAATCTTGTCTAGTTCTGGAATAACATGAAAGAAGACCGAGAACCAATGCTCTAAGGAGTTTAGGATGAATTCCAGTCAATTCTTTATTTTCATAATTTTTAAAATCATACCAAAAGTCACTCCAGACTCCAGTTTCACCTTCCTCCCGAGCATGGCGAGTCTTGCTAATTCTTGTCACCAACAGGGATTGGTGGTTGGACATTGTGTTCTTAAATTACACCTACCTAAGTCAAAGGAAAGAGAAAAACAGGGTGGCTGAAAAAGAAAAAAAAAATTGCATTTTGCGTGATTCAATGGTCAAGAAGTAATGATACATCCTGAAAAACACTTAGGATCTTTGCACATGTGGTCCCTTCTACCTGGAATCTTCTCCTACTCCCCCAGGCTACACCCCTTCATCTAGTTAACTCCTACTCGTCCACCTCTTGGATTTCAGCTCAAATGCCATTTCACCGGGGAGGTTTTCCCTGACCCCCGAGATGGGGTCAAGTCCCTTGTTGCCTTCTTTTCGTAACATTTGAATTGTGCTGGTAGAGCTGCTTTCCCCTTACACATGAGGGCAGGAGTACATCTTTTTGGTCTGTTTATTTGTTCTGGTATCTTGCACAGCGTTTGGCATACAGTAATTACTCAAAAACTATTTTATGTATGTGTGCATGTATTTATAATCAATCGTGAGTCAGGGACCCTGAGTTCTAATTCTAACCTTGCTTCTAACCTTGGAAGAGTTTTCTTGTGACCTTAGAAGGATTCTCTGCATCTTATTGATCTGGATTTCTTCATTTCTAAAGTGAAGATGTGGGGCTGGTGCGTATCTTAGGATCTTCTGCTCCAAATTTCCTGGTCCTAAAATGTTATGTGTGAACAAATTTTTGGTAAATTAAACATATAATATTAGTTTGCCTTTAAGAAAAATTCTATGATCAGTTCTTCAAGATAGATAAAGGTGACGGTGAACCAGCTCACCCGTTCAAGCATCTTATCAAGATGGGCAAACTGATTGTTCGATCTGGGAGAAGATGCTTATTTTGAGATGTAGATTTCCTTAGGTTATAAGGTTTTGGGAAATTCAGACTTGGATAAACTGCTGAGAACAGAGACAGGGTTGTGGGGGCATCTATTAAGGAGAACTGAAAAGGTTGTTACAGGGCCAACTGGTGAGGAAAATAAGAAAAGAAAATATACGTACACATATACACACACATTCTGCTCTGCCTGGCAGATAGTGAGCCCTTTTGGAAAGTGAAGAGTTGTATGCTAAAGTGTTTTGTAAATTCAGGCTTTCATCTAACGAGTTTCTGAAAACCCTGTCCAACCACAGTTTGATCTCTCTGTGTGCTTCTGTGCATCAAATTCCTCATTCTACAACCTTAAAACCAGTTTTAGAAAGGTGCTCTAGTTGGAGAGGAAGACTGAGCTCCACAGGGGGCCCTAATAGGGCATGCATTTCCACCTCCGATAATGATCAGAAGGAAATATCCTGTGCTAATATTTGAAACCCAGACGAAGGCTTTTGACACTTTTGCCAATGTCTTTCATAAAATGTTTGTCTAAAAGAGCAACTGGAACATCTCTGAACTATAGCTCATTTTGCTTGAGACATTTTTCATTTTCTGTTCCTTCCTTAGCAATGCTTTAATCTCACAGGAGTTTTCATTAAAAACTGATCTGAAGACCAGAAGCCACATCAGTGTTATGAATGTGGGCACATTTCTGATAGCATCTCCTATCTGTCTGGGCAGAGCCGCCTGCTGACCTGGGATGCTGGGTGGAAGGCAAACTCGGGCTGAAAAACAGCCAGGGGCAGCAGGGGAGGGGCGAGGGGAGACAGGAGGTGGTGACTGGCTGTTGAGCTGGCAGTGTACCAGCACTCCTTAGGGTCGGCACCCCTGTCCTGTAGGCCAGTGCCCAGTTAGAGGGACAAGAGAGAACAGGATTATTGAGGCTGCTGCCCTCAAGAATGGATGCCTAATGTAGTTAACAATACTGTAGTGTACAGATGAAAGTCGTGAGGGAGTAGATCTTAAAAATTCTCATCACAAGAAAAAAAAAGTATACCTATGTGTGGAAATGGATCATTTCACAATATATACAAATATTGAATCATTATGTTGTACACCTGAAACTAATGTAATGTTATATGTCAATTATATTTCAATTTTAAAGAAAAATAAGACAGGTAATACCTGTGTTTCTGAAAGGTTTTTTGTAGATCACATTTTTTTTTCTTTTTCTCCCCAAAGCCCCCCAGTACATAGTTGTGTGTCCTTCTAGTTGTGGTATGTGGGATGCCGCCTCAGCATGGCCTGATGAGCAGTGCCATGTCTGCGCCCAGGATCTGAACTGGAGAAACCCTGGGTAGCCGAAGCGGAGCGCGTGAACTTGACCACTCGGCCATGGGGCCGGTCCCTGTAGATCACATTTTTATAAGCTGACAAATTTTCAAATGATTAACTATGTTAGAATGATGTACTTTTTTAGAAAAGTAATTTGGTGCTAATAAAATAGCCTTCTTAAAAAAAAAATCAATGCCATTCACCAAGGGAGGAGGAAGGGGCCAGCCCAGAGCCCACTGCTCCAGGCCTCCCCTTGCATGTTACCCTTGGGGGCACCCTTGAGGGTGCAGTGCAGCTTCCTCTTAGCTACCGAAACCCTCAAGGCCGAGGCGGAGATTCTAGTTCGAGATGCTCAAAGGCTTTGCCCCTCATCGCTCTTACAGCTCTTCCCTCCTCTCCCAGCAGGATTCAAGTGATAGGCTGATACGACAGAACAATAATAACTAGTATTTGTTGAGCGGTTCTGGACTGGGCAATATGCTAAGTGCTCTGTATACACTACCTCTTTAATTCACACAGCAACTTTAAGGATGCTTTAATTCTTTTAAACTGAAGCAGAGTGGTTAAATAACATGCTCAAGGTCTCAGGCTGGTCAATAGTGAAGCCAGGATTTGATTTCACCATCCACACCTTAACCACATCATCAAATGACTCCAGACATCCCACTGACGCAGTTAGCACATCAAGCATTTATAGATGGATCAATGGGCATGTGTCCCTTGACTAGGCCCTCTGCTCAACACAGTAGTCCCTGTCTTTATGGAACATACATGACCATATCTGATCACAAGAATTCTCCCTTAAATTTTAGAAATATTGAAATACCAGGAAATGTAAGGAAATCATTTGCTCTAGACCAAGGATCAATTAGACTTATGAATGAAGTCAGGCCTTGTAAGACTCCTGCCCCTTGTAAGATTCCTGCCATAGGAAAACCTTCGTTGTTCCCATGACTCATGTCTGGGGGCTTATGAAACAGGCACTGGGAAGTCCTGGGTTTGGAACATGGTCTTGAAAGACCTATGGCCTGGGAGTCAGAGGTCTGAGTCTTAGGCTAGCTCTGCCTTCACTCAGCCACCCCGGGGCTGTAAGCAAGGCTCTCAGAACTGGGCTCGGGCTTCTCATCTGAAAATTGGGGAGTGATTAGATCTGTGGTTCTCTCTGATGACACCTTAGAATCATCTAGGGAGCTTCTAAATCTAGAAATGCCGCATCCCAACCCAGGAGATGCTGACTGAGTTTGTCTGGGGGGGCGCCTAGAGAGTTGTCATTTCTTTTAAGCTCCAAGGCGATGCTTAGTGCAGTCTGGTTGAGGACCAGTACACCATATCACATCATCTCTTGTTTTTCTAGTCGACCTAAAATTCTGAGAGTCTGTGCTGCAGAGTCCCTAGGCCAGGAGACAGGTGATGTCCTGTGGAATTTTAAGGTAGTTTTGGTCTCAGAAGCCAGAAGTGCAGAAGGTTGAATGAAAAAATATATACATATATATAAATATAATATATATATGTTCACATATATATATGAGCCAATGTCAGTTTTAAGCACTGAGTCTGGTCCAATTTGAGGACTGGAAGACGTCTGCATGAGGTAGTCTTTTCATGTTCTCTAAAATGACATAAAGAAATTCATTAAATTATTCTAATTTGATTTCAACCTGTTTGGGCAAACTATGAAGTGCCTTGTTAAGAGTAGAGCTAAGGTCCAAAAGCACTTAACAGTGAAAGCTGTGAAAGAGCCAGAGCAGGGAAGTGGGAGAAGCATTTGCTTTATAAATATATGGCCTCTAAGTCTTTCTTGGTGAGTCCTTCTTTGAATTAAGCCTGTTCAGAATTCTCTTAGAAAAGAGTCGGGGGAATACGGTAGGGAATGACGTGAACAATTTCAACAGTGGTATACTGGTAAGGGTTTAACAAGTGGCTCTCCAAAAAAAAGGCCTTGATTTGTAGCATTTGCCAATTTCTTGGTGTAGATGTTCTCACTATGGCTGATTTCAAGCTACTGACCAGACATCACTGAATGCAGGCTGAAAAGAGAGGAGATGATTGGCTCTTGGGAACCTTTATAAAGCGCTCCGGCACACCGCTGCTTAGGCCCATAAAGCTCTATAGTGTGGACTGATGGATCAGATTGACTGTCTCCATGATTGAGACATCTGAGCAGGCTGAAAGCGCAGGATTGACAAGTGGGGTAACCAAGGAGGTGGGGGAGGGCAGGATGAAAGCAGGAAAGAAAGATAGGAGACACTATATAATCGGTTATCTCTCACTCAATAAATGTTCATGAGTAGCTATGATTTGCAAGCTTCTTAGACGCATACGTGGCAGGGGAGGACACCAGTCCATTCAGGCGGGAATAGAGTATATCCTTTCCTTCAGTTGGTTCACAATCTGGTTTTCTCTGAGCTGGTGACCGAACTTTGGACAGTACTGATGGTGATGGAAGGGATCCTGACGCAGCGTTTTCACTGAGGAAACACTAAACGGACTTTTTATAGCAGTAGGGAGACTTGGTGGACAGAGTTGCTGTCTTCTCTAATGATTAGATAATCATTAACAGTAAGTGATTGTCTTGCTGTTAACCTTTAAGGGAAAAGAGCGGCAAGCAATAATGCTGTCTTAAGAGAAGGAGGAAAAGTAGAACCGCCACGTGTCATCCCGCCATTCATACAGAAGCATTCTGCTACCATGTTGCAATTTATCATTCTGTTCAAAATTCTTTCAGCCGAATAAGCCTGCTTTTTGGGGGAAAAAAAAATACTTCAGCCTAGCTGCTAAAGATGATTTGAGAAGAAGCTTGTTCCCAAACTCCTACTTGGAAGCAGTAGAACAGCTGGATGGTTACATGATGGTGCATTTCAAGATCTGCTGCTTGAAATAGGCAAGAAGTCTTATTTCCAGGCAACGCCACATAACTGCACCATATATTCATTCATTCATTTGTTCATTCACTCATCAAATGTTTATTGAGGGTCTTCTAAGCGTGAGACCCTGCAGTAGGAACTAGAGATACAAAGGAGAAGAACAGAGAGAGATATTCACTCCCTTAATTATGTTTAAAATCAGCTGGAAAGAATCAGGCAATAAAAAGTTAGCAAAGCGGTGATTACCAACTGTGGGCGTATAAGAAGAAGTTTTCCTCTGATAAAGGAAGACACTGAGACTCTTGGATACGGTATTCAGGAAAGTCCTAAGTAGACCGCATAGATTGACAGACTGAGAGGCGGTCTACTTAGGGCTTTCCTGAATACCGTATCCAAGAGTCTCGAGCTAAGCGTGAAAGAAGAGGAAGCAGCCACTCAAGGTGTGGGGAGAAGGGTGTGGGGAGCCCTGAAGAGCAGACTGAAGAGACTTCCAGGCAGAGGAAAGAACGCGTGCAAGGGCCTAAGGCAGGAAAGAGCTTAGTGTATTCAAGGGCTAAAAATAAGGCCAGATGAACCTATAAAGACAGAAAGCAGATCAGCGTTGCCTTGGGCTGAGGAAGTTGGGGGGAAACGGGGAGTGATTGCTAATGGGTACAGGATTTCTGGGGGCGGGTGGTAAAATGTTCTAAAATTGATTGTGGTGATGGTTGCACAACTCTGTGAATATACTAAAAGCCATTAAACTGTGTGCTTTAAATGAGTGAAATGTATGATACGTGAATTACAACTCAATTAAGCTGTTATTTAGAAACAAAAACAAACAAAAAAGCTGTCTGACTATTTGGAGCCTAATGAGCAAGAGCGGCAGAGAGAGAGAGAGAGAGGGGAAGTTGGAACTTCTCAGGCAGGCTCACACCAGTTGGGGCCCATGGACCCTGGTAACAAAGGCAAATTCTATTCCAGGTACAAGAGAAGTCATCACCTTGGTTTTTGTGTGGATTTGGGGTGGGCTGGGAAGGCAAGGGTGGAAGGAGAGGCACCTGGAAAAATATTGCAATAATCTAGAGAGAAATGACGGTTAAGACTAGGTGGTAGAGCTGGATGGAGAGAACTGGGGATTCAAAATCCATTTTGGAGGGTATAATTGATAGGAATTGATGAAGAATTGAATGTGGGGGATGAGGGGAAATGATACATCAAGGAGAATTCCTTCAAACTTGTATTCTTTCCCAACTGCAGCTTCTAAATTCTGCAGCAGGAGACACAAATATCCAGAGCCTGTGGCGGTCCACTCCAGGCTCTTCCTTAGGAAGTTTTCTCAAGGCAGAGACTGAAACGGTGAAGGAGCCCAGCTGCAGCCTCTATGAGCCCCTCTCCCACCACTCAAGCACCGCCTTCCTTTTCCCATCTGGACCCGTTCCAGCGCACGCAGGAAGGAGCACGGCAGTGGCTCAGGAGCCCACCCTCAGGACTAGTAGTCACACGTCCCTGGGCTGCAAGACCTGAGGCCCCAACAGCCTTTGCTGTGTCTTGCAAACCGTAGAGGATCTCTTCATTTTACTTAAGCCATCTTGGAAAAGAAACTGACTGGGCAGAGGGAAGAGGAAGGAGAGCCCAGCAAACAGGTATCTGACGTCTTCTCACTTATGGCTCTGTCCTGAGCCCAGGATCAGAGAACTCTCGGGGACAGCCTGAGTCCACGAGCAGCTCCTCTGAGTCTGGCCCTGACCCCTCCTCTCCCTGGCTGCCTCCCTATTACCCATATGGCTATTGGACTAAGAGTACGTCTTTCCTCTTCCCTGACCACACCCCCATTCCCATATTTCTCACCTGCCCCTTCATGAAGCAGAATGTAGAGCATTAAAATGGTGGTTTAAGAGCGCAGACCTGGGGAGCTTCCATGTCTGACTAGCTGGCTTATCTTGAGCAAGGTACTTAACTTCTCTGAACCTCAGTTTTCACATATTCTGTTTAACGAAGAGCTGCAAACAAAGCATGGATAGAAATAAATATGAGTAAATAGGATGCAAACACAGACTTGGTGCCTTCACTCATTCAGCAAATATCTACTGAGCACCTCCTGCGGGTCAGGTCGTGCAGGTCATGGGGACACGATGACGAGATGATGAACAAAACACATGAAACCCCGCCCTAGGTTCTTTTTTCCTAACTTAAAAAATTGTGGTACTGCATATATACAGACAGGTGCACAAATATTAGGGGCACAGCTTGACGAGTTGCTGCATATGCACACAGCGGTGTGACCACCACCCATACAAAGAAATAGAGCACTTCCCAAACCCCAGGAGGTTTTTTGCCCTTCTGCTGAATCAGTAGCTATCCCACCCAGAGGGAACCACTATTCTGACTTCGGTTCCCAGACACCAGTTGTGCCTCTTGAATTCATACAGATGAGAGCAGACGGTATATAATCTTTTTGTTGCTCTTTTATATTTGGCTGATTTTATTAAATAAAAATGTTTGTGAGAACTACCCACGTTGTTGCCTGTCTTGCTGGCTTGCTCTTTTTATTGCTGTGTGATATTTCATTGAAGGGCTATTCCAATATTTATTGACCCATTCTACTGTTGACAGGTATTTGATTTGTTTCCATTTTTCGCTTTTATAAATAAAGTTGATATGAAAATTCTTAAATATATCTTTTATTTGACCTTATGCACTCATTTCTCTTATGTGTATATATATTTAGGAGTGGACTTGTTAGTAATATGTAAGCTTTAATAACCTTGGCACACACTGCCAAATAGTTTTCTAAAATGATTGTGACAATTCACATACCCACCAGCAGTGTAGGAGACTGCAGTTGCCAGTGGGAAGAGGCACAGGCTCAAAACAGAATAAATTAAATGATGTAGTATGTTAGAGGGTAAGAAGTGCTGTGGAAAAATGAAACAGAGACAGGAAGACAAATTCAAAGACTACGTTCGTTTATGTGTCCCTATTTATCTTTTTTTTTTTTTTTTTTTGGTGAGGAAGATTGGCCCTGAGCTAACGTCTATGCCAATCTTCCTCTATTTTGTATGTGGGACACTGCCTCAGCATGGCTTGATGAGCAGTACATAGGTCCTCACCCAGCATCCAAACCTGCAAACTCCAGGCCGCCAAAGTGGAGCATGTGAACTTTTAACCCCTACACCATCATGCCAACCCAACTTATTTATCTTTTTCTAACCACATTCACATTTAACCTAATCAGAGGTAATTTAATCATCAGTTACAGGAAAAATTATTTATTGAGCAGCTACTATGTACCCAGCACCATGTCAGGAGATATAAGAACATAAGGCAAGATCCACGATGTGAGAGCTTGGACGATATGACTGACCCGATCAGAGTGCAGTGCTGGCCTGGAACCCTGTCAGAGTAACAGGAGCCTGGGAAAGGAAGCAACAAGTGTCATCTCTAGTGATGAAGCGAGACTCCAGGGGAGAGACAGAAACACCTTTTCCTCCTATTTAAATCCTCTCTCTTGTTTTGTATGCAAAAAGGCCCCTGAATGTCTTCGTGTGGCTATAAGCTGCCTTTTGGGGGACTGGCAGCCCATTCTTTCCTTTAGGTGTGGATAATGTTTGATGCACTCACTCCTTCAATAGACACTGAGCTCTGGCCTCATGCCAGGCTCTCTGCTAGTTGCCAAAGATGTACAGATGCATCCAAGCAGCCTCTGCCCTCAAGAAGTTCATGGTCTAACAAGAGGGAGAAATAGATGCATGAACAACCACAACAAGAGAGAAAGTAGAATCCAGCAATCCTGCTTCTGGGTATACGTCCAGTGGAAAGGAAATCAGATCTCTAAGAGATATCCACATGCCCATGTTCATCAAAGCATTCTTCACAGTGGCCAAGACATGAAACAACCTGTGCCCATCGATGGATGAGTGGATAAAGAAAATGTAGTATATATACATACCATGGAATATTATGCAGCCAAAAAAAATAAGGAAATCCTGCCATTTGTGACAATGTGAATGCACCCTGAGGCCATTATGCTCAGTGAACTAAATCAGAGAGAGAAAGATAAATACTGTATGATCTCACTTATTTGTGGAATCTGAAAAAACAAAACTCATAGATACAGAGAACAGACTGGTGGTTAAAGTGGGGGGAAGTTGGGAGGTGGGAGAAAAGGGTGAAGGTGGGCAAAGGTACAAACTTCCAGTTATAAGATAAATAATTTCTGGAGATATAATATACAACATGGTGACTATGGTTAACAACAGTGTATTGTACATTTGAAAGTTGCTAAGAAAGTAAGTCTTCAAAGTTCTCATCACAAGGGTCAAGTGGTTGGGTTCATGTGCTCTGCGTCAGCAGCCCAGGGTTTCGCCGGTTCCAAACCTGGGCACGGACATGGCACCGCTCATCAGGTCATGCTGAGGTGGCGTCCCACATAGCACAACCAGAGGCACTCACAACTAGAATATACAACTATGTACCACGGGGCTTTGGGGAGAAGAAGGGGCAAAAAAAAAAAAAAAAAGATTGGTAAAGTTCTCTTCACAAGAAAAATAATTTGTAACTATGCAAGGTGATGGATGTCAACTAAACTTATTGTGTCAATCATTTTGCAAAGTATACATATATCAAATCATTTTGTTGTACACCTAAAACTAACATGATGTTATATGTCAATTCTATCTCAATAGAAGTGGGGAAAAAGAGGAAGTAAAATGCCATAAGAGAGGTGTTGGTAAATCATTTCAGGGATTTGGATGAGAGAGATGTTGAGAGATAAAGTACCTAAAACTGTACATAAACAGAGTTCCAGCACCTACACACACATCTAGTTAGCTGTTTCTGCAGCCAGGAGCAGAACCCATCCTTGGCTGAATGGCTGCATCTTTTCTCCTTTGTATCCTTGTGTCTCACACGCCGTGACATAAGTCTCCAAATGATGATCAGAAAAAGATGCTTTCATTAGTAACAGCTGCCCTCCTGTTACGAGATCTGACAACCGGAGTGCAAACCCAGCAGCAGCAAACTATTTCGCTCTGCACGGGGTCTGGGGGGCTGCCCTAAGCCTGGGGCATGCGCAGGGAGAAAGCAGACGGAACGAAGACCAGGAGAGGGAGGAGGCGGAGGGCAGGAAGAAGACAAGAGAAGCCAAGAGGAGGGGGCTTCCACTGCTGCAGCCGGTCTAGTGAGCAGGAGGGGCGCCAGGTTGCATCTGGGAACCACACTCCCCCATGTATGGAATGTGCACTGTACCCGTGTACTACGCTCTCACATACAGACTAGGTGCGCTCTCACCCTCTACTGCGCTCTAACAGAGAGAGTGTGCAGTCTCACCATGTACCGGCTCTCGCAAGAGAGTCTGCGCTCTCACCGTGTACCGTGCTCTGATCTACAGAGAGTGTGTGCTCTCACTGTGTACTGCACTCTCACACACAGAGAGCGTGCGCTGTCACGGTGTACCACACTCTTACATACAGAGTGGGTGCTCTCACCATGTACCGCGCTCTCACATAGAGTGTGCGCTCTCACTGTGTACTCCGCTCTCACACACAGAGAGTCTGCGCTCTGACCGTGTACCACGCCCTCACATACAGAGTGTGCGCTGTCACAGTGTACCACGCTCTCACATGGCGAGTGTGTGCTCTCACCGTGTACCGCGCTCTCACGTACACAGAGTCCAAGATCTCACCGTGTACCGCACTCTCACACACAGTGTGTGCTCTCACTGTGTACTGCACTCTCACACACAGAGAGTGTGTGCTCTCACCGTGTACTGCGCTCTCACATCGGGAGATGCGCACTCTCACTGTGTTCTGTACTTTCACATGGAAAGTCATTGACTTTTGGCCAACCCTGCCGGGTGGGTCTGAGTCCGCTCCTCTGTGACTCCCTCCTTTTTCCCCTCCTCCACTCTCTTTCTGGGAACAGAGGTGGGACAACTAGATGGGGCCTACGGCCCCTGGGATGACTGGATGAGGCCCCACACCAGCGTGGAGGAGCTGCAGGGAAACAGACCTGCCAAACGCCCCTGCAGTGTCTCCCTACAGAGAAGTACAGTCCTGCTTGTCTAAAACACTGTTATCATAGTTAAACCTAATTATAACATAGACCAGATTTTTCTGATACAGTGTACTTTTCTCCCTAAATTAAAATTGAAAACCTATTACCAGACAATTACCATTACACATGAGGGTTGATGTGGTCTTTCTTTCAGTTATATTTAATATCTCAAAAGTAATTTTGTGCTTCAAATCATATGAAGATATTTTAGTAAAGATGGAAAATATTTCCTTGAAACTCCCACCTTCCTCCTCTCCAGTCTCAGCCTACAAGAGAAACACTGTTAAGTTCAAGGACCATCTTTTAGGTCTTTATCTGGACCTAATCACAAACATATGTGAAGATTTGACATACACCCTTTCTTTTTAAATGAGGTCCTACTATATATACTATTCTGCGTTTTTTTCCCTTGTGGTGATAACCTGAATATCAGGTAACCTGAATATCTATCCATACTGGTGTATTCTTTTCAACCACTTTGAAATACTCTGTAACTGTGGATGAACTATAACTAACCAGTTGCCTCTTGATAGAATTTTAGGTTGTTTACAATTTTCAGTTTCATAAACAATGTTCAATCAGCAACCTTGGGCACATGGGTGAGATTTGGGTAGGATCAATTTCTAGAAGTGAGTTTGCACTTTTAACTCTCCGAAGTGGACTTCTACACTTTTTTAAGGATTGAAAGTCACATAGCACTTTTCGTTGCTTTCCCTCACAACAGTGGCGACAAGACGCAGAACTTAAGAATGAGAGAGGGTTAGCGTGCAGGTGGGGGTCCATTTCAACCTCTTGTCCTTTTCCACCTTAGGAGGCAGAAAAAGAAAATGCTCCGGGAATGGAGGGTGGCCCTGTGACTCCAGGCAAAGGACAAAGCCTGTGGTCACCTCTGACCTGTGGCCAGCTGAGCTAGTGCCCCCCAGGTTTCTCCTCCACTCAGCCACACACACTCTTCGTTATGGCTTAGTGAATGTTAGGATTGAATTCAGGAAAGGAGAAGATCTTCCCACGCACAACTATGCAGCTGCGCCTTTTGCGTTACGTCCCGCTCATGGTAACTGATTCTTATAAGCGATTCCAACTCTGCTGACTCACGTTCATTTTAAGAGCACCATACTCTGGGGTCAGCCTACACCATCACCTGGCTCCTGGTTCTCATCGGCACGGTTTCCCCAGGAGCAATAAATGAAAGCAGCCCAGAGCACGTTTGGAGCAAAAGACTGGATCTATAAAGGCCAACTATTTCGGGAAGGAAGCCAGAGGCTTCCTAAACAAACAAGCACAAACCTCGTTTTCTTTTGCAGTCAACCATTTCCTCTCGGTCCCAGTCTATTTATGGAGCGCCTGGAATAGGTCACATTCTTCTCAGCTGAGTGCTGCTCAGCGGAAGGTCGTGAGTTACTGACCAGTCCTGGAGCCTTCAAACTCTGGACCAGAGATCCTCGACCTTTCTTTGGTCCATGGATATATTTGGCAGCCTGCTAAAGCCCACAAACTCATTCCTTAATGTTTTTAAATACTCAACATAAAATACACGGAATTACAAATGAAACGTCATGTTGAAATACAGTTATGAAAATATTAAAAATAAATGTGTTATGTAATGTGCATGCTTCTTTTTTTTAGTGATAAATGTTAACAATGACAAAGTTAGTGGTACTGCTGACACCACTGTGGTTTGTTGCCTATACACACGAAAGAAATACAAAATTTTAGTTAAAAGTTTAGTGAAAACAAAGATGCAATTTTTTCCAACCCAAGTTCATAGACTCTGAACTCTTTCATTTAAGAATCCTTGCACTATGGGGCCCGGCCCTGTGGGTAAGGTTTCCCATGCTCCACTTTGGCGGCCCAGGTTCCCAAGATCAGATCCAGGGCATGGACCTACTCTACTCATCAGCCATGCTGTGGAGGCACCCCACATACAACAGATGGAGGAAGCTTAGCACAGATGTTTACTCAGGGAGAATCTTCCTCACCACGAAAAAAATAAAGAACCCCTGCTCTAGACCCATATATCCTCTTCCTGCCACACCTCCCACCTGATGTCCCACAGACAGCCTCATTTCAAAAACTGGAGCGAACCTGTCATCTTCCACTCCTTCCCTACGCCCTCTCTATCTCCAAAGACACTACCCATCACCCAAGCCCAAACCTGAGCCTAACCCTGGCTGCTTTCTCCTTCACCCTCTCAGTCACTCTCCTCCTTGCTATTCCTCACGGGAGCTCCTCTCCTCCCTGTGCACTCCTATTCCCTTAGTTGGGTCTCCCCTGCATAGACCCTTGCAAGCATCTGCCTGCCATTTAGCCTGCCTCCGCCTCCTGCCCTCCAGTCTATCCTTCACTGTGCTGTGAGAGTGACTTTTCCAGAACACCACTATGTTCACGGTCTTACCGGGCTTAAACCATTCTGTGACTGCAGGACAGAACCAATCCTAGTGTAGCATAGAAGGCCTTCTGAAATCCGGCCCCTACTACTTTTTTGTCTCATCGTTTGATTCCCTCACCAGCACTCCAGGTCCCAAACATAAGAGAAGGCTCACATTCCTTTTCCTCTTGTTCTCAGATGCTTTGTGCCTCCAGGGTGCCCTCCCTGAAATGCCCTTCTCTACCCTGGTCTCCTGGTCAGTGCCAACTCATCTTATCAACCTACATCCCCAACCCCTGCCTATGTGTGTGTGTGTGCGTGCGTGCGTGCGTGCGTGCGCACACACACACACACACACACACAGAGTTGACTGACCATTTTCTCTTTAGTTTCTTCATCACATCCAGTAAACACTTCCATTAACAGCATCTGTAAGATTTCATTTGGCTCATTTTTTTAATCTATCATTTTCTACGGGCTAAGAGTACCTCAAGGGCTGGTTCCACGTTTTTGTTTTTGTTTCCTCTTTGATGCTTTAACGACTAGCACGGTATCACGTGTATAGATTATGCTTAGTAAATTTGTGGGCTTTTTAAAAAGATAACAAAAGAATGGATGAATGAATTAGAAAAAGAATGCACCTATAATTTCTTGCACTGAAATAGTGTCAAGTGTAGCACTCATTCATACTAAGGAATATTGGGGAGACAAAACCACAAAGCCTCTGTCATGTCATCCATCCTTCAACCATTCTGCTGAGCAGCCCCTCAGAGATGAAGGCACGAAGGGTGGAGGAGTCCTGTGTTCTGCTCTGTGTCTGAAGTTTAGCAGAGAGAATCCAGGCTTCCATCTTTGGTGTAGCTGCTGACTTGCTGTGAAATATGTTCTGAGAAGTATAGGCATTGCTGGTCTCAGGAACTCATGTTCTCCTGCTGGTGAGTGGGAATTCCAGTTCCTGTTCGATATAAATTTCAGGTTTGGAGGCCGTTGAGTAAAAGTCTCATGACGTCTAACAGAACTGAACCACAATTTTGCCTTTCTGCTGTATTAGCTCTATGTTTTCTATATTCTGGGGCCAAATGTCTGACATTCTTCCTTAATGACCTGGTCCCTCACTCTCAAAAATCTACATTTCTTCTTAAAAATGTGTTGTTATTCCCCACCCACCACGTTAATTTGTAAATAGCCACTAGTTAGTACTAACCTATCCACAAAATTATCTATTGGGGCTGCGGAACTTCTTCCCAAAAAGTGCACCGTAGGACTGGGTGGGGGCCACTCTAATTTTCCAGAATTCTTTCAAACAAAGAGACGAATTGGACCTTTTCACTTAGTTCGGTTCTGTGCTCAGTATAGTATTATTCTATGGGTTAATAAAGGAAAGAAGATGTTTGTGAGTCTTTATGATCATTATTTAGGGATTGTTATCTTTGGGAGCATTTTTGCATTAATATCCTACTACTGTGTGCCTCTGGTCAGTAGAATCCCTCTCTGACTGTAAAGTGTATGTGAAACAGGTGGGCAGAAGCAGTGGCCTTCGAGTAACTCACTAGAACATTGGAAGACCGTCATTATCACGAACTTGAGAATCGCTGCCAAATATAAGACAAATGTGGTGGTGCCACAGTCATTCATCAAATGAAGGGAGAGAACGACCTTTGCCATCCATTAGGCTGAGATGAAAAGCTTTGGTGTTAGCTCAGTTAAAATGCTACATACACCCATGCCTACCCTTTCAGATTCAGTCAAGGCATTGCTGGGAGTCATCCGACTGAGCTTTCTGCTTCTGCACAGAGGAAGATTTTACTTATGTAATTCCATCTCCAGTTCCAAAAGTCCAAAGCTTTTCATTGTCACCTGCCCTGGGAGAAACTTCTCATTCAGTGCTTTCCACGCTTTTAAGGACAGGAGACAGCTTTTGCTAAATGTTGTTGGACTACATAGACATTTAGTTGCAGCTTTTCACAAAAATAAAAAAATCTCTCATCAGAGCTAGCTATCTTTAGCTAGGTCTCCCTTTTTTCTTTTTTTGGAAACACAAAGCACTTATTTCTCTGGCTAATTAGTATTTCAAAAGCAAGCTTAGAGACAAGGCAAGGAATCCAGAACATTTTTAATTTGTGGAAATGCTTTGTTTTTTATGTAGCCAAGGCAGTTTAAACACACTATCAGAAGTGGGAAGGAGGTTGGGAAATAAATCTGAGATCTCAAGAATTCTTGGGCGGCAGCCTTCAGAAGGCCTTGAAATCTTGATATAGACATGATCTCAGGGGCTAAGGATGCAGATTCAGCAAGAATGTCACAGGTGTGGACCCCGTCAACTCCACTTCCTGTAACCTCACCTTCACATTTATCTCCTTTGCTCCCCTTCTGCCAACTGTGCCCCCTACCCCACCACTGGGCTCATTGCCTTAGAGACAAAACTAGGACAAGAGAAAGTAAGAGTGCCAACTGGGCCAGGGTGTTGTATGCTCCAAAGGAAGCAAAAAGGGATGCTGAGCCATAGGCTGAGGCTCCGTGGGGAAAGCCACTGCCAGAACACTGTGCTGGGGAGAAAGTCAAGGAGTACCAGATTCCAGGAGCCAGGGCCAAAGACGCAGAGCTGTGTCCAGAGATGCCAGGTCAAAGCGGGAAGGCAGAGGCGATCCCAGGTCACTAACTCTAAAGTCCAAATCCAAACCTTATCCAAGAGAGGTGCAGAGCACAGCTTGTGGGCCAAGATGAAATTGGAAGAGCTTGCTACTTTTCAGCTGCACTTGTATATATTAAAGCAGTCAAGGGAATTCATGAGTAACTCCACTCCTCCTTCCTGTATCAGAAAAAGGCATCTCTCCGTCCTCCATCCCAAAGGTAAGGCCTCCATCAGTATGCTGGACTCCATGTCCCTCCATCTTCCCGACATCCCTGCTCTACATTATTCTCTCTCTGGTATCCTTAATCTTTCTCCACTAGATTTTTCCTATCAACTTATAAACCTGTTGCATATTTTCCCATCCCAGGAAAAAATGCTTCCCTAAATTCTGGCTTGCCCCTAAGTGATGAAGAAAGGACGAAGGAAAGAAGGAAGGAAGGAAGGAAGGAAGATACTTTTGTGTTTGAGAATGTGTATGTAGGTCATACACCTGTTTTCAAAAGCCAAGTAATGATTACGACAAAGCTCAAGATGGAGTGGAGGGAAAGAGCACACGGCAGCCTTGGGGGGAATTGATAACATGCTATGTCTTGGCGTGGGGAGTGGTCATTCAGGTGTTTATTTTACTATTATTTGTTAACTGAACACACATATTATATAGAATTTTCTTTAAGTATGTTACATTTTAAAATTTTAAGGAATTTTTTAAAATTTGGAAAAACAAAACAGCGACAAATGCTATGCTTAGGGTTCTGTCTGTTCTCTATCTCTCACCCTTCCCTCCCTGTGTGGGTTGATTTCCTTCTCAGGTAGGTTCTATACACAGGAGGAAAGTTCCACATGGACACTCCTCACAGTTTGCAATCCAGAACGAAAAAGGATACCCTTTCTCTGGGACCTATATATCAAATCTCTGGGAAGAGGGTCATTGGTGTGCATGGTTTTATGCCCGCATCTAGCAGTGAGCTGGTAAACTGCCTTCTGTGGGGTAGGGGCTGACTTGCATCATCTGCCAATTTGTCTCGTGTAAACCCCTCCACCGTGGCTGATTTTAAGCCACCATCATGATGCTACTTCCGAACGGGAAGGAGCCAGCTGTAGCCCATCATTGACACATTGCTGACCAAATCACTGTGGCCAGGGTGGGGAGATGCACACTCTGCCCATCTTGGGGCAGAGAGCAAGCACAGTGTGGCTAGGACACCGTGAAGATTTACTTCACCAGAGTTGCACCGAGTGGGGAAGGGTGGCTGGCCAAAGGATAAAGGATAAATAAATGGCCAAAAGAACTACTGCCAGAAAAAATAAATGAATGCTGTCAGTTGAAAGTGGTGCAGGCCCATTGGACTCTTTTCCCTTCCTCTTCTCATTCTGTGTGATCTCATCCATTCCCATAGCATCGATGTTGATGAAATAAGGATCTCCGGAGTCTACATCTTCAACCTTGGCTTGGCTTCTGAGCTCCCCCTCACACACACAGCTGGTCAGGAAGCCCAAGTCTTATTGATTTGTGCCTCTAAGGTATCTGTCAGATATATTCCTCTCCTCCTCCTTCCAATGCCATTGCCCTAATTCAGACCCACACTGTCTCTCACCTCGACTCTTATAGTGACTGCCAATCTGGTTTCCAAGCCTCCTCTCGTCATTCAAATTCAAACAACATAATCTTTCCGACATACAAATGTGATTATGGGTCAAACTTTTTTAAAGGCTCCCCATTGCCCCTGGACAAAGTCTGGACTCCTGAGCGTGGCACACAGGGCTTTGACCATCTGGCCCAATCTCCATCCCTGGTCCCATCCAGCATTCTAACACTCCTGGGCCTTCACATGTGCTGCTCTTTCTGCCCAGAGTCCCTTCTTCCCCCCCCTTGCCTGACTGCTGAACTCTTACTCATCTTTCACTACCCAACATAAGTATGAGTCTCCCTCGCTGCTCACCCCGCTCTGGATAACTGCTGCATTATCTGTGCTCCCGCAGCTCATGGTGCAGACCTTAATAATAACACTTACACTGCATTATAGTTATCTGTTTACTAATAAATATCTCTGAATGAATGAATTCTAGATGTATAGTGAATGAGAAAGGCATACGGATTGTATCCATCAAGATCTGCAGGCCTGGTCTTTATTTCAGTGATCCAAACCCCTGTTCTGCCTTATAAACAGTAGAAGTTTTGTTTTAGTGTTAAAAATAATAATAATAAATCATGTGGGCAGAGTCTTGACAGTTAGGGCCATAACTCATCGAACAATTGCTGAGAGATGCTTACAGTCCAAGAACACATTCCTTTTTTTAAAAAAAAACACTATATTTACATCTTTAGATGAATACATTTCTTCTTATTTCATTTATAATCAAATATATTTTAATATTAAAAAGTTATTTTTGAGACTACCTTCTGATGCATCAGTCTGTCAGAGGGCACAGGGCTGCCTGATCTAATCACGAAATCGTTTTGTGATGAAGCTGGGACCCCACGAATCCACAGGCATTGGCAACTTTTCGTGAGACTCAGTCTGTTAGCATGCAGAGGCATTAACTCTCATTATCTCCCACTTTGCCAAAAGACAAATCTAGGCACAAAAAAAGTCAATTTTGACTTAAAGGAAAAGAATTCGATCAGTGTGCTCCCATTGTTTGCTCTAGTTTCTAGGACACACTTGCTTTCTTAAGGAGGATTAAATAACTTCAAGTGGGAAATTAAGAGAATTGATTACTAAAGAAATAAGGATCTTGTTATATAAATGGGAATAAGGAGAAAAACTAAAACACAGACCAAAGATAGACTGAATGAAAATTGAATCAGAATGGAGTGTTTTTTCAAAATCTCATCCTCTAGTTGTATGTTCTACAGGACAATATGATTTTAAAGTTTAAAATGTCATCCTGGCTATAAATAATTCCCTTTCTCGATATTGGCATTGGCCTTTGAGTATCTGCAACATGAAAATGAAAACCATCAATAAGCCTCAACTAAATTACATAGATCAAAGACTTGATTCTGGAAGGAAGTTACTCATGGCCCAGTCTTTGATAAGGATCTACAGCAGGAATGGGAAATATGTGGAATTTTTGCTGGATTTTTCTTCCTCCCGTGCCCAAAGCCAACTACAGCAAGGAATCACTGCGTTCGTACTGTGATCTGTGTGCCAGTCTTCAAATCTTCAATACAGCATGACTGGGAGAAGCCATCAATAATCTGTCACTGTTGGGACATTTCAGCCGGGGACCCAGCAAGAAGCTGATGGCAGACTCAGACTGGGAACTTTAGGAGTGTTTAATACAAGCACTCTTGCTAACCTTTGCCACTCCTAGGCCTGAGGGTACAAGTGGTTTGGAGAATCCAGAAGGAGTGCCCATACGGAAAGGGCATTTGACAGGAGCTGTGGCCTTTGGCGGTAAGGCAGCCCAGCCATTGCAATCTGGCAGGAGGGGCTGGGGAAATAAATATTCAGCCCTCACTCTTCTCTCACCCTCCAGTCTCTGGCTGATGTGGTCCATTAATCAAGCCCAGTTGGTGCAGTCTGTCCTGGTGGGCCCCTTGTTGCACAGAGTGGAGCAGAACAGAGTGGAGGGTAGATCTCGATGGGACAATGGAATACATCTGTTTGAGACCAGATTGAAGACATGTTACCATTTATAGCTGTCTGATTGTATTACCTTCCGCATGGTGGTGCAAAGACAAAACAAAACAGGATAGGCTCTGATGCTGGGGCATCACTGGACTTTCACATCTCCATTTTCCCACTAGGCACTTAGGCAGGGGTGAGCCTGTAGACCTCTGAGATGGATGATGCAATTTTCCAAGTTTAATATTCTAAACCAGCTGAATTGTTGGCACGAGAGTACCAGCCGATGTTGTTAGAAAGATGTGATAGACTGTTTTGTTTCTAACACATCTCAAGCAAAGCACCCAAGGAAAGGTTCCTCCTTCTTCATCTGTCTGCAGATGGGTCTTTGTTTCTCCGGAGTCGTCAGCAAGTGTTACTGATCCCCCATCTGAATCTCCAGCCAGTAGAGAAGTGTAAGCTTTCAGGAGAGTTTATTCGTATCCAGTCTATATATTTTTGTTTGAAACCTGATATCTTGACTCCAGAGCCAAGCATCTTGTGATCTGCCATCACCCAAATGCGTTTCTGAGGCGTCATCCCAATGGCGTTTTCTTCTGCTGTAAATAAGAAAGATGTTGTTGGTTTCTTTTCTGTTGTGGAAAATGTTTTGTATGCCAATTTTCAAAAATAAAAATTCTAAAACTGTCCATGGAACATTCTAGGAGCGCTCTCAAAAGTGGAGAAGGTCTTGTCCAAGTAGGGTGTATGTTAGCATCTGGCCTGTGTTTAAATGATCACATTAGGAGAGCAGCCTGTGGGATTTCAGCTTAATTAACTAAAATATATACGTTAATGCAAAGAGGAATGGGGGAAAGAGGAAAGCTGATATTAAAAATGAATTTAATGTATTGCTTCCCCTCTTTTAGTAAATAATGGAAAGAGGTGCAAATATGTATTCTGTGTATAATTTATCATTGCTTTTCATCTGGTCATTTAAAAATTTATTCAACAGATGTTTATGGTTAAAGTGGTCAGTGTATCTTATTTACAATATTTCATCAGGAAAACTAAAGGGGAATCTTATGGTATATTTTCTAGTTGTATTTAAAAATGTTTGTCTCGCTTTAATATTTAAACACTACATACGAAACAATAAAATCTCTCCGTCTCTTTCTTACACTTCACGTTTGAAGATCTTCTAAACGTTTATAAATAATGAGCTTCTAGGTACTCTCGTGAAATTCGGTTTTATTCTCTCTGAGCCAGGAAAACTACATGAGAGCAATAAAAATCCAAAGCCATGGGAAAGGGGACAGGAAACCCCTCTTCCTGCCACCTGCACCCCTGCTGACTCCTCTCGCTACCCGTTTTCCAGAGCACTCCCTGGCCTTCCTTTCTCCTGTCCCAGTCCTCTCCTAGGTTCTGTAATCTTCCGTCCCCTCCACGTAGTTCATTTTCATGCTGCCTGTCTTTCCTGGGAAAATGACTTAGAGTCGTTTTCTTAAGTTACTGTCCCATTTCTTAAGTTTCCCTGCCAAACTTTTTGGAAGAGATATCAAACTGGATACCTTCACTTCCTTTCATCGCAACCTGAACTGACCGCACTGCAGAAATCTCTCCCTTGGGATGTCGGCAGTGGGCTCCTGACCACCACGGTAGATGGCGTGGTCTGGGTCTTCCTTCTATTTAGCGTCTGCAGAGCTAAAAGTCAGCCCTGGGGGCAAGTCCTAACTCTGTCACTTCTCAGCTGTGTGTGCAGCTTTAATAAGTCATCTATGACTTGGAGTCAAGTTTGGGAGGTGCTTGAGCGTCTGAATACTCACCGACCCCACTTGCCCTTCCTGTCCGTTCAAATGCGTTCAGCCACTGTGAGAAACATACCACACTCAGCACATGAGGGTAGGAGGGTGATTACAACACAGTTCCTGCCCTCTCAGACTTACAGCCTAATGAGAGAGTTAGAAACATGCACACCAGACCAGAGTTCAAAGTAATAATACCTAGAGTAATAAGTGCAGTAATGGGAATCTTCGTAAAGCGATGCCTCCCAAGGAAGAGCTGAATTCCCACCAAGCATGGGTAAGTTAAGTCTGGAAGACTTCCTGAAGGAAGTGGCATTGAAGAGGGGCCTCCACCAGAGGAGAGGAGTGGGAGGACCTCCAGCCAATCAGAACAGTCATGGTTGGGGGGAGAGACGCGTCTGGAGCCAGAAGCGAGGGAGGCTGTGGGAGAGAGTCAGATCTCTGAGGGAAAGAGCACAGGTGGGAAAAGGACAACTTGAAGCAGAAGCTTGGAGACTGCCTGTGTTTAAGGAAGAGAGGGGGAAGAGAGGCCAGGGAGACTAGGGGACAGCAGAGAGTTCAGTGGCAGGGACGAAGAAATTTCCAAAAGAAGGGATGGCTAATAATAGTTACGAGGAGAATAACAACCAACATTGTGGACTATTTAGTACATGCCAAGCATTATATTAAAGCTCCACACACAGCTGAGAAGTGACAGAGTTAGGACTTGCACCCAGGGCTGACTTTTAGCTCTGCAGACGCTAAACAGAAGGAAGACCTAGACCACGCCATCTACCGTGGTGGTCAGGAGCCCACTGCCGACATCCCAAGGGAGAGATTTCTGTAGTGTGGTCAGTTCAGATTGCAATACAAGGAAGTAAAGGTATCCAGTTTGATATCTCTTCCAAAAAGTTTGGCAGGGAAACTTAAGAAATGGGACAGTAACTTAAGAAAACAAGAAGAAATTTTTTTTGGTGAGGAAGATTGGCCCTGAGCTAACATCTGCTGCCAATCTTCCTCCTTTTGCTTGCGGAAGATTGTGGCTGAGCTAACGTCTGTGCCAATCTTCCTCTACTTTATGTGGGACGCCGCCCCAGCACGGCTTCATGAGCGGTGTGCAGGCCCACACTGGGATCCGAACCTGTGAACCCTGGGCTGCCAAAGTGGAGCGCGTGAACTTAACCACTCTGCCACCCACAGCTGCAGGAAGAAGTCTTTTTAAAAAGGAGCTTCTTAGACATTAGGTTGAATTTGAGCTTGAAAACGTGAGAGGAGATTCCCAAGGAGACAGGAGGAAGTGGGACCAAGGACACACATAAAAAGGCGATCGTGGGAACAATGAGGGACACTGTTTCCTGCCTCTGATAAGAGAAAGGAGGACGGGATGAGCATTAAGCTAGTCTGCTGCAGAGGGTAGAGGAGCTGAGGGTTTGCCTAGAATGGCCTCCATCTTCCCACTAAACATGGCTAAGAGAGGGGCTGGACTCTGAAAATAGAAAATAGGGTGGTCACTGTAGCTCGTGTGCTCAGAAAAGCCGGTCTGTAAACAGTCATGAATGTCCGCTTGGAATGCCTACAAAGTATATTTAGGACAGAGAATGCAGGGCAGGGAAATGACACTGCCATGGGGTAAGATGGAGGTTGTTTTTGAAAGCGAGGAATCCCAAAGACCAAAAAAGCAGACCCACATTCCAGATGGATGTCCAGACTTCTTCTTACTGATTTTTTGGCTAAGAAAACAGTAACCAAACAGTTTGGGCATCTATCTACCAGAGACCTCTGATAATTAAAAGCCACCTTGGCAGAAAGCAATGTTCTGAATGCCTGTGCTATAACAAAGGTTCTTTGTAGCATAAACGCTGTGGAACAAGGCGTGAAGTAGGGGTTTCTGGATCACCTGGAGAGCCAGCGTAGGGCCCGGGCAGGAAACTCCGCTCTCATGTCCAGACACAGCACTTGCCTTTCCTGGGTGACCAGACAGCACAGTCCAGGGAGAGGAGCGTGGCGCCGAGCTCTGAGAGCCGGGTGCATGCCCGGGCCCCCATGTCCTCCACAGGGCGCTGGGCGAGGTTCTCTCGCTCTCTGAACCTCCCCTTAACATGGACGCAGCGCCTACAGCACAGAGCCATCAGAGGGTGTGGGAACCATCAGAGGGTGTGGGAACACATCTCGCCTCCTCTCCTTCCGCACCTGCCTGGACACCAAAAATCTCAGATTCCAAGTTGAGGAAAAGAGTGCATTTGTTGCATCCAAGAGAGTTCCAAAGAGTCCTCTCGCAGAGATTTAAGCGGGTCTTTTTAAAGACGTGACAGAAATTGCTTTTGTTAAGCAGAGCAAGAAATGATCAGAGACAAGTCCAGCATAAATCTGGGGAAACCACTAAGGTGCAGGCCCCTGCCTGGAATTCCCCTGGGGTCTCCTCGGTGAGCTGGTCTCCACTGCCGCCCCCATAGCAGGCTCTCCTGAGCGTCTGCGGGGAGGTTTGACAGAGGGGGAGCCTGTGGAAGAGAGGAAAGGGAGGACCCGTGAAACTGAGATCATGGAAGGTGCGGCGTCTCTTCCTTTCAGGAGTGAGGAATCAGGTATGTGACACTTCCTCAGAACCATTTCATCTGCTCGTCAGGAATTTGTTGCTAGAAAGACAGGCCTGGTCCTAGGGTAGTAGAGCCCTCTACTCTTCAGAGTATGAGAAGTTAGGCACAAAACTAATGATAGCAGCACAGCTCTTGTGAGGTTTCCCAGTCACAAAGTTCTCGACACTGACATCTCTTCGCTTGGCAAACACGTTGAGGAAGGCCTCTTTGTGAGAAGTGCACACCACTTCATCAGGAAAACGGAGCCATCGGGGAGGACTGCCACAGGGCTCCAGCTGCTATCTACCAACCGCTTGGATCTTACAGCTACCGCTTACATCTACCAACTCGCTGCTTTCTCTCCTGTCGCTGCCGAGAGCTGGCCTTGCCCCTGCCTGTGACCAATGACTCCATCCGGGCACTGTGTCGTCCCTCCGTCCTACTCGAGGAAGCTTGCTCCAGCATCTCTCTCCTCTGCTGCAGCTGCAAGTGTCCCCTCTCCACAGGATCCTTCCGTCAATATACAAACATACTGTTATGTTTGTCATCTTAAAAATAATCCTCTCTGACTCCACCTCCTCTTCTAGTTTTAGGCCATTTTCCTCCTTCTTCTTACAGAAAAGCCTCTGAAAGAGTCATCTGTTCTTTCAACCTCCAGTTGCTTCTCTCTCCCTCTCCCCTGAACCCACTTAAGGCAGGTTGGAGACCTCCACTGACATTACTCAAGGTCACCAATGAGTTACAGTATTGCTGAATCTTATACAACTTTTCAGATTTCATCTTAATTGACCTACACACAGCATTGGACCAAGTCAATGCTCCTTTCCTCCATGAAACACTTTCTTCTCTTGGCTTCCAGGTTCTCCTGGTATTCTTCCAGCCTCACCGGCCAGGGCCATCTTCATCTCTCCAAGCTCTCAGTGTGGGACTTCCCCAGAGCTCATCCCTCAGGTGTTTCACTTTTCTAATCACATTTTCTCTCTTGGTAAATGTTTCCAGTCTTATGGCTTTAAGTACCATCTGTGTGCTGATGACTCCCAAAATTATATCTTTAGAGCAAAGTTTCCCTAAACCTCATAAAATCATCTGCCCACTTGACATCTCCAATTGGTTGTTTAATTGGCACCTCAAACTTAATATGCCCAAAACTGAGAGCCCAGCATTCTCCCTGAAACCAGCTTCTCCTGTCGTCAGTTTAAGGCTACTCCATTCTTCTGATTGTTTCAGCCAAAAGATCTTAACAGCATCCTCTACTCTTTCCTCTTTCTCACACCCTATATCTGATTTTGCAGCAAATGCTTTTGGCTCCACCTTCAAAATACATACAGCGTTCACATCTTCATATCACTTTTCTGCTACTGTCCTGTGCCAACTCTCCATCACCTCTCACTACTGCAATGGTCTCCCTGCTTCTACTCCTGCCCCCCTGCAGTTTCTTCTTAGTCCAGAAGCCAGAGATATCCTGTTAGAACAGAAAGTCCAATCATAACACTCCCTGCTCAACATCTTCCAAGGGCTTCCTATCTCCTCCAGAATAAAGGCCAAGTCTACACAATGATACCCTGTTATCTCTTGGTCCCCTTTCCTACTGACCTTCTCAATCACCCCAGTGAAGCCATGCTGGCCTCCTTGCTGTTCCTCAAGCACACTGAGGCATGGTTCTGCCCCAGGGCCTTGCATTTGCTTTTCTTTCTGCCTGGTTTGCCCCTCTCCCAGGTATCCTATGGCCAGATCCCTCACTTCTTTAGTCACTCAAATATCACCATCTCAGGAAAACCTATCCTACTTTTCTGCTTCATATTTTTTCTCTCCATAATACTTATTGCTACGTAACTATATATTTTACTTGACTTGTTTCTTGTCTTCTCCACTAGAATGTGTGTCCCATAGGATCAGAGATTTTTCTCGATTTTGTTCACAACTTTATTCCAGCACCCCAAACAGTGCCTGGCACATAGTATTTGTGGAAAGATTCAATGAATAGATTGTATTAATTGAATATATTTGAATAGCCAGAGATCATCATCAAATTTTTAAAAATGTATTAGGAGGGAAAGGTGGCAGAAATCCAGTGATCTGGAGTATTTAAATCCGTGCCAGACCTGGGTAAGCTGTCGCCTAGTCATAACCTTACCCCTGGTAATCAAGAATGAGATAGTCAGCCTTAAAAGGATCTTCACAAATATGATGTCCACTCAAACAAGGGAAACAAAAGAAAAAATAAACAAGTGGGACTTTGTGAGACTAAAGAGCTTCTGGAAGGCAAAGGAAACCAAGATCAAAATGAAAAAACAACCCACCAACTGGAGAAAATATTTGCAAATCATATATCCAATAGGGATTAATCTCCACAATATATAAAGAAGGAACTCAACAGAACTTCAAAAGAAAGAAACAACCCGATCAAAAAGTGGGCAGAGGATATGAACACTCAATTTTCCAAAGAAGATATAGAGATGGCCAACAGGAACATGAAAAGATGTTCAACATTACTAATCACCAGGGAAATGCAAATCAAAACTACACTTAGATAGCACCTTACATCCATTAGAATGGCTATAATCACCAAGGAAAAAATAATAAATGTTGGAGAGGTTGTGGAGAAAAGGGAATCCTCATCCACTGCTGGTGGGAATGCAAACTGGTGCAGTCACTGTGGAAAACAATATGGAGATTTCTCAAAAAATTAAAAATAGAATTATCATATGACCCAGCTATCCCACTACTGGGTATTTATCCAAAGAACTTGAAATCAACAATACAAAGAGGTTTATGCACCCCTATGTTCATTGCAGCATTGTTCACTATAGCCAAGAAGTGGAAGCAACCCAAGTGCCCATCAACCGATGATTGGATAAAGAAGATGTGGTATAGATACAATGGAATACTACTCAGCCACTAAAAAGACGTAATCACAGCCACATGGATGGACCTTGAGGGCATCATGTTAAGTGAAATAAGCTAGACAGAGAAAGACAAACACCATACAATTTCACACACATCATGTGGAAGATAAACAAACTTACAGACAAAGAGAACAATTTAGTGATTACGGGGGGAGGGGCAGGGGAGGGTGGGCACAAGGGTTGGAGGGGCACATTTATCTGGTGTTTGACAAATAATAATGTACAACTGAAATTTCACAGTGTTATAAACTATTTAGACCACAAATAAAAAATTTTTTTAAAAAAAGAATGAGATGGTCAGGGATTGCTTTTTCTTGGTTGCATGCTCATGTCAGGCCTCCAGCCAGAGAGCTTCCTGTTGCCAATGAAGAGCCAACTTTGTGGCTCTAACATTAAGAATAAAACTAAGGGGGCCAGCCCCATGGCCAAGTGGTTAAGTTTGCGCAGTCTGCTTCAGTGGCCTGGGGTTCACTGGTTCGGATCCTAGGTGTGGACCTAGCAGCGCTCATCAAGCCATGCTGTGGCAGCGTCCCACATAGAAGAACTGGAATGACCTACAACTAGGATACACAACTATATCAAAATACATATATAACGAAACTATGATGTCACACACACCCAGCAGGGAGGCATCGCTTCTTAGTGCCTTTTGATATCAGCGAGCTGGGGTAACATCTCTGGGCCGTGAGGGAAGGCACCGCGTTACCGTCTTGGTTTCAGTTATGGATCTGGACGGGAAAATTTGTTCTGCTGAGTTTGTGATCCAGCCACATTGCCAGGGCTCAGAAACGTGAACTGAATTAGATTCAATGTTTCTTTTTTTGAGTGAAACGTGGCCTCTTTTTTTGAGGAAGGAAGCTATACTTTAAGCACTCAGGTAGAAGAGATTTATGGATAATAAGTATGACGTAGCAGCTGAACTGACAAAGAAATTCACAAAGTTTTTTCCTCAAAATATTAATTAAATGACCAACTGTGTGACATTAGATAAGTCCCTTGGCCTTTTGGAACTACAGTATCTGTACCTGTAATACTGTAGGGCGGCCATGTGCTCTCTAAGGTCAGTTTCTGTTCTTTTACTCTTTGACGTGACCTCATTGAACCCTTTTCCTGTAAAATAAGATCATAGTCTTTGCCCTATGTAGCGCATATTTTGTTTATGAGGAGCAAATAAGATAATGATTCTGAAGCTCTTGGTAAACTAAAACACTTCGCCAGTGCAAAACATTTATTATTGCTATTCTCTCTCAGGTTGATAAGATATGTTTATAATACTATTGTCCCCAAAATATTCTTAGGAAAATAGAAGACTCTAGTGAAGAGAAATTGGACTATGCTAATAATGAAGTACTTGGGTAATTGTCCTTTGAATTTTTTTTGAAGCAACACTTCTCTAAAAAGCTGTATCAGTTACGATCGTTTTGGTTGTATGTGACAGATAACAAAACTAAAATCAGCCCATGTAAAAACTGGAATAAAGACTAGAGAGTCCAAGGGAAATCCGTTTCCAGTTTGGCTTGATCAGGCTCACACGATGTCACCATAAACTGATTAATCTCCTTTCGTCACGTCAGTTTCCTCCACACCAGGTCTCATCTTGAGCCTGACGTGGTCATAAAGTGTCTTCCAGCAGCTCCCAGGGCTACACCCTCCCAAGTCTGAATACAGCAAGAAATAGCAAAGCCTTCATATGTTCAGTATTAGCAGACATCCATCAGTTCACATACAGACTTCCTGAACCAATCTGTGGCCAGAAGAAATACAACACGTTGATTGGTTTAGGCCCAGGTATAAGCTCTAGCCTAAAGCCAGGGGTGGAGCCCTGTCTAGCTGTCCCGGACTAAGAGTGAGTAAGAAACGGATCCCCCAAGCGAAATTGGTGCATTGACTCAAGCTGAGAGTTACTGCTGAGCAGGCGGGCCACATGTGTACATTTCAGAAGAAAACATATAGGCATCAGCTCTTGTCATTGCTGCCGTACACGCTCTCCGGTTTCCAAGAAAGCAGTACCTCCTCCTACTGTGCCAACGAGCATGCCATTGGGAGACCATATTGGCTCTTGTTAATAGAAAGCTCTGAGTTTGCAGAGATAAGCCGGATCTCCCTCAAGAGCCTGTGTAGTCAGCTCTGTTTATCTTGTCCCTGCTTTCAGGTGAAGCTGCCTGGAACAGCTCAGCCATGCCAGGCACAGCCGTGAAAAGTGCTGCCTCGCTCTCCAGCTCCGGCGTGGATGCTCTGGGCTCGCACAGTTCAACGGGAGAACTCAGTCTACTCTCCAAGAGCCAATCAAACACAACTTTGTGGGTTTGGTGGTTAGCAGCCAGCAGGAAGACTGATCTCTGAATTAATCGTTCATGACAGGATGACTCTGGAGTTCTTGGCAGAAAGCTGCATTTCCAATACTAATGTTCCTTATGGCAAGAAAAGGCTCTTTGCTGAGTGGCCCATAGTCACTGGCAGTATTTGCATGAAGGACCAGCTCTATTATCTCATTCAACACCGAGACATCCCAAGATGAAGGAGATGGTGGATATTCAGCATGAATATGGTAATGTAGCTGTGCCACTATGAACCCTGTAAACAGTTTAACTGTGGAGGCTGCACCATCAACGTGACAGGTTTTCACATGAGATTACACTCTCCTGTGAATGTGAATTTCCCTCTGTGGCATATGAAAACGGAATCTTATAATGGAATCCCTGCCACAAGGAGATTTGGTTAAGCTGTCAAACTGTTAAATAAATGGTCTCTTACAATTTGTTTATACCTCTACTGAGCACAACATTTCAATAAAGACAGAAAATTTTAACTGCCTGCAGGAAGCTGGGAAAGAGAGCACTGAGGCCATGTTGGTGGCTGACCTTTATCGCATTTCAGGGACTTTATTTTTCTGAGCATTGAGGAAAAAACAGTAAGAAAGTTGCTTCTAACGATTCTGGGGGAACCCCACATCTGTTAAAATAACTGAGTGAGCTCTTGTTGACCAGATCAGGGTCTTTCTCACAATCATTTCTACTGGGAGATAGGAATCAGAGTCTTCAGTGTCAAAGCAATCTCATCTTTTCCCTCCCTTCATTGTGACACCTTTTGATTTCATACGACACTAACCGATCCCTTCTGTGAAGGCAAGGATAAAGAGCAGGAAGGAATAAATAACCCTAAGCTGTGAGTTCACAATTCTTTCCTTGCAAACTGTTTGGCTGCCTAAAAATTTTGCTTTTTTTGGTTTGTGTGATCAGTAAATTTTATCCAAGGATATTTGTCTCCAGAACCAGTACAGGAAAGTTTGGCTAGCCATGAAGTCTCAAAGGCAACTACTCTGGCTAATTCCGATGTTTCTAGCAGCCAGAACCTGCTGCTCTCCATAAGAGACTCACGTCCGGCACGCCTGTACTGCTGTGTACAAAACATATGGGAAGGGATTGGCTGAAGCATGCCAGTGGAGCCCTTTATTTCTTTATAATGGGGTTGGTAAACACATCCAAAGCAAGCTTTTCCTCAAAAAGTTCTAGAGAGACAATTACTTGCCATTTGTCAAAGGCAGGCAGGCAAGTGTCATGGTTAAATGTTCAGATGCTGGGATCAGATGAACCTACCTAAGCTGTGTGGCTTTATGCAAGTTCCTAAATCTCTCTGACCTCCAGTGCTATCATCTCTAACATGAGGAGAACACTAGTATCCAACGCAGCGCTGCCTTAAGAATGAAATAAGGCAACAGGCGTAAAGTTCTCAGCATAGTTTCAGACCCATATTAAGTGCTCTCTAAATGTTAACTATTGTTACTATTACCTGACTTATCTTAAATAATTGCTGTTCTCCTATGAATTGAAAAGTATAAAGAAAGAAAAAAGCTAGAATAATGTTGAAAGATTCTTATCTTCACGTTTTCAGAGATGAAGATAACCAATCTATTGTTCTTAAAAATATAAAATATTAGAAACCCATGGTTTTAATCCCAAGAGGCAGTTAAGGTGATGAGGAATTTTAATTTCTGAAGAGACATAAGGCTTATTCTAGGACTACCCTAATGGAACATATCATTAGTCATTTCCCTTGACTTTGAATATGCTTAAAAGTGTGGACAGTGCTGTGAAGACAAAATCTAAGTGTAAAATCTTCCCAGTCATCACACACACACACACACACACACACACACACACACACACACTGTCTGAAGGAGAATTGAATTTTCTCTCTGACCAGAATCTCTGTGCTACTTCTGGATTTGCTGAAATGTCTTCTTAATGGCAGTGCATTTAAAAAAGAGATTTAAAAATACAAAAGTTTCGTCTTCATGGACTTGACAGAGCCAGTCATATCCTGGGGACCAAAGGGCCAGGCCAGGAGCCTCTGTGGCTGAGAGGCAAGGTGAGGGCCCAGCTGCTGCTGCTCCGCCTGTCCGTCCGTGCCAGCAGCCAGTGAGGGAGGCAAGGAGGCGCAGGGCGGCAGCTGCTGTGGGTCACACATCCATCTTGCCTGCAGGAGGGCTGGCCAGATATCCTCCCTCTCAAATGGGGTAAAGCAAATTATGAATACACACATGCCCACTGGAAAATTATCATGTGGGCACTGAAAAAAACCAAAAAATAAAATATTCTCCTTGCCTTTATTTTAAGAGGAAAACATCCTTTGCATTTCCTTTCTGTAAGAAAAAGACACAAGAAATATTAAGTAGAGAAAATAGGTGGTGAGATGAAAAAGTATTTTTATTTACTTGGCCAATGACCTTTGAGAAACTGGAATTTCCTTTGGAGAAATTAGAATGGAAAAATAAGTAAAAACTAAAGCCTCCTCTGGCTTCCTTTGTTACCCTCCACATGCAGAGCAGCTGATGGGGTGGCCACTGCGGGAAGATTTATAGGCGGCGACTGTCGAGTTGGGGTCTCAGGTGGTGCCTTGCAGGTCAGCGAGATTCTGGCCTGCAAATGAAGGAGAAGGCCATTTAGCAGTGATGTGCGCTGCTAATTCATGGCAAATTTGGCTGGTGCCTGCATGTGAGGAAGCTTGAGCTGCCTGTGGCCCCATCTGCTGTGAAAATAATGATGACCAAGTTTTAAGCAAAGGCTTTTTTTCCACAGGGAACTCCTATTCAGTTTTTCGCAGCAAAATGAACTATGAAAATTTTTATTCTCATCATGGCAGTTATTTTTTTTCGGTTTAATGTACAAGGGTTGTTCCTCCATGGTATTTCTGTCATGGGGCTGGTTAAAGAGGCCCCAACATTTGAGGAGGAGTTCTCTGGTTTCTTTGTAAAGCTGATTCCCCCTCCAGCCCTGGACCCTGTGGAAAATATTTTAGAAAACAGGATCTAAATTAGCTCTGCCGGGTAAAGTAGCTTCCCTTTATTCATCTACCTCTGTTCATCTTTGACTGCTATTCAGGAGCCAGGCCTCCAAACGCTGATTTATTGGGCACTGATTTTTCTTGGAGAAAATATCAGGAGAACCTCCCTGTTCTTAGACTGGTTTCTGAACAGGGAAACTCGTTGCTCCTTGTTTCCATGTGTGGTGGCTTGTTGATTTTTCAGTCAGACAGCAGTTGCTCACATTTTCCTATTTAATCATATTTACCTGAGATTAAAAACCAGAAAAAAGTAAATAAACAGAAAACAAATACACACACACACACAAAAACAAAGACAGCATGTGGCTTTTCTCAGATCCCGTGTAAGGATTCCAGTAGGTAAGCAAAAGTACAGACCAGCTTCATTTTTTCTCTTTTTTCCTAAAAGATTGAGCAAAGAACTATCCACTCCTCCCCCTTTTTTTTAGATTGTTTTTGTGTCTCCTAATCTCTCCCTGGCTTTTCTTGGAGCTTTCATGCATAACCCTCATTAGCTGGATGCTTCTAATAACTCCCAGGAACTCATTTTCAGCAACACTTTTTTTTAAGAAACCCAGTAAGAATGCAAGAGTCATGTACCACTCGCAGCAGATGATCATTTCTCTGTTAATGAAGTCGTTATGATCTTATTGCTATGAGAAAGATGCTGCCTCTTTATCCATCCACGCTGCAGCCCAGAATAATGAAAACTCGGCAAGAACCTTTGCTGATGGGTGCACCTTTGAGTTTACAAAGATTAACGATTTTAAAATTGACTCTACAGACCACTAGTAATGAAATTGACCATATCCAATTTTGAAAGCCCTAAGACCTGAGAGAAACTGCAAATTGGCAGTGAAAAGGTAGCGTGTTCCTGGTGATGTGAAGCCCAGGCTGATACTGGTCCAGCGAAGTGTTGCAGAATGCGGAAGTGAGGTTAATTTTGTAGCACTAGGTTAAAGATCAACCCAGACATGAAATGTGTAGGCTGCTTTAGGAGACATTCATTTGCAATTCCTGAAGAAGTTGAAGTAGTAACAGGACAGTGACTATATGATTATATTCGTTACAGTTATTAGTTATATCCTACTGTCATGAAATATGAATGAAAAGAAGAAGGAAGTCATTTAGGTTATTATCTTGCTTCTATTGAAGTAATAATCATGGTAGGAACAAAACTAGCTAACAATTATTGAATATTTGCTATGTTCCAGACATAAGGCTTAGCATTTACTACACAGTATCTCACTTAATTTTCACCAGAACCCTCGCAAATACACCCTGTAATTATTGCCCCGGTTTACATGGAAGAAACTAAAACTTAGCAAGGCTAAATAACTTGCTTGGCTTAATCAGCTGTCAAGTAGTGGATATGAGAGTTGAACCTCCATCTATTTGATTCCAAAGGAAAAGCACTTCGTCACTATCTCACCTGCCTCTGCGTAGAACATTGCTGCTCTACTTTATAGAATCCTGTGACAGTGAGGGGATGGCCAAGATGGCGGCTAGGGCCAAGGCTTTAGTCAGTCACTGAAGATCTTCCAAATAACCTCTCCAGCTTCTTGGGAGAAACTTTCTCTTAGTTTAACAACCAACTTAAATTCTTCATACTGTCCTTTCAAACTCTTAGCTGTCCTGTCCTTCCTCCTGTGCAATTAGAAGCACAATCAATGCGATCGTCTTCCTTCTTTAAAGAAAGTAGAAGCAAAGATAATTGTTACGGTCTCTACATCTCTTTAGTTAACATCTCCAAGCTCCCATCTAACTCTCAATGAAACCCTTCACATGGCACCATGCGGGCACCTTGCTGGTTGAGGTATGTCACTTGCGGTACTCAAAAACCTGGACTCGTCAACAAAGTGACTTTAAATGCTAAGGTGCAAATCACTGAGAAGTAATATGTGTAAGTCCTTTCTTACTGTTCTCATGCAGATCGGTTTCCCACTCAATTATTGCAACACGGAATTTGTAATTCAAGGAGGAAGGATTTGTTCAAGTGTTTTCTCAGGTTCAGGTTTTCCCATTCGTCATGGGCTAAAGGGAAAACGCTGTTTTAAAGACTTACTTTTATGATATCTAAAACTTTTTATGTTCTTCTGTTTCCTTTCTCTGCTAGTCCCACTCCCCATCCCATCTAGCATTTCTCAATGGCTTTATTCTCAGCAATACCGCTTTCAAATAGAAGGCACGCTTTACAGTACAGAAAGCTGAAGAGTGATGTGTGTTCTGGATTGATTTTAAATTTCTTTTCAAGAAAAACTAAGAAAGCTTGGCTCAAAAGAAGGGCAATCAGAAACAGAACATTCTTCCTATTTCTCTCTCAGCGCTCAGTGGTTGGTTTTGGGTCCTTATTATTTTCTTTGAATCTTAGTGCACACTCAGACTACAGCCTCAGCTGCACTACCCCTCCTTGCACTTAGCGGTCAGTCCCAGCCAGTCTCTAGGTGAATTCTATTTCTGTGATATAATATTAGAAAAACAAAAGGAGTTGGTCATCTCTAGCACCAGAAAAGTGTGCCGTGTCACTCTGTTGTAACTCTCTCTCTTCTGTCTCTCTCCCACTCCATTAAGTTTCAGAGCAGCTGGAATGCCCAAGACCAAGTTTTTACTACAAGTGAAGCTCCCTCATGTCCAGAGAAAATAAGATGGCACAGACAAATGACTTCTTCTGTCTTCATATGACGCCTTTATCACTTTAAAGAACCAAATGAAACTGCGGGCTTACATTTCTATCTCATGGAAGATGGCATAATTCTTTTGTAGTCACTTCACAGTTCATCTAAATTTGACGACGTGAGACATAAGAATCCAGAGTTAGATTTTCTGGCTTATTTCTATAGCAACTGGAGTATAGCGCTATATACAGGGGAGCCACTCCATAAAAATGTGCCAACTTCAATACCTCTCAGCCCCGCAGAGATGCTGGACACTGGAGCAGCTCCAAAGAGAGGGAGAAGAGAATGAGGAGCACAAGAAGGAAACAGTGGTGGGCGTGGCTGATAGCTCCCTAGAGCCTCTGTAAGTCAATGAGGGTGTGAGCTGATGGGCTTCTGATTGCTGTGGAAAATGTAAGAGGGACCCCAGCGAGTTCACCAGAAGGAAAACATTCCTGAAACACAATGAAATATATAACTGGAAGCATGATTGTTATGGAAACTCAGAGGATGGGCAACTGTAACCAAAATGTAATAGTATCATTTAATTAAAAAATACGCTTAAGCTCAGATGACAAATATGGAATTAAAAGCACTGCAACACGTTCATTAAAAAATTCGCGAAGGGCTAGGATGTGATATTGGTTGAGCCTGGACAAAGGGGCATGGAAAGGGAAGTGGAAAAACTGCAAAAAATCGATGTTTTTATATTCGATGCTACTTCAGGCAGCCTTGCCTCCTCCCCCCTTCTCTCTGAGTCAGCCAGCGTGAAAGCTGGGACTTAGGGCCTCCAGCTCTGCAGAGAAAGTGGCGGAGTGAGAGAAGTAGAAGGAACCAGGGAAAAGTTCTCACCAGTCAGATATGCATTTGGAACCACAGGCTCCTCTTTAAAACTCAAACCAACAGCAGTTGTTCTTGGGGAATCTGGCAGAACGGAAGGGCACGAAGAACTGTTTGAGCCCCAGCACTGTGACGGGGCAAGTTACAGAACTTCAGGCTCCTCAGCCATCAAGGCAAGATCCGGCATCTGTTTGTGCCGTCCTTGGGAAGATTCATGGAAATAACGTGTGGGAGAGTACTCCGTGCTCGGCAGGCCCCAAGGATTGCGGTGGTTGGGGTTACTAGGTATAGTCATTTCCTGGGGCTGCCATAAAAAATGATCACAAACTAGGTGGCTTTGAACAAGAGAAATTTATTCTCTCACAGTTCTGGAGGCCGGAAGTCCAAACTCAAGATGTCAGCGGGCCACATTCCTTCCTAAGGCTCGAGGGCCTCTTCCGGTTTCTGGCGGCTTCCGGCATTCTTTGGCTTGTGGATGCATTGCTGTAACCTCTGCCTCTGTCTCCACACATCATTCTCCTCCGTGTCCCTGTCTTCCCCACTTCTTATAAGGACCCTTATCATTTGATCTAGGGCCCACTCAATCCAGGGTGATCTCATCTCAAGATCCTTCACTTAATTGCATCTGCAAAGACCCTTTTTCCAAATAAGGTCACGTGCAGAGGTACTGGGGGTTAGGACTTGGACACATCTTTTTGGGGGACACAATTCAACCCATTGCACCGGATTTCCAAGTCGCAAGACAAGTTGGTCATTCATAGCTTACTGTGAATTAGTCTAACCAGATAACAAATTTATGTAAAGAATAATGAGAGTGTTGCTCCGCTGAGAACTGAAGGAGAGCCGTCTTGGAGCTTGGGACATTGTGGAGGAGGGAAGATGAGAGTAGAGTTCCACTGATGGTACACGAAGGCTCCTGATAGACACAGGGACACTCTGTCCTGGCATTGGGATGGGGAGAGGGGCAGCAAAGGGAATGGTAAGGTAAAGACAAACATCACCTTCCTCACCGTCATTCCCAGGGCCCTGGTGGTTGCTGCTGTGTGTGGCACAGAAAATCACTTTAGTGCTGCTGTGGCACACTTGTGCCACTTGGATCTTAGGTCTGGCCCGTTACATGAATGTGAAGTGAGATATACTGGTCCCCCTAAAGAACAAGTGTACATTTGAATTGGGTAGCCAACCCCTGTGGCAGATGGGAACATAGGTGCATGTAATTACCATACTATCAGGGGAATTCCTCACCACCACAAACAGAAAGCAAGGGTGCGTGTGGACTCCTGAGCCCGTGGGGAGATGCTCTCTGTAGCCCACCCTTTCCCACGGCCTATTCCTGCTGGATGCTGCAGTGAACACATAGAACCTCTTAAACCTGTCATGCCCCGTCCCGTGAGGGGCCCGACCTCGGCCAAGTCCGTCATCAGAGCCTATGGGGATCTCTAGGGGTATTTTTACTGGTTTTGACAGCTCTGCCTATTCCTAGCACTCCTGGAATGACTTTGAAATCCAAGGGCATCTTAGAAAAGGGGATCTAGATTCTAAAGCTCTTCCTTGTCCTAATATCTGTGAAATGCATTCATTTATTCTAAATAATAGCTAATAAGCAGCGAACATTCAGTTTTGCCTGAAGCACTGTTTTAGGTGCTTATGATGCATTATTTCTTGAATTCTCACAAGAATCTTGCAAGGTAGGTATATTATTGTCTCCACTTTCAAAGTTAGGAAACTAATGACCAGAGAATTTAAGTAACTTGACCACATGACAGGTCTAGTTGTGTCACTGCTCAGCACCCTGGCCGCCTGTGTCCTCCACTGTCAGCATACAGTCTCTCTCAAACACTGCTGGGACCGAACGGAGCTGCCCGCAGAAGCGGGTGGAAGCTGACAACACGGAAATGTTTCAGGTCAGCTCTTACGAGAACTTCTAGTTTGAAATCAGGATAGCCTGAAAAAAAGACAGATGGCTGTTCTCAGGAATGTTTCCTTTAAGAAATGGGATTCCGTGTCCTTATTTAACACAGAGCAAACCCTATCTTTGAGTGTCTTTTGTCTCTTCCTAGCTCCAAGCATTCCAACTTTTAAAATGTAAGACTGGCCTCTCCACAGAGGTGCCAAGATGAGAGCAGCCCAGGCAGCTAAAAGGAATTCAAATGGTTATGGAAATCCAGGTGACAGAGCCTTTGTCACCACTTAACAAGTTGCTGCGAATACTCTGAATCTGAGACCACTAGCTATTTCAAATGCTCAGTGATAATCGAATACAGCTGTTTTAACATTTCCAAATGATTTCTGTTTCAGAGCTGGGAAACACCAGGGAGACTTTTGTTGCTCCAGTTACAAAGAAGAATTTCTTGGGAACTCTAGTTCTAGAAAAATAAAATCGTACACGTGTTGGCGGAGGAAAACCATGCAAACCTTTTTGACATGTAATCCATAAACACCAGTTCCAGGCCCTGCCCATCCACTCATAAAAGAAAAATGTAATTTAAAATGTCTATTTTTCAAGTTACTCCCATGAACTATTATGAAAAGGGCCATATTTTCTGTTCATCAAAAAATAATTTTTTCACGTTAACTCCAGAAAAGTTTAAAATAATGGAAGTTTCTCCTTGAAAGAAAGCACTCCTGTTACTACTGCTACATAGCAAACTTTCTCAAAATATAGCAGCTTAAAATGACAAGTTTTTCCTATGCCTATGGATTCTGTGGGTCAGCAATTTGGACAGGGCACAAAAGGGACGCATTGATTCTGCCCCACGATGCCTGAGCTCTCAGCCAGCAATGCCTAAAAGCTGAGGAGGATTCAAAGGCTGGGGGCTGCTTCCCTCCCATCCCTGGCGCCTGGGCTGGGGTGATGTGAAGAGAGGCTGCTGACCAGAGCGCCTTCGTGTGGCCTCTCCACGTGGTTTGGCTGCCTCACAGCACGGTAGTCTCTGCGCTCCAAATGCAAGTGTTATAGCAAACAAGGCAGACACTGAATCACGAGTTGTGACCCATTGTGTCACTCCGCACACTCTATTCAAAGCAGTCAAAAGCCTACCCAGAGCCATGGGGAGGGGCCACCGCCTCTTGATGGAAGAAGAAGAGCCTGTGAGACAGGAGTTACTGTTGCAGTTGTCTTTGGAAAAATACAATCTGCTCTAAGATTAACAAACGCTGAAGCGGTTCAAAATGCACGGTATCTAAGACATGAGTGACAACTGGAGGGAAAAACTTCTTGGAACAAATTCCTTGAAGGGATATATATTTTATCAGGGTGCAGTTAACAACAACGGTGCAACTGAGAGTAACTCAATCTTAAAGTGCTCACTATGCGCCCCAGTGTTCCACGTGCCTGCACAAAGTCAGTTCGCCCTGTGGAAACTGGGTTACAGAGGGGTTAAGGAACTAGCCCAAAGTTACCCAGCTAGAAATCAATAAAACCAGGCTTTGAGCCCTGGCAATTCAACTCCACCTGCTGTGTGTTTTAACCACTCGGGGTAGTGGTTTCTCCTATCCAATGGTAGAAATAGGTAACGTATAGTGAAAAGCAAACTATAAATTGACATTTATTTCTAGGCCATCCTAGGGAACGCGGACTGATCTTTATTGATTGCCCACCACACGCCAGGTATTATGCTCCATGTGTTACTTCTCTTAATTCTCACAATATTATTACTGCCGTCTTACAGAAGACAGAAGGGAAGCTCAGAGGGGTTAAGCCACTTGCCCAAAGTCACAGAGCTGGCATTCAAAACCAGATTTATCAATTTATTTATTCAACTCATCTGCTCTTTCCATCTTCCCTAGCTCCAGTCTGTCTACTCTCAAGGGTTTTTGTGCCAGGGTCCTTTCAGAATAATTCACTGTGGAGTCTTTTGCTCCTCTATAGCATGGCGTTTGGGGATGTAGCTGAATGACTCCAAACAGCTAAAATCCCTTGGTTTGATTATGGCCTTTGGAGACTAATATTGCAACATTTGTGTTTGTCTTTGTAAATTCCAGCTGGACATGAACGATGACTTCTATCCTAGGTAATAAGCCTGAATTCTGGAAGGATTTCTTTCTCTCTCTCTGAGAATATGAATTATTGAATATCTGACATTTTCAAGAATTTATCCTTTGCCCTATCAGACCATTAAGTGAGCAGTAACTCTGAAAAGGTCTGTGTTTTGCTTGGTCTTCAGCTATAATTTGATAGGCACTCAACCGTAACATCATGATTATGAAGCACTTAGGGAGGACTGTGTATCTGCAAGATGCTTTCTAAACATTTTCTCATCTTGTACACCTCCCTCTAAGTCTCCAATTCCAACTGTGCTGGGGTCCTTAACTGATTGGAAGAGACTTCCTTGAGCTGCCATGCAAGAAAGAGGCAATTTGAGTTTGGATCCAAGGATATTTGTGTACTCTTCCTTATTCCATTAATGTGACTGGCAGCTTTAGCTCTTGTGCCAGAATTGCTCTCTTTTGACTTACTTCCTGTGCTGACAACTGATGTTTTAACTCTCCCGTGATCTGTAGATTCTGAGGGTGCTACTGTTTGTTCTTTTCTTCAACAACAAAAATGGTACCAAATATATCATTGCTTAAATACTGACACTATGCTTTCTAGGGCTAAGACTTGGTGGCCTTTCCTAAGCTTTATCTTCAAAGTAAGTTGAGGGTTTTCACTTATTAATGCTCTTATCAAGTTATAATGACATTAATTTGGAATCATATCTGTTCTTCATGGAATAGAATTTAAAATAATGACAGGAGATCAAGGGGAAGTCGCAAAGGTTATAAACAGTTACAGAATCCACCAAAATTCAGGCATCAATACCAACAGAAATCTAGTGAGAGAATGATATCCCTTATCAGGGTATAAAAGTCATTTGGATGTGTTTATCTTAGGTCATTTTCTAGTCATCTTAGTGTCCCTTTAGTGCCCAGCACATAGTACATTTTTTTTAATGCTTTTTGGTGAGGAAGATTGGCCCTGAGCTGACATCTGTTGCCAATCTTCCTCTTTTGTTTTTCCCTCCCTAAAGCCCTGGTACATAGTTGTATATCCTAGCTGTGAGTCCTTCAAGTTCTTCTATGTGGGATGCCACTACAGCATGTAGCCATGTGTAGGTCCATGCCCAGGATCTGAACCAGTGAACCCTGGCCCCCAAAGCGGAGTGCATGAACCCAACCACTATGCCACCAGGCCGGCCCCCTGTAGTACATTTTAAATAAATGTCTGTTGACTTGTTCAGAATTATCTCAGAAACTTGCTCACAAGCCTTTGTTTAAACTTGGAATCCCTTGTCAGAGAAACTCAAGCAAGAAAGGGCTGCAATTTTTATATGTGGCTCAAACTTTCTCCCGCCCAGTGCCCTCCATTAGAAATCATCCTTAGCATCCTACAGACTGAAGTGTGTTATATAGTAACTGTGATTTCCTCATAGTCCCACTGGAACCTTATTTATAGCTCACCTAATCTCCTTGAGGGCTCCGGAACTGTTCACAGTACTTAGCACATAGAGTGGACACGAGGTAATTTGCTGAATGATTGCAATGGCTGAATCATCTATCTTATTAGGAAAAGCTTTTCTGTTAAGTCCCATCTGGGTCACAGAAGTTACTCATCAAGTCCCATTCTGCATGAAACTGCTGTTCTCTGCAAATACTTGAGACACTCGTGCTTTGGTGTTTACCTTCAATTTTCTTCAGAGAGCCTTGGAAGGGGTGAAGGTCATCTCCTTCCTTCTTTTGAGTTGTACTAAATGTGTTCTTCATCTAGATTAAAAATAAGCACACAAGAAATGAAATTATCTTAATCTCGTTGCAAGAGAAAGAAACACACTCAAGCTAGTTGAAGTAAAGAGGAATTTATTTTAAAGGCTAAAGAAATCCGATGAATCCAATGATACAGCTGGGGATTTATGGGAACTCAAATTTCTACAGGTAAATAATTTCTGTTAGTCTCTCTCAGAATATTATCTTTACCTCTTTGCACAGCAACTCCATCTTCCCTGTGTAAATCAGCTTCATCTACAGGCCTTTTAGAGTCTGCTTCCCTCTAACGTCAGTGCATTTAACTTTTTATTTATCTACTTTTTTGAAGAAGAAGAAGATTAGCCCTGCGCTAACATCTGCTACCAATCCTCTTCTTTTTGCTGAGGAAAACTGGCCTTGAGCTAACATCTGTGCCCACCTTCCTCTACTTCATATGTGGGATGCCTGCTACAGCATGGCTTGATAAGGGGTGCATAGGTCCACACCCTGAATCCAAACCAGCAAACCCCTGGCCACTGAAGCAGAGCGTGTGAACTTAACTGCTATACCACTGGGTCAGTTCTTTACCTACGTTTTTAATTTGGCCATAAAGCCAATTCTATTACTAATTCTATATGACCTTATGGGTCTGAAGCCTAAAACGTCAATTGAGTCAGTCTCTATGTTTTCCAATTTCCAGAATTTCTGGGAGAGAGAATTTGAATGGCCTAGCTTGAGCCACATGCCCACTCTTTTTTTTAAAAAAAGATTTTATTTTTCCTTTTTCTCCCAATGTCCCCTGGTACACAGCTGCGTACTTTTAGTTGTGGGTCCTTCTAGTTGTGGCAGGGGGGTGCTGCCTCAGCATGGCTTGATGAGGGGTGCCATGTCCACACCTAGGATTCAAACTGGCGAAAACCTGGGCTGCCAAATCGGAGTGTGTGAACCTAACCATTCAGCCATGGGGCTGACCCCCCACATGCCCACTCTTGATCCAATTATCATGAGGATGAGTCATACCCCTTCAGGGCTGTTAGGAGGAAAAGCTCTCCAAAATTGGAGTATGAGGAAGAGAAAATGATGGATATATCTGAAGAAGTAGCTTCAAAAATTACCATGGAAATCTGTCTTTGGAAGAAGGAGATACTCTGATTAGGTTTATTGTTGTGAGAACATTTGAAATAAAAACGATGAAAATTCATTCTTACCCTTTGTACCTAATACTACTTCACTTTTTACTGCTAAAATACATCTTCACCTCTGATTGCTATTTCTTTCCCACAAATTATCTTTAGATGATAACTCTGCGAATTCTGACCTTGTAGGTCCTATGTTAGAAGCCAAATAACAAGGATAAATCCTTCAAACATTTATTGTTGCTTTTGGCACTTTCAGTTGTAATGATCATTTGGCCTAAATTAAAGTGAGGTTGGAGATAGTGGAAATCAAACTCCAGGGAAAAGATTGAAAAAGCTGGAGATACTTTTGAAGCTTAAGAAGAGGAAGAAGATTGTAAGTAGTCTTGAACCTTTCTTTGATAATTTACTCATTTGAAAATCTGCTTTCTTCAAAAATGATACATGAACTTATTGAAGAATTAACTTTGTAAAATACGGGTAATCTTACATCTTAAAGAATAAAATAAAGACTGACCTGAAATGACTGTAAATTTGAACATTAAAAAAATTTTTTTAAATGGTGCTATTTTAATTTCATTCAACTATATAAAATTTATAATGTTAATGTTAATTCTTTGTTACCAAGAGTTTGCTGCAATTCAGCCCCAAATATCCCATCTACATTAGACACGTTTCTGGTACCTGCCAGCCCATAGTAGCTTTTAGTAAGACAATCTCTACTTGAAAGAGAGAGAGAAAGAGCCATTGGCGGCCATGTTTCTGCCATCTGACTCTTCCTCTTCACCACAGCCGACTGATCAGGAGAGACCACCCAGGCTAAGGCTGACCTGCAACCTGTGAGCTGATGTTCAAAAAGCGTGTTGAGCCAACCATACGTCTTCTCTCAGGAATGTGAACTAAAAAACGCCAAAAGAAGGAATTCAGGAAGTATTATTAGGAGCAGAAGCTGAATCGTTATAACATAAAGAGATGATTTCCAATGTGCTCTGCAAAAGTTAAAGATGGAAGAAAACACGAGTCAGCAGAGGACACCTGCCCGGAGAGAGAAAGAGAAAAGCAGCAGACATTAGAAATCAGACGCTTTCGGAGAGACGGACGGCCCCCCGGCCCCTACAGCTGCCCCAGCTCCATTTTCAGTCCACGCGGAGACTTACAGACAAACCTCCTTTTTCTTAAAGAATCATGAGTGGCTCTCCGTTTCCTGTAAGCAAAAAGGCCTAATTTCAACACCATCTTATCCTGGGTTCATGTAAAAAGGCCAAGGGCTGCCAACTTGCATTAGATGATGAAACTTGATAATTTGATACTCATGATACTGACGTTGATCCTTTCCATAATGAAATTTGAGAAAATTTGGGGTTAGCAGCCATGCAAAGGATTTGCATGTTGGCCTGCTTTCCCAGAGCAGAGTGGACCTCTCCCTCACCCATGCTGAGGCAGGCAAACTTAGCAGCTAGCTAAGGACTCAGCTACGGAAGACACACCCACCAACAGAGGGATGACAAACTTGTGCTGCTCAAAGGTGACTGGACCATTCCATCCAGGTCTATCAAGAGCAGATCAAAGGATGATTGGGACGCCTTTCCAGTCCCTCTACAAGCAAGGTGGTTCCTCGGCAAAGCCAGGAACTCCTGTCCTAGGTGTCAGGAAGGCACCTGAAAAGTCAGAGGGCGCTGAAGTTGAAGTAAGCTTCTAGTCACCCTGAGCATAGTGGCCACTCTGGTAGCTGGGGTGGAGCTAATTAGGGGGAAGCTGGATGTGCCAGTCCCTCTGTAACAATGAGGGAACCGAATGGCTCACCCACTCGGAGTGAAGTGTGTGTGTGTGTGTGTGTGTGCGCGCGCGCGTAGTGCTGAGGCAGCAGAGCAGCAAGCAGGGAATGAGCCTCTAGTCTCCGGCCTCCACTACGAGAGAAACAGCTCTCTTGAGTGCGCAGAAAAACTGTTGGGTCCTCAAATGGCCCCACGAGCTTCAAGTTCTTACTGGAAGGTCGACCAGGACAGGTGATGATTCCCCCACACAGTATATTGCGAATAGGTGTCTTTGGCCCTGTGCTTCTTGTCATTCTGGGACAGGGGGTACATCCACTTAGCTAAATGGGCCTACATGTTAGAAGCGTATGTATGACAAAAACTGCTGACAATAACAGACATATAAAAGGACACTCAGCCAACATTGCTAATGGGTATAAATTAAAATTTTAAAAATATAAAAAGTAATTAAGGGGTACCATAGCATATTGTATTGATTCTGGAACCAGATATTTTGAGTCTAAAGCCCAGTTCTACTGCTTACTACCTGGATAAGCTTGGCTAAGACTCTTAAATTCTCTGTACCTCAATTTCTTTATCTATATTAGGGGGACTATGATCATAGTACCCACCTCATTTGGTTATTGTGAAGATTGCATGTGTTAATTTGTACACAGCCTGGACAACAGTGCCTGCCACATAATAAACATTGAATCAGTATGATTATTATCTACCACACTTTGAGAATAAGGCATAGAGAGAGAGAGACTTAGTGAAGGCCGTCTGATGATCAGCCACAAAGCTCCTGTTTCACACTAGTTCTTTTTTAACACTCTAAACTAAAACCAAACCGCACTTCTCATGCCACTGTGAAGGCAGTATAATGTTACCCATACTTGATCTTCAACTACATGTGGAGAAAACTAAAGAACAAAAAGTGAAATTTTAGACTAAAGGTGATGTCCCTCTCTAATTTGCCCTCTTTTGGTCACTGAGCTATTCTGACGTTGCTATCATTCTCTATGCAGTGACATGCAGGAGTAGAATCCCTTAGCAGCCCTCCTGGAGGTGGATACCCTTCAGATGCTCTGGAACCACACCATTAACACAAGCCCCAGCTGAGCACAGGATCTGGCACAGGGTAGACACTCACTGCCCATTCACTTATTTCAAGCGACTGAATGTCAATTTCTCTCCTGTCATGTTGACCTCATCACCTCCTTTCTCAGAATCTTCAACCGGACTTCTCTCTTTTGAGTTTAAACTATTCATGTTTTATTTCAAACCTTCCAGTGGTCTCACCTGGGGTGAACTTCTTTCACTCCTTTTATCTCGTTGGCCCCTTGTACCGTTCCTTGCCGGCGTCAGTTCACGCGTCCTTTTTGCTGTGCTCTTCTTACTCGTGTTTATCCCACACATGGTACTAAATATAACTCCTTCTATACTTGACCGTTTTGTTTGCACTCAAATCTTCCTGTTTTCTCTCCAGTGCAATTATAGTTGTAGTAGACAATTTGGGGGTGTTTTCCCAGCCCACAGCCTGTCTTCTCCAAAACTTGCTCCCATGGCAGCTATGTTTCAACTTCATGATCCTGACCCTTAACCCTAGCTGATGGGACCGAGGGTGGTTTTTAGTTTTTGATTTAAGCTACTAGGTTTTGGGGTGTTTTGTTTTGTGGTATTAGATAGCTAGTACAATCATTATCCTCAAAAGTTGCTTAATAAAATCTCTAATTGTGAATGAAAAAAATTTTCTTAGAGCTATAGACATTTCAACCTAACATCCATATGATTTTATTTTTAAAAAGATGTTAGAGTGCAAGAAACTTCTCCATTGAATATGATGTATAGTACCAAACATACGGCGAGCCTGTGACAAATGCTAGAAAGATTGTGAATTTTAAAATGCCTACAGCAGGGGGGAGAGGGTGAGAAACTTGACTTAAATGTTTTTATTTGCTTTCGGCATCTGTTGGTCTGGACACAGAAGAGGACATAGTTAGTAAAATACTTAAAATTTAATAAAATATTCATAATTTCATAGAAGAAATAAATTTGGTTCTAGTTAAGATTCTTCACTTCCCTATTGAGTATTTGTGGGCTGTTTTTGGTCAACTTCAGATCTTTCTGGTTTACTGACTTTAGCCAATCACAACGTAAGGACTGAGCACAAGAGAGGAAAGACCCCATGTGTAACTGACCAGTGACCACGCAAGGAGAACAGTTAAGAGGAACTCAAACTCACCAGGCAGGTGGATATTTACTGAATTAACAGTTTTGATTTTGTGGGTCTTAAAGTGTTTAATTCCCCCATTATTGTGATTAAGCTGCAACCTTGGTTTAAGTTCTTGTAAAAGGAATGAAAATGTCATTTTGTCTTATTATTTAGCTTAGGGGAGTAGTTATAACTTCTACCTGTTATCTATGCTTGTTCCTACTTTGTTGACGGTGGGAGTCAGCTCCGTCTGTGCCAAGCTGTGGGTATCAGTGTGCCCTTGGATTTTTCAAGTGAACTGGCATGCGTCATGGAGATTAAGTCGCTCTGCTTCGTGTTGATTTTGCTGCTAAACACACCCAGTGGCTTCACATGTGCAGTTGTAATGGCTGAATTTAAAATATTATGAAAAGGTAAGAGTAAAATGAGCACGCCCAGTGTAATGTGAGGTCAAATGGACATCCGAAAGCAAGTTGGAGATGCTCGAAACATTGGATCAGAAGTTTAGATCTGGCTTCCTGACATCAGCTGAGGTTTTAGCACTCCCTCCTAACCGTGCTATTGTGGAGCACCTTACAGTTTGGAAAGCATTCTCATTTGGGTTCATTTCTTATTTAGATTCCAAGACCTTGGTTGCTACAACTGGAACATTTCACAACTACCAGGAAGGCTACAGATCGTGCAGACTCTGCCAGCCAGAGTCCCACACCCTCCCTCTCTGTCCCTCACTCCAGGATCAGGATTTTACCTCCAAAGTGAGCCCCTGGGACTCCTGGCTTCCTGTTGTCCTACTTGGATCTTGCTACCAGCTGTAACTGTAACTGTGCCCTAACACAATTGGTCTTAAATATTTATCAAATTGACTTCTTAGTACAGAGTTGCACAAAACAAGTACAAGAAGCTTCCAACACATAGTTACTGATTCATTATTATTTAATATTTCCACATCCTCCCTCCCACAATATTTTCCCTGTAGTTTTGTTCAAAAAATGACAACACTGGGGCTGGCCCCGTGGCCTAGTGGTTAAGTTCGCGCGCTCCGCTGCAGGCGGCCCGGTGTTTCCTTAGTTCGAATCCTGGGCGCGGACATGGCACTGCTCGTCAGACCACGCTGAGGCAGCGTCCCACATGCCACAACTAGAAGAACCCACAACGAAGAATACACAACTATGTACCGGGGGGCTTTGGGGAGAAAAAGGAAAAAATAAAATCTTAAAAAAAAAAAAAAAAAAAAAAAAAAATGACAACACTATACTATGTGTTTTAATACTTTGCAGTACACAAATTACTGTCATCTGCGTTATTGCATTTGATTTTCTCAAAAACCTTGTGAGATATATAGGCAGGAAATTATTATTCCTATTTCACAGATGAGATAACTGAGGCAGGCATAAAGAGATTAAGTGACGTAGAACTGAGGTCTCTGTCTCCTAAGCTAGCCCTTTCCCCACTCTTCTTGGATACCTTTCTCCCACCTCACTGAACCCTCTTTCCCTGAGGCCTTGTCTCAGTGGTGAAGGAGAGTCAGGAGGCTCTCTTCCAGGACCATCTCCTTGTCACAAGTTTCCTTCGTTGCTTGCAGACACTCTGGCCTTGGGCTAAGAACATCAAAATGAATTCTTTTATTCAAAAATCATTTATCATGTAGCTTCTAAAATGTGTATCTTGATTTCAGCAAAGCATTTTATAGTCTCATGATATCTAGGTGAAATTGTTAGATGATTTTCTTTTTTATTGTTTTAACAAACATACTCAACTCTCTAGTGACTTCCAGTATTAAAGAGAAGCAATCAAACGTTCACCTCATCACCTTGATGTCCTGTATGATCTGGCTCCTACCTACCTCTCCAACTTTATTTTACATGCCTTTCCTGCTCATTCAGTAAGCACCAGCAACATGGAATTCTTTCTCTTCCTAATATGTGCCAAGCTCATCCCTATCTTAGGGCATTTGCACTTGCTGTTCCTTCTGGATGGAATATCGTCGATCTCTCAGATCTCACACAGATGACTCTGTCTTATCACGCAGTCATCTTTCCTGGTCTCCTTGCTAAGTGAAAAAAAACTAGGTATAGAATAGTATACATAGTGTGCTGCCATTTCTCTGTATTTTCTTAAAGATGACTTACACAAACATACACATACACAGAGAATAGCAATGAAAGATATACAAGAAATTGATAACACTGGTTTCCATTAGGGAAGAGAACTGTGAGGTGAAAGAGGGATTCAGACAATTTTCAGTCTTTTGTATGATTTGGATTACTTATCATCTGTATGGTAACCTACAGAAATAATTAAAGCCTCTTTAAAAGAATGAGAAAAAAAGAACTCATTGGATTGTCTAAACTTAACAAAGTGGAAATATAGAAGAAATAAATATTTAATATTTCACTTAAATTCAAAAATTCAATTGTACAGGTCCTAGTAAGGTGGATCCTGCTTAAAAGCAGTTCACCTGACAGAAGTCTAAGATTTTATTGACCTTGAGCTCAATATTACCCAACCACGTGGCTGTTAAAAAGCAAATACATCCACAAGCAGCAGCAGAATACACGTTCTCCTCAAGCACACACATAACATTCTTCAGGATAGATCAATGTCAGGTCACAAAACAAGTCTTCACAAATATAAGAAGGTTGAAATCACACCAAGTATCTTTTCTGACCACAACTGAATGAAACTAAAAATCAATCGTGAGAAAAATGGGAAGATTCACAAATACGTGGAAATTAAACAACACTCTTGAACAATCAATAGGTCAAAGAAGAAGTCAAAAGGGGAATTAGAATATATCTTGAGACAAATGAAAATGAAAATAAAATATACCAAAACTTATGGGATGCAGCAAAAGCAGTACTAAGAGGGAACTTTATAGTGATAAATGCCTACATTGAAAAAGATGTAGGGGGCTGACTCTGTGGCCTAGTGGTTAAGGTTGGTGCGCTTTGCTTTGGTGGCCTGGGTTCAGTTCCCAGGTGTGGACCTACACCACTGGTCCATGGCCATGCTGTAGCAGCGACCCACATACAAAATAGAGGAAGACTGGCACAGATGTTAGCTCAGGGCAAATCTTCCTCAGCAAAAAAAAAAAAAAAAAAAAGAAGAAGAAGAAGAAGAAGAAGAAAGAAAAAAAGAAGTATACTCTCAAATAAATAACCTAACTGTACATCTCTAGGAAATAGAAAAAGAAGAACAAATTAAGCCCAAAGCTAGCAGAAGGAAAGAAATAAAGATGAGAGCATAAATAAACAAAATGGAAAACAGAAAAAGACTAGAAAAAGTCAACAAAACTGAGTGTTGGTGTTTTGAAAAGAGGAACAAAATTGACAAGACTTCAGCTAGACTAACTAAGAAAAAAGAGAAAAACTCAAATAAAGAAATCAGAAATGAAAGCAGTACTATGAATAATTGCATGCCAACAAATTGGATGACTTAAAAGACATAGATAATTTCCTAGAAACACATAACCTAGCAAGAGTGAATCATGAAGAAATAGAAAATCTGAACAGATCTGTAACTAGTAAGGAAACAGAATCAGTAATCCAAAACCTCCCAAAAATAAAATTCCAGGACCAAATAGCTTCACTATGAATTTTACTAAACACTTAAAGAGGAATATCAATCCTTCTCAAACTCTTCCAAAAAGCTGAAGAGAGGATACATTTCCAAACTCAATTTATGAGGCCAGTATTATCCTGATACCTAAGCCAGAAAAGACATTACAAGAAAAGAAAACCACAGGCCAATATCCCTGATGAATATAGATGAAAAAATCCTCAACAAAATACTAGCAAAGCAAATCCAACAGCACATTAAAAGAAGCATACCCCATGACCAAGTGGGATTTATCCCTGGGATGCAAGGATGGTTCAATATATGAAAACCAAGCAACATAACACACCTTACTAACAGAATGAAGGATCAACATCTCACGATGATCTCAATAGACACAGAAAGACCACTTGACAAAATCCAACATCCTTTCTTGACAAAAAACACTCAACAAACTAGGAATAAAAGGAAATTATCTCAACATAATAAAAGCCATATATGAAAAGCCCACAGCTGACAGCATGCTCAATGGTGAAAAGCTGAAAGCTTTTCCTCTAAGATCAGGAGTAAGGCACAGGTGCCCACTCTTACCACTTGTATTCCACATAGAACAGGAAGTTCTTGTCAGAGCAATTAGGTAAGAAAAAGAAATAAAAGGCATCCAAATTGGAAAAGAAGAAGTAAAATGATCTCTGTTCACAGACGACATGATCTTACACGTAGAAAACCCTAAAGATTACACAAAAAATCTGTTAGAACTAATAAACAAATTCAGTAAAGTTGCAGGATTACAAAAATCAGTTGCATTTCTATAGGCTAACATTGAACTATCCAAAAAGGAGATTAAGAAAATAATACCATTTACAATAGTCCCCAAAAGAATAAAATATTTAGGAATAAACTTAACTGAGGAGGTGAAAGACACATACACTGAAAACTACAAAACATTGCTGAAAGAAATCAAAGACCCAAACAAACGGATAGCCAGCCTGTTTGCACGGATTGGAAGACTTAACATTGTTAAAACGTCCGCACTCTCCGAAGCAATTTAGAGATTCAATGCAACCTCTACCAAAATCCCAATGACATTTTTTACAGAAATAGAAAAACAACCTTAAAATTCATAGGGAACCACGAAGGACCCCAAATAGCCCAAACAATCTTGAGAAAGAAGAACAAAACTGGAGGTCTCACACTTCCTGATTTTGACCTATACTACAAATCTATAATAATGAAAACAGTATGGTACTGGCATAGAGATAGACATACAAACCAACGGAACAGAACAGAGAGCCCAGAAACAAACCCACACGTAAACTGTCAACTGATCTTTGACAAGAACACCAAGAATACACAATGCGGAAAGGATAGCCTCTTCAATAAATGATGCTGAGAAAACTGAATATCTTCACGCAAAAAAATGAAATTGGACCTTTATCTTACACTATACACAAAGATCAACTCAAAATGGATTAAAGACTTAAACATAAGACCTGAAACTGTTAGTCCTAGAAGAAAACAAAACAGAATAGCTTTAGAACATTGGTCCTGGAATGATTTCTTGGATATGACACCAAAAGCACAAGCAACAAAAGCAAAAATAGACATATGGAACTACATCAAACTAAAAAGCTCTGCACAGCAAAGGAAACAATCAACAGAGCGAAAAGGTGACCTACAGAATGGGAAAATATTTGCAAACCATATATCTGATAAGGAGTAAATATCCAAAACTTCTAAGGAACTCATGCCACTCGACAGCAAAAACCCTCAAATAACCCAATTAAAAATTAGGCAGAGGAATGGAATAGACATTTCCCAAAGAAGACATGTCCATACAACATGTACATGAAAAGATATTCAGCATCACTAATCATCAGGGAAATGCAGATCAAAAACACAATGAGGTACCATCTTACACCTGTGAGGATGTTCATGATCAAAAACCCAGAAAATAGCAAATGTTGGCAAGGATGTAGGGAAACTGGCACTCGTGTGCCCTATTGGTAGGAAGGTAAAATGGTGCTGCCATATGGGAAACAGAAGGTAGTTTCCTCAAAAAATTAAAAATAGAATTACCACATAATTCAAAAATCCCACTTCTGGTGATTTATTCAAAAGAATTGAAATCAGGATCTCGAAGAGATATTTGTACTCCTGTGTTCATTGCAGCATTGTTCACAAAAGCCAAGAGGTGAAAATAACCTAAGTGTCCATTGATGGAAGAATGGATAAAAAACTGTGGTATATACATATGATAGAACGTTATTCAGCCATAAAGAAAAAGAGATTCTGTCATATGCTGCAACATGGATGAATCCTGAAGACAAGTTACTAAAAACTTAGCCAGTCACGGGAGGACAAATACTGCAAGATTCCACTTATATGAGGTATCTAAAGTAGTCAAACTCTTGAAAGGAGAAAGTACAATGATGGTTGCTAGGGGCTGAGGGGAGGCAGAAATGGGGAGTTGCTGTTTACTGGGTATAAAATGTTAGTCATGTAAGATGAGAAAGTTCTAGAGATCGGCTGTACAACATTGTTCTTAAGCTAACAATATTGGACTGGCCTCTCAAAAGTTTGCTGAGGGTAGATCTCATGTTATGTGTTTTTTACTACAATAAAAAAAAAGTGAGCGTACTGCACAAGAGCAAAGAAATGCAAATAAAAAAGAATCACCTATCACATTAGTAAAGATTTAAAAATGCTGGTGAGAGTTCCCTGAGGCAGGCTCTCTCACTTCCTGCTGGTTATGGTATAAATGGGCAGGCACATCGTTTTGAAAAACTCTTTGGAAATATGCATCAAAGGGTCTTAAAAATGTTTATGCCCTTTGATGTAATAATTTTACTTGTAGGAATCTGTTCTCTTGCAGTAATAACAAACGTAAATATGTTTATTATTTATAAGACCCCAAATTAGAATCTTCCTAATGTTCCATAAGAAAGGAATGGTTAGTAGATGTCAATACTTATGATGAAACAACAAAAATGTTGATGAAGTTTCAGTGACAAGATTATGCTCACGATATAATATTAAGTGAAAAAAAGGCAGGATAACAAACTGGGTAAAGGGTGACTATATATTGTATTATCATCACTATGTCAAAAAAATTAAAAATGAAAAAGATGAAGGAAATACACAAAACTGTTATGTAGAGTTGTTTCCGGGTAATGAGACTATGGAGGATTTAAAGTAAGATTTTAAAAAAATTCCTTTTTTCACGTTTTCCAACTTCTGATAAAGAGCTCATGTTATCCTCCCAATCAGGAAAAGGTAAAAGGTATAATTTAAAAATGAAATGTGATCTAAGGTTTCATGAAAAATAATGATCAGTTTGTCCAAACATATATTTCTGAAAGTGTTTTCTTACTCTTTAGTCTTTGCAAACACAAACAGGCAACGTAGAACGTAGAGTGACCAAAAATTAGAGTATTCATTCTAGAAATACTAGAAGGTATTTGACTGATTTTATTTAAGGATGGTTAAGATAAACATTTCACTAAATCTTTTAATTCTAACTTAAAAGAGGTAGACATAACAGCAGGAGAAATCAAGAGAAAGCCTCACATTATTTATTTGCGTAGTAAACATATGGCTTCTGTTTGTCCAAGAAATAGCATCAAGTCCCTTTGGGATGCTGTGGGTGGGTCGTCCTCTTCAGGAGAGTAGATTAGGGGAGATGTAGATGGAATGGCAAGCAGAGAGGGGAGGAGAGGGTGTGCCCTGGCAGCCGGGTCAGCCAAACACACCCTGGCTTTCAGCGGGTTGGCAGATGGCACAGCCAGATCGTCCCACCAGCCTAGAGCTGCTAACTAAAACAATTACATTCATGAAGAGAGAAATTCCTGCTAAAATCAGATTCCTAATATTAGCTGGGAATAGTGGGGGTAATGTTCTAATTGGCTTAAGCTGGGAGCAGAAAACTCTAATAAGGGATGGGGGCAGAGAAAGGTGCAGGCTGGCTTCTGTAGGGATATAAGCCACCCACTCTGAGAAAATCAAGTTTATGCCCCACCACTGTGTTCCCTCCCAGCTCTGCCATTTGATCCCACTTGAGAAGTATTCTTTTACCTTTACTCACGTTTCCTTGAAATCAGAGAAAGTAAATTTGGGGATCTTGGGCCTAATCTAGAAAATAGACATGGTTTGTGGGCCCACTCTGTGTTAAAAACAAACAAAACAACAAACTCGAATGAGTTACTGACAGTTAAAAATTGGGAGGTTTGGCATAAAAACTAGGATTTGCGCTTTTTAAAAAAAGTTAAATTTAGCAACAATGAGCTGGTATCATCACATGGCAACAATTCGCTGCAGATGAGTGGCAGAGGCCCCTTTTAGGTAGCACAGACTCACCAAGTTGTCACAGTCCTCACTCAGCCCACTTGCTCATTTGGATTTCCATTCCTGGCCCCTGTATGCATTCCTGAGGCATTCAGGACTCTCAGAATGATTCACAAAAGTGGTCTGCTAGCCCTGAGCTACGTAGGATAAAAAGCCTCCCTTGATACAAAGACTCATTCAAAGCAACACTTCCTGTAAGTAACTCTGATAAAGACAGACCTGATTAAACACTATAAACATGTTTAAAGACATGCTGAGAGAGTAGAAAGAGAGAGATGCCCCTCTGGAAGTCAGGGGCACCATGGGCAGACAGTTAGAAGGGAGAGCCTTCAAAGATTGGGACATCCTAGGGGTAACTCTCAGCCTAGTGTTTGGAACTTAGTAGGAGGTTAATAAATATTTGTTTCCATCTTCCTAAGAGCAGATGCAGAGCACAGCAAGGAGGAAATGGAGCCACAACAGTGTAAAGCAATACACAAAAGCACAGCATGCCAAGAGAGAAGGAGGGAGGAGGTAATTGTAGCCTAGAGAGCAGTAGCAGCAACAGAACAAGCCCGGAGAAGTTAGAAGGACAGAGCCAGGGACTCTAATAACAGGCGACTGTGTGACTGCGCCATGCTTCTGATAGATCTTTGCTAGTCACACATCTAGACAGTAAGTAGGAGCATAGAGTAGCGGGATGAAGACAACCTTAGTCAAGCAGAAATTCAGACAGAAATTCACACCAAGACACTAGTGATGAGAAAGCATTTAACCATTTAGTGAAGGACTGTTGGTTAAAGCTATAACAGAATATATATATACAAAATACAGAGAATATGAAAATATGCAGAACAGCCATATTCAGTTGAAGCACAGAATTTCTATATTTAGCTTAGATAAGTTAACTGTTTAAAATTTTTCTGTGTGTTTGGCTTACCAATGGCGTAGCTTTAGCTACGTTGAAGTAATTGATTTTTAAAGCCTCAATTAAAAAAAAAATCAGTTACTAACTTAACTAAAATTTCCTGAAGCATCACGTTGACAGTAACCACCTGTCAGAGCATGTTAGACAAACGGTGTTGAACCGCGGAGTGGACGGTTACAGAAGCAATTATTCTCTTCCTAGCCCTTTCTTTAGGGTCATAGCCAACCAGTCACTGTTCCTACGTAGGGTAGCTTTTGCAGTATTTATTTCTTTAAATATTTAACAGCCTTGAGAGGCAGCGACTGGCAACAATACACAGAGTTTCTAGCATGTTACGAGTGCTTAATAAATGGTAAAACAATAAAATCCTGCGTGATGAAAAACAGCAGGCAGTAAATTACGTACTTTAAAGCCGTAGTAGTAACTATTTAGAAAAACAAACATAGTGCATTGAACACATTCTGGTAATAAAGGAATATTTACATTCACTATAAAGTTCATCCAGGTAATTTCCTCTCAAATTCCTCAGGGGATTGAGAGAGGGTATGGGACAAGTGGATACAGTGTGGACTTAAAAAGAAGCAGCTTCTCTTTCAAACCATGTAGAGCTCTGCTGACGACAACCGGGTAGCTGCGTCCTGTGCAATGGCGGGGCGCTGCAAGCGCCTTCCACACGCCTTCGAACCCAGCACGAATCAGCAAAGCCCTCCGCAATTCCAGACGCCTTCAAGCTTTGCAGGACTCGGTTTTGGAAGAGGAGGCACCCAGGTGCGTGTGGGCGACACCTCCAGATGTTTGCCGCGACACAGCGATACCGGGAAAGCAAGTGCTCTCAGACCCCGAGAGGAAGTTCTTTATTTACATCTACCAAACCGGGGAAGACTAGGAGGCTAGGCTTGGGACCTTGACGCGGCGCTTCCGGGACCCTGTGCAGCCTTCGGCGGCGGGAGCTCTCACCGGCCAGCGCCCAGGGCCCCGCGCCGTGAGTTTGGGGAAGGAAGCGAGAAAAAAAAAAATAGAGCTGCTCCTTTAAGAACTTCCTTTCCCTTTTACTCTCTGTTTACATAACAGCGGCGGGTCCGCCGCGGGGCCCGAGGGGGGCGAGCGCGCGGGCGGCCCCACGCGCCGGGGCGGCGGCGGGGGCGGGGGCGGGGCGGCTCCCACCTGCCCGCCCGCCCCCAGCGGCTCCGCCGGCCCGCCCGCCCCTCCCCCGCGCTGTCCGCCCCGCCCTCGCGCGCTCGCTCGCTCCCCCCTCCCGCGGGGCTCCGGCGGCGGCGCTCGGCGCGGGCAGGTCCCCCTGCTGCCCGGTCGCATTTGTTGCCGAGTCCGGCTCGGGGCGGCCGCGGCACGCGGAGCTCCGGGGAGCCCGGCGGGGCAGCCGCGCAGCCACGACGGAGCAGCCGCGGGACTGGCCGCCCCGCGCCCCCTTCGCCGCCGTGCCGTTCCCCGGCGCGCTCACCCCCTTCTCGGGATGGGATTGTAGCGGCGGCGCGGACTCGGCGGGGATCGCGGCGGAGGCGGCGGCGGCCGAGCGGGGCTCCATGTTTTCCCCCGGCCAGGAGGAGCACTGCGCCCCCAATAAGGAGCCTGTGAAATACGGAGAGCTGGTGGTCCTGGGGTGAGTCCGCGGGTCGGTTCCCGAGCGCGGGAGCTCGGCCGGGTGGGGGGGCGGCGAGCGCCCGCATCCCTGCGCGGGGCCAGTGGGGTGGCTCGGGCGCTCCTTGGGGACCGCCGGGGCGCTCGCGGCGCAGGGCTGCTCGCAGGGCCGGGGCGGCGGGCGCGGAGGCGGGATGCCCGCCGTCGGCGCGGGGCTGCGGCGGGCGCCCGGCTGCGCTCTCCGCGCGGGGGAAGTGGCGGCGCGGACTGGGCGACCCCGCGCCTCGCGGGCGCAGCGCGCTCGGGGACCGAGTCCTCGGCCGTAGCGCGGGGAGAGCGCGCGACTTCCCCGCGCGCCCCGGGCCGAGGCGCCGCCGTCGCACGCAGGCGCCCTGGTCGGAGGAGACCCCACGCGGCGAGCGGGGGCCCGCGGGACCCTCGCGCCTGGGCCCGGCCGCGGCGACGGTGGCGACTGCACGGCGGGCGGCGCTCGGCGCACGGTTTCGGGGCGGCCGCAGCCCGGGGCGGTGACCTGTCTGTGACCCGGCGGCCCGGCCGGCCCGGCTTTCCCCGGGAGCGGCCCGGAGGGGCAGGACGCCGGCGGGCTCCGGGGCGCGGGCCGCGGCCTCGTCGACGTCCTGCGGGCGGCGGGAGCTCTCCCGCCGCGGCTCCCCCTCCGCCTGTGAAACCGCATTTTGAAGATAGCAATTATGCACAATCGTTAAACGGCGGCGATTAGAGACTTCAGCGACTTCCTGAGTTTGCTGGTGGCATTTCTATTGTTTGCCCGCGATGAGCCCGGGAGGCTCCGCGCGTGAGCGCCGGGGAGCGGGCAGGGAGGGCGCGGCGCGCGGGGCCGGGACGCGGCGGCCTGGGGCTGGGCTGCGGGGAGGGCACGGCTTTTTCCTCCGGACGTGTCGCTCCTGGGAACCGCGCTTTTGTCCTCCTCTGTTGACAGACCTGTGTTCAGAACCTCGTCGGTGGTGCTGAGGGGCAGGCTTAGCACACTTACGAGGAGTCTCGGGTGTGGACGAACTCAGAGAACTCTGGAAAATGTGTTTGATAACTGAACACCTTGCAGTCAGTGCCGACTTGGAAATAATTTTGAAGAGAAGAGTTTTTAAAAGAAGCTTCTAGACGTAGCAGAGCCCGGTCTAGCCCTCCTCGCTCGGTGGCTGTAGTATTACGTGGAGTGTTGTTGTAAGTCTCTCTGTTGAAGCAGTTTGCAGATAGGCGTTCTTCTCACTTGTGTCTTAATTACAGATTACTTCGAAGACAGATGTCAGGGTTCACTGGAAGGAGGGAGGAAGGACAGGAAAAAAGCCAGAGTTAGCTCATCTTATGTAACCTAGCCCAACCTAATTTTGTGGAGTTTGGTTTTGTTTGTGTGGCTGGCTTCGGAGTATGTTTAACATTGTGAACCTGACACGAAAGATTAACTTGTGCCAGAACTTTATTTCGTGATTTCCTTTTGAGGAAATCATTGTTGAGACGTCTGGGAGAAGCAGTGTGTGAGTGGGCCTGGAGAGGCTTTGTGTTCGGCGCTGGCAGTGCAGGGCATTCCAAAGCCCCGAGGAGGATTTCTCCCCTGGGCTGTCCTGGGATCACAGGCTTCCTCTCAAGCAGGCTGTGTGAGTGCATTGCCAATTGCACGTGCTCTGTGCGTTGCTAATCTTTTCCAGGAGACAGAGGGCACGTAGCTGGCGCTTAAATTAGTACTTTGGGCCAGACGTGTTGCAGCTCTTTGTGCACCTACTGTGTGCCGGCCCTGTTTAGGCATTGAGGATCCAGCTGTGAACAGGGGGCGTTCGTGTTAGTGTGGAGCGGCAGGCACAAAGAGAAGGAAACATGTAAACAAGTGAATAATGAATGACAAGTTCAGGTGTTGCCAGGTTCTCGGCAGAAGTGGGTTAACGTAGGGAACGCCTGCTCCAGGCAGGTGTTGCTTTCTCAGCCAGGTGGTCAGGGACCGTCTCTCTGAGGAGGGGAATGTGCGTTGAGACCAGACTGCTGAGAAGATGCTGGCCTGGTTTTTGAATGCTTGAGAAGAATTGTCGTCTTTCCTTTTCTTGGAGAGTAGGTTTCTGACTCTCTAGTAATTTTAACACATTGGAGAAGGCGGAAAGAGTGAGAAGGTAGGTAGACTTTAAAGAGACCCTTATTAATTCATATCCCACCCTGAGGACTAGAGTCAGTGCCTTTTCTCTTAAAGCAACGAGAGTCAGAAAGTAATGTCAACTTTGCATGTCTGATCATTTAGGACATAAATATTGGTACCTAGAGAATTTCTAGTAGATTTTCTTGTTAATAAAATTCATCTTATGACCTAAAAATGCTTAATATCGATATTGATAGAAACTTTTGCTTAAAAAATACGATTTGTGTGTGTGTGAGGAAGATTGGCCCTGAGCTAACATCTGTGCCACTCTTCCTCTATTGTGTATGTGATTTGCCACCATAGTGTGGCTTGGTGAGCGGTGTGTATGTCCACGCCCTAGATCTGAACCTGCGAACCCCAGCTGCCGAAGTGCAGCCTGCACACTTAACCACTATGTCACTGGACTGGCCCCACAATACTTTTTTTTTTTTTAACTTTTATGCGATTGTCCTGTTTGTTCTCTTCTAAATTTTATAGTAAAATGCTACTGAGAAATCCTGTAGGGTAGACTGAGGAGCTATATAGGTATATGTGTGTGTGTGTATGTATATATGTCTGTATGTGTATATCTATGTGGAGCGGTATATGTATACATCCACGTACAAATGCTGTGTCTTTTCACGTGTTACACGACATTAAGGGAATTGCCAGGTAGTTAGGATTTTAATGGGTCATCACTTTCTTGACAGATCAGTGGAACTGAATGATTTCATGATTCCAAGCAGTGAATGTGCCACGACACAACTCTTTGCTGTGCCCATCGCATAATTGAAGACAGCAAAAATGACTAGTCTAACTGTTAGGTCTTTTTGCTATTTATTGTGAGCCTGGCTAAAATGTTAGAGTTGGGGAAGTGTGTGAGGATTTGAGAGGCAGTTCAGTGGTGGCAGGGACAGCCTGAAGGTAGAGTCAGGAGACTGCATTGAATTCCTGCTATCTTGCAGACTGGCTTTGTGATTTTGACTTAGTCCCTCACCCTGTCTGTTTCTTTAGCGATAATAAAATACGATTGGATTAGGTGGTTGTCAAGGGCCTTCCTGGTCTGTACCCTGTCGTAGTGTTCATTGGCTGAAATGTAGAAAATGTATAGTTAACATGTTCTAGGTAGCCCCACGTGGGTTGGTTTTGTATATTCTTGAGGTGATGGTGCTAGAATTTGAATGGGAACTGTGTTTTAAAAGCAGAAAAGACCCATGCTGTGATTGCTTTTTATGCAGTAGTTATGTGCAAAACTGGGCTGTTTAAAAAAAGTTGTAATTGTATACATATATTTGACTCATTGGTGTTAGGTTGTACATGAGGGCATTCAAATTTGGTAAAACTTTCTGTTCCAAGTTTAAGAAAGACAGTTTTGAAATTAAGCTAAGGAGGCTGAAATAGCCAGTGTTAGGAAGAGAGAATCTGATGGTAGAATTTTAGAACTGGAAGGAACCTAAGACGCCGCGGTACGTGGTCAGCTCTTGTATTTGATTGATGAAGAAGCTGAGGCTCCAGGGAGGAGGGAGAGCTATTCAGGCTCATAGTTGAGCCGGATCCCTCCCCTGCCCATCACTGTTTGCACAGGTCAGGGCGGAGCCCAGCAAGCTGTTGCTCCTTAGAGCTTCAGTGTTTTTGTCACTTGCGTAAGGGGAGCTGAGTCCTCTTCTGGATTCAATATGAAGCTTGCAGGTCTCTTGCTGACCAATGGCCCGTCATGGTTTTTGGAAAAATATTGCTTACTCTTAGTTCCCCTCATCTCACAGTGGAATGGAGTACACGTTTTGCAAGGCGCATTTGATGCTTCACAAAATGTACTTTTATTGGCTCTCTCAGCCAAGGGTTTTTAGCCTAGGGTCCACAGATGGAACCCAGGGAGGCCTTGAGCTTGGATAGGAAAAACAAACACATCTTTATTTTCGCTGTACTCAAACTGAAATTTAGCATTTCACTCAGTTTTGAGTATGGGTAACAAATAGACCTGCTGCTTTATTTATTTGATACATTAATACAGGAGCACATGTCTTATTGTATCACAATTTGTAAGTATCTTGATAACTAAATATAATTGATTTCACCTGTAATTGTTTGTGTTTTATGCATTAAAAACCTTTTCTGAGAAGGGCTCAGTAGACTTTATCAGACCACCAGAGGGATCCTTGGCACAGAAAAGGGTTAAGAACCTCTACAAACGAAGGTATATAGGTATGGCTGAAACATGAAGTATTTTAGTGGAAACTGACCAAGGTCTACAAAAGGCTAAAGGTCAGGGCTAGCTGCCTTCCTCCTTGGGTGGTGCAGCATTGTCTCAGTAAGACAAGGGGGACTGTTGCCTGAAGAGTTTATGGTCTTTATTTTTTAAACGAGCAACTCCCAGTTTCTGTGTGCTGTTTCTGTCTTAACCTTGGCACCTTGCCCTTGCCCTCCCCTTGGTAGGAATAAGAAACTTCAAAGACACCCTAATACTTTCCTTTTCTAAGCCCCCTCTCTAATTTGGGCCCAAAGACATCAAACACTAGTATCCTTTATAGACTAAAAGGTCTTTGAACTTTTTTTTTAATAAAATCTTTCCTGTCACTCAGTGTGTGGGGTGATCTGTTTGTGTGGACAGAGTGTCTGATTCTGTGGGCTGCTAAGGGTCGTGAGGTTTATGGCTTTGGGTTGCTATATTTTCCTTTACTAACTTTAGCCTTGCTTGGAGTTTGTGGCTGGCTGGGTGCTTTACTCGTCTGGCTCTCTCAAATTTGTTTCTCTCTTTAACATACCAAGACTGAGACCTTCATTCGGACTTTTCACTTTTGGTTGTATTTCATCATGTGATCAATATTTGGGGATGCTTTATATAAACAAAAACAAAACCAGGTTGATTCAGGTCCCAGCAACTTTACCAAGCATACTTTATCCACAAGATAAACCATGTGCACACAAAAGACCAAAAAACCAAAAACATACCTGTTGCTGTGTGTGAGGGAGACCAATATCGTCACCCTGGGGCAGCAGTTTTCTGTCTGCTGTGCGGAGATCAGCAGTGGCCCCTGAAGTAAGTTTGTGGGGCTGTGGTTTGACTTTTGAATAGAGACAACAGCATTTTCTCCTATTGGTATGGGAGAAAAATAACTGAAAAGGAATTTTTCACATCTTTTGATTTAATTAAAGGTTTCTCCTGGGGTGTACAGAATCTATTTTATAAAAAGAAAAGTCAGGATAAAAATGATTCAGTTACTAGTTTTTACTGAGCTTATTGTCATATTCATCTTCTGGAAAATAAAATAATGAGAGCAGAAAATGCTTCATATTTCTTAGTTTTGTCTCAATCAGCTATTCTCAACCACTGTCTCAACCATATCACGTGTGATGATCAGGTTTGAGGTACGTTGCCAGTAACTGATGACAAGTAATAAAGTGTGGCTCTTTCAAATGATTCTGAGATGGCCCTTTAATAATGTCATTTTTTACCCACTTGCATTCTGATACATTTTCTTGAGTGGGAGAGAAAGGGGTGGAGTTACATCAGGCAAGATAGGAATTGATTCATTCAGCAATATTTTTTGGGAGTCTGCTCTTCCAGGCCCGAGGGATACAGCTCGATGAGGCAGATATGTTCCCTGCCCTTGTGAGTTGCTCCCCTGTTCTTGCCCCATCTCCTCAGCGAACAGCCATTCCTGATATACAGTTAGTTTGTTTATTCTACAAATATTTAAGCACCTACTACATGTTGGATGCTGCACGCGCACTAAGGGATGCAGTGGCGAACAAGACATGTGTGGTCTCTGCCACTTCAGAGCCTACAGTCGGTTGGGGAGATAGGAAGCAATTTACAGAGATAAGCTATGATGGGGACACCTTAGCAGGGTCACCTAACCCTGTGTCGGGATGAGAATAGGATGGCCAGGTGGCAGCGAGAGGGAAAGAATGCTCCAGCAAGAGGATACACAGTATTCTGAGACCCAGAGGTGAGTGTGCATGCTCCTTTGAGGAATGGAAAGAAGCCTGATATGGCTAGAAAAGAGTGGTTAAATGAAGTAATGTTAGAAATGAGGATGGAGGGCAGGTGATGAAGGGCTTATAATTATTGGAAGGATTTTAGATTTTATCCTAAGGGCATGGGAGACTAGCAGAGTTTTCAGTCCTGAAATAAGTGTGGAGAAAGCACTTCTGCGAAGAGGGATGCAGCAGGGGGTAGAGGGAGAAGCTGAGGCTGGAGCCCATGAGACAGGAGGCGAGAAGCAACGGCATACGAGCCAGTGAGCAGCTAGCTGTCTTGGTCCCAGATTCTGGTTCTTGTCCCTCATGGGACCTAGTTGCATACTCTGCCCAGAGTTCTATGTGACTGGCTGTTCATTCCTTGATTTAAAAATATGGACTGAGGACTAGCACTGCTCTGGGCACTGTGCTACATGCATAGCAAATGAGACAGACAGGCACCCTGCCCACCTGGAGCTGACCTTCAGTGAGAGAGATGAGCAGTGTCAAATGAGCCAGCACACAGGAGATAGCACTCTCTGAAATTAAATTTTCTATGAGGAAAATAAAGCAGGAAAGGGGGAAGAGAGTGATTGGGTGGGCAAGGGTGCGGGCCTAGCAGGGTAAAGTGCTAGGGAGAAGCTAGTGGGAGCCCTTGTAGACAGAATATTCAGGAAGAGCTTTTCAGAGAAAATAATCCTGTGTCCTTTGAGAGCCCCCACCTTTTTCAATTTTTATTGACTTTTTTCTGTTTAACCACCCTGAGTGGGTTCTGCTGTTACAGCCAAAGTATTCTGAGTATTCTGTTAGTTAAGGAGGCAAAGTATATACGCAATTTACCAAAGGGAAAATAGAAGTGTAAACAAATGTAGGGACATATATTTAACATCCCTTGGCACAAACATGGTTCAGTCTGCTGTGCTGCCTGCCACGTGCCCAGAGTGGTAATTGCGTTCCACTAGAGTTCGTTGAAACTGTCTGGTCTTCCTTCCAAGTTTGCCCCTTAGGGCAAGGACCCTGGCTTCCACCTCCCTTGGAGTGCCAGGCACACCTTTTCAGGTACATAGCAGGTGCTCACTGAGTGTCTTGAAGGAATGGCTTTCTGTGTCTCACAGAGGTGTCTCAGGGGCTCAGTAATGTTTTTTGATTTGGGAGGCACATGCAGATTGTGTAGCAAGCTGCAGTTTTGTCAACGATCCTCCCAACCTGAAGGGCCCAAGGTAAAGGCTCCCTGCCATTCTAAACATGTACTTTACTGATGTCACATACTCCAGTTTCGAGTTTTGTTTGTTTTTCTTTTTGACAGTCACCTAACAGGCATTTTGTCACCTGCAGAAAGTTTTGCCTTGAAGGGAAGCAGGCCATCTGTTCTGATTCCACCAGCTGCTCTGAGCTGCATTGCAGTGCGCCACAGTGGCGTTGAAAGGCTGTGGTCATTAGTGCCTGTTAATGATGGCTGGAAATACTATGCCATAGAAGCCTCTTGGATGACAAACCTAATAAATATGCATCAGGGGTGTTTTCAATAGTGGGTTTAAGACTACTGCAAGTCGTTCTCAACTGAGGTTTTATTTCCAGCCATCCAGATAATGCTTCTCACTCTCAAACACTTTGCTCTGTTTATTCCCTGCTTTTCTGCTCATGCAGAATCTGTTTTTAGGATAAGAATCATTATTTCAAGCTTTGTCCTTCCATTCTAATTAGTGCTGGTTTAACAGAATCCAACCACAGCAGGCAGTGGCATGTTTGGCTTCTAGGCTGTTGGTATAAAAGGGCTGTTTACCACATTACCAGGCGCCTCCGAGGCCCCTCCTCCTCTCTGTCCGTCCGTCCCTGGCCTTCTCGCGCTTGCTGCTACACAGTTATGGAACGCTCCGATTCTAATCTGAACTAGTGGTGGGTGAGCAGTTAGGGTTTTCTGGAGCACTTGATTGATTGGTTACCTTGAGGAAAGGCCCTTTCTGTACAAGGATTGTAGATACAAAGGAGTATGCTTCATGCCAGATCCCAGAAAATTCTGCAGACCGGGTCCTCGCTGTAGTACATGGGATTGCATTACAGTTCGGGTGCTTTGTTGTTACACGCTCTTGGATGGCATTCAGAATGGGATCTGCGTTTTCGCTCTCTGGCCATGGGTAAGGCCTGCAGGAGAGTTACAGTTCAGATAACTGTACTGTGTCAGCAGTTGATGCTTCTCAACATAGCTTTTCACATACTTGAACAATTTTCCCTTCATAAGCAGTCAGTTGTTTGGCCTCGTGAGCCGTCCAGTGAAAGAACTGTGTCTAAAGGCCATGTTGTTGGTGTGGACATTACCCAACTTTCTCAGTTGGTCTTGCAGCCAGTTGGAGATCAGTTAAGAGAACTCAGGGTTTTGACTTCATCCCATCTCCTTCTCCTGTTGTCTTTAAATGTGGCTGACAACAATCCCCTGCATGTGCGCGCTGGACCTCCCATCAGAAGGTGAATCCGCTCCTCTGGAGTCTGGGCTAGTCTTGTGATTTGCTTTGACCAGTCCGTGGCCACTTTATGGAAGCGAACTTTGTGGCTTTTGGGTGTTGCCTTAAGGGGTGTGGTAGTTTCCATTTTCCCTCTGTATTAGTTTGCTGGGGCAGCCATAACAAAAATACCACAGGCTGCGTGGTTTAAACAACGCAAATTTATTCTCTCACAGTTCTGGAGGCTAGAAGTTCAAGATTGGGTGTCGGCGGTTTTGGTTTCTCCCGAAGTTCTCTGCTTGGCTTGCAGATGGCTGTCTTTTACTGTGTCGTCACGTGGCATTTTCTCTGTGTGTGCCCATCCCTGGTGGCCTTCCTTTTCTTATAAGGACCCCAGTCATATTGGATTAGGGCTCACTCAAATGACCTAATTTAACCTTAATTACCTCTTTAAAGACCCTCTTCAAAAATAGTCACATTTGGAGGTGTTCTGGGGGTTAGGACTTTATGATAGAAGTCCAGACCCTCTTAGAAGGCAGCTGCCGTATGAAGAAGTCTGACTACCTTGCTGCAGAGCGTGGCTCTGGTGGATGCAGGATTGCCACAGGAGAGGAGGTCCGGCCAGCGCCAGCCCCTCCTGCCACACGACTGAGGCCGGCGACCAGTGAGTGAAGCCAGCCGTCCTGGATCCGCAGGCCCATCATGTGGCCCGGGCCCCACCACACGGACGGAGCAGGGATGAGCCCCTTGCACCAGGCCCTGCCCCATTAGAGGATTGTGAGTGCCGGCTGTGGTTCTAAGCCAGTGTGTTTGGGGTGTTTGTACACAGCAGTAGAGAGCCCAGATGCCACAGTGCTACATTTGCATGTGGCTCAGTTATCGCATCTGACAGACATATGAAATAATTCACCAAGTTTTTGTTGAGTTGTTTTTTGTTTCCTCCAGGTTATTGTTTTAATAAGCACAATTTTAGCCTTTTAGATGTTACTCTAAACATTAAGTACTGGATGATCTGAACATCTTAGCTAACAAGAGCATTTGTGGAGTAACTTTATCATGTCTGAGTCATCTACAAGTCTCTGCATTCGTTAATCTCTGTAACCAGTGTCATCTCCTGAAATTCTTTGAGAGCATAGCAGTTGAAGAATGCTCTAGCTTAGCTGAGAACCGTGCTTCTGTAGACTCAAACATAAGCTGCTTTAACCCAGGATGGCTAAAGCGTGACCCAGATTTTCAGGCTTTTAAAGGCCACCTGACAGGCAGTAATAGAACTATCAGATTCGAGTAGGGGAGGTAATCTATACTAGCTTCCTGCAGGTCCAGGGCCGTGAATGGGCCAGAAGGATGTTTTAACACTGCACTCGGGTGGTGAAATGACAGGCTGGGAAGCTCGTTTATGTCGGTTGTACCTGTCTGTGACTGTCAGCAGTAAGAAGGGGGTACAGTTCCTGAAACACTTCACGGGTCTCATTCATACCATGGAGACCAGTTACGTGCTGGGTAGGAAGCAAGCACAGGCAGAACGTGCCTCCGGCCTGGAGAATATGGGGGCCAGTGTGCCCTCCACAGAGAGAGAGAAGGCGTGACAGCAGCCGAGCTGCCAGCTCCCTGCCCTGTACTCAGGTGGGGAGAAGGACCTACAGGCGTAGCATCCATCAGTTACTGCCTCCAGATTGACTGCATTGCTATGAAAAGAGAGAGAGAAGATTCCTTTAGTAGCTGAAGTGAATGTAACTTCTTAAGCTTCCTCAAATTCTGTTTGGGGAATTTTAGTATTTGCCGTTTTTAATCAGAGGGACTGAAACATTAAAATTAAAACTCTGCTTTGGGGCTATTCCTGTGGCCGAGTGGTTAGGTTCACGCGCTCTGCTTCGGCGGCCCAGGGTTTTCCCAGTTCGGATCCTGGGCGCAGACATGGCACTGCTCATCAGGCCATGCTGAGGCGGCGTCCCACATGCCACAACTAGGACCCACAACTAAAAAGGTATACAACTATGTACTGGGGGGATTTGGGGAGAAAAAGCAGGAAAAAATAAAAAAGATTGGCAGCAGTTGTTAGCTCAGGTGCCAGTCTTTAAGCAAAACGAAAAACTCTGCATTCAAAATTTATAAACTAAGTGTAAAATAAATTTAAATAGGGGCTGGCCCCGTGGCATAGTGGCTAAGTTTGTGCACTCTACTTTGGCGGCCCAGGGTTTGCTGGTTCAGATCCTGGGCGTGGACCTCGCACTGCTTGTCAAGCCATGCTGTGGTGATGTCCCACATAAAAGAGAGGAGGCCTGGCACAGATGTTAGCTCAGCAACAATCTTCCTCAAGCAAAAAGAGGAAGATTGGCAACAGATGTTAGCTCAGGGCCACTCTTCCTAAAAAACAAAAACCAACCTAGAAATGTAAATAAACTTCCAAATGAAGTATTTTTTAAGTTTGTAGGTTTTTATAATTCTGTAGTTTTTAAAACTTAAAACTACAAAAAGACTTTGGGGTACCAAATGTAGAGATAGATATATTTTATTTCATGTTTATTCTGGATGGATATGTTTAATTAAAAATGGGGTCCACTGTACATACTAGAAATTAAGTACTATCTATACACACTCAGTAAGCATTAATACACTCATTAAGTGTGAGATGCTGCTATTGTTACTGTCTTGATGAGGATGATTTCACATTGGGGAAGCACATAAGGCAGTGCCCTCAAGGGGTGTATCCTCTCAGGGTAAGACAGAGAACTTAGCAACAGACCACACCTGGCGCAGAGGAGGGTGGATGGAGGGAGCCGTCGTTGTAGGTGCACTGTGTGCCAGAGTCTGTTGGGTGTTTTACTTCATCAGTCCCAGGAGTTAGATTTTATTATTTGGGAAATGAGGCTCCATCCAGTTCAGGTCACTCACCTTGTCGGTGGCAGAGTGATTTAGAGGTAGGTCTGGATTGCTCTGAAGCTGGATTCTTTCCACCAGGTGAAGGTCAGAGGGATGTGTGCTGCTGGGAGGTGGGGAAAGCTATCCTGGAGGAGGTGGCCTGTGAGCAGTTTTTAGGGGTGACCTGGATTTTTATAGAGCAGTAGTGGTAAAGGGATGGGGTTTGGGGCATCTTGAGGGATTTGGCTGGAGGCTGAAGTGCTTGGAGAAGGAGGTGAAGTTGGAGTCTTCTCAGCTGGTCCAGCACGTCTCATGCTGGGGCTACAGTGGGTAACCCCAGAGCAGGCCCTGCCTTCACGGAGCTCAGAGCCTGTCAGGAAAGACGGACTTTCAACAGATTAAGCCTGGCAGGGTGCTGCCAGAAGTCCAGCGCTTTATGGGATGTACTGCAGGGGACAACGCCTGCTTTTGTGCAGAGGGAAGGGTTCCGCTCAAGCTGAGATGCAGAGGGTGGGTGGGCATTGGCTGAGGGTTGTGGGGAGAGAGCAGTGCGTGTGGAGGCGCGGTGACAGGTTGAGGAGCCGAGAGACACCCTGAGTGTGGAGATGGCGGCGCTGGAGGGCCGGTGTGGTGAGAGGCCCCGAGGGAGGGCGGCCTGGGCCCTTGCAAGAGTTAGGCCCCTGGGGTGGGGCCCCGGGAGGGCGTTTTGAGGAGTTACTCCGCGTGGAGGCGGCGAGCAGTTCCCGCTGTTAGAGTGGGTGAGGTAACGGAGGCCCAGGACCCGTCTTATTTGAACTCTCCAAGCATTTTCTCTTTTGTGCTTCGTTTCCCCCACCTTTGTCTCTTCCGCTGTCGAGGGACAGCGGCTCAGGCGGGCCCAGCCCTCTCCTGGGAGACGGCGGTGGTGGGCTGGAGCCATCACTCGTTCACTCAGTAGTGTGTTCTGGAAATTTGTGCTGGAACTAACGGATGCTTTTGAGCAGTCGGGGATCAGAGAACCTTGACGCCCTGCGCCCGCTGTCCTCCAGAGCCGTGCTGGCCCTGAGCGCCAGAGGCCCCGCGGCCCCGGCCCCGGCCCTGCCGCGCCCCCGAGGCGGCCGAGTGCGCGCACCCTCCGGGAATCGCTGTCGGGGGTGCTGGGTGCTCTTCCTCCAGGGCCTTGTTGCAGCCTAGGGTCTTGGCTGTCGCCGGCTGAGCTGTGTCAGCAGCAGAAGTGTGGGGACAGGTGGGACTGGCATTGCCTGTACGAGAGCCGCCCTGCTGGTGTCTGGGTCCTTGGGCATTGGCGTTGGCGTTCTCGCGGCGTCTGCAGTGGGCGCGGGCCCTCATCGCTGCCTGTTTGCGCGCCCTGCTCGCTCGCTGCTCCCGTCAGCCTCTACCTGGTCTTCAGGGCGCCTGGTTCACTTTTCTTTTCTTTTTTTAAAGATTTTATTTTTCCTTTTTCTCTCCAAAGCCCCCCTGCACATAGTTGTGTATTTTTGGTTGTGGGTCCTTCTAGTTGTGGCATGTGGGATGCCACCTCAGCGTGGCCTGATGAGCGGTGCCACGTCCGCGCCCAAGATCCGAACCGGCAAAACCCTGGGTCGCCTAAGCGGAGCGGGCGAACTTAACCACTCGGCCACGGGGCCGGCCCCTGGCTGGCTCCTTTTCAGTTGTGGTGGAGCTCCTGGTCAGAAGCCTACAGTTTAAAATCACCATTAAAGAGGGATCATCAGGATCTGAGCTTTTTTTTTTTCCCCTGCAAGGATGAGGAAATTCCAGCTAGGCTGTTGCTACTTAGCAGCTGGGTTCTTTCTCTCTTTCGAGGAGGTGCATAGAAAGCCAGTGCAGGGGTGGTGATTGATGGTGGATGTCTCGGTATCTCGTATTAAGTGCTTACTCTTAGGTCCTGTGCAAAGTGCCGCTCATGCATGACCTCTTAAGTTCTGAGCAAGGGGGCTGGGTCCCAGCACTCATCGTTTCATAAATGAGGCATGCGAGCCATGCTTGGTGGTTGAGAAACTTGTCCAGCATCGCTGGAGCACCTGTTATGTGACAGAGTTCTGAACTGAACCCAGGCCTTTCTGACACCAGCACCCTTGTTTGTAAATCTTGCCTCTACTCTGTGTGTGCAGTTTTGCACCTTATTTATTTATTTTTCAGTCAAACCCTTTCCATGCTGGAGATTCTCATTAAACATAGTGACGCAAAACTTCACTCACTTAGTGAAATTACCAGTAAGGTTAATTTTTTTTTTAAAAGATTTTATTTTTTCCTTTTTCTCCCCAAAGCCCCCCGGTACATAGTTGTGTATTCTTCGTTGTGGGTTCTTCTAGTTGTGGCATGTGGGACGCTGCCTCAGCGTGGCTTGAGGAGCAGTGCCATGTCTGCGCCCAGGATTCGAACTAACGAAACACTGGGCCGCCTGCAGCGGAGCGCGGGAACCCAACCACTCAGCCACGGGGCCAGCCCCAAGGTCAATTTTTTTTTTTTTTTTTGAGGATACTGGAGTGTCCAGGCGGAGTCTGTGTGGTATGAACCAAGCTGCAGAGGGAGTGGCTGGGGGTCTCGGGGCAGTGCTGGCTTCGGTGCTGGGGGTAAGGGGCCGAGGGTGGGTGAGCCTGGTGCCAGGAGGTCATTTTCATCCCTCACATGCTCCCCTCCCTCTCCCTGACCACCGGGGCCTAAGGCACCCCCTCCTCAGTCCCCTTCTCCCTCTCCTGACATCAGCTTTCCCCTCAACTACTGGGAAGTCAAAAGACAAAATAAATAAGAATCTGTGAGTCCTGCCACGGCCCCAGGCAACAGGGAGGGGAAGCCAAGCCAGGCACACTGCCCTGGAGCCGTGCTGTCAGCCCTCGGAAAAGAACAGGTAAAGTGCAAGGAAAATCCAGTAAGTAAAAATATACCAATGACTTTGTCAAATATACAGCTGCTGGCTGTCAGGGGAGCAGGCGGCTGGCTGGGGTGGGTGGCAGCAGCACCCTGGGAAGTGTTGGCCGACACAGCATAGAGACAACGGAAATAAATAGGGGTGGGGAGTGGGCAGGGGTCCTGCCCACTGGGCCAGTGCCACAGGAGGACGGGGCCTCTGCCTGCTCACCTGCCCTATCCCTCCAAGCCCTGCTCGCCAGGCTCCCCAGTGCTGCGGCACTGACACAAAGCACCCGGCCGACAGGCTGTAAGGAAAGGATTATAATGTGGGGGTGGGAGCGGGGTGGGGACGCACGGAAGCCGTGCAGTCAGCCAGGGCTGGAGCCGCCCTCAGTACTCGTCCTGGTCTTCTTGTTGGTGTTCCTCAATCTCATCGTCCTCAGGGGGTGCAAATCCTTCCTCAGTGGCATAGAGAATGCCAATGATGCCCGAGATGACAGGGCTGTTCTCACTTTCGTGTTCCTGGCAGATGAGCTCAATGTCTCGAAGTTTGCTGAAGTAGAAGTCACGTTCCTTCTCTAGTCCATCCACTGTCAGCTTCAAATCCAATAGCTGCTGGTTGAGTTCAAGAATTTGGGCATCAGTCTCATGGCCGCCATTTCGGGCTGATGGAGGATTCTTCCGGAGGATGCAGGGTGGGGCCACATTGCTCAGTCGGCCAGAGGTCTGCATATTTTTGGGGCCTGTGGGGGACGTCCTCTGTGGAACTGCTGTGCCAATGAGTTTCTTGGATTTGTTGAAGATCTGATCACCTGGGTTAGGAGGTGGCGCTATGTCCTGGCCCTGCCGCGCCAGCAGAGGGTTGTAATCCTTTCCATCATAGTTTGCGTCAAAGAATTTCTTAAACCACTGAATAAACTCAAAATTATCTTGGAATTTTCCTTTCACTAATTTCTCTACAGGAATTATTTTGTCAACACCCATCTTCTTGAAAGCTGCTTGCAGCACCTTGAAGTTGTGGATATATTCGTGCTCTAGCTTGGCCTGGAACTTTACCTTCCTCAAGTGCACACAGCCAGGGAAGAGCATGTCCATGAACTGGCAGTAGGCTGCCCCTGAACAGAGCTGTTCTATCTTGGTATAGTTGAGGTGCAGGGAGTCATTGACCCAAGCAAGCATATCATGGCGACTCAGATTCTCACTGGTCACAGATGTGGAGTACACATTGACGGCCATACCCCAGAGTGCGCGAGGCGGCTCCGGCGGCGGCGGGGGAGGGGGGACAGGCGGCAGGGGCGCTGCGGCTGCGGCTGCGGCTGCGGCTGCGGCTGCGGCTGGCGGCTCCGGGGCGGAGGGTCCTCCCAAGGTCACTTTTTTTTAATGTTTGCAATTTACGTAAACTTTTTTTGTGAAATTGCCTACATATATGCTTAGCCCACTTATGTATTGTGTTGCTAGTGTATTTTCAAGAAAATCAAATATGTGGTCTCTACGGAATGAAAACATGAATCTGCCTTCTGTCTCCATCTTCTTATTTCCCTGAATATGCTACAGTTAAATTAACGCTTCGGGGAAGACCTCTTTTGTAATCCAGAATAATCCAAAGCTCATTTCTCTAGTTTTGAAGCCGATTCATTGAGTTAGTCTTCCTTCCTGGAGAAGAGCTCTCCAGTCCCGTTGGTGGCAGCATGCACCCCTGAAATCCTTTTTCTGTTCTGTTGTTGGTGGGGATTTGTTTATAGCTTGGGAAAGGGGCTTCAGCTGCTTTTCTTCTCACGGGAAGGTCTGTCTTTGCCTGGATGCTAATGTCGCTGCACGTTGACTTTTCCTTTCCTGTCTCTTGTTCTTCCTGTGGGTATCGATTAAGGGAAAGACCTTCACAGTGTCTCTCCAGCTCCTCACTAACAGCACTTAGAGCAGCGTGTGCTGTAGCTGCACTCGGCTAGCTGATGCGAAGAGCAGAGGCAGCAGCAGTCCAGGAAAGGGGCCTTAGTTGCTTACTCTAAATGTTAACTTAGACCAGACGCCACCGTCAAGGCTTTGATGAAGCTGTTGACTTAGACCTTCTGGACGCTGGCGGAGCTTTGTGCTGTACAGCTTCAACACTCCCTTGAGGGGAGTTAGGCCTTCTCGGTTATATGCGTGGTGAGGGGCACACAACCCAGAGTTTCTGAAAAAACGCTCTTAACAAACAGGCACCCTCAGATGTCAGATGGTCAAAGGCCAAAGGACACAGACAGCATCTTGATAAGCAGTATTAGATGTTATGTGGGGGAGAGCAGAGGCTTGGCAGGGAAGTAATTCAATCCACAGGTTCTGATAATGTAATAAACTACACAAGGGTGAACTCTGAGTGTTCATGCATGCTAGAATGTCCTTCAATTGAATTATTGTCCTATAGTGGTTGTCTGCCCATATGCTACTGTTTCAAATATTAAAAAATAACACAACTCACTTTTTCCTTAGATGGGAGAGAAAAGACACAGATCATCCGCACCTTAATAATTTGCGTGCCTTCCTCTCCCCTCCGTGCCTGTCAGAGCTCATGTTTTGGATTTATTAGTTGGGAAATCCTGTCCTAGATAATTAAGCATACAGAGTCTGTGTTGTATGGGAAATAAAACTGCTCCTCCATTGTGCGCGTCCAGTTTAGTTGTGGTGGCAAGCCTGCAGGCTTCTTTAGCTCCAAGGGCCCCCGCCGGGAGAGAACCACCTAGTTCTTCAGGAGCAGCTGTGTGGAGTGCTTCCCCTGTGTAGGCAGTGATGGTGTCCCATTAGAGGGGCTCTCCCCTCACTGGGTTTCCCGGCTCCTGTCCAGTTTACTGACTGCAGGAAGAGCTTGGGATCCCTCGCATGGTGTGAGAGGCTCGCAAGGGGACCGAAGCCCCTGCCACGTACCAGGTGCTCTATTTCAGCAGGCGTCAGAGGACATGATGTCATCCCCATTGGAAAAATGGGGAAGTGGAGATGCCAGTGGATTGAGTGACTCCTGTGAGCCTGCAGTTAGTAAAGGATTTTGAAGTTCAGGAGTTTGAACCAGGTGTCAGATTCTAAAGTTTATGTATATTCTACTTCTCAAAGCCTATAAATCTTATAACATCCTCAGTAATAACTTTTGGTAACGATCTGAAGGGTGTTACTATTAGTGTTTGTCATTAGGTTCTGAAGTTGTGATTATAACAATAGAAATGCTGGTGATTTCCCCGCCAGACTAGCTGGGATGGGGTAGACAATGGTGTAGGCGACAGCCCTGTGGGGGGCCGGCCCCTCCTCCCCGTGTGATGGCTTTGCCTGCCTACACTTCCCTTTATGTTCCTTTCCTTCAGGCCCACGGAAAGGGTCGGGGATGCCTGCCCCTGTTTTTCTTGTTACTTCCTTCGGATCGAATTCAGACAATAGAGCTCCACGCCCTCAGGAGGAGGGCTCTCCCTGGCCCTTTAAGCTGGTTGAAATGACTCTTTCTCTGATCTAATTGGGTTTTTTATCCACTTGAGTACTCACAATATTAGTTACCATAAATCACAAACTCTTCGATTTGGCTTGTGTAATTATTTCACCCCAGTTTCTCCTAGAGTTAAACCATTTCAAGTTATGTGTCATAGATTCTTGTAACTTTTAGATGCTAGCACTAATCATTAACACTAATTATTTAGCTTTCCTCTACTGATAAATTTGTAAATGGAGATTTTTTTAAAGCAGACCATTTATATTCAGGTAATATGGAGTTAATTTAAAAGCTATATGCTAAAAAGATGATGTATAAAGAATATTAATGAAAATTTTGGAAGAAGGAAGAAACATCACTCATGATGCTAATATTATTTTCATGTTTTGTGCATTCACTTTGTTATTGTCCATATACAAAAGTATTTTGTATACTTCATTTCATACATAGCATATGTGCTGCTTTTTAAAGTAGTAGCTAGCTAACTTTCACTTTAAGAGAATTTGATTAATGCTAGAAAAACGTTTAAAGTAAGCCAAATGTATTTTTTCTTGATCAGGGCAGATATGTTAATAGGTTATCTAATACAAATTCTGCTTTTTCTTTTTTTTCTTTTGAGGGGCATTTGCAGCATCAGGAATTGCCATGTGGTTTCTAAGGTCTCTCTCTGTTCTAACAGGATATATGAGAGGAGGAGAAATATAGAAATATTATATCCACTGTTTGAGATCTTGAGGAGATCTCTGAAAGATTAGTATGTGTGCTAAGGGCATGGCTTCTGGAAATAAGTTTTTTAGGTACTTAGAGAAAAGGATGCTGAATTCTACACCTGAAACAGTCAAGCCCCAGATAACTCACTTCCTTGGCCTTGGGGCCTACGTTCCTGGCCCCTGGTACATGTCCGTAGAACTTGCTTGTCCTCTATTTTTCATCTGTGCTTCTGCAGATGCACTTCCCTCTGCCTGCTACTTCCTGCTTACCTCCTAGGACGGAGCTCAGGTGTCCTGTTCAGCGTGGTGCCTGTCCTGACTCCTCCTTTTCTCTCCAGCCAAGAGCAATTATTTCTAGCGAGCTCTCTGTGCTTTGTAAATATCTACTCCTTAAGGAGCCCTCTTGGCCAGGGCCTGGGTCTCACTCGCTTACACTCTGTCCCAGCACCTTGAGTAGTACCTGGCACTTGGTGGATGGTCAAGGATGTGGATGGAAAAATGCTGCCCTGGAAATATGAGCATTCTAGTGTGTATGGCCCTTGCCCACTTTTCTTTCCTCCCTACTCTAGTTTTTTTTAAAGATTGGCACCTGAGCTAACATCTGTTGCCAATCTTCTTCTTTTGTCTTTTCTTTCTCCCCGAAGCCCCCCAGTACATAGTTGTCTATTCTAGTTGTGGGTCCTTCTAGTTGTAGCATGTGGGACCCCGTCTCAGCATGGCCTGATGAGTGGTGCCAGGTCAGTGCCCAGGTTCCGAACCAGCAAAACCCTGGGCCCCCGAAATGGAGTGTGCACTTGGCCATGGGGCTGGCCCCCCTACTCTGGTTTTTAAGAATAGATTATTTACTTTTAAATAGGTGTTTAGTTTATTTATATATTTTTAATTAGCTTCCTAAAAATATTCTCCTGTCTGCCTATTCCAAGGTGAGTTGCAAAGTTCTTCAGCATAAACATGATGGACCCTCGTTGAGAGTGGACTCTTTGGCCCTGATATGGGATGGTTTTGAATTTAAAATTTTGCTTTTCAACTAGGAAAGAGAAGGGGTTCCAGTGAGTGAGCGCAGGGCTGTGTCCGAGGCTGCTGGTAATCCTAGCTGTAAATGATCTTAGCAGGTCGTGTTAAAACTCTCCCTAGAAAAGTCAACAAATGCAAACATTTTGACAGAGATAAATCTTTATTTTTACTCAGAATTACTTGCTCTGGCTTCTTATCTTTCCACTCTGAAGTCACAGATAAGTTTTCTTTCCATGATTTTTCCCCAGTGTTTATCACAGCTGGCTTTTGTGTTCATATGCCGGCTGGGTGTGCGAGCATTTTCACTCTGGGTCGTCTTCTCTCCAGAATCCTTCCGTTGATTTCTAGAGAGCTTTGTACTTATAATGTGTGTATCATGTTTGCTGTTCAGCCAATTTCCATGTGTTCTTTTTCATGTCCCTACAAACATACTTGCTGTGGGTTGACTTTTTTCCTCCATCATACCATCTTGAGTACAGCTTGTTATATATTTGAAGCAAGACAACAGGGGTACTCTGGAAGCCAATTTGAGTTTACTTTTTATTCCTTTTCTTTCTTTTGAAAATCATTATCATGAGGAACCAGAGGTCTTGTGGTTAAACTCTGTTCCTTTTGCTGGAGGGTGTTGTGTATAGCAGGGGGATAGCATCTTTCTTCTCTGGTTTTCTTTTCTTCTGCTTCACCCCCTGAATTCTCAAACTGAGAATTCAGTTTGTAGAATTCTCCAATGAATATTTGTCTCCTTTCTCCATTACCAGTCCAGTTTTTATAGGGATTATAATAGATAATGTCTAAAATGCAGGTTATTCGTGTGATTTATAATAAATAAAAAGGGAAATGTGCTACTAAAAAAATTATGTTCACATTGGAGAGCAGTGTGGTGGTATAAATGATACTGAATTAAGATTCTTGGTTTTTGTGGCGTCTCTGCAACCCCAAACTGTATTCTAAGTGTCAGACATACACAAATCTGGTTCTGTGAGCACATGTGCCGCCTCACGACTTGCCAACAAGTAGAAAGGAAATGGTCTGCTTCTCAGCGTGTGCACAGGTCTTTGGGAGTAAGCTATAGTTGTATGATTTATGAATTGTAGTTTTGTAAAGTGGCTTAATGAATTTGTTCACTTAGTTTTGATTGGATTATAATAAGAGACTGTCTTATGGTGAGTATTTGGCTGATTATTTTTGCCTTGTAGATTCTTTTTCTGGTGTGTTATGGGCACCTGCTCTCAATAAAAAATAATCCAGAAATTGCAGATATTTTCTCAATTTGAGAAATAATGTTTGGGGATGTAAGCCCAGAAATTTTAGTGGAACCTTGGTGGTTGATAAGTCAATTTATTGCTGAAAATCTGTCTAAAGTGAGATTTCTCCAAGAGCTGACATTTTGGATTTGCTGTTGTAAATGTATTAGCTACACATGGTGACCATTATTAAATTGAAAACAGCCTTTATTTGCTGATAGAATATCTTTCAAAAGCTGGAACTGTTGTCTCTTCTGGACCAGAAGTAACTGGGTAAAACCCCCCCAAAAAACTAACAATAGGCTGCATTTTCTGCTCACTGAGAAATTTAGCCAAGTAGTTACCAACCTCAGCTTTATACAGTGAAGATCTTGGTTAAACACAGTGCTTTGGGAGTGACATACTTATGGACCATCAAAGTTTTAGATTAACCGATGATTAAGCAGAAATCTCTGTGGAGAGTTTTTTTTGTGTAAATTACAGTTGATGATTCTGTTTTTCCAAATACAATGTGTGGAATCTGCTGAGTCTTTCTTTGATGGGTTAGGCTTGCCTTCTTGATGCTTCTCAACATTAATAATCATTGAATAACACTATGGACTTAAAAGGGAGAAAACTGGGACCCAAGGGAATCCTTGGAAATCCTTTTCAAATGTTTTGTTCCTGTAAATAAAATTTTAAAAGTAAAAGTCATGTTAAAGGTAACTTGGCTCTCTGCAAGGGCGACTGTAGGGAAAGTCTTGCTGTTTCGAAGGCTCTGTTGGTCCCTCAGGTTCTGCGTTGGGGGGTTCTTAGTGTCTCCCCAGGGGTGTGGTGGAGTGTTGAGGTCCACAGTGTCTTTGGCCATGCCCAGAGGCTCTGGATTTAGATAGTGTGGCGTAAATAAACATATTTGTTTCTGTGGAGTGTGTAATTTAGAAGCATCGCTGCTAACTACCAGGTTATATTTTTAACCTTTTAAACTGTTGGTTTCTCTTAATGCATTGGGCTGTTGAAAATGAGATCAAATCAGAGATTCAGCTGAGGAGAACTGGGACCAGAAAGCAAAGCTAGAGATGTCGTATTTGATAGATCATTCTGCAGGGTTGTTCAGTAAGAGGAATGCCTTTTGTTTAACTAAGAATAAAAATAATGATTGACTCCTTTAGCCCCCTGATCTTGGTAATTGTTACATCCTCTGATGTAATTTATTGAGTGCCAAGTGTTTTTAGTTGATGTGTAAAGCATGGAATTTATATGGGACGCCTGCCAGTGGTCCCACTCTGAGGTTGAATGTGTGTCTTTCTTCTTCTCTTCTCTTCTCCGCCTCTCCCTCCTTCTCCTCCTCCTCCTCCTCTTCGTGTAGTCTGTGCTCTGAGATCATTCCTTTCCAGGGAGGCCTTGGCGGTTTGCCTTTGGCATCTTCCTCTAGGAGTCTCATGTGTACCTGCCAGTGTGGAATTAGTCTGTGTTCCAGCTCCCCTTGAAAGTCGCTTCACGCTTCCTTGCCTTCTGGATAGATGTGATGGTGTCATGCCGCCTGCTGTCTGGTCCTACATCAGCTGGGAAGTGTGACTGGGTGTTAGCATCACAAGGTGATTTTCACCCACCCAGACCCAGTAGAAACTCGTTTTCATTTACTAACTGCACTAGGGGCGAGGGCATCAAGTTTACAGGGAAGTGTCTTAAGGTGGGGTCTGTAACCTCTTCCAAAAGTGGTTTATGGCTTCTCATTCACATAAGAATCCCACAGTAACTTCTCTTTCCTTGGGAGAGACTGTCCGATTTGCCCAATGAGATGATTTTCTCATGTGAAATTTGAGAAATTTCTTTTCAGCCATTGGAGTGGGTAATAAGAGAAAGAAGAGCTTTTTGGGCCACGTAACAAGTAATTGCTTGAATATCTGGATTAAAGTGGAGGAAAAAATGAAAACCTGAGCTGCTAGAGCTTAGTGGGCCGTTGGGTCCCTATCCTTGGGCAGGACAGTGGACTCTTTCCACGTTCCCTCCAGGGAACCTGACCCCGGTTCCTGGTCACTCCAGAGTGTCTCAGGGTTGAGTCTTCCGCCAGGCACGTGTGTAGAAAAGGTGGCTTTGTGCGTGCTTCCTCTTTGAGGAATGACTACTCGTATTCGTGTGTGAGCTCTAACTTTATCATCACTTGTTTAAAAAGCAAGATTGTGTGATCCAGTTTGAGGCTAATGGTTTGGATTTAAGATTTTAAGCTGTTCTGAGTGTAAGTTGCTAGTGTTCTGTATTTAGGGAGGTAAACGTGGGTTCATCTTTGCAGACAGTTGGGAAACCTGTAAGAGTGATGTTTGGATCATTCTCACAGAAGTGTTGCTTGATTCCAAACGTTTCAGTCTGAAGTGGGGACAGCCAGCTGCTCTGCTCCCGGCTGCCGTTAGTGGCCTCCAGCACTGCTTCACCTGTACATTTTCCAAGAGGCTCCAGGGGATGGGTTTCCCGCAGGCAGCCTTGTGGCTGCCGCCTTTGCTGCAGACGTCTGCTGGCGCAGGCTGCCCTCTGGCTCTCCAGTGTCAGGGTGCTGAGTGGCCAGGCCCGGGCCCCCCGCCCTCACTGTGCCAGCTCCCTACGGCAGTCTGCACCTCTTATGTGCTCTCGGAGCGTTACAATGCTCAGGAAATTGCCTTCTCCAAGACCTGGCTATTTTTCTTTAGAGCAGTCATTTTTCATGAGGAGGTAAAAGTACCTTCGGGAGTGTTCTTTGAAGATCATACATGTAGTTAGCAAAAAGTGTCGAGTCCCAAAAGAAAGTGTGTTTTTACGTAGATTTTGACACAAAGCACTTACATTTGGAGTTTTAGTCCTACTGTGGAATTTGCAAAGGCGTTTTGCAGGATTTGAGCATTTCCTGTCTTTGGAATCCCCTACGACTTTTTAATCAAATCAGAGGGCAAGTGGTTCTGTGATTCTTTCTGTCTTTCAAAGACTGAAAAATATTCATGAATTGTTTTCTATAATATCTGTACAGGAAAAGACTATGAAATGGCAGCTGCTTAACAGGAATATATAGTAGGGTATTTGCCAAATTTGAATTTGTAAAGCTCTGAAACTTTGTAAAATGATTTGTCACATTTAAGAAGAAAGGCAGGTCTTATTGTTAGAGAGACGTGAATAATGATGGCATACTAAAATTTTAAAGATTTGATCCACCAAGTTAATAATAGCATTTATTTTATTTCTGACTGTAATTGATTTGTGGCATAACTACAAGTTACACAGTGAGCAAATTGTTCTCAGTATACTGTCAGTCTAGTGAAGTCTGGTAAGTCTGTTGTTCGTTCATTCAGCTGGTTTGAAGTCTCCATAGCATAATTACGGATATACTTAGTTCATGTTGAAACAATTATTTCTCCTGTGTTGTTGATGTATGTGTTTTCTCAGGTGCCTTTTCCCAGCCTGGCTTTCACTTCTCCTGCTGACTAAGTTGATGAACATGTCGGGGAGGCGGTGGGAAAGAATGGGGGTTACAAGCGATTCAAGCTGGTCCGGCCAGCAGGGAGCTGGAGGCATTTTCAGAATGTTGGCGACACAGTCACAGGGACAGCTGGGTGGAGGGGAGCCCACTGGATAAGCCACAGCATCCTTAATTATCTAACTGCATGCCTGGCTTCTGGGACACCCTAAACGGCAGGGCATTTCATACCCAGTCATTTTCCTTGGTTGGTGCTGGGGAGGAGGGCGGGAGGGCGGCAGGGAAGGGAGACAGATGGGCCAGGGAGGGTGGGGTGGTAGGAGAGAGACGTGGGGCTGCTGGACAGAGTGGGACTGAAAAATAGTGGCTTTTCTTTGTATCTGGTACCTTCAAGATTTGTCTTAGACTAATGATTAAACTATATTGAAAATTGATGTGTGTTTTGTATTCACTTGCTTATTTTCTAAGCAGAGTATCCTGTGGCTTTTTTGTGTAGTGCTATTAAAGTTTATTTCTTATTGAACCTGACTCCTTTTCCCCTATCTGTTCATTATTTTGCCATTGTTTCCCTTTCCTTTTTTTCTCTCCTTTGGGTACGTTTCTGTTTTGGTTTATTTTTTAAATCTTAGGTTTACTTTGCCTCAGGTGCCTGAGGGCCTTTTTCTCTGTGTGCTCCCTGTTGTGTTTCAGCTTGCCTTTGCTACTGTCATTCCGTGTTGCAATTTTTTGTTTTTGTAATTAATTTTCTAAAAATTTAATTCTGGCAACCAGTGAGATTCCACTAGCACAGATGAAGAACAGAAACACCAGGGCCAGGGAAAGTCCTGACATCATCCTGTCGCACACCCCTCCCCTTTAGCCAGCTTTCTAGTTGGTAAAATCAGGCCCCTTTCTTTGGAAAGGGTGGTGCAAACCAACGTTGTCATTAAATGGGAGAGCTGGGATTTCAGTGTTTGAGGCTTGTTGCTAGGGCATTTCATTGCTGCTTAAATTGGCTTTCATTAGAAATGAATGGTTAGTTGCCTGAAAATGGGCCTGTCCTCCTCTCCCCTTCTCTGCTTCCTCCCTTGTTAACATCTTAGCATGCATCTGAATGAAATGAAGATGCAGCCTGCGTGTTTATGGCTGAGTTGTGCATCCTGCCTCAGACGTGGGTATTCAGAACAGGGTATCTCCGTTGAGTGTATTTTTATCTGAAAAATTTGTAATTGTACAGAACTGATGCATCTGTCCCATTAATGTCTTTAGGGCTTATAAAGAATAGTTGATAACAACTCTCTACCCTCAGAACACAAACAGACAAACTCCTTCCTCCAATTTCAGATAACCATTTAAAATGATTTAAGAGAGTACCAGTGGTTGCTTGGTCAAATGAATCCCATTTGAATATATTCTCGTTAGGTGCAAATTAATCTAATTTTCGAAAGTAGTAAAAGCAGCAGTAAGTACAATAATAGTGTATCCTATTTTGACCGTTAGAGTGAGGTCTAAAAGAAAAGTACATTAAGTTTAAGCAAATCTTGAAGATGACTCCTTCTTTGAAAAGGAGTTACTTTTGAAAGTTTCTAAGTAAAGACTGTTACGTTAAAGGGTTATGTGCACAGGCAGCACAGCCCTCAGCAAGATTACTAATCCTCTTCAAGAGGGTGGTGGTCAACCTCTCCTTTTGGAATGACAACAGGAAAAGAGACTTTTCAAGGCTTGAAATTACTTTTAGTTTTTAACTTGATAGCCAAGGACTCAGTAGTGTTTCCAGTTTGGAATTTTGGTGCAGCTACAAGACAGGGAAAATTTATGATGCAAGAAAATCCGACAGGGTACAGTGGACGAGTGAAAGGTGGACCTGTGATCAGGAGATGACAGTTCCATTTCTTCCCAAATATGAAAATGAAATCCTTTTCTGTTCTGTCATTTCCCTGAACTCTGTTCCTAGAAGAAAGGATTACAATAGGAAATCTCAAGGTTACTCGAAATCTACAGATACAGCAGTGGCAAATTGAGGTACTTCCCAATTTCTTTTTGCAAGTAATTGCCTTTTGTTAAGGAAGCTTTAACATGTACATTGTCGAAGATGTGGAAAATACAGAAGTGTATGAAGGGGGAAGTAAGGCACTCATGGTCCCACCACGCAGAGGGAAGAGCTGTCACCCGTGCAGTGTCCCCTGACCGTCCCTGTGTCCCCTCCTGCTCCTCTGCTGGGTGTACCCACACAGCAGTTGGAGGGCCAGTGTGAGTCGCATCGTGGCACGTGCCTGCCTGTGCTGTTCAGTGGCTTCCAAGGTCTGGCGCTCTAGTGTCTGCTTATGTGTTCTCCTCTCCTCGACCCCTTAGCTCTGTGTCAGCATCCTGTGTCCTTCATAGACCATATCCTAGTTTGCATTTATTTTTTTTTAAAGATTGACACCTGAGCTAACAGCTATTGCCAATCTTATTTTTTCCTCCTTCTTCTCCCCAAAGCTCCCCAGTACATAGTTGTATATTCTAGTTGTAGGTCCCTCTGGTTGTGCTATGTGGGATGCTGCCTCAGCATGGCCTGATGAGTGGCGCCATGTCTGTGCCCAGGATCTGAACTGGCGAAACCTTGGGCTGCCCAAGCAGAGCGTGCAAACTTAACACTCAGCCATGGGGCCAGCCCCTGCATTTATTTTATGTTTACTTGGGTTTTGTCTGTCTCTCACCCTACAATGTGAGCTCTGCGAAGCGTGAGGCCCAGGTCATCTTAGTATCCCCAGAGCTGGCAAGTGCTTGGAATATTGCAGGGCTTAGGAGAAGTTTACCAAGCAGTGAATGAACGGATGAGTGTTTCAGGCCTTTCTCTTTGCACGCTCATCTACACATAATGATATATACATGTATCCTTTACAGAATTCTTAGTTTGATTTCCTTTTTCCAGATGAGTATAGTTCCATTTAATTTTAAATGAAGAGGATGAGGTTATAATGGCACAGTTTTTAAAAAACTCTGAAGATTGATACTTATAATATTTATTTTTAGTAAAAATAGGAGTACACAGGCTTCTTATTTTAAATTAGAAAGATCCAGACTACTGCACTATATTTAAAACTTTTTAAAAATATAGGGCCAGATTTAGATCTCTTTTTTTGAACTGCAGCTCCTTTTTTTTTTTGGTTTTTATTTTGGATTATTTTAATCTTACATAAAAATTGTACAGCTAGTACAGAGAGTTCATGCATCCCCTTCACCCTGCTTCCTCTAATGTGATCAGCTTTCATAACCACAGAACAGTGATCAAAACCAGGAAATCAACACTGGTACACTGCTGGTACCTAACCACAGACCTGTGCATTCTACCAGACTTTCCCTAATGTCTTCTTTCTGTTCTAGGATCCAGTCCAGGATCTCACGTTGTATGAGTCATCGTGTCTCCTTAGACCTCCAGTCTCTGACTGTTCCTCAGTCTTTCACGATGGTGACTCTTTTGATGAGTACTGGTCAGTTAATTCGTAGGTTGTCTCTCAGTTTGGATTGGTCTAATATGTTCTCTACGCAGTTTTGTCGAGCAGTCCATAGATGTAACATGCTCTTCTCAGTGGAGCATGTCAGGAGAACATGAAGATGAAATGTCTGTCTTGATCACTTGGCTAAGGTGATGTCTGCCTAATTTCTCCTCTGTAAAGTTACTATTTTTTCCTTTGTAATTGATAAATATCTTGGGGAAGACACTTTGAGACTAATTTTTATGTTTCTCCTTAAACTTTACCCCATCGATTTTAGCATCCAGCGGTGGCTCTTGCCTGCAGCAGTTATTACTGTGATGTTTGCATAGTGGTGACTTTTGTATTTCCTTCATTTCTTTGACATTTATTCAGTGAAATTCTTCTGTAAGGAAGAGCTCTCCCTTCTCCATTTATGTATTTATTGTTCATATAAAAATGAAGTTATGGATATTTTATTTTAAGGGTCATAATCCAAAAGTATTGCTGTTTATTCTTTTGCTCATATTGTTCTGGCTTTGGCCATTAGGAGCTCCTTCAGGTTGGTTCCTGTGTCCTTGCGACATGGCCTATCCCTTGTCCATCACTTCTTGTTTTCTAACACCACAAGGTGTTTCAGGCTCATCTGTGTTTTTTCTGCCCCAACCCTGGAATCAAACACTTTTTCACAGAGACTTGGTTCCTTTTCTTGCATATTGATATTTATAAACCAATATCTGGGTGTTAAGTGAGCTATTGCTGCTGGGGTATCATTGCTTCTAGCCCGCTCAGTGGACACAGCTAGGAAAAACATGTATATGTACTAACGTACGCTTGCATATGTGTCTCTGTTTCTATATCTATCTGTATAAATATATATATTAAAAACCATCAGCTTGTACTGATACCTCTGGTTCCAGTCCAACAGTGCATGGTTCATTCTAGCCGACCCTCTTTCCTTATTTATAACTTCTTTCTTAGACAATGAGAAACCTAGTTCTCATCTATGGTATATTTAGTTATTTGTTCAATCTTGTATCATTGGGGGTTCAACTAGAGAAACAGAACGACCAGGAGATATATATTAGGAGGTTTACTGAAAGGAATTGTCTCATGTGATTGTGGGGACTGGCTAGGCAAGTCTGACATCCGGAGGACAGGTCGTCAGGAAGGGCAGGCTGGCACTCTTGGGTGGGGCGGGTGGGAGAGTGAAGCTGCCACCCATAGGCAGAATTTCTTCTCCCTCAGGGAAGCCTCAGTTCTGCTCTTAATGCCTTTCAACTGATTGGATCAGGCCCACCCAAATTATCTAGGATCATCTTCCTTCCTTAAAGTCACCTGATTATGGACTTCAGACACATCTACAACATACCTTCACAGTAACACCTAGATTATGCTTGATTAAATAACTGGGGACTGTAGTCTAGCCAAATTGACACATGAAACTGACCATCACACCTGTATGTGCCTGAAGCTGTTACAGAATTGCTAACCCATACCACTGTGAGAAACAGATGTGGTATCCCACTTTGGTTTTTGAACGCTCTGTTTTCTATGTAAAATTTATACACATAAGGGTGACTGTAGAAGAGCACTTGTCAGAATCTCCAGTTCTCCCTGTTATTTATAATCTTGTTCATTGTCCTCTTCGCTGGCCCCTGTTCAGTCTTTCCCTGTATCCCCAGGACTTGGTACCGAGCCTGGTACAGTTGTTGAATGAACAGAATGAATAAGGCCGTCCATCCTGATATTTCTTTATTACCAGCTTCCCTTTTGTCAGGGTTTCCATTGAGAGAAAAGAATGAAGTGGAGGACCCAGCTTGGAAGCAGGTAGAAAGAGACCAGAAGATGGGCTCTGGGTTAAATCCTGGATTCCAAGGAAATATTTTATAGATGTTCTCTTTACTTTGGGTTAATATTGAAATAGTTCCCCAGAAGACAGAAATCTCTTCCTTTCACAGCATGCCGGCCTTGCCTTCCTTTTCCCCCCACTCCTACTACAAGTTCTGCTAGGCAGTTTTTCTGTCTTTGAGAAGAGGCTAGCTTCCCATAGTTTAAAACTTGAAAACAGGTTAGTTGAGGGCATTACAGACAGTAGCAGTTCTCGTTTTTGTTGTTTTTGGAGTAGTAGAACAATGCAAACTGTCACTTATGTAACCCTATCTTACAAGTGTTTCTCCTATGCCGTGCATTTGGACTCCAGAGGGGGAAGATGTGGACTGCTAGTAAAGCATGTGTGTTCTAGTGCACTGCTTCTCTAACTTCAGTGATACGTGGTTCTGTTTGAAAGGAAAAAAAATCGTGTGGCATTTTAGTATTGACTTATATCACTTTTGTAATAACGAATGTTACTTAGATATGTACAACCACTTAACTAGGAATAAACGCCTTATGCTTATATCTCTTTTACCACTATAAACCAAAGCCAGTTTTCAATGAAATATAGTACTACAAAGTCACTGAAATCCAGATTAACTCGATTAATTTAATGTGTAGATGATACTGTTTTGCTAAAAGAAAAGCACCATTTCCTATACAAAATATTGCATTGCTTCATAGGGGCCAAGGTTTTTGAGTTTGGCTTGCTTCTCCTGCCGTGGGCTGACTCAGTCTTCCCACCAGCAGTTCCCTTTTGGAATTCCACTGCTGAAGTGTTTGTTCTTGTAGCATGCAATGTGATTTCATTTGGCCTTCTGTTGACCCGAATACATCATCTGCATAGTAGGTCTGCCTCTGTTGGTTTCTTGTTAGTGCCGGACAATTAAAGTGGTAATAGTTTGCCTCATTCTCATTCTAAGTGCAGAGCAAACTGGGATGCTGAAAAAGAAGACAGCAAATACGCTTCTTGATGTATTACGGACCCCCAAGAATGTCTGTGACTCCCCGTTGGAGAAACACTGGTTCGGTAAGGAGAGAGATGTGCAAACATACAGTTACCATATGATGACTCAGTGCTGTACTGGAGGCATGTGCAAGGTGCACTGGGATGGTAGGAGAGGGTGTTAGCATTTAGGGTGAAATTTGAAGGAGGAGGAGTTAGAGAACCAAGAGCATGCAGAGGTCATGGGGGCCTGGAGGCTTGGCTGGTTTTGTACTGTTGGAATATACTACAGAGGAGAACTTTTGAAGTTGGTGGTAGCATTCTAACACAGTCCTTATTGTGGAATTCCAGTGTTTACGTGGTGAGAGAGAAATTTTGCTTGTGTTGTAACGCTGTGAGATTAAAGTCTTCGTTTTTCTGTTGATGAGTAGTCTGTTCTTCTTTTACAGCTTTATTGAGATATAATTGATATACCGTTCCATTTACCTGTTTCAGTGTCAAGTTCAATGGTTCGGTAAATTTGTATATTCATTTATAAATTCATCACCACAATCCAGTTGTAGAACGCTTTCATCACCCCACAGTGTCCCCTCATGCCATTTTGTAGTGAATTCCTGCTCCCACCCCCAGCTCTGGGTAACTACTGGTCTGCTTTCTGTCCCTATAATTTTGCCTTTTCTAGAAATTTCATATAAATAGGATCATACAGTGTGTAATCTTTTGTGTCTGGCTTATTTCATTTAACAATGTTTTTGAGCTTTATCCATGTTGTAGCATGTATCATTACTTCATTCTTTTTTATGATCAAATGATGTTTCATTGTGTGGATGTACCATGTTTTGTTTATCCACTCACCAGTTGATGGACACTTGGATTGTTTCCGTTTTTTGTTATGAATAATGCCGTTGTGGACACTTGCTTGGGTGTCTTTGTGTGGACATATGTTTTAGTTTTTCTTTGGTAGATACTTAGTAGTGAAATTACAGGGTCTTATGATAAGTGTACGTTTAACTTTTTAAGAAACTGCCAAACTGTTTTCCAAAGATGCTGTACCATCCTGCTGAGTATATTGTCTCATTGGCAAGGGCATAACATTGTCACTTCCAGTTACGGTGTGCGGCAGCACAGTGTGTGGGGCAGAGGGAAGGAGAAGATGTGAGAGTCGCTGTGGTGCGATGGGTTGCTTCTATGTCTCCCACTGAGGTTCTGAATTCCTACACCAGCACCAAATTGTGTGGGATGGCATTCTGAGGGTATTGCTTTCTTTCTGTTTAATGTTAATATTATTTTCTCTTATGAACTCTGGTTTTATGTGAACTATTTGTCGGACACTGAAATCTGGAAAAATACCCCCCATAGTGATCTCCCGCTGGGCTAAAGCAATACCCCCATAACTGTTGGCCTTGTGATGGAACTCTCTGGCCCAGCTTTTAGAAAGGGAGGGAGAAGCCAGAAATGTGTAGGCGGATGAGTGGATCTATCTCAGTGCGTGATTTGGGTGTGTGTTGAAGGGAATACTAGAGTATTGTTATGTCATTACCCGGGGAATATTTTGACCACAGCATTATCAGTGTGACAGGTTGTCTTGGAATGGGATTTCGTGCAAGACTGAATGTTCGGTGTGTAAACAGCCTGGGGACAGGCAGGTTGAGGGTGAGTGTTTTCATAGCATTAGATGGGAAGTACGGATTGCTTCATACCTTTAGGTCACAGTATGAAGTTCAGCACCAAGGTCAGGCTCCCTCTTCCCCGTGCAGTCGGCTTCCTTCCCCTCGATTCCCTCTGTGTCGTGACTGGCATCACAAGCTACTGCACCCGAAGCTGGGAGTCAGCCTAGATCCTTCCCTCACCTCCTGCGTCGGATGGGTCACCAGGTTTATAAAACTTTTCTTCCTTACTTCTCATTTGGCTCCTCTTTCCTATCCCCGCCATGTCTGTGGCCTTCTAATTCCTTTTCATCTTTTCTCCTTCCAGTCCATCCTTCGCTCAGCTATGGAGAGATGTTAGCAATGAAGAGCAATTTATGTGACCCTGTTAGGATTTATGTAAAAATGTGTGTGTGTGACTCTAGGATAAAGCGTGAACTTTCTGGGTGTAAAGGCCTTCACAGTGCAGGCACCCCCCGCCCTGTCTAGCTCCAGACCCCACGGACAGCCTGCAGCCTCTTGGAACTACTCCTGGCTGCTTAGATGTCCTGCCTCTGGAGCTTCCAGCCTTTGCACATCCTGCTCTCTTTGCTGGGAGAGCCTGTCCTTCCCGCCCTCGTCCACTCTGAACACCTAAGTTCATCCTTCCAAGACTTAGTGTAGGTGCCCAGGCTACCTGAAGCCTTCCCAGACACCTGTCCCTCCCCGCCCCTCTCTTCCTGTGCCTCACAGCGCTTCTGTGAATGTCTTTGTTTGACTTTGTCCAGGAGGACCGTGACGGTGTGTCTGCTGTGCTGCCCCCCCGCTGGACCGTTTACTCCTTTTCTTACGTGTTTGTGGCCCTGGCATCCAGCACAGTGCGTGGCACCAAGTGTGCACTCAGTAAGGATTCGCAGATGAGAGAGCCAAGGAGTCAGGGCGGAGGGTGGGTGGGAGTGGCAGACACCGTGGGCAGTGAGAGCCGTCTGTGAGCATCGCAGAAGGTGTGTGGCGTCGCTGCGCATCCTTCGAGAGGTTTAGACCCAGCCCCGCCCGCTGATTGTAAGAGTTTCGTTAAGAGAGACCATCTCCGTGTATTACTCATTTCAGTAATCAGAAGTCCTCATGCTCAGAAAATGTTGACAGATATTTTACCCAAATCCTTACTAGAGTTTGTCTTTTTTTTTCATACTTAGTATATATGGATCTTTCTGTGAAGGTTAATAAAACATTTAAACCAGCGTTGTAATAAAATTGAAACAAGAATTGTGAAGTTAGATGCCAAAATGTACGAACCTCTTAGGTAAGCTTTAAACCACATAGCCGTGATTGTTGGAAAGTGAGGGCTTTGTGTACAGTGTGCTTCTTCCTGCTTTGCTTTCTTTCGTGCTTAGTTCTGCTGTATTCTGGTTGGGTATTCTGCACGGTGCAGCTCTTCCTTTTGTCCTTTCTTGTTTCTGCAACTTACCAAGTGTAGTCACATGGGGACTTATGCTCTATAAAATGATCCTGCCTGAAGGAGCATGGAGTCGTGAGCACAATGCTGTGAGGGGAGAGAGTAAGAAAATATCCCATCACCAACTGTTCTTCCATTAGGCTTCAATAGTTCCTGTTTCCTTAGAGATCGGAGCCCACTCTCTACTTTTTTTTTTTTAAAGAAACTTAAAAATATTAATTTATTGAAAACTAACAACTATAAACCCATTACATGTTAACATAAATGTCATATTTTTATCTTAAAATATCAGTGTTTTCCCCCACAAAAAAAGAAATTAGTGAAGGGGGTCTGGCAGTTTTGCCAGCCTCAACAGGTCTGGTTCTCTGGCTGCTGTGTCAGTCTGCTGCCACGTCCCACCGTGGGGCCACCCAGGGGCAAGCATGGAAAAGCACGCACGTCTCAGGATTGCTGTTAAGTCCTGTGGCCTCATGGGTCCCCTGAACAGGCCTTGGGGACCCCAAGGGTTCCTGGACCACACTCTGAGAACTGCTGGTTTACCATCAGGAGAGATTTCTCTGCACTGGTGAATGACGGTTCTCATTCTCATTTTTTGTTTTAGTAAAGCCTCCTTGTTTCTTTTATTTTAAAAATTTAATTAATTATTATTATTTTTTTTTGGCAAGGAACTAGATTTTCCCTGCAGGCCGTAGTTTACCAACCCTTCATCTATCCAATAAGTCTTTCTTTTCCTTTTTCTTTTCTTTTTTGTTTTTGGTGAGGAAGCCTGGCCCTGAGCTAAGAGCTGTTGCCAGACTTCCTCTGTCTTGTACGTGGGACGCCTGCGACAGCACGGCTGGATGAGTGGTGCTGTGTCCACACCCGGGATCCCAAGCAGCGCACTCCAGGCTGCCAAAGGGGAGCATGTGGGAGCATGTGAACTTAACCACGGCGCCACCAGGCTGCCACTGCGCCCCCCTCCACCCCCCGTAAGTCTTTCTTTTATTGTGTCCAATCACTGTTCAGTTTGAGCTTTTTTTAACCTTTTTTCTTTTTTAAACTACATCACAATGTGAAGAATCTTTTTGTTGTTCTGCTAGGTTAATTTTTACCTGACCTTCAGGAGTGTATTGCCTCAGTTCATCTCCAGATTATATCACTTTTCATACCTTTGTAGCATCTGTGAATAAAATCTTAAGACCTCTCTCTATTTTTTTTTTTAAGATCTCTAAAATATTGTGTACTTTATATTTTTGTTCTTGGTTTAAGAGCTCAAGTATCTTTCAGGGGATAATGCAAGTATTTTGTTTTACTTTTATTATTTTTAAAGGACATTTTAAAGTACATTTAATGTCTTTCCTCTTGTGTACAGAATGTACATTTTTCCTGGCTTCTTTCTTTTTTGGTGGTGGTGGGAGACTTCCCAGGTCCTGCTTGCCTGTCGCCCTCTGTGCTGGCTGTAGCTACATTGTGGACAAGATTGATGGCTTGTTTAGAAATCCGTGGGATACACATCACCAATATTGTTAAGAGGAAACTTTAGTAACTTAGACCTCTATAATTATACTTGCTACCTTCCTTCTCAAGGCAGGTGTAAGGATAAATAAGGTGAAGTGCTTTGATCTCTTCAAATGGAAAGCAGTTGGAGGAGGAAATAGTACAGGGATTATATCCCTGGCAGAAAGCGCTGTGTGACTGTCGAGGGTGTCTGGTGGTTGACGTTAGGATCCAGTGTTAGCTGCCAGCAGGCCAACTTGAAGGAAGCCATTTCCCTACCTATAGCCAAAGTAAAGAAGTTCCTTTAAGCAGAGGTGAAGAATGAAGATAGATTTTAATGAATGCCATGTATGTTGATTAATCCAATATAATCTCATAACTCATTCCATTATCTATTACTCCTATGTTGAGGTTTGTTTTAACCGTTTTTAAACACATTCAGTAGTCACTTTTAATTTTTTCAGGTTCGCCTATATCTGACACAATACTGAGTGGAGTATTTGTTTATTAATGAATTTTGGGGGTACATACTTTAAGTAAGAATGTTTAAATATCTGTTTACATTCTGAGGTGTTTATATTACGGTCATGTGCCACATAATGATGTTTCGGTCAGTGACAAACCACATACACGACGGTGGTCCCATAAGGTTAGTACTGTATAGCCCAGGTGTGTAGCAGGCTGTACCGTCTGGGTTTGTGTAAGTGCACTCTATATAAACGTTTGCACGATGGTGAAATCGCCTGACGATGCATTTCTCAGAATGAATCCCTGTCCTTAAGCCACACATGACTGTACTTGGAAAATATCTTACAACCTTTTATTTCTGTGATTCTAAATATTTGAAAGGCTGTCAGGTAGAAAAGGAGGCAGACTCATTTGTGTAGCTTGAAAAGACTTGATACGAACACTGGGTAAGCACGATAAAGAAGCCAAATTTAATCTAACATAAGGAAGACTTTTAACAGAGACATGGGTCCCACCATGAGCTGGCCTCCCATGTGGCCATGTTTTGGTAGTGAACGGCAGGTTGGCCCTCTGCCTCGGGCATGGCAGAGTGGACTCTTGGCAGCACTGGAGACGCTGGAACGGATGATGCCCAAGGTTCTTTCAACTCTAGATCCTGAGGAATCTGATAGACCTTTACAGAGAAGAAGACTGAAGTCGAAGGACATTAAATATTAAATGATTATGCCTTTTGGATGTTAAGAACTTAAGGAAATGAGAGGTTCAAGAACCTTTGTCATGGTTACAGCTGGAGCTTAGAAAGAAAAGGCGAAAAATGAGATTGAGGATAAATTGGGTGCTGCCGACCCGTTTCCGGCAGTGTTGTCTGCCACACCCATCCACAGAACCCTGTGAGGCTCTCTGGGAGCAGTTGTAGGGTTTACTGACACACAGCTTTTACATATAGAATCCTTTCTGTTTCTCCCTGCCCCCTTCCCCCATTTACCTGGTGAATTTTTACTTCTGATCCAATGCATTGCTGTCCAGTTGTCTCCTCTGTGAACTTTCTTTGACCCTGGTCTGTCTTGACTTCATACTGAACTGACCCCTGGTGCTCCATCCTTGGTGCTCCTTAGTACCTTACACGGACCTGTTTTAGAACCACACTCTGTATTGTAAGTGTTGTGCCTTTCTTGGGCGACTGCACCTGCTAAACATGTTGCGTGAACTTAATGATACCTCACCGATTGAGCGTACCCATTCAGCCTGGACTTAATGAGGGTGTTTGGGTTTTCACCCCAGCTCTGCCACCCCTTAACTCTATGATGGAGGACAGGTTACTTAACCAGTGCCTCGGTTTCTCATCTATTGGATGAAAATATTAACAGACCTCCCCACACATAGGTTTGTTAAGATTAAAAGAGTTAATGCATGTAAAGTGCTTAGGACAGTGTCAATAAGCATTTATTAAATCATAGTCATTATCTGGACCAAAGCTGAGAACCAAGTGATTAAGAAACGAATTACTAATGGAGTTTATTTAAGAAAACAAAGCAAGTTTTTGGCTAAAACAAAAGGAGATTACGTTCCTCTTAAGGATACTCTGAAATACACGTAAAGAATATATCTGAAATTTAATACAGTCCTGTGCTGCTTAACGACAGGGATACAGTCTGAGAACTGCGTCGTTAGGGGGTCTCGTCGTTGTGAGAACATCACAGAGCGCGCTCGCACAGACCTAGAGGGTGTAGCCTGCTGCACACCTGGGCTCTGTGGCATCAGTCTTACAGGACCACCGTCACACATGTGGTTTGTTGCTGACAGAAGCGTCATTACGTGGTGCGTGACTAGGCGTTTGTCTTCTCGTGAACAGCCCAGTGTTGAGCAGTCCACGGTTGCTGTAGTCCACAGGGTCATTCAGGAGCCCAGGTTTTTTACGTTGTGACTCTCAGGCAGTTGCTCTCACAAAGTCCAGGCCGTCCTGTATCCCATCTGTGTTCAGCCCTCAGGGAAGACAGGGTCAGGGAAAGTGGTTGCAACTTGAAGGAGAAAAGCGAGAAGTTGTGTACATCATTTGTGGCCCTATTCATTGTCCCAGATACTCACATGACACACCTAGCTGCAAGGGAAACTGAGGGGGCCTCCCTCAGACGGACTGGTCAGGGCCCCAGCTCTGCCACTGAATGGCTATGAGGTGTTGAGGAAGTTGCTTAATCTCTGTGTGCCAATTTTCTTGTCTTTAAAATGGGTAATACGAGTACCTACCTCGCAGAGTTATGGTGAGGGTTACTTTAAGTTAATACATGAAAGCATTCAGGACAGTGCCTGGCACAAAGGAAGCATTATATACATGTCAATGATTGTGATGTGTATTTCACTGAAAGGGAGAAGGGGGAACGAGTATTGGGGGACAATGAACACTCTCTTCTGTGGGAGAAAAACCAGAGATGGGGGCTCCCTGGCCTGCCTCATTACTTGGAGTTTCTGGGTGGCCACAGCTTTCTTATAATGCCTGTAGGTTCCAGGAACTTCTAGGCTCCTGTCTTACACGGGTCTTGTTTAGGCCTCCCTTGGGTCAGGATGAGAAAGGGTTGTGAGCTGTGTTTATGGTTTTGATCTCAGTTTTTCGCTTCGCTGTCCCTTGTCATTAATATACCAAGGAAGTAAATTAAAGGAAACATTCTATTTATAACTACATTAGTTTATAATTATAGCATTCATTCTTCCTCATAGTGGATCTCTTGGTCAGAGGATGGCTGCAAAGTGAAGTGTCATGTGTTGAAATCCCTTTCCAGTTGATGTCAATTAGAAAGACTGTGTATTAATGGGAAAGGCGGTATGCAGTCCAGTTACTTCTAACTCTTGCTTTTTCTTCAAGAGGTTACCCTGTATGTTTGTAGTGGCAGTTGGCCGCATGGTATGTACACAGACCTACCTTGGCAGTTACCAAACTTTGCTGCTTAGAGCACTGTCCCAGGAAACGGTTATGCATGTGCCGTGACAGTACGATATTAGGTCAAATAGATTTGGAAGATACTGCATGCTGTATGTTCCGCTTGGAGATTTATAGGTCATATTAGCATGTTAAGAGCTGTTTGTTTTGAGTAGTGCTGCTGTAACTATTCTGGAAAACAGAGTTCTGTATATAGTGGTTTTGGCGGCATGCAGAATTCTGATCTACTCAAAGTTTAATACGTATCAGGCTGCTAATTGTACGTGTTGCCTACAATTCCTGCTCTTACTTGTCATCAGTCAAGGTGTGAATATAGATGGTACCCTGTTCATCTGGAGAGAGAGTATCAGGAAGATGGGCACATGTGAGAGGACCGAAAGCTTGACATGGCCTCCTTAGTGTGCTGGGAATTCTCTTCCTTTAGGAATTAATCCAGTAACAGATTTTTCAGATTTAAGATTTTCAAAAGTGCATGTCTTTAAGCCCTAGAAACCATTTTTAGTAATGAAAAAGGGTTATGAGAACCAGAAAATATAAAATGTACATATAGTATCATCTCTAATGTGTTCAAAATATTTAAATTCACAGGAAAAATTGAAATAAATAGACCAAGACTAAGTGATTATTGCTAGACAGTATAACGTACTGACATTTTTCTACACTAATATAACTTACAAGTTAAAAGTTTGACTAAGATGCTACATAAAATAAGTGTATGTGTGTCAAGAGTATCTGTAGTAGAAGTGGAAAACTGAAGGATTTTTAACGTTTGAAAAGCACCAGAATGATAGGCGCGCAGTGTTCTGTAGAGTAGCAGCTTCTCCCCACTATGGCAAAGCGGAGCGAATCCACACGTAGGCGGCGTCTATGAGCGCAGCCGCGTCGGTCCAGCGCGTCGTGGCCTGTCGAGTGTCAGTCAGTCCTCTTGCCATCCTCAGGCCTGACATTATTTCTGGGTCTTGTTTCAGATGTAAATTGATCAATGCTATACCATTAAAGGTTAAAATAATGAAGCCACCTTATTTAATAAAATATATGCCTTTAAAAATATTTAATTCTGATTTAAAAAAACATACTCAACATAGGCATTTAGAAGTATAGAAAAATATAAGTAAGTATTAAATCATGTTGTACTGTCTAGCAATAATCACTTAGTATTTTGGTGTATTTATTTCAATTTTTCCTATGAATGTTAAATATTTTTGAACACGTTAGAGATGACAACATATATACATTTTGTATTTTATGGTTTTCATAATCTTTTTTTGTTACTATTAAGAATTTGTGGTAAATATATTTTCATCATGTGGAATTACATGATCTCCTTAATCTGTTACTATTGAACATTAAGGTTACTTGCAGTTTTTTGCCATTAAAAATAATGACATTGGGGCCGGCCCCAAGGCCAAGTGGTTAAGTTTGAGCACTCTGCTTCCGCGGCCCAGGGTTTCGCCAGTTCGGATCCTGGGTGCGGACATGGCACAGCTCATCAGGCCATGCTGAGGTGGCGTCCCACATAGCACAACGAGAGACACTCTCAGCTAGAGTATACAACTATGTACTGGGGGGATTTGGGGAGAAAAGGCAGGGGAAAAAAAAAGATTGGCAACAGTTGTTAGCTCAGGTGCAATCTTAAAAAAATAAGTTAAAAAAATGACATAATTAACATCTTTGTGTATACAGTTTGACTTGCATTTCAAAATTATGTGCTGAGGATAGATCCCTCAAATTAGAATTACTAGCTCAAAAAACATGAGTACGTTTAGAAGTGCGTTGATAGATATTGCTAAATTATCTTACAGAGAGATTGTACCAGTTAACCTTCTCACCAGAGATGTATTAGGGTGCTGTGTCATTTCAACAGCTTGGTAATTTTATTGGCAAATAATGAAATCTTGCCTTAATTTGCATTTTTTTTTTCTACCAATGAGATTGAACATTTAAAAAGTTCATTAGCCATTGTTATTTTTTCTCTGAATTTTCTGTTCATATTCTTTGCCAGTTTTTCTGTTATATATCTATGGGGATATCTGTGTTTTTTCCTTTACTTGTAAAAACATTTACCTATTAAAGATATTAAGCTTTTCTCATGTTATTCCCAATGCTTTTTCTAGTTTTGTTGGATATGTGATTTTATAATTTTTGATAGCAGAAGTTTCAGATGTTTACATATTTATGTGTACCGATCTTTGTCTTCATAATTTTTTCCATTGCATTTATCTTTTGGACATTATTACTGATTCAGGGACCTATGATAAATAATCAACTTTGTTTTCTTTTTTTGTTTTATGATTATTGTTCACATTTGTCTTTTGAGTATTTTAGGATTTCTTTTGTGGTGGATTGTAAGATGTGGCTCTAAACCATTTTTTTTCTTTCAAAGTGTAGGTGCTTCGTTTCTGTACACAGTTGATTGAAAGGTCCAGTTTCTTTCCTATTGACTGGTAGTCCTTTCTTCATCTTGTTACTTTCTTATATAGTCAAAGGTCTGTTGCAGGAGTATCTCTTCTGTTCCGTTGGTTCTGGTTTTTGTTCTCAAGTAATACATTGTTTTAATTATTATAGCAATAACACTAGTTTTGTATTTTCTTTTCCTACAGTTAAAGCCCCTTGTTTCTAATTTACTTTTTTGGGTTAGACTAGGACTTTTAGAACAGTGTCCAGTGGAAATGGTAATAAGAAATTGCCTGCTAAACACCTCAGAAAAGGAGCTGACTGCAGAACAGACTTTGGCTGTAATAAAATTCACATCCTTGTTTGTTCCAGATTTTTAATAACAAATGCTTTTACTATCTTACCTTTAAAAATTATAGGAAGGAAATATTCTTTTATTCTTGGCTGTTAAAACCATCAATCTGGAATGGATAAAGAATTTTATCAAATGCCTTTTTAGTATCTGTATTATTGTGAATTTAGAAGTTGTTTATAAAGTGAATTATTGTAAGTGCATCACACTTTGCCCGAACTTACATTGCAAATTCCAGAATGTGTCCCTAGAGAAAATGCTTCGGTCTCAAGCAAAATGTATTTTTTGAGGCCAGAATGTTTCCTTTCCCTGAAAAGGAATTAGGATATTTTCTTAATTACCAGATAGAAAAACATCTTCAGGCATAGAGATGGAATTTGAGAATGTCTTCTAGACTCTAGCATTGTTCTGAGAAACTCTTTTAGAAATAAAATGTCCATAAACTGTCAAATTCTAGAAATCCTGAGGACAGAATTGAACTAGGATTCAGGATCCTACTATCCGTTGACTGGGTAACCTCAAAGATGCCTCTGGCTTTGACTTGCTTGAACATATGTGGCAGTAGCATCCAGTTGGACCTTCGTGACCATGGACGGCTTCTGTAGCTCTGCCATCCAGTGTGGTAGCCACTGGCCACATGTGGCTGCTGGACACTTCACACGTGGCTGGTGTAAAGAACTGAATTTTTAATTTTATTTAATTTTAATTAAAATTTAAATAGCTGCATGTGGCTCGTGGTTACCATATTGGACAATGCAGATCTAAACAATGAATCAGTATATATCTAAGGTCATTTGTAGCTCTCAAACTGTGCCTCTCTGAATATGGCTAGAAATTTCTTACGAATCTCCTTATATTTCAAGAATTTGTAAATTGAGAGAGTTTGAGGGAAAACTTCTAACGTCCTGATTCTTGAATTCTTGATAAGATACTCCCCGTATTCAGATTATGTACGTGGCTGTTGACTGACTCCTGGTATCCATTAAAAACAATGTATTATTTGTGGTAGTTGATAATATATTTTCATGGTGAATATGAAGATTGTTTCTTTGTTTTTTCCTTTTGCAGGTGGTGGGTTAATGCCCCAAACCAAAATTAACTTCGAAATAATATGCACTAATAGTAATAATAATAGCACTGAAGAGTTGGTTGTTAGAAAAATCATTCACTACAGAGAGGCCTTTTGTGTAATTGACCTGATTCACCTACTACTTTGCTGTTATGAAATGAGATTTTAGAGAGTGCTTCCACATTTTTATTCCTAATATTTTCTATCCTTGTGTTTCAGCCATTAGTTATATTATGTAGGTATTCTAGCAACAGAAAAGTCTTCTTTAGAAAAGTTATATGAAAGGGATGAATCCATGTAGCATCAAAATGCATGATGGAAAGCTATGAATGGCTTTATGCTTTGTAGCTCATTGAAAAGTGTTTATATTTGGTATGAAATCACTCTTCCCCACCAAATTCTGTCATGGGTAATTGAATGAAGCTAATATACTCTATAAAAAATTGTCTTGAGAACTTAATTATTGCATACAATATCAATTATATATCTCTTTAGTAAGTAATTTGTCAGGGCATTGCCCAGTAATGTTCAAAAATTGGATTTGCTTGCTCTGGCATGTCCTTATTTCTAGGAATTTCTAAAAATTTACTATGCGTACTCTAAAAGTTTAAAGTAAACAAACAGTAGTGAAGTAAAGCATACATTAGTGTGCTTCTTTTTAGGAATAGGAAGAGGCATGCCACGAAATTTTAAAAAAGGAAAAGAGATTGAAAGTAATTGTTTTAGTAGTTAGAAATAATTATGATAAGTTATGATGCGGAAGAGATTCCAATGCTAGTTTTGATTTCTGGCTTACTCACACTTTGGACCAGTAATCAGATTTCTTTGTACCATCAAATTCTTTATTTGAAACGCCCATGCCTTAGCCCATGTGAGAGGATGAGCCCAATGCTGGTGTAAGATGCTTCCTTTTCAGGCAGCCTTTGAAATGCTCACTTTTTAGATGCCTCTTACTATAGTAGAAGTTGTGTATAAACAGATTTAAAAGAATCAGTGCTTTGCTAAATAATTAGTAATTTTGTCCTAATTCTTTTATGTCAATTAGATTTTTAGAGATTAAGACTTTTGTATACACACATTATGTAGCTTATTTGAAGGACCACAGATTTTAATTGATATAATGATTTATTGAAAAGAAAATAATAAGATGTATATTTCCATTTTTCATATCCCTCTTTGGTTAAGAAGTATGCATCTTTTTAAAAAAATCTCGTTTTCTTATAGCCAGTTTAAGGGGCACATTTGGAATTCTCTAATTTTAGACTTCTTCCTTCAGAGTGAAAGCATATTCTTTATATGTAAACTTCTGATGGGTGTATATTTGATATTTTATGTGTCTTTAGCGTAAAGTCTATAGATGCTGAGGAAGCTACTTCAGTTAATTTGCTTTTGAAATTTAGGGTATTGATTTTTGCCATATAATGCTGTGTAACAAATGCTGAGTCCCGAGACTCAGTGACTTCAAACAACCACCATTTATTCTCATGGGTTTGTGGGTTGGTTGAGGTGGCTTTGCTTCACGCTGCATTGATGTGGTTTGGATCTCCTTCAAGTGTCTCTCATCCTCCTTGGCAGGCTGACTGGGACATATTCTTCCTGTGGCCATGGCAGAGGTGCCAGAAGTTAATCCCAGCTGCTGGGCGCATTTCAATCCCCTTCTTGCAGTTAACATCCCATTGGCCAAAGCAAGTCACATGGCCCAACCCAAGGTCGAGGGCAGGGAAGTTAACTGCAGCTATAGTCATGGCAGGAGGACGTGTCTTCAAGGCAGCATGCAGAACGAGGACCACTATTTCAGTCTACTGCATACAATTTATGCACCTGCCATCTTAATTTAGGTGATAAGAGGTTAAAATGAGCAAATGTTAAAGTGATGAAAAAGGAATATGTAGGATTTAATGTGTTTTTTCAAAATTATTAATTGGTGAAATATGTAAGTGTAGAGTATAAGGGCGTACTAATTCAAGAATAAAATACAATGATAAATCTACCTGCTTGTTCTTCATTGTACAAATCTTGTACTGTATCAAATGCATTTCTTGCTACACTGATTTTTTTTCTGTTTGTGTGATAGTTTCTCTTCTTTTAGGAATAAAAAATTACTCCAGGGTAATATTTCAAAAATAATTTTTACTCGTAGAGCAAAAAACAGATTTTTTGACATAAAGCGCTAGTGTAATATTAATATGTATTTAATCAGAGATATTTTGCACTGTTGGAGCCAACAGCAGAATAGAAGAAGTCATCGTAAATGTTTTGAGAATAACGTTAGTAGCTTCCTTCTTCCCGACACTTGGCATACCTTCAAGTATTCAGTGAAAGATGCTCTGCTGTTTGCCCCCTAGCAAAGCTCAAAAATCAAATACTCGGTACAGTAAAAACTTTTTCTTGTGTGATTCGGTGACATTACCAATTTGAAAGGAAAAAGGGAAGAGAAAGCAAATGGCTAAATATTAGATAATAAGATATTCTTTTCCTAAAGTTTTTAGGTAGACTGGATTTGCTTTGTGCTTTTTCCCGCTATGGCTGCTTGGAGGAAGAAGCCGGTTGGGAAGTGTGACCCTCCAGAGTCAGTAGGAGTTGAGTGAGTGCGGGCAAGAACAGAGGGATAGCCCAGAGTCAGCGTGGGCGAGGCTGACGTCAGGGCCTCTCCTGAGAGGGAGAGCTTTGCCCTCACCTCCCAACACCAATCTGCACCAGAATCCACCCTGGAGATTGTCTTGCCTTCCTACTTAATGGGGAAGGAAGGTGAGGTTCTGGAAAGTTTGGGGGCTTGTGCAAAGTCAGGCATGGGGTTGCACGCAGAGCCGGGATAGGTCTCCTCTTGCCTGCCTTTTTCTGCAGGGGGCTGGACGGAGTGCAAGAAGGGCTGGAAACCTACTGCGTGTGGGGTGGTGCTGTGTTCCTCATATACAAACTTTCTCACATTTCGCCTTGGGGAATATTTTGGTGTGGGGAAGCTAGAAAATCTCAAGGTAAGAGGAGGCAGCCTGAAAGTATAATGGCCACGTCTCAGCTGCCGTAAAGACTTTGGAGTTTGGAACTGCAGCAGCACGTGAAAGCCAGTCGTTAAGTGACAGCCACAGCCTTCACCCTTCTTAAACAGGGTGCTGTATTTAGTGGGATGAAATACCTTCTGTGTCCATATTGAATTGAAATGTTTGAAAGAGGTTTGGGAATCTCTTTATAAAACTGAATTTGTAATTTTGTGTTGCTGTCTTCGTAGCTGAGGAAGCAGGCCCATCTTAGGTAAGTTCACAGCCAGGAAAAGAGTTGGAGCTAGAAGTCCTGCCTCTTGAGCCCTACTTTATTGTTAGTGCCGTCAAGTCGATTCTGACTACTAGCGACCCTATGGACAGCAGAGTGGACCCTGCCTGGTCTTTCTTTGCCATCCTCTGAGCTTCTGGTGCTCTATCAGACAATGCTCTGCTGCTGTTCATAGGGCACATTTTTCAGAAGTGGGCGGCAGCTCCTTCTTCCTGGTCTGTCTGGGTCTGGAAGCTCCGCTGAAACCTGTCCACCATGGGTGACCCTGCTGGTATTTGAAATACTGGTGGCATAGCTGTCAGCATCACAGCAACACACAGCTGCCACAGTACGGCAACTGAGCGATGGGTGGTATGGTTCCCTAACCTGGGCCATGGCGATCAGAGCGCCAAACCTTAACTGCTCGACCACCTGGGCTGGCTTGATCCCTACACCACTGTATTATTCTCACACTAATGTGGTGACGGTTTTATTGAGCCCCTCCTCAGTTTCAAGGTACTATGTAGAGGTGAGGGGGGTATGCAAAGAAATAGGGAACTTCTCAGAGCATCCAATCCAAATGGTGTAAGATAAATGGAAGAGTGGCTTGTGTTGTCACACAGGTCTGGTATAGAAGACTGTTATTAAGGTTCCATGACTCAAGTCACACGTGTAGGGCATGCCAAGATGTTGCCTTGTCCTAATTCAAAACTTACTCTTCTGATTTATTTTTTCCATTGTGTTTTCTAACTCACTTTCATTAGAATTTATCAGTGTGTTGTAGTTTTCTTACCTTGTCTGTCTTCTCCACCTGAGTCTGTCGAGACAAGATGTCTTTTTCCAGCCTTAGCCCTTAGCACCCAGCCCTGGGGCCTGACTCACCCTGTGTACTTCACTTGATGCGTTCTTGAATGGATACATATATTTTCATATTCTGTAGATCCGAAGTAGCTATTTGGAGCAGAGACCATTTCCAACCAGAAATGGGAAATTGAGAATTTTATTTTAAGGCCAAGCCCAGGAAGATTTTCTGAATGAATTGATGTTTGAAAAGCTGCAGCAGGTTGTCTCCAAAGGGGATAGACTGGATGGTGTTGCCATAATTAGTGCTCTGGCCAGAAATCAAAGTCTCCTGTCTATTTTATGAGACCTACAAGATGCAGCCCAGAGAAATAAACATTGTTGTGTCCCTGGGCTTTATATATAAAGATCATTCGGGCAGGGCAAGTCCAGGTCCATATGGTAGGCTAAATAATGAGGAGTTGGGACTGCAGTGGGAGAGAGCCATTGTCAGGCACTTGTTGGTGATGTGTGTGTTCTTGCACACATTGCAATAGTGCGTTCACTGTCATGGTGAGTTAGTGTGTGTTGTGTTGAGACACGTGCCGTGGTGCAGGGGTGTATCTGACGCTGTGCCCTGCCTTCATGTCTCTTGTCTCTGGTGTCACTGTCCTGGGCATCTGCACTGTAAAGTCTCCTTTGGTTGCAGTAGTTGCTTGTGATTTATCTGTACATGTTACAGAGATGTCGCTTTCAAGGGAGGGCAGAACTTTCAGTTTCTGGTGAGAAGCCAGGCTGCCTCTGGAATGTGATCATTTGATGCTGATGCCACCACTGCTTCTATAGCCCACATTCTCGCTTCCATCCATGTAGATGCTGCTCTGGGAGTTCAGGCTAGTTAAGATCAAATGTGATGCCTCCAGAATGGGACTGGGAGCCCCTGGCACCCCCTCCCTTGCTGTTGTTTCCTATAGAAAATTCTTTTTGACAAGTGCATTTTTAGGTGGCAGACATCTTCTCAAGAAGGTATCTGTGTTGTATGCCAAGAAATGCCTTGAATTTAAAGATTGTCAGGGTGGTCCACTGGAAAGAGTATGCCATTTGGAGTCAGACAAAACCAGGAGTGAATTTGGGTCCTGCCTGCCCTTTCCTAGCCATGCAAGTGTGTGTTTCAGCCATGCCAGGCTTTATCTGTCCACTGGAGTAATAACACGTCCCTCATAGGCTTTCTTGGCCCATAGTAAGTGCACAGCAGATGTTACTAAAAAAATATTAATATGTGAACTCTGAATTTTAAACCAAGAAAAACCCTTTTATTGTCTTGTGAGCTTTCTTACATAGGTTTTGTATTGTCCATTGCAGCTTCCAAATACCTTTACTATTAAGACCAACTATTTGTTTTGCATATATGAAAAATAAAATTTTCATCACATATTTACTAAATAAGTGGATGTTTTTAAGTCTTCCAAATTTTTTTTTTAATGTGAAGCTTGAAAGGCAACTTGTGGGTTTGAATCAAAATACCCCTGTTCAGCAGCTGGAACAGGTGTGTCAGCAGCTTTTGGAAATCTTATTTCTACTGAGTCACTAGCTGAAAAGCTTGCCAGACCAGGGAACAGGCTGACCTTTTATTGTGGAATGAGAGCTTTTTGCCCTTGTAAGCAGAATCTCATCTTTATGCCTGGTCTCTACTCCACTGTCCCAAAGACGGTCCTTCTGTCCGGTCACGTAGTTGGCCCAGAGGGTTTCAGTGCCTAAGTGTGTGCCCCGTGCCCTGCATCAGGTGCTCCAGATGGACTTCACATTCCCCAGCGAGAGGAAGGGTTAGATGGCAGGGGAAGGGGGATATTCGGCAACACTGTTAAAGAGGAGGTGACAGTGCTTAACTTGAATTAGATCAGGGGACGAAGGAGAGGCCGTGAGGCAGGGAGAGGGAGACTGTGCTGAAGGATTGGGGCTTGTTCCAGGCATCTCTTACTATGTAAGCAACTACCCCAAAACTTCATGGCTTAAAACAGCAACCATCTTATTTATTGCATGATTCTGTGGGCCAGGAATTTGGGCAGTGCTCAGCCAGACACTGTGCTTCTGTTCCACTTGATATCAACTGCGGTTACTTGTCAGCTGAATGATGGGCTGATCTGGAGGGTCCAAGACAGCTTCACCCACACAGCTGGTGCCTTAGTGGGTGGTTGGAAGGCTGGGCTCAGCTGGGACTGCCAACTGGACCACCTCTCTGTGGCCTCCCCTCATGGTGGGTCCCAGGTTTCTTACATGGCAGCTCAAGGCTCCCAGGAGACCCAGGTGGAAGCTGCAAGTCTTTTTACACCTGGCTTTGGAAGTCTCAGAATGTCACTTCTTCTACGTCGAAGCAGGTCACTAAGGCTAGCCCAGGTTTAGGGAGAGGAGAATTAGATTCACTTCTCGGTAGGAGAAGTAATGGGAATTTGTGGCCATCTTTAATCTACCACACTGTGGTCCTTGATAGGAGAGCCATTGGGAAGACTTTAAGGAGGAAAGGTTGGTTGGGGTGGTGGGTGCATGACATGTGACCAAATGTACTTTTAGATTCGGAGGCAAAGATCAAATGATAGTGGAGTGGTGAGTTGGCAGGTGTTGGAGGTGGGACAGTGGGTATGGAGTACTCTTTCAAGATTCTTGGCTGTGAGAAGATGGGAATGGAAGTGGAGGCTCAGAGTGAGGCTCAGGGTTGGAGGGGTTTGCTTGTTTTTGCTTTGCTTGTTTGTTTTGAAGATGGGTGAGGTCACCAATGACCCACTCTTTTCCAAATCATGGTTGTGCATTCTTGTTCTGCTAATGGCTTCTTAACACTGTTGAAATTCTCTCTTCTCTTGTCTTTGGTGATATAACCTTCTGCTGGCTTAGTTGCAACTAAGAAGGGTTATTTCATTGAATGATTATATTTCCCAGGGTCTGTCCTTCTTTCCTTTGTTATTCTGCATCTTTTTCTTGAGCAGTCTCATTTACTCGCATGATTGTAAGCGTTATACCTGTATGGTGAAGGCACTCAAGTCCATAACTTTCCTCACCTCCTCCATGTCTCCCCCTGTAATTCCTGTTCCTCTTTCTAATAGTGCCATCACCTTGGCCTAGGCCAGAAGCCTATGTGACATTCCCTTTCTCTGTCCCTCACTCTGTGCAGCCAGACAGGTCACCAAGTACTATTGCTTTTTTTCCTTTAAAATCAAGGTTCTCAACTGTGGCTACAAGCAAGCATCACCTGCACCTGTGGAACTTTTAAAACATGCACACCTGGAGCGCTGTCCCAGAACTGCTGAACCAGACTCTCTTGAGACTTAGGCATGCATATTTTTATAAAGCTTCCTTGGTAATTTTAATGTTCACCTGGCATTGAAAACAACTCTCTAAATCTTTTGTCTTAACCCTCCAACTCATTTCTGCCATTGCTGCTTTGGTTTAGGCTGTTATAGTTTTCTGTAGCTATCGTAACAAATTGCTGCAAACGTGGTTGGTGGATTAAAACAGCAGAATTTATTCTCGCACAGTTCTGGAGCCCTCCGCTCTGGAATCACGGTGTCAGCTGGGCTCCGGCGGCCCCAGGGGAGGAAGCTTCCTTGTCCGTTCCTGCTTCTGGTGGCTCCAGGCATTCCTCGGCTGTGATTGTCTGCTTCCTGTCTCGGCCTCCATCTTCACATGGTTGTCTCCTCTCTCTCCCTGTGTGTCTTTTATTATGAAGACACTTGTCATTGGGTTTAGGGCCCCCCAGGGATGCAGGATGATCTCATCTCCAGATCCCTAACTACATTTGCAAAGACCCTTTTTCCAAATAAGGTCACATTCAGAGGTTCTGAGACATGGACATATCTTTTGGGAGGCCACCATCCAACCTGCTACATTCCGCCTGTGGTTAGGGTAGTTCTCCCTTCTGATCATCCTGACTCTACCCTGTGGGTCCATCCTGCGCTGTGCTGCCCCTGCGATTACTTGATAGCCAGTCGCGTTAGTCCTTTGCTTAAATCTTACCAGCTCCTGATTCTCCTTAGAGGAAAAAGCCTCACCCCTTCCCGTGGAGTTCCAGGCTGTTGTTCTCTGGCCCCTCCTGCCTTTTACCCTTCCTGCCCACTGCTTCTCCTGAACTTTATGCTCTCACATACTGAACTGCCACGTTCCTCCTGGCCTTTGTGCATACTGTTGCCCTATATTCCCCATTTAGTATTGTTCAGATTTCAAGACAGTTCAAGCAGTGCCTCCTCCGTGAAGCCTTCTCTAATGCCTCTTTGCGTATGCTTTGTGGGACTAGTGCGTCTTGTTGCGTAGTGTTTTATCACACTTGTCTTTGTGCTTTTCCCTACTTTTAAGAGAGCGCCGAAGACAGGGACGCTGATCATCATCAGTGTAGCTCTAGTGCTTGGCATTATAAATGTTGAATGAATGACCATGTAGCTTAACCGCATTAGAACCGTGTCTCATCATGGCACTGGTTTTTCCACTGTTCCCTTAATTATTTCTGGTAGAATTTCCAATGATCATCATCTCGATTTACTAAGTAAGTAGGCAGTCTGTAAGTCTACTGGCATATTATTTGCTTAACATGCAATATCTGTGCATCTTTGCTCAGGCAATTTAAATTAAAATGTTTCTTCATATGTTAAGGCTCACATTCCTGGTTTTTGTGTTTTTCCCTTTATGTTAGGTATGACTTTGGGGTTAAGCAGCAGAAACTAACCTGACTTAGCTGAAACTAAAACAGATTTCATGAACAGGGGTCAGAGTACCTCTGGGCCAACAGAAGCCCTTAAGGATCCTCTTCCCATGGCTTCTTGTTGCTTGTCTCTGTTCACCTGCTTCATTCCTCACTCCTCTGCTGCTCTGTCACATAACAGACTGTGACATCCCCATAGCCCCTGCGCTTACATTTTACAGCTCCAGCCATCCGCAGAGACTGGCTGGTTGTCTCTCAGTCCCAGTTTCCTGTTTTCCGGGATGAGAATGTCATTGGCCATCTTGGCCAGATGTCCACCTCTGGCCATTCAGCTCCAGGGTGGTGGTGGGGACGCTGGCCTGGCCATTTCATTTGAATATGGTTCTGGGGCTCACTGAAGGGAGTTAGGGGATGGATTCCTGAGAAGGGAGGGTTGTTGTGGGCAGATCCCTAAAAAGCCTCTGCCACACTCTTACGAGGGTAGAGCCTGTTGACCAGCAGTGTACGGTTGAGAGAAAGGTGCAGCAGAGAGCAGGGAAACGTGGGGGAGGAAGCCTTGCTGGATCTTGTACCAGTTGCCTCCAGGCCACAGTGGTAAAAATGTTCCTCTGAATTGTTTAAAGTCCTGGCTTTAATTGAGGCACATATGTTTCTCTTAATGCAGAATGTTCATCTTGATTTAAGTGATATGGAAATATATTAAAACAAAGTGAGTTTGTAGTGATTGTTTACTCATGGATACCTTCATTATAGTACGATCACAAATACGTTTAAGAAAATAATGTATGTTCTTCTGATCTTGCCTCAGAAAAAGGAGAGGAATAGACTTGAAAGAAATTATCTCTGTATTCTAGAGACATTTTTATGTAGCTGAGGTTAAAAACACAGCAGGAATAACTTCTGGAGATAATTCAAATCCACTGTCATGTTGTATCTACCGAATTGTAAAACAAGCTCAGAAAGCCCTTTTATTCTGACTTTTGATGTCCTCGCTGGGCTCAGGTCCCCTTGCCATTCTGGCTACCGTGCTCTTCTGGGCGTGACTGGACAAGTGGCAAAGGCAAGATTTTAGGAGAGAGGCGGGCCCCCTGGTGTGCTGCCCCTGACTCCGAGTGACTTAAGTGATTCCTTCCCCTTCCTGGGTTCTCTTCTTGGAAAGAACTTCTGCCATGGGGGAGGAGGAGCATAGTCACGTCAGTGTGGCAATGTGAGACAGCGGGCAGAGCATCCAGAGTTAGAACGTGCAGTTGAAAACAGAAGCGCTACCTGTGATCCTGTGTTTCTTTTAAACACTCATATTAGCTTAAGGCATTCATGTAGGAAATCCACTTAAGGACGTTCTGTGTTTCTAGGTGAGTTTTTAAGTTATTTGACAGTTTGTGGACTAAAACTCATCTTTTTCAGTTTTGGGCCTTTTCATGAGAAATCTTCTTGTACAGTCATATTTTATGTTTAATTTTTGCAAGTTATTTTTTGCTAACCTGACAGTGTAGGGTTCAAATAGAAATGGGAATGAATGTAGAGAATTCAGAACTTTCAAGAATGCAAGTAACTTAATTTGGTCTTCTTACAAATAAAGATTTTACACTAACGTGATTTGAGAATGAGAGATGAGGTTTGATGAGCATACTGTTTTCTAACTAGTTCATTTAAAAATATTTCTCAAGTGTTTCTCTGGGGTCCATTAGAATGACGCCGGGTGAATTGAGCCAGCACTAAGACAGCCCCTGCCGAATTCTCATTTGCTTATTTATACTCTGTCTCTTTCTAAAAGATTGGAGTGGTCTGACTTTATGGAATAGGCAGCCTGTAATTACATTCTAGATCGCCCTTAAATTACGTTTCTGGGAGTGATTGGAATGTCATTACAGCAGAAGTCTGCTCTGCAGCCTGTTCCTTTTGTGGGGTGTCTATTTAGTGGGCAATTCTTTATGACCATTCCTGTCTCTTCTCTTATTCATCTCACTTTTACTCTTAAAACTTTTAAAATCTGCAAATAAATGAACTCTTTCATCTCCATGTATAGGTACAACGGTGCTTTACCTAATGGAGACAGAGGCCGGAGGAAAAGCAGATTCGCTCTCTATAAGCGGCCGAAGGCTAATGGAGTCAAACCCAGCACGGTCCACGTGATTTCCACACCGCAGGCCTCCAAGGTAGGCGGCTCCTGCGAGTTGGGAGGGGCTTGGCAGGTGCTGACTCGTGGCTGTTCGTTGTTATTCCTTGTCCTTTCAGTCTTATTTCTCTGTAGGACAGTTTCTCAGCCATTTGTGGTCAGATAATTCTTTGCTGTGAAGAGCTGTCCTATGCATCGTAATATGTTTAGAGCATTCCAGGCTTTGACCCGCTACATAGGAGTAGCACCCCCCTCAACTGCCAACTGAAAATGTCTCCAGACGTTTCACGTTTCCAAATGTCCCCTGGGGGTGAGGTGGGCAAACCGTCTCCTCCCCCTACCTGTGACGGATGTAGTGGAACCAGCATATGTCAATTTAGAATAGTTGTGGTTGAAAGAGAAATGATTTTCTTTATCCTAAGGATAGTTTTTATATTAAATCTTGCTGTAAACTTCATTAGGGTTTGTTATTTTCCTTCTATTAATTGAGTAGTAGGTGTTTTCACATAATCTACATGTACACGGAATTGAATTTGTGTCATTATTAGAAAGATTGGAAGTGAACAGAGCTAAGTGCTGTAAGAAGTCTACTATTCATATTTCCTCTCGTTTGAAGTGCATACAATGTTAATTTTTATGATTACTTCTTTCGTTTTCTGATATGTGAGGGGAAGACCTGAGTTTCCATTCTGGTTGATATATTCTACCTATTAGATTTATGACAGTTTTTCTTTTAATTAAATAAGTTCTTTAATGTGTAACATAGTTTCCTTTTCTATAAAATAATTGTATTTACCTGAAGTATTTCATGTGGGGCGCTGTCTGTGCATGTTTATTTATCATAATGGGTTCGGACCATCTGGAATAAATAAGAGACTTGATTCCCATTTTTACTGAAAAGCTGTGGTTCAAAGGGAAATGAATAGGTTCATTAAAGCCATATGGTATTTATATGTAGTCTTAGAAACAGATCACCTTTGTTAATGTTTTTATTAAAAAAGCTCCTGTGTTGTTTCTGAAGTAGTGCCATGAAAAACGTTTGCTAGAATGTACCAGTTAAGATTGTCTTGTTTTGGTGAGAGAATGGTTAGATCAGAAAATATCAAACACTAAGGAAACAGGAAAGATTAACATCTAGCGGCCAAGTTTTTGGCTAGAGAAAGGGAAATAAAGTGAAAGTTTTAGGAAGGGAAGGACACTTTGTGGGGAAAACAGAGGAAGTCCGCCTCACAAAGATTCTGAGAGGAGGAGGAAGTGGAATAGCGGCAGAATCTTGGAAGGTCAAGGAAGTGTGAGAAGCATTTCATAGCCCAAAAGTAGCTGGTGGAGAAGGAGACCAAGGCAAATGTTTTTCAGCTTCTGATGAGTGACAGAAATATTCTGATGTTATAGACGTGGTCTTTGTAATTTTGTCTCTGTGCTGGCATTTATGTTTCCTGCCTCTGGCTCTGCACCTTTTTACATTTACCTTTTTTTATCTTAGATTTTATGTTAATACAATGGCTTCAGCTATTTAAAAATTTTTTATAGAAATCTGTGACTACTCAGGCTTTACGTTATGATAGAATATGAAATATAACTAGAATATGAAATATATCTTCCAGTAGCTACTATTGGAAGATCAGTGACTCTTCCTTATTTATCACCCACCTCCGTCGGCTCCGCTTTTAGCTTTTTATGTTTTACCTTTATACCTAGATTTTACCTGAAGTTATTTAGATTGTAAATCTTTTGGTAGTTGTCTGTCTAAATCTGTTTAAAAATATCACCCGCTGTACTAGTAGTAGGGAAGATTGGGCTTTGGTCTTACAACCTGGGAAAAATACAGCCTCAGGGCCTCAGTTTCCTCATTGATAAAATGAATGAGTTGGCTGTGGGCAGGAGCCATGTGGAATGAGGTAAGATACTTTGGTTATAAGCAACAGAAATGATTCTGTCTTTAAAAGAAACCAAAATGGGGCTCAGCCTGGTGGTGTAGTGGCTGGGTTCCCATGCTCTGCTTCAGCGGCCTGGGGTTCATGGGTTCAGATCCTGGGCACACACCTACACACCCCTCATCAAGCCATGCTCTGGCAGCGTCACATATACACAGTAGAGGAGGGTTCACACAGATGTTGGCTCAGTGACGATCTGCCTCAAGCAAAAAGAGGAAGCTTGGCAACAGATGTTAGCTCAGGGCCAATCTTCTCCACTAAAAAAAAAAAAAAAAGCAAAAATGGAGAAACTGTTAAAGGTTTGGGTAGGAACAGCTCTCGGAATTAGGAGAAGTTGAGTAACCAGGTTTTGTGAGAGAGGAGAACTGGAGTATCAAAAGGCGTTAACATGGAAATTTTTTTAAGGGTGTTGTAAAGTGACTTGGCTCCAACTACCTTCTATAGGATTTTAAATTTTCAGGAAAGAGAATCGGACAGACCTAGCCTGGGTCAGTCAACCATGACCGAGAGAGATGAGTAGACCAGGCATATTTATTATGAGCTGATCAACTACCCCGTTGCCTTTCCCTTAGGCATCTTCCTCATCTTGGTACCTGTACACTGACGGCCTTGTACGTAGTATTCCGCCTACCTGAACCCAGCACCTTAGTCACAAATGCCTCACTCCTTCTTTTCTCTCTCAAACTCCCATCCCTGGTCTGCCTTGCCCTGCCATTCCTGCTTCAGCTGCTCTGTTGGCCCCTTAGACAGTCTCATATGTTTAACCTTTTCTTCAAATTTTCCTCCTACTGCATCACCTTGACTGAATCCTGGTTTTTTACTGATACGCTGTTTTTCCCATTTCTTCCAGTTCATAGAACAAGAAATTGTTTCGTTCCGTTTCCTTTTCAGTCTCTTCTTTTTAACCCTACATTAATTTAAGCTGCCTCTTCCCCTGCGTCTCTTGACCTCGCTCACCTACAGTTCTCCCTTCTGCGTATTTCAGTGACTCAGTATATAGCCCAGTCTCTCTCTCTCCCAACCCGTTAAACCATACGTTGGTGTCCATGGTTCTCAGTGCTGTAACACTTTCAATTTTGGAGACTCACTTCTGTTCCACTTTTCCCACTGATAATAGCCCACTGTCACTTCAAAGTGACCCTACTCTCCAGTTCTTTCTACTTGTGTATGCATGTACATACTTATCTCATCTAGACATCGAGCCCATTAGCCTGTCCCTATTTGCTGTGGTTTTTAGCCCACGTGGCTTTTCCAGTTGTGTGTTGACTTCACCCCAGATTCTCTTTTTCTGGTACCTTTTGACACCCTTCTTTGTGATCCCTGGCTTTGGGCCCTTTCCAGGCCCTGCTGGATTGTTTTTCTTGTCTTCCTTCTTGCTCACCCCATTTCCCATCAGAATACCAGAGTATGTGGTGGTTCTTGGCAAAAGTTGTTTGACCTGACTCAGCCGTGGTTTGTCTGCTCTGAAATTTCTGATTCTGCAGTATTGGTAATGAAAGGGTTATCTTTGATTGGAGTCGTAAAAACGAGACCTAGCTGGGTGGGTGTGGTTACCATTGTTAGAATTTGAGTGCTTGGCCTTTCGACTGTGTTATTTCTTCCCTCTGCCCCACAGTCTGGGGGCAGACCAAGGAGTACCCCTTTGCTGATGGTAGTGGCAGCTGGGAAATGGGACCCCTGGGTCTGCCATGCATGCCAGTGTCCAAGCTAAGTCAGATGAGGATTGCAAGTATGTGCTGCTGTTGTGTAATCTTTATTTGGGTACATATTTGCTCTTGGAATAGTAATACTCAAAGGTATTTCTCCTGTTATATAATGTTTAAACAAAATCTAAAGTCCTCTTGTACTTTTGGCAGTTCTGGTACCTAGACATAGGGCAGTTAGCAATTTATTCACCCATTCGTTTATTCAACAAGTATTTATCCAGCGCTTTTTTATGGCCAGGCATCATGCTAGGTATTAGATATACTGCAGCAAACAAAAGATGTCTGCATGGAGCTAATCATCTAGTGACTGGTTAAGTAATCGATAAGTAATCATGTGAGTACATATGTAACTGCGCATTGTGAAAAGCACAGTGAAGGAAAAGAATAAGGTGCTGTGGGAAAAGGGGCTGCAGAGTTTAGATTGGGTAGACAGAGAAGGATCTCTGGGGCAGTGGCTCGTGAGCTGCGAGCTGAAAGGTAAAGAGGAATTAGCCAGGAGAGCAGAGTTCGGGAGCTCCTGTGGTCCTGGTTGGAGAATTTGGATTTTTTTCTAAGGACAAACACTGAAGGGTGTTAAGCAGAGGGAGTGGCATAATATGACTGAGAATTTAAGTTGATTTATGTTTGTTCATTTACTTTTTAACTATGTAGCGCAACTATTTTACTATTACTTAACCAGTGAATAGTATGGTGGTGGTGATGGTGCCTGATAGGTGGATATTTTGCTGGTCACATGGTTTAACTTTAGCAACATTTCTGTGGAAAACTCATCATGATTTTTCCTTCTTAGATTGTGCTTCATTGAAATCTCCTTTTTTGGGTATTTTTACTTTTAAACAGTAACTGAAGATTACTTTGTCCCAGTTGGCATATTTCAGAATGGAAAATATCAGTGGTCTTAGAGTGACACTTTAGAGAAAAATTGGGACTATTTCATCTGATTGTTAGAACCAGGACTTGCTGTTGGTTCTACCGGTTGATGAGATATTGAAACTCTTCCTTATTGGTCAATTAATAATGTAATTGTAACTGTGAGAAGTGGTAAAACTAATATAGATTTCAGTGTAAACTCATTAGTTCAAGCTAATTTTGTAGGCTGTAGTGGGGTCTACTTTTAAAGCACTGAGTGTCTGCCTGTTTGTCCAGCGTGGTTCTTGGTAGCGATGGGTTGCATATCTCCACTGCACATTCATTATGAAGCTGCAGCCTCTGTGCTTTCAGAGAATCATCTGTTTATCATTATCCTCAGACTGTGTAATTGCTGCAGCTTTTAAACAGTTGAGTTTTGAATAGTTTTTACTTTGGTTTCTTTCATGTTGTTGTACTATAATTCTTGGGTTAGTAGTATCTGGTGTTTTGATATTTATTACTTCAAGAATTAATTTTATTGTTATAAATGAAGAGGCAACAAAGTTTGGATAAGTTTTGTCCTTTTAGATATCATAAACTTGAATATTCTGAATCTGTCAGAGAATTAAAAAAATGAAATATTAGTAATAAACTACAGCCCAGAATATACAAACCTAAAACAACATGTATTTCTAGAATGAAACACAACTTGATTATTTTAATAAAAAACGTGAACATGAACAACCTAAGTTTGCACCTCAAGGAACTAGAAAATGAAGAACAAACTTAAGCCCAAAATTAGTAGAAGGAAGAAAACAACAAAGATCAGAGCAGAAATAAACGCAATAGAGACAAAAAGACAAGAAAAAAAATCAATGAAACAGCTGGTTTTTTGAAAAGATAAATAAAATAAACAGATTTTTGCTGCATGCACTGGGAAAAAAAGAGAGAGAACTCAAAATTAGAAATGAAAGAGGAGGGGCCAGCCCAGTGGCACAGCGGTTAAGTGCACACGTCTGCTTCGGTGGCCTGGGGTTTGCCACTTCGTATCCCAGGTGCGGACATGGCATCTCTTGGTAAGCCATGTTGTGGTAGGCATCCCACATATAAAGTAGAGGAAGATGGGCACAGATGTTAGCTCAGGGCCAGTCTTTGTCAGCAAAAAGAGGAGGATTGGCAGCAGATGTTAGCTCAGGGCTGATCTTCCTCAAAAAAAAAAAAAAAAAAAAAAGAAATGAAAGAGGAGACGGTACAACAGATACCACAGAAATCCAGTGCATCATAAGAAACTACTATGAACAATTATATGCCAGCAAATTGGTCAGCCTATAAGAAATGGATAAATTCCTAGAAACATACAAGCTACCAAGACTGAATCATGAAGAAATAGAAAATCTGAACAGACCACTTACTAGTAAAGAGAGTAAATTAATCATCAAAAACCTCCTAACAAACAAAAGTGCAGGACCAGGTGACTTCACTGGTGAATTCTACCAAACACTTAAAGAAGAATTAATACTAATCCTTCTCAAATTCCAAAAAAGTGAAGAGGCAGGAGCACTTCCAGCTTATTTTATGAGCCCAGCATTACCCTGATACCAAAACCAGTGAAGGACACTACAAGAAAAGAAAATTACATGAGATTCTCCCTGATGAACATAGATGCAAAAATGCTCAACAAAATGTTAACAAACCAAATTCAACAGTACATTAAAAGGATCATACACCATGACCAAGTGGGATTAATTCCTGGCATACAGGATGGTTCACCATCTGCAAATCAATCAATTTGTACCACATTAACAATAAAAATCATAAGAGTGTCTCAATAGATGGAGAAAAAGCATTTGGCACAATTCAGCATCCATTTATGATAAAAACTCTCAACAAATTGGGACAGAGGGAATGTACCTCAACATAATAAAGGCCATATATGAAGAGCCCACAGCTAACATCATAATCAACAGTGAATCAGCTGTGAAAAACTGAAAGCTTTCCTCTAAGCTCAGGAACAAGACTCTGGCCACTTTTCTTTACTGTAGGAGTGGAAGTCCTAGTCAGAGCAGTTAGGCAAGAAAAGGAAATAAAAGGCATTCAGATTGGAAAGAAAGAAGTAAAACTGTCTCTGTTTGCATATGGCGTGATATTGTATATAGAAAACCATAAAGAGTCCATCAAAAAATTGTTAGAACTAATAAATGAATTCAGTAAAGTTGCAGGATACAAAGTCGGTAACAAACTATCAGAAAGAGAAATTAAGAAATCAATCCCATTTACAATTACATCCAAAAGAATAAAATACCTAGGAATAAATTTAACCAAGGAGGTGAAAGACCTATACACTGAAAACTGTAAGACATTGTTGAGAGAAGTTGAAGAAGACACAAATAAATTAAAAGATATTCTGTGCTCATGGATTGGAAGAATTAATACTGTTAAAATGTCTGTACTACCCAAACAATCTACAAATTCGATGCAATCCCTATCAAAATTCCATAGCATTTTTCGTGCAAATATAACAAACAATCCTAAAATTCGTGTGGAACTACACAAGACACCCCCCTCCCTGCAATATCCAAAGCAATCTTAAGAAAAAACAACAAAGCTAGAGGCATCATGCTTCTTGATTTCAAACTATATTACAAAGCTATAGTAATCGAAACGGTATAGTATTCACATAAAAACAGACACATGGATTAATGGAACAGATCAGAGAACCCAGAAATAAACCCATACACATATGGTCAATTATAAAGAAGCCAAGAATACTCAATGGGGGAAAAATAGTCTCTTCAATAAATGGTGTTAGAAAAACTGGACAGCTACCTGCAAATGAATGAAACTGAACCCCTATCTTATGCCATACACAGAAACCAACTCAAAATGCATTAAAGATTTGAATGTAAGACTTGAAACTGCAAAATTCCTAGGATAAAACATAGGGCATAAGTTCCTTCACATCGGTCATGGCAATAATTTCTTGGATTTCACACCAAAAGCAAAGTCATAAAAAGCAAAAATAAATAAGTGGGACTACATGAAACTAAAAGCCTTCTGCACAGCAAAGAAAACTATCAACAAAATGAAAAGGCAACGTACAGAATGGGAGAAATAGTTGCACATCATATATCTGATAAGGGGTTTCATATCCGAAATATATAAAGAACTCATACAACTCAATAGCAAAAAACAATCTGATTAAAAAATGGGCAAAGCATCTGAAATAGATGTTTTTCCAAAGGAGATATCCAAATGGCTAACAGGTACATAAGGTGTTCAGCATCACTAATCATCAGGAAAATGCAAATCAAAACCACAATGAGAGACCACCTCACGCCTGTTAGAATGGGTGTTATCATAAAGACCAGAGATAAGTGTGGATGAGGATGTGGAGAAAAGGGAACCTTGTGCACTGTTGGTAGGAATGTAAGTTGGTGCAGCCGCTATGGGAACAATATGCAGGTTCTTCAGAAATTAAAAATAGAACTAACATATGATCCAGCAATCCCATTTCGGGATATATATCCAAAGGAAATGAAAACATGGTCTGGAAGAGATATCTGCACCCACATGTTCATTGCCCCATTGTTCACAATGGGAACAACCTAAATGTCAGTCAGTGGTTGAATGAATAAAGATGTGGTGTTTATGTACATACAATAGAACATTGTTCAGCCATGAGAAAGAAGGACATCCTACCATTTAAGACAACGTGGATGGACCTTGAGGGCATTATGCTAAGTGAAATAAGTCAGATAGAAAAAGATAAATATTGTATATCACTTATGTGTAGAATCTAAAAAGCTGAACTCATAGAAACACAGACTGGAATGGATAGTTACCAAGGGCCAAGTGATGGGGGAAATGGGGAGACGTTGGTCAAAGTGTATAATCCTCCAGTTATAATTTGAATAAGTTCTGGGGATCTAATGTACAGCATGGTGATTATAGTTAATAATATTGTTTTATATAATTGAAAGTTGCTAAGAGAGTAGATTTTAAATGTTCTCACTACAATGAAGAAATGATAATTGTGATGTGATGAAAGTGTCAGCTAAGACTATGGTGGTAATCACTTTGCAATTCTAAGTGTATCAAATCATCATATTGTACTCCTTAAATTTACACGGTGTGATATGTCAAATGTATCTCAGTAAAGCTGGAAAAAGTATAAACATAAATCACTTTTCAAAAAAACTGAAATAATTACTTCCAGAAACATTTATCAAAGAGTATTACTAAAGCAAAAGGAAAGATATTTATGAAATACTAACACAATATATTGTATAGTTTAAAATAATTTTCTGACTTAAAGTGTTTATTAAGACTTCGAAAAATAGTTTTTATATTGTGTATCATGGCAGTTTAGAGTTATGGTCCTGATTGTTGCAAAACATATCTATTGAGATGAGAAGACAGCCTTTTGGAAAACTTAGAAATCAGGGGAGGAAAATTTCAGTCATTATTGACAAAGCTCCAGCCATGTCACATAGCAGTGGTTTAAGAATTTGCTTAAAATGCAATATTCAAGTCTTTGAAGATAGGTGATGGGTTTTGTTGATTTTGTGGAGCTGGAAGGAACAACATCTGAAATATATTAAACTTTATTGTCACACAGAAGAAAAATGGTTTCAGTGAAAAATATTGACATGAAAACCTTATGTATTTTGTGCAGATGGTGCAAGTATAGTGCTAGGGAAAAAAAGTCTCAGCTGAAATTCTAGAAAAACTTTTGGATATTTTCATTTGATGCTGTCTTTTTGTATTTAGTTATCTCTGGATGATGTCATAAAAGAGAAAAACCAAGTAAAGCACTTAATATTTTTTCCTGATATTTTTATACTTATATCAAATAAATACCGGAGAGTTAAATAACATATCTGAGAACTTGGAATTGAAGTAATGAAGGATGGGCAGTGTGTGGTATTATTGATGCAAACTCCATTTGGAAATCATATAAAAACTTGGATATTCACTTTAATACAAATTGTGAGGTAGCATTTGGACAATTAAATTTTTTAGTGATTTGACGTTATTACATGCTATTCTAACTATTCTTTTTTGGTTTTAGGAGAAAGAAAATTTTCAATTATTAAAATGGATAGATTTATTTGACAAATAATAGGTGATAGAACATATAAAACCAAATGCAGGAAACTGTGCTAGAGAAGCAGAGAATATTAGAGAAACAAACAAATTTGAAATAAAGCAAAATATTGCAAGAGAAAAACTGTTAAATTATTCAGCAACGTTATGTGAAAATACACTTATTTGATGACAAATCTGAAGAATCGATTAACTTTTAATAACACCCTTTTAATTTATTGACTCTTGGAATTAGGCCAGTTGATGTTTTCAAAGCACCATAGATTGAAGGTGAGCAAAATTTTACAAAATTAAGCTAGACAATTGAATATGACAGTCCCATAAGTGATTTTCATGGCATAGGTGGTAATGGAAATAGTGAATATAAAAATCTCAATGTTATTAGGGTTGGAAGAAAACTGAATTTAATTGATGTTAGTTCAGCAGAAGATAAAGATTTACCGTGAACAATATTATGTTACAGGAAAATCTCTGTATATCAAGACTGAATTCACCAGTTCTTTTCCATTCAGTGGGGGAAGTAAGTGAAAGAGTTTGGTTTGTTATATTAAATCATAGCTCAGACATTGCTTAGCTTGTGACAGATACATCAAATAAAGGATCACATCAGTAATTTCTAACAGTTAACACATGACTTTGAGATTACTAGTATGATTTGATGAATGATTGATGCTCTAACTTGCATCACTTGGATACAGTTTTATACTATCTGTAGTTCATATTATTTAGAGAATAAATGGAAATGTTTTAAAATTTTTGATTTATATACTTAATTCTTACCAGAATTAAGTATATAAATTGTTAAATATTATCACTCTTAATATGAATAATTTTTATAAATATATATGTGATTAGTTGATTATCTCATTTTATGTTTTATATAGTGTGAGTTTTAGCATCAAGAATTGATTATTTACTACATTTCTGTAAGTTTTATAAATCAATACTTTTATGATCTTCTAAAGTTTTTGATAGTTTTGCCATTGGAAATAGTGTAAGTTTAGTAATTTGTGAGCTGTTCTTTTCCTGTCTTATTTTTCGGTTTAGCTTTGACTTCTGTTCACAAGGTTAGCAACAGTAGGCTTTCCTGTTTAAGTACGTTTTCTTTTAAATCACCTAAATGAAACGTTGAGATTTTTGTGGCCACGGTTAAGCTCAGCAGCTTGACTTGTACTGGTTACAGATCTGAAACAGCCTAATTCCTTATACCATTTCTCTGTTCAGATGTGTGTGAGAGTCTGTAAGGTAGGTTTTAAGATATTTTATAGTATTTTTAAAATTAGCATTTGAAGTGTGATTCACAGTGCCTACTCTGAATTATTCCAGAAAGTTGAAGAATTGATTCAGAGTATCACGTCTTTCTTAGTTTCTGCAATTAACATAGTTTGACACTATTTTTTTTTTTTTAAGATTTTTTTTTTTTTAATCTTTTCCTTTTTCTCCCCAAAGCCCCCCTGGTACATAGTTGTATATTCTTGGTTGTGGGTCCTTCTAGTTGTGGTATGTGGGACGCCGCCTCAGCGTGGTTTGATGAGCAGTGTCATGTCCGCGCCCAGGATTCGAACCAACGAAACACTGGGCCGCCTGCAGCAGAGCGCGCGAACTTAACCACTCAGCCACGGGGCCAGCCCCTGACACTAACTATTTTTAGTTTCTCTTACTCTTTTTCTAGCATATATACTTTCATTGTTTCAAGCACTAACAGCAAATGGGTTTTTTCTGTACGGAATAATCACAAGGTCACTGCCACCATCTTTTCTATTCACTGATAGTTAATCTAAATCTCTGCCTTGTGGTGTGGGCAGAATTATTCATTGTTTTCTAGCAAAAGAGACATTTATGTCTTCTTTTCTGTATTTACGATGTGATTGGCAGAATAATGGACCCCCGGAGATGCCCACACCTTAATCTCTGGGACCTATGAGTATGTTACCTCACCTAGAAGAAGGGACTTGCAGATTGTATTAAGGTCATGGAACTTAAACTAGGGAGATTCCCTTGGACTGTTGGGGTGGGCCCAATGTAATCACGAGGGTCTATAAAAGCAGAAGAGGGAGGTAGAAGACTCAGAGATGTGAGGGAAGAGGGGGCAGGAGAGTTTGAAGCCTGAGCAGGACTCAACCTGCAGTCCTGTCTCTGAAGATGGAAGAAGGGGACTATGAGCCAAGGAATGTGAGCAGCCTGTGGAAGCTGAGCACAAGTCTGGCAGACAGCTACAAGGAAATAGGAACCTCCGTCCTATTGTCGCATGGAACTCTATTCTGCCAGCAGCCTGAATGTCCCTGGAGACAGATTCTTCTCTAGAGCCTCATAAAGGAACACAGCTCTGCAGTCCATTGATTTCGACCTTGTGAGACTTGGGCAGAGAACCAGCCAAGCCTAAGGATCAACAGATACATGAGAACCTAAATTTCTGTTGTTTGTAGCTGCTAAGTTTTATGGTAGCTTTTTACAGCAGCAAGAAAACTTATATATACTATTTTATGGGAAATTAAATACAAAGTGCCTTGTATTACTGAGCACTCTCGACCTTGTGTTAGGGGAAACCGAAGGATGGGAAGCCATCAAAGAACTGGGAGGCAAGGAAAGAGGTTTTTGTTTCTTTTCTTCTTTTAATTCTTTTGGATCTAGAGTGTTGGAGCAGGAAAACTTGACTCTAGCACTCAGTAACTTAATTATCAGTGTAATTATCTGCATTGTCAGCATATAATAATTATACTATTGACTTTGTGTATTAGTTGGAAAAATCATAATTAATTTGTGTTGTCCTTAAACCACAATTTTATTAAAGAGTTGCTTTTAACATGTCAGTGTGGGAGAATAATGACTCTGACTCTTAGATCTGTCCTGTGTTTTCGTGGAGGAAGAGAATCTTTTGCTGCAACTTATCTTTTTCAAAACATGAAACATGAAAGTTGGAAGGAACTTTGTTCAGATGGACTCCTCATTTTCACGTGAGGGAGTTGAAGAAGTTCGGAGAAGCCAGTGAGTAGTCTCAGGGCACAAAGCCAGGTGTGGCACCCAGGACCCGGGAAGATCGGTCCGTTGCTGCGGGGAGCAGGTGGAAAGTGCTCTAAGGGACAGGAACCAGGCTAGATTCTGCTCCTGATTCGCCCACCTCCCAGGAGTGTGACCTGGAAAAGTCCATCTCTTTCCAAACTCGGGTTGCTGTAATGATAAAATAAACGAATATGATATTTATTAGTAAAAATGGAAATTGCTTTGTCAACCTAAAGATTATTAGCACTGTTAGGATAAGCTCTCCAGTCTGAAATCAGGTACTGTGGAGAGAACCTTTTCTACAAGAGGAAGAGTGATGGAGGCTTGAAATTAAACAGCTGGTTTGTGTGCACTGGTAGTTATGACAGCAAGTAGAGAAAGGTACATCAGGGTAACTTCTGTGCGGCTGAGAAGAAGTCATAGCCATCAGGGAGAGTCATAGGCTTACCATTGACTGACTTGAATTGCTCTGGCCTGTTTTCTTACACCTTTGCCTTTCACATTAAAGTGCGTGATTGACCTTATCTTTCGTGAGAAAGTACTTCAGCCTCTGTGAAGTCCCGTGCTGCTGAGTGAGCCACAAGGATACCTACTTAGAAGCTCTTTATTGATCACGCTCATGTCACAGGTGAGGCACGAGTGAGTGGCCTCAGGAACCTTTGGTGTTGTCTTACTAAAGTTAGAGTTAATGGAGCTGAGGGGGGCCTGGGCGCAGGAGCTCTCAGGTGGATAGCTCAGCATCCTGCTTCTGCCGCCAGGGGAGCCCTGCAGGACCATCCCTCTCTTCTCTGCGGTCCGGCCCGACATTCAAGCGCAAGTTCCTCAGGTGGCCCTGTTTTCGCTCGCCTCCACACCTTAGGTGTTCTCATTTCTTAGCATGTGTTCCAGCCTCGTATACTACCCTGTCCTCCCTCCATCCTCTGAAACACAGCCCGCATGTCATTTCCCCTGGAAACTCCGCCCGAGACTCCTCACTTCCAGCCTCAGCGAGAAGTCCTTTTGTGAACTCCTGAAGTTCAGAGCATGTCTACATGTCTCCCCAGCGGTGCTGATGCTGCATTAGTTGTTGGCCTGCTGTCTTGTCATGCTGGGCTGCAAGCTCCTCAAAAGCAGGGGCTGCCTTTCATGTCTGCATTCCCCCTGCCCAGCACGGTTTGTCAAATGAGTAACCGGATGGAGTGACCTGCCTTGTTCATGTGCTGGGACAGCGGTGGTCCTAATGGGTCAATAACTACTGTGTTGGTAATCTGCAAACCCACAGGCACGTCTTATGTACATGTCTGCTTTTTTTTCTTTGTGATCTCAGGAGTCACTTATTTGTTATTGAGAGTTTTAAGAAAAAATAATTGTCTTCTAAATTATGAAAATGACAATTGAATGAAAGTATGGGCTTTGGAGTTTAGACTTCCTGAGTTCTTAATTTCCCCCATTTACTAGCTATAGACTCTTGGGCAAAATACTTTTCTCTGGCTCACTTCCCACTTTATGAAACAGCGATTTGTGTCAGTCAGTATGGGCCAGGTTATCCTGCAGTAACAAACAACTCCCCAATCTCAGTGGGTTTACAATAGCACAGCATATTCATTAGTCACATTTCATGTCCATCGTGGATTGGCATGGAGGTTGTGTTCATCATGGAAATTCAGGGACGCAGATGGATGGTGCATCTTGACCTGTATTTCAGAGATCATGGAGGGAGATAAGAGGGAGAGTACAACTCTTAAACCTTCTACTTGGAAGTGACGTGTTTGCATTTCAGTGGCTAAAGCAAGTCTCGTGGCTGAGTTCAAAGGTTGGGGATGCATAATCCCTTTGTAGGGAGGACCATCAAATATTTGTGAATAGAAGTACCATCTGCCTCCAGGTAGTGACTTATGAAGGGAAACGCTTGGAACATGTCGTATGCCTACTGCGTGCTAGTGATTGGTTAATGTTAGCTAATATTGTTAGTGATTAGTTTCTCTGGAAATTATTAATTATCTAAGAAGTTATAAAGAGGCTCAGGATATGATGAAACCTAGCATCCATACTTAATTATTGGCAGTTGGATTACATAAAAGACTTTTCTTTAAAATGCACTGAGAGATTAAAAATGAAAACTGCAGCTTGATTCAAATATACGTTTCCTCTGTAAACTTTACAATTTAAATGTATCATTTCCTTTAGATCATAGCAGTGACAGTTTAATAATGAATAGTTTCTGAATTATTGAACCCGCTGACTTTGAAAATCAGTGTATTTCCTCAGTGGAAAAGTACTTCCCAATTAGAACATTTTGATAATGCATTCTTGTGAAAATGCATCTGGCCTGAATCAGTTTTAGTTCCTTGCGCATTCCTCAGACTGCCAAGGTTAGTTTCATTCTTTGCTTTTTGAACAAAGGAGTAGTTTTATATTTACAACGTAGAGTTAAACCTTTGTTTTACATGAATAGTTAGATGAAAAACTTTAAAAAAGTTTTGTTTAGTAGTGCCTGCTTGAAATTGTTAATATGAATATTGGTGATTTTTCCCCTTGGCATTTAAAAAAATCATTTTTCTTATTTTACTCTGCAACCTAGTATCATAAATCCAAGAACACCATTTTTTAAACTTGTAAATACCATAACATCTGTTTTATGAGCTTAGTTGAACTTATGTTGTTAAGTTTGGTTCCTTTAAAATGCGAAAGAATGGGAATTCTGGTAAACAGATTTTACTTAACATTTTTTATTTTAAGACGACTTTCTTTAATGTACACAAATCGTAAGTGTAGAGTTTGATGGATTTTCCTGAAGTGAACACACCCATTTAAACACAGATCGAGAAATGGCATTGCCAGTAGCCCAAAGGCCCCCTTGCTCACCCTCCCAGTTACTGGCCCCCGCCGGCAGTAACCAGGTAACCACCATACATGAATTGTCTCTGTTTTTGTTCTTTATGTAAATTGGATCTCTAGTATGCACACTTTCATTTTTGATTTCTTTCATTTAGCACTATATTTGTGAGTGAAATACTCCACGTTGGATATAATAATAGTTCATTGCTTTGTAGTGTTCTGTTGTGTGAATATTCGTTCTATCATCTGATATGCTTTAAAGTTTTAATCACAGCGAAACCTCAGTTAGGGTTTTGTAAATTATCAAAGGTACTTTTAAAAGTTAGCCGTTTTTCTTTAGGATCTGAAATCAAAGTAAGTGGAAGTCGGTAATAGCTGCCAACATTCACATTTATAGCTTGCAGCAACTTAAAACCCAGCGACTTGTGCAACAAGTAAAAGGTGTATCCTCACTTAGAAAACTGGTTAGCCTGCTAAACAGTAATGATTTTACAGAATTGAGTCTTTGGGGGAAGAACTCTAATTTTATACTAAACTTTGAATTTTATGGTGTATTTTCTTGTCCTGAAAACCTTATACCTGTGTTACAGCTGTTACAACCTGCATACCAAATTTCCCTCAGTTTTCACGTATGTGAAACAGGGCTGCGGCCTGACAAAGAGGCAGGAAGAACTCAAACTCGAGGTCGGATGGACGAGCCTGACTGGATCGTGGCTGCTGTCTGTCGGCCCTGTGATAGGACAAGCCACAGAGCCCCTCTGGGTCCCGGCCGGCTCAAGAGTGCTGTGAGGGTCAGACAGTGGACAGGACACATGCCTCCCGGCCCGTGAGGCGCTCAGGAAGTCGTCACCGCTCCCTCGGTACCCAGCAGGGAAGTTAGAAAGATGGGGTGGAATCATATGGTCTTTTGAAAGCCGCTCTCTGCTCCTCCAGTGTGGCAGTTTTTGCTCAGCATAAACTGAACCACCTACGTAAACATAATCAGGGAATTGAAAAGACTTTAGAATGATTCCCTTTTCAAGTGCCATGGAGGTTCATTCTCATTGGCTGTGTAGTTGGAGTTGAGTATTTAAAAATGTAAGCACATCCTTCATATTTAATTCCTTAATTACACACCAAAAAAATAGCATCCTCAAAACTTTATTCTGGAAGTTGAGTGACTGTCCCCAGATGCCCCCTCCCTGTGAGATCTCTGTGTTCTGGTGTCACACCCTCTCCCTTGCATTAGGCTTGTCCCAGCGAGTCTCTGTTCCCTGCAGACTGTCAGCCCCTCGAGGGTAGACCCTGTGTCTGCTGGCAGGGCCCCTGAGGAGAGCACTCAGTGACTGATGGTGTGAACAACAGTCGGCTGGCATTTTCAGAATTGGTTGCTTCTCAGTTAATTTACATGATTTCATGAAAGCCCAAAGGAGTTTAATGACTTTTGCCCTGAGACAGATGAAAGCTTTTCTCAGAATATACGTATTTTTAGCATTGTCGATAGTCAAATTGTTGAAATGTTTTCTTCTTATTTGTGAAAATTAATGTTTAGCTGATACCTGAATGGAATCCTCAAGTGGGAAAATAAAGTGTGGCAGGCTGGTAGCAGTGAGGCACGTGAGGTGGGGGTGGGTGGAGGCGGGGTAGTGGGCTTCCAGCAACGGAGGCCTTAGCTCTGCTGTTGGAGTGTTGACTGGGGTGGGCGTGCCGGGAAGGAGAAGGCCGCAGAAGTTCAGTGGTAACATTAGGCTCAGGTTGTCTGCAGCCCCTGGAAGAAGGGCCCTTATTTGAGGGGTGTTGCTAGTACCCATGAGGAGCTGCTTTTGGTCCTTGTCCCCCTTCTGTGCCTGTGGGGTTAGGTGAGACAACATGAATTCCTCTAGTGCCGTCACCACCCCACTAGAATCTTCAAAATTTGGCAACCCAAACTAATTTTGAGGACTTTTCTACTTGAGGTATGATACAAAATCAATTTTGTAAAAAAGTTTTGACTCTGGTTGCTACCTTTGTTTTGTTTTCTTTGGAATATAACACTTTTATTTAATGGGAAGGTATTTTTGTTTGTCTTTGAAAAATTGAATAAAGCTTTTAGTGCCAATTTACTGAATTTCTTTCACTTGGTCTTTTATTACACGAGTGTGTTTCTATGTTGTATGTTTCTTGTTCTTCATTATTCCCTGCACTGAGTCACTGAACAGTGATGAGGGAAGGGAAGGTTGTTAAGATGTGTAGCAAGATTATCTTAGATCAGGGATTCTCAGCCTTGGCACTGCTGACAGTTTGGCCAGGTCATTCTTTGTTGGAGGCAGTGCTGTACGCTGTAGGATGTTTAGCAGCATCCATTAGTACCCCCGTCCCCAGTTATGACAACCAAAACTCTCTTCACACAAAGTTGAATGTCCTCTGGGGGTGGGGCAGGATGACCCTAGTCGAGGACCACTGATTTAGACTCGTCAGCTCCAGGCAGTGTGGAATCCGGTTCAGAGTGCAGGATCCCAAGCACTCCCAGCTCTTCGGCCAAGTGACAATCACTCTGTCCCTCAGTTTTCTTATCTCTCAAATGATGGAAAATAGTATTATTCAACTCATAGGTTGGAAGAAGTGAGTTAATGCATGTAAAGTTTTTAACTTTTAGAATGGTGCCTGGCACGTTGTAAATTCTCAGTGAATGTTACCCATGATGATTATTACTGCTTGCAAGAATATTGGGTATCATATTCCATGCCTACTGCATCTTACATGCTTACATATTACACTTACATATTATTACTGCTTGTAAGAATATTCAGTATCATATTACATCTCTCCTTCCTTCTGTTGCTGCTTCTTTTTTCACCATGTCACAGAATGGAGACCGAAGGGGAAATCATCATTGAGAGAGTTTTTCAGCAAATTAATCTTCATTTGTTGTTTATTTTTTCTAGTTTTACTGAGAAATAACTGACCTATCACTGTATAAACTTAAGGCGTACAACATGATAGTTTGATTTACATATATTGTGAAATGGTCACCATGGTAGGTTCAGCTAACATCCATCTTCTCATATAGATACAATAAAAAGAAAAGAAAGAAGATAAAAGAAAAAAAATTTTTTCCTTGTGATAACAACTTTTAGGGTGAACTCTCTTAATAGCTTTCCTATATATCCTACAGCAGCGTTGGCTATGGTCGTCACGCTGTGTGTTACACCCCTCGTACTTATTTATCTTGTAACTGGAAGTTTGTACCTTTTGACCACCTTCCTCCAGTTCCCTGACCCTCCTCCTCTGGTGACCACAAGTTTGATCTATCTTTCTATGAGGTTGTTTTTTGTTTTTTATTTTTTAGATTCCACATGTAAGTGAGATCATACAGTATTTATGTTTCTCTGTCTGACTTCACTTAACATAATGCCTTCAAGGTCTATCCATGTTGTTGCAAATGGAAGAATTTCCTTGTTTTTATGGCCGAATGATATTCCACTGTGTGTATATACCACATCTTCTTTATCCATTCATTTATCAGTGAACGTTTAGGTTGTTTCCATGTCTTCGCTGTTGTAAATGATGCTGCTCTGAACATGGGAGTGCAGATATCTTTTCAAGTTAGTGTTTTCATTTCCTTTGGCTGTATTCCCAGAAGTAGAATTGCTGGATCATATGGTAGTTCTATTTTTAATTTTTTGAGGAACCTCTGTTCTGTCACAGTGGCTATACCAATTTACATCCCCACCAGCAGTGCACAAGGGTTCCCTTTCTCCACATCCTCACCAGCATTTGTTATCTCTTGTAATTTTGATGATAGCCATTCTAACAGATTTGAAAGGATATCTCATTGTGGTTTTAATTTGCATTTCCCTAAGGACTAGTGATGTTAATTTTCATGTTTAAAAGCCGCATTGCTGCCTGCTCTGGCAGGCAGCATGAATTGATCTCAGACTCTTCTGACAAGTTCCCTTTCCTCTAGTGATTGGGAGCTGCTTAGCAGAAACCATTGCTTGAAGTCAGGCTTTGTGGAGATAGAGGGGGCATGCTTTACAAGTGGACTTTGGATATGGGGTTAATCTGTCTTTGCCCTGCATTAGGAAGGGCTGCTCTCAGCTCTGGTCGCAGTCTCGGAGCCTCTCTCTTTGCTGGGTTGGAGGCACATTTAAGACCTTCTGTCCCCAGCCCAGGACAGAGAATGGCGAGAGACTTCTGGATGGGAGTATGGCCTGGAAGGAATGCTGATTTTCTCTACTACCCTAGTCAGTTGAAGCTCCCTTTTTCTTAAATTTCTCCCATTATCTACTCTGACAGGGACAGATACATTTGCCAAAGCCTTGATTGTGGCAGGGGTTGCTAATTTCATAGAATAAAACAGCAGCGTTGGCAAGGGTGTCAGGTGTGGCTTGGGTTTAAGTAGGGGGAGAAGGAGAAGCAGTAGCAGAGATTTTGTGGAGGAGAAACAATTTCTCTAAAATCTGAGACTGGAAAGGGCGGAGGTGAAGCAGTTGCAGACAGGCATGTAGTCGTACATAGCAGAAGAGGCTGGAAATAATTTACGTCAGCAAAGTGTCTCTTCTGCTGATGTGTGCAGCTGGATTGCACTCAGTTTATAGGTTAAAAAAAATCCATATGAGTTAATCCCAATTATGTTAATGACACGTATTCTTTTAACATTTTATTGAGTTTCTGCCTCTTAAAACACTTTTGATACAGAATAGGAATTTTCAGTCTAGAAAAATATTTTAAGTTAATTTGAGATTTTAGAATGTAAGTCAGCTTCCTTTTTTATCAAGTAAAGGAGTGTATAATTTGCCCCCAGTTAGGACACCATTTTTCTATACTATTACATTAGGAAGATTCTAGTTCCATCTGGTCACTTTTTCCAGTACAAAACTGAGGCCTGGGGTCACAGGCTATTTTTAGGATTGCTTGGTTGCCTTGAGCCTAAGGCTCTTAATTCTGTAGTTTTGTTGTTGTTGAATTCTTAATTTGGTTTGAGGATTTGATGAAAGTCTTTTACCACCTTGTCCTTTTTTATTAAAATAGTCATTGTTGGTAGGAAGTGACATCAGCATTATGGCGGAGTGAGCTCTTCCCCGAACTCCCCCTTCTAAAGTAGAACCAGATCAGAGTGTGCCCCTCCTCCTGCCCGGCACTCCAGCCCTCTGATCGCCCAGAGCCCCAGGCAGAGAGAGAGGCAACATCTGGGAAAGGTGTGCAGGTCTCTGTGATTGCTCAGAGTGCCCCTCAGAGAGAGAGGCAGTGTCTGGGAAAGGCGTGCAAGTCTCTGTGATTGTTCAGAGCGCCCCTCAGAGAGAGAGGCGGTGTCTGGGAACGGCACGCAGGTCTCCATGATCACCCAGAGTGCACTGCGGAGAGGGAGGAAGGGGCTGGGAAAGATGTGCAGGTATGAGAAGGCACCGCTTACCCTGCCCGGCGCTCCAGCTCCTTGCTCACCCAGAGTGCAGTGAGGAGAGGGAGGTCGGGGTGGGAAAGGTGTGCAGGTGTAAGAAGGCATCCTTCCCCCACCCAGCACTCCCACCCTGCGATTGCCCAGAACTCTACACAGAGAGAAAAGCAGAGACTTGGGGAAGCTCAGGTGGAAGAAAGCACCCCTCTCCCTGCCTGGCACCCCAGATCAAACATTGGTTAGAGCGTCACACAGAAAAGAAGTCAGTGGCTAGAATGGGGGAGCTCTGGGTCATGCAGGGCCCAGAATACACAGTGCCTTATCCCTACCCAGTGAAGGCAGGTGGACACTGCAACCAGATAATAACTATGTGGAGGCAAAAATACATGCCATAAAGCAGTATGAAAAAGTATATTAAATCTCCAGACTAGAAGGAGAGTAACAAGTACCCAGAAACCAACCCTGAAGAGACAGAAATTCATAACCTGCATGACAAAGAATTAAAAATAGCTATCATAAAAAAACTCAAGTTACAGGAAAACACAGAGAGACAAATCAACAAATTCAGGAGCTTATTCACAGAAGAGATTGAAACTGTAAAGAAGAACCAGTCAGAATTGTGGGAGATGAAGAACACAATGGGTGACATAAACAAAAATCTGGACTCAGTGAACAGCAGAGCTGACAATATGGAGGACTGAATTAGCAGTTTAGAAGATAGTAATGTAGCAATACTTCAGATGGAGGAGAAGAGAGAACTAAGACTAAAAAGAAATGAAGAAACTCTCAGAGGAGTATCTGACTCAGTTAGGAAGTGCAACATAAGGATTATAGGTGTTCAAGAGGGGGAAGAGAAGGAGAATGGAGCAGAAAGCTTGTTCAAAGAAATAATAGTGGAGAACTTCCCAAACCTGGAGAAAGAGCCAGAAATACAAGTGAACGAAGCCAGTAGTTCCCTTGCAGCAAGGCATATAGTGGTAAAGCTGGCAAAAGTCAATGACAAAGAAAAAATACTAAGGGCAGCAAGGCAGAAGAAAATAACCTACAAAGGAACCCCTATCAGGCTTTCAGCAGATTTCTCAGCAGAAACCTTACAGGCTAGGAGAGAGTGGAATGATATATTCAAAATCCTGAAAGACAGAAACTTTCAGCCAAGAATACTCTATCCAGCAAAATTATCCTTCAGATATAGCGGAGAAATAAAAACTTTCACAGATAAACAAAAGCTGGAGGTTCATTGCCACAAGACCCCACCCTACAAGAAATCCTCAAGAATGCCCTCATACCTGAAAAAAAAAAAAAATAGGAAGAGGGCTACAAAGCCCTGAGCAAGGAGATGAATAGGTAGGCAGTAATCAGAAAATGGCAGCTCTTTGTCAGATCAGGTTGGTAAACACTTCACTTTAACATTAAAGATAAAGAGAAGGAAAACCCCAAAGTAACAAAAGTCTCATCATTTTAACCACAAACTCACAACACAAGATGGAATAAGATATGACATAAATAGAAGAGGAAGAGGAAAAGGATGGAATCAGCATCGTCTAAGGAAATAAGAGTCTATCAGAAAATGGACTATCTCATCTATGAGATTTTTTATACAAACCTAATGGTAACCACTAGACAAACAATTGGAACAGAGACATATATGATAAACAAAGGAGAAAATGAAGAAAAATCACCATAAAAAACTACCTAACCACATTGGTAGTCTGAAGTACATGGGATGAGAAACAAAGGAAATGCAGAAGAACCGGGAAACGAGCGATAAGATGGCAGTATTAAGCCCTCATATATCAATAATCACTTTAAATGTAAATGGACTGAGTTCTCCAATCAAAAGATGCAGAGTGGCAGGATGGATTAAAAAACAAGACCCAACAATATGCTGCCTCCAGGAAACACATCTCAGCTCCAAAGACAATCACAGGCTCAGAGTAAAGGGGTGGAAGACAATACTCCAAGCTAATAATGAACAAAAGAAAGCAGGTGTTGCCATACTTATATCAGACAAAGTAGACTTCAAGATCAAATAGGTAATGAGAAACAAAGATGGACAGTATATAATGTTAAAAGGGACACTCTACCAACAAGACGTAACACTTATAAACATATATGCACATAACACAGGAGCACCAAAGTAGATTAAGTAACTATTAACAAACCTAAAAGGAGATATTAACAATAACATGATAATAGTAGGGGACCTCAATACCCCACTTAGGTCAATGGGTAGATCATCCAGACAAAGTCAACAAGGAAATAGTGGAATTAAATGAAAAACTAGACTAGATGGATATGTAGAACATGCCATTAAAAAACAGCAGAAAATACATTCTTCTCAAGCGCACATGGAACATTCTCAAGGATAGACCATCTATTGGGAAACAAGGTAAACCTCAATAAATTTATGAAAATTGAAATCATATCTACTATCTTCTCTGACCATAATGCTATGAAACTAGAAATCAACTACAAGAAAAAAGCTGGGAAAGGAATGAAAATGTGGAGACTAAACAACATGCTACTGAACAACCAATGGATCATTGAAGAAATAAAGGGAGAAATCAAAAAATGTCTGGAGACAAATGAGAATGAGAACACACCATACCAACTCATATGGGAGGCAGCAAAAGCGGTGCTAACAAGGAAATTTATAGCAATACAGGCCTATGTTAACAAACAAGAAAAAGCTCAAATAAGCAATCTTAAACTACATCCAAGAGAATTAGAAAAAAAGAACAAACAGAACCCAAACTCAGCAGAAGGAGGGAAGTAATAAAAATTAGAGCAGAATTAAATGAAATTGAAACAAAAAAGACTGTAGAAAGGATCAATGAAACAAGGAGCTGGTTCTTTGCCAGGATAAACAAAATTGACAAACCCTTAGCCAGACTCAGTAAGAAAAAAAGAAGGATCAAATAAATAAACTTAGAAATGAGAGAGGAGAAATTATAACAGATACCACAGAAATATAAAAGCTTGTAGGAGAATACTATGAAAAACTATATAATATGCCAACAAACTGGACAATGTTGAAGAAATGGATAAATTCTTAGACTCTTACAACCTCCCAAAACTGAATCAAGAAGAAACAGAGAACCTGAATAGACCAATCACAAGTAAAGAGATTGAAACAGTAATAAGAAACCTCCCCAAAAAATAAAAGTCCAGGACCAGAGGGCTTCTCTGGACAATTCTACCAAACATTCAAAGAAGATTTATTACCTATCCTTCTCAAACTATTCCAAAAAGTTGAGTAAGATGGAAAAATTCGTAACACATTCCACAAAGCCAACATCACCATGATACCAAAGCCAGACAAGGACAAAACAAAGGCGTTATAGGCAATATCACTGATGAACATAGATGCAAAAATCCTCAACAGAATACTGGCAGATCAAATAACAGCAATATATTAAAAAGATCGTACACCATGATCAAGTGGGATTCATACCAGGGACACGGGGATAGTTCAACATCTACAAATCTATCAACATGATACACCACATTAACAAAATGAGGAACAAAAGTTATATCATAATCTCAATAGATGCAGAGAAAGCATTTGACAAGATCCAACATCCATTCATGGGAAAAACTCTCAATAAAATGGTTATAGAAGGAAAGTACCTAAACATAATAAAGGCCACATATGACAAACCCACAGCCAACGTCATACTCAAAGGGGAAAAACTGAATACCATCCCTCTGAGAACAGGAACAAGACAAGTGTACCCACTATCACCACTCTTATTCAACATAGTACTAGAGGTTTTAGCCAGAGAAATTAGGCAAGAGAAAGGAATAAAAGGAACCCAAATAGGCAATGAAGAAGTGACTCTCTTGCTGTTTGCAGATTAGATGATTTTATATATAGAAAACTCTAAAGAATCCATTGGAAAATTATTAGAAATAATCAACAACTACAGCAAAGTTGTAGGATACAAAAATCAACTTAAAAATCAGTGTATACTCCAGTAACAAACTAACAGAATGAGAACTCAAGAATACAATCCCATTTACAATCACAACAAAAAGAATAAAACATCTAGGAATAAATTTAACCAAGGAAGTAAAAGACCTATACAAGGAAAACTATAAGAGATTACTGAAAGAAATCGATAATGACATAAAGAAATGGAAAGATATTCCATGCATGTGGATTGGAAGAATAAACTTAGTTAAAATGTTCGTACTACCTAAACTATCTAGAGATTGAATGCAATCCCAATCAGAATCCCAATAACATTCTTCACAGAAATAGAACAGAGAATCTTAAAATTCATATGGGGCAACAAAACACCCTGAATAGCCAAAGCAATCCTGAGAAAAAAGAACAAAGCTGTTGGCATCGTGGTCCTGGACTTCAAAATATATTGCAAAGCCATAGTAATCAAAACAGCATGGTAATGGTACAAAAACAGGTGCACAGGGCAATGGAACAGAATTGAAAGCCCAGAAATAAAACCACACATCTACAGACAGCTGATCTTCAACAAAGGAGCCAAAAACATAGAATGGAGAAATGAAAGCCTCTTCAATAAATGGTACTGGGGAAACTGGACAGCCACATGCAAAAGAATGAAAGTAGACCACTATCTTTTTCCACACACAAAAATAGACTCAAAATGGACCAAAGACTTGAAGGTAAGACCCGAAACCATAAAACTTCCGAAAGAAAAAATAGGCAGTATATTCTTTGGCATCAGCCTTAGAAGGATCTTTTTGAATACATTGTCTACTCAGGCAAGGAAAACAAAAGAAAAGGTAAACAAGTGGGACTTCATCAGACTAAAGAGCTTCTGGAAGGCAAAAGAAACCAGTATCAAAAAGGAAAAACAACTCACCAACTGGGAGAAAATATTTGCAAATCATATATCTGACAAGGGGTTAATCTCCAGAATATATGAAGAACTCATAGAACTGAACTACAAAAAACAACCCAATAAAAAAATAGGCAGAGGATATGAATGGACATTTTTCCAGAGGTGGAATATAGATGACAAATAGGCACATGAAAAGGTGCTCAACATCTCTGATCATCAGGGAAGTGCAAATAAAACGACAGTTAGATATCACCTTACGTCCATTAGAACGGCTATAATAACGAAGACAAAAGATAACAAATGTTGGAGAGGTTGTGGAGAAAAGGGGACCCTCATTCACTGCTGGTGAGAATGTAAACTGGCGCAGCCACTATGGAAAATAGTATGGAGATTTCTCAAAAAATTAAAAATAGAAATACCATAATATCCTGCCATCCCACTATTGGGTATTTATCCAAAGAACTTGAAATCAACAATACAAAGAGATTTATGCACCCCTATGTCCATTGCAGTATTATTCACAATAGCCAAAAATGTGGAAGCAACCAAAGTGCCCATCAACTGATGAATGGATAAAGAAGATGTGGTATATATATACAGTGGAATACTACTCAGCCATAAAAAAAGGCAAAATCGTCCCATTTGCAACCACATGCATGGACCTTGAGGGTATTATGTTGAGCGAAATAAGCCAGACAGAGAAGGACAAACACTGCATGATTTCACTTACTTGTGGAACATGAACAAACTTACGGACAAAGAGAACAGTTTAGCGGTTACCAGGGGCATGGGGGGTGGGCACAAGGGGTGAAAGGGCACGCTTATATGGTGTCTGACAAGTAATAATGTACAACTGAAATTTCACAATGTTACAAACTATTATAACCACAATAAAAAAATAAATTGAAAAAATAAAAAAAAATAACAGTTTCTGAACTTTGTGGAGTCTTTTGTGGTAAAAAAAAACATTTACAATAACACAACTGAGTGTAAGATATTTTTATTGTGTGGAATGTGGAGCACCGACTGTGAGCGTTTTCCGGTGTCTCTGCCTCTCTCCCTGCCAGGACAGTACCTCTGCTCTGGTCCTAAGCAGATGCTTCCCGCCTTCCGACTCTCTGCTGAACTTTCTGTCTTTGCTTGTAGTACCATCACCACCTACTCCTAGTCTACATGAGAACCTTGGTATCATGCTTAACTTCTGCTTTCCCCTGATATCTGGGCACCACCCCGCATCGTGACCCCCAGATCCTGCAGAATCTGCGTCTACCCGACCCCTTACTCCCCTCCTCCCCATCTCCATTGGCGGTCCCTTCTGTCAGCATTTGTGGTAGTTCTTGAATGGAGGATGGATGAAGCCCAAATAGTTTTCCCTTCACTCCAGGCCATAGTCGCTTCATGCCTGTTGGATGCCACATAAGTGCTCAGATGCCTTTAAGGTAGCATGCAGCTGTCTCCTGCATCCTGCTGTTCTGCTCACTGCATCACTTCACCCACTTGGCACCTGGACTCCTTCTCCGTCATACACAAGATAAGGCCCCAGGCCCAGAGAACAGAACAGAATGAAGTCTTTCCCAGAGCGACCCCATACCTTTCCAGCAACCTTTTCTCCACCAGAGCTGCTTTCTCTCATTTAGAGCTCAGTCAGTGGGAATTGTATGGGATGAACACATTTAAGATCTTGTCTTTTACGTATGTGAAAATAAGGACGGAGAGTTGGTCCTGGGATTAGAATCCAAGGGCCAGCTGTGTGACATTCAGAAGTCTCTGCACTCACTGTATGCAGGGATGGCCCTGAAGAATGCGGGAGAGTTCATTTCTGCTGATGAGAATTAAATCTAAAGCTATAAACTGGATGCTCGTTAATGTAATGTTTTTCCTTGACACCTACAGCTATTTCTACAGCTTTCGGTAAAAATGTTCTCAGGCATCCATGCAGATGGAAAGATGCATGCAAGCCAGAAATAAATAGTCTAGAAAATGAACATTAGTTCCTTTTTGAGATTCCTGGTAACCTTGTAACTGTCCCTGTAAAAGGGACCTCCCCATTAAAAAAAAAAAAACACACCATATTTCTAAAAATCTTGGGGCTCACTCTTCGTGCTATTGACTTATAATGTTGTGTCTTTATGTTTGCTTCTTACCATTGCACATCGCCTCGTTTTCTAGTGAGGATCCTGGGGGTGGAGACACTGTACGGAGCTGTCCTTCCCTTCCTGCGTGGGGCACTCATGGGAGGTGCCGCCCCCTTGTGTCTTCGGTGCACCATGGCGCCATCCGTTTTCGCCTCACAGCTGCTTTGAGGTGGAAGCAGGTTTCAACAGCATCTGTTCATTAAGGCAGTTCTGAAGCTAGTTGGGCATTTTAGTGGCCATAAAACAGAATTATTGTGTGAAAGACCTTTTAGCAATTTAGCTAAAGGCTTAGAGGCAGTGGAGCTATTTTCACTTATGAGAATTGGCACTAATGTAACATGCGGGACACCTTTCCTCTAAATGCCACCACCTTCTGTATTAAAATACTGCAGACCACTCAGCAGAAGAAACTTCCCCATTTGGTTGTTCAACTGTAACTCAGACCCAAAGCCTAGCATAGATTCAGTGCAGTCTCTGTCAAAATTCCAATGGCATTTTTCACAGAAATAGAAAAAGCAATCCTAGAATTTGTATGGAACCACAGAAGACTTTAGATAGCCAAAGCAGTCATGAGAAAGAAGAACAAAGCTGGATGCATCATGCTTTCTGATTTCAAACTATATTACAAAGCTATGGTAATCAAAACAGTATAGTATTGGCATAAAAGCAGACACAGAAAACAGTGGAACAGAATAGAGAGCCCAGAAATAAACCCATACGTATATGGTCAGTTAATTTATAACAAGGGAGCCAAGAATATGCAGTGGAGAAAGGGTAGTCTCTTCAATAAATGGTATTGGGAAAACTGGACAGCCACACGCCAAAGCGTGAAACAGGGCCACGTAGTTCTTGTGCTTCATCTAGGCTGCAGTTGAATCCCTCTGGTGTATTTTTCAGTTCAGTTATTGCATTCTCACTGTGGTCATTCATTCTTCTCCCGAGTTCAGTGAGCATCTTTATGACCAGTACTTTGAATTCTTTATCACGTAGGTTGCTTGTCTATTTCATTGAAGTCTTTTTCTGAGATTTTTGTCTCGTTCTTTCATTTGGAACATATTCCTTTGTTTCCTCGTTTTGTTTGACTCTCTTTGTTTTTTCTATGTGTTAGGCAAAGCAGCCACCTCTCCCAGTCTTGAAGAAATGGCCTTGTGTATGAGATGAACCTTATCGTTCAACTTTGCCCTCGCTCTTGGTTCTCTCTTGAACCTCTGTGGTTGTCTGAGCAGCCTTATTTGTTCTTGATGAACCTTCCCGTTGTTGGGAGTGTGCCAAGACCTGTCAGGGCTCCAAGGGGAAGATCTCACTGGGCACCTAGTTTCAGGTTGACCAGAAGCCAGACCCTCAGGCAGCAGCTTTTACAAGTATGCAAATATGTACAGTCCTGTGGGGCTGCAGTCGTAAACCCTGCTGGAGATCTGGACGTGTCCCCTGGGCGACAGTTGCAACAATCAGGGTTCCAGACGAGTGTATAATAAGCTCCGTTCTGGGAGGTATCCTGGAGCTGTAGCGAGGCCAAGGGAGTGCGCAAGGGTTGTGTCTCCCTGTGTATGTTCTCTGAGTGCCTCTGCGGCCTCTAAATGCATGGCAGACCTGAAGCCTGTCCCTCAGGCTGAAGCTCCAGGCTAAGTAAATAGGCGTTTTTCACAGGCAGACTGGGGGTGTGTTTGCTGCTGTCTGTGCAGTCTCCTGGGGGTGGCAGCCTGCCAAGAACTGTGTTTCTGATTATTACAGTCCGTAGAACCCAAGAACAGAAGCGCTCTTGGCCACCAGGGCCAGGCTGGATCATAGGGCATTCCCTGTGTGGATTGTGCGGGGCAGCTGGAGAGTGTTGGGGCCAGGGCAAGGGAGGGGGAGAATGCCATAACCACATAACCTGCATGCTTGTCTGCTGCAGCCAGGGAGCAGAGGGCGCTGCGGCTGCCTGCCTCCAGCTTCAGCAAGGCCGCGGGATAGTGCTCCTGGACCGCGGTCCTCAGCTGGCCTTAGCGGGGGGGGGGGGGGGGGGGGGGGGGGCGGGCGGGCGGGTGGGTGATGGTGCCACACCCGCACTCCTGAGCTAGCAGGGCAGAGGGAGAGTGCACAGAAATGGAGTGCACCAGCGCCCAGCTATCTGCACCTCTTGCAGGTGGTTTAAGATTCGCAAATGACTATCCTTCACCTACAGGCTAGGCACTTTTCAAACTGCTGCTTTTGCGCTGGGTCCCAGGGTTTGTGAGACCGCCCTTGAGCCCTTTAAGGGGAGATTCTCAGTTCCCTCCAGCCCTTTGTGTCCTTTGGATATAAACCTGGTTGGTTTTCTAAGCTGGATGTTTTGGGGGCTCATCTCTGCAGTGCAGGGCCTAAGGGTTGGGGTGCCTGATGTGGGGCACAAACCTTTTGTTCCTCAGAGAGAAGCTTGGACGTGGGGTACCCTTCCCTATGGTGTGTCACCGTGGCCCAGGTGGAGTTTTTGGTGAGACTGTCTCTCTGCCTCTCCTACCTTCCTCGATGTGGTCCTTTTATCCTTTATTTCAGAGGAGTAGTTCAGCTAGTTTTCAGGGTTTCTTCTGAGGGAATTGTTCAGTATCTAGCTGTAGATTTGGTATGTCCATGGGAGGAGGTGAGTTCAGGTGAGTCCAGGTTCACCATCTTGGACTGCCCCTCAGATGGTCCCCTATCTTATACTGTACACAAAAATCAACTCAAAATGGATTTAAGATTTGAAACCCTAACACTCCTAGAAGAAATGATAGGCAGAAAGCCCCTTGACATTGGTCTTGGCAATGGTTTTTTGGGTTTGACACCAAAACCAAAGGCAACAAAAGCAAAACACAAGTGGGACTACATCAAACTAAAAATCTTTTGCACAGCAGAGAAACCATCAACAAAATGAAAAGGCAACCTACAGAATGGGAGAAAATATTCGCAAACCATATATCTGATAAGGGGCTAATGTCCAAAATATATAAAGATCTCATACAATTCAGTAGCAGAAAACCAAACAATCTGATTAAAAAATGAACAGAAGGTCTGGGCATTTTTCCAAAGAAGACATACAAATGGCCAACAGATACATGAAAAGGTGCTCAGTATCACTAATCATCAGGGTAGTGCAAATCAAAGCCACAGGGAGATACCACCTCACACCTGTTAGAATACATATTATCATAAAGACAAGAGGTAACAAGTGTTGGCAAGGATGTGGAGAAAAGGGAACCCTCGTGCACTGTTTGTGGGAATGTAAACTGGTATAGCCATTATGGAAAATAGTAAGGAGGATCCTCAAAAAATTAAAAATAGAACTACATTATGATCCAGCAATCCCACTTCTGGTATATAGCCAAAGAGTCTCTAAGAGGTATCTGCCATCCCACATTCACTGCAGCATCATTCACAGTAGGCAGGGTAGGGGAGCAACCTAAGTGTCCATCAGTGGACGAATGGTTAAAGATGTGGTGTGTTTATACAGTGGAATATTATTCACCCATAAGAAAGACGGGAATCCTGCTGTTTGCAACAACATGGATGGACCTTGAGGGCATTATGCCGAGTGAAATAAGTCAGAGAAAGACAAATGCTGTAAGATCTCACTTATATGTGGAATCTAAAAAAGCCAAACTCATAGAAACAGAGATTAGAATGGTGGTTACCAGGGCTGGAGAGTCGGGGGGAATGGGGAGATGTTTGTCAAAGCCTGCAAAGTTCCAGTTAGAACATGAAGTAGTTCTGGGAATCTCGTATATAGCATGGTGGTTATAGAAAGTTGCTAAGAGAGTAGATCTTAAATAGTCTCACCACAAAAAAGAAAGTGGTTATTATGTCACATGATGGTGACATAAGAGGTGACATGGTGACATGGAAGTGTTGGCTAATTATATGATGGTAATCATTTTGCAATATGTAAGTATTGAATCAAGATGTTGTACACCTTAAATTTAGACAATGTTATATGTCAATCATATGTCAATAAAGCTGGAGAAAAATGTGAATCAGATGTCAAAAAGCCTAATCTGTCCAGCTGACAGTTTTGGACACCATTCTTAGAGGCTGAGGACCGACACAAGCTGCGGTTTGCACATGCAGTCGTCAGACAGAATGCCAGTGACGCTCCTGCCGGCAGAGCACCATTTCCACAAGTATGTTCCCAGTTGGCAGAATATATCTTTTATTTGACTCCAAAATATCAATTTATGATTACTGGGGGCTAGGCGTGGGGGGGCAACTTTTGATAGAATTAGGCATTTACTTATTTGAATAGAAGAGTAGAATAGAACACAAGAATCCTTAAAATGTTAACTGTGGTTTAAGTACAGTTTCCAGGATTGTAGAGGTTATATTCTATAAATAGAATTAATACCAAGTGAATTTAAAAGCTAGAGAGAAGAAAGAGATTCCTTAGGAGTAATTTCTCTCCTTAAAATAACTGTCTCCTTCCAAAGCATTTTGTTTCTTTTGGTGCAAATTGTAAATCCTGAAACTAATGTGTTTGGCATTCATTTCTGAAGAAAGTGCTTCTGAGTCTATGTTTACTGAGAAATTTGAACCATAGAAAAATTTTAGTCCTTGATATCTTGCTGTCTGGTGATGAGACCATAATTATGTCACTGTCACTGGGCTGGTAATCTTTGCCTTGGAAAATGTATAATCTTCTGCTTCAAACGAACTGTGGATTCATTGCAGATGTGGCTGTCAGGAAAACATCTTCACTTTCCCGCACTCCTGTCTCTCACTGAAGCAGGCTGCCCGCTGCACTGTGATTGTCCACCTTTGCCTGTTTGACAAGGGACCAGTGGAACTACTTTTAAATTATTATTTTCAATCTTCAAAAATGTTTTTCATTTTTGTTTTTAACATTGTCAGTTAATTTTTTCTAATCTGATGGGCTAAAATTGGAATTCCTGTTAATTTCTTGGCATTTATTAAATATCTAATGTTTAAATTCATTGTCTATTTCTAATTGTATTGTTTGATCTTTTTAATTTGTAAGACCTCTGTTACATATATTGCATATATTTTCTCTCCTTTAACTTTGTTCAAGGTGTCTAGTCACGCATTTGAGGTTTTTTAACCTTGAGGTAATCATATCTGGAATTTTTTCACCTATGGTTTGTAAGTTTCCTGTTTGGTTTAAGAAATACTCATATATCTCGAGATTTATATATCTCCTCCTATCTTTTTGAATTCTTTTATGACTTTATGCTTTACGTTTAGATTTTTCTTCCATTTGAACTTTTTTGTTGTTTTTAAATATTGATTGAGCATCTCCCACATGCCAGGCACTGAGCCCTGCATTGGGGTAAGTAAAACAGATATGCTTCCTGCCCTAATGGAGATTACAGTGGCAGAGGCAGGCAATAAATAAGTAACCAAACACTAAATATATAATTTTCATCTGTGCTCAGTGCTGTCAAAGAAACAGTGATGGAGAATACTGTGCCGACCAGGGACACAAACTTAAGTTATGCTGAGTTACAGAGGGATACATAGCATTTAGCCTTGCAAAGAGAGAGGGGGAAAGTGCAGCATATTCGTCACCCTGAGGCAGACTTGAGGGCAGGTTAGCGAGAATTAGAGCCGGGGATAAGATGGGGTCCAGAAGTAACAGACCTTTCTAGTCTTGGAAAGGGGCCTTGGTTTTACTCTCAGTGCAGTAGGAAGCTGTTGGTAGGGTTAGGGAGAGATTTATGAATGAAGAGAGTTTTCTGGCTTTGATGTGGAGGGTAAGAATGGGAGCAGGGAGAAGCTTCTGCAGTACCAGGAGGCTACAGCAGTAGGTTAGACCAGAGATGAGGTAGCTTAGATGAATCTGATGGTTAACTTTACGTATCAGCTTGGCTGGGCTATGGGGCCTGGATATGTGGTCAGATATTATTCTGGATGTTTCTTTGAGAGTGTAATTGGATGAGATTGACATTTAAATTAGCAGACTCTGAGTGACAGATTGCCCTCCATAATGCTGATGGGCCTCGTCTAATCAATTGAAGGCCTGAATAGAACAAAAGTCTGACCTCCCTTAGCGACAGAGAATTCTCCAGCAGGCAGTCTTTAGACTCGAACTGCAGCTTTGCCTCTTCCCTGGTCTCCAGGCTGCTGGTCCACCCTGCAGATTTTGGACTTGCCAGTCTCCATTATCATGTGAGCCAGTTCCTCAAAAACAAAAAACAAAACCAAACAAAAAACCCAACTCTTTCTGTATATTTATGTTTACACATCCCATTGGTTCTGTTTGTTTGGAGAACCCTGACTAATACAACAGAGGTGGTGGCAGTGGAAATACAGGGAAGTGAACATATTTTCAAGGTAGAAACAACAGGACTTACTAAGAGGAATAAATTGTAATTGAATGGATGGCACTTCAGTGAAGTGAAGGCAGCAAAGAAGGGCCAGTGTAGGGAGAAGTTCAGAGTTTGCTTTGGGACCTGTTTAGTTCAAGGTGCCAATGCGGTATGAGTGGAAGGGTTGAGGACACAAGTTGGAGATAGAATTTTGGAATTCGTCAGTATAGAGAGGGAGAGAAGATTTAGGGCTGAGCACTGAAGAACCCAACCTTTAGAAAAAGACTGCCAAAAAGAGTGACCAGAAAACTAGGAGGAGAACCTAGAGAGCTTGGCATCCTGGAATACCAGAGAGGAGCATCTCGAGAGCAGGAGGAAGTAGCTGACAACGTCAGATGCTGCTGAGTGGTCCAAGCAGGTGGAGATTAAAAAGAAGCAACTATTAGATTTGACAACTTGCAGATTGGTGGTTACACTGGCTGAAGCAAAGTTGACAGAGTATAGGAGCAAAGTGGAGAAGGGAGTGGACTGAGTGAACGGGAGATGGAGAAGTGAAGAGCCCCGCTGTGGCAGCTCTTGCAAAGATTCGCAGTGACAGGGAACAGCAAAACTGAAGGAGGGTTAGTTCGAGGTGTCTTTTTTACCTTTTACTGATGGGTAATAGGAGGGCGTGTTCGTATGCTGAGGGAGGTGATCCAGTAAAGTGGAAGGTTGATGATGAGGAGAGAGAGTGTAAGGATCAGGTCCTTGGGAAAAGGAAACAGAGATGTGTCTCAGAGCACATATAACTGCCTGCATCATTGGCAGTCACAAGATAGGCAGCGAGGGAACAGGGCCCAGCTGCAGGTAGCTATGCATATTTGCGGCTGAGGATGAGGAGTTCCCATCTGTTGGATTTTTGCTCTCACTACCGCACAAGGGAATGGAGTAGGAGGAGGAAGTTTGAAGAAAGAGATTGGGGGCAGAGTGGGGAAGAAGATTGACTCGAGACACAGAAGGATTAGGATACTGTTGAGAGCCACTTGAGGGGTGAGACTGATTTAAAGGGACACTAGTCTGTCTGTGTTTCCAGTATAAATATTTTGCTGCTTGGCTGCAGCTGTGGACAAAGAAGGCAATTTGGTTAGAGTCTGACAAGCAGGATGGAGAGGGAAGGGTTTTTACAGGAGTGGTTCAAGTGATGGATAGAATTTCAGTTTGATGAAGAGGATACTGATGGATAATTAGAGACATCTAGGAACTGTGGTGAAGGGATTTGGGCATGTAATCTGTAGGGATGAGAGGTTATCTGTGTGGTGTGAGGTGAGGGGTCCCACTGTGTTATCTTCAGGGGAAGCAGTTGTGCCCCAACCCTTTATCAAACAGTCCCTCCTTTCTTCGCTGACTTGACTCGCCACTGTTCCCATATGTTAAATTTCCAGAGAATCCTTGGAGCTCTGGCTCTCTGTTCTGTTCCCCAGATCTCTTTGCTTCTTGCTCTGCGGGCACACACTGTTTTACTCTGGGGCAGAGCAGCATCCTTCGGGCACATGGTGGTTTCTCCAGACCTACCACTTAGAATGGATTTGCTTGGTAAGACATAATGTGTTCATCCTCGATGCCTTTAACTATTGCCAAATTGTCCTCCAGGATGTTCACAGCGTTTCACATCACTACCAGCAATATCTGGATTTCTGTTTCTCCACATTCTTACAAATACTGAATGTTGTCAGATTTGATAGTTGATTTAGGGAGAGGGTTTTGTTGACCTCACTCTATCATGCTGGAAGTCAAAAGTTTCAAGGTTTTAAATTTTATAGATAAAATAGATATAAATAAATCTGTCTCTCTGCCTCCCTTTTTTGTGGCTTGTTCTTTTATGTCTCTTATTTAAATAATCTTTCTTTAATCTAATGTCATAGACATTGTTTCTGATATTGCCTTTTAGTAAATTTTAAAGTTTTGCTTTTCATAATTAGAACTTTAAGCCATGTGGAATTTATTTTGTGTAGGAAATAAGCGAAGTAAAGATCCAGTTTTGTTTTTCTATGTCTGTAACCAATTTTCTCTGCACTTTCCCGATTAACTTTCTCAGTAATATACTAAATTCCTACATCAACACGTGGACCCACATTGATAGCTCTTTGTTCTCGTCCATTGGTCTATTTATCCTTGTACCAACACCACACTATTTTAATTACTACACCTTTATGATAAATCCTAATGTTTGGTAAGGTAAGGCCCGCTCACCTTGTTCATCAGTAGTGTCTGGACTATTCTTAGTCCTTTTCTCTTCCATATGAATTCTAGGATCAAATTGCTAGGTCCCATCAAAAGACATGTTAGAGTTTTGATGGGAATTGCATGTAATTTATAGATTAATTTGGGGTAAAAGTTGTACAGTATTGAATCTTCCCATCCATTAACATGATTTTTGTTTATTTGGGTCACTTTTTATGATTTTTAATAAAGTTTATCTCCATAGAGATGTTTTGTCTCTCTTAAAAATTTAGTCCTAGGTAACTTATGGTTATGATTCTGTCAGAAGATTTATGTTTTTTTTTTTTTAAAGATTTTATTTTTTCCTTTTTCTCCCCAAAGCCCCCCACTATATAGTTGTATATTTTTAGCTGTAGGTCCTTCTAGTTGTGGCATGTGGGACGCTGCCTCAGCATGGCCTGATGAGTGGTACCATGTCCACACCCAGGATGCGAACCGGTGAAACCATGGGCTTGCCAAAGTGGAGCATGTGAACTTAACCACTCGGCCATGGGGCTGGCCCCAAGATTTATCTATTTTTAAAGTTATGTTTTACAGTTCTTTGTTGTTCATAAAATGAAGTGCTATTGATTTTTATGTATCCATGCAGATAGTTCTTGGTTTTGGTTTTCTACCGAGTCCGTTGGTCAGGGTTAGTAATTTTGTATATTGTTTGAATATCTTCCCTTTGCTCTGGATTTACTGACAAAGTTATACATAGTACACACATATTTCTTTTAATCATTTATATTTATAATTGTATCCCCTTTTCTGTTCCCAGTATTGTATTTTTTTGGTTTTTTTCTTTCTTTTTGATTAGATGCTATCTTTTATTTTACTCCATTTTCAGAGAGCCAGATTTTGATTTCACTTATTTTTTCTGTTACTTAGTTCTTAATTTTCATTAATTTTAGCTCATATCTTTCTCTTCTCTTCTTTTACAGTAATTCTATAAACAAAAACAATTTTATTGCCATCATCTATGAGCCAAAAATTTTGCTGCTTAAGGCCTTTCTCATGAGGCTAATCACGTGATGTTTCTGAGTCATCTTTGGTGACTGTCCTGAATGTCTCCACGTTTCCATGTTTGGAAATTGAGTATCTTTGTTCTGTTTGGGCTCTAATAGAAGTCATTTCCTCTGTTCCATTTTTGTGTTTATACCAGAGACGGTTCAGTCTGGGCCATTTCTCATCTTCATTTGTTGCTGCTGAGGCGGAATCCAGTTAAAGAGCTTCGAGCTGTGAGCAGGAAAGGGTCCAGCTCATCACAGGTGGTAGATTCCTGAACTGAATTAAAAACCACTCTTTATTATCAGGAATATTAAAATGAAAGGTTTTACTTAAAATAAAACACTAATTAAATCCACTCAGTGCTTCATGGCTCTTCCTGTTGACTTCTCAGAGTGTGGTTAGCAACGAATCAAGACTTAGAACTGGGCAAGTATGAGTGAAAACCCCCTTAAAAACAATTACAATGAATGGCCAGTTTGACACATTTATTCTGATTAAACCCAAGCCCTACTGCTTGCATAGACAGATGAAAGCTGTTTTGGTAAATTAACATGTGAACCTACATGACAAACCAGTCTCTCAGCTGTTTCTCCAGTGTTTGTCTGTAATCTCACTCAGCTTACTGGGACCCAGGGATTCGCTCCTGCTCTGCTGCAGGGTCCGTTTGTGGTCGTCCCGTATACACAGCTGGCGCTCGAGAAGGCTTTGCAGACTTGATGTTGATTGAGTGTACCTGGGCGTACCTTCAGTATAGAAATCTGCCTTCCCTGTGTGGCCACACCTGGTGTGTTCACCTGGTAGATGACAGTCTGCATCAGAGCTTAGGTTTCCTGGCAGTCAGCAGTTTAAGTGACAAACGAAGAGTTCGTGTGAAACAGGGAGTGATGATTCAAAGCCAGAATTCAAGGCCTCAATATAAATGTTTATATTCTTTGTAATCTAGTTCATAATTGATTTTCCCAATAGTTGTTGTTATTGTTACTTGAGGACAATGACCATGCCACATAATAATAATGAGAGCTCAAATATTAGTGCTTACTGTCTGCCAGATATTATGCTAAGAGCTTTTCATATATTTCCTTATTCTCTCTCTCAACGAGGTAGGACTTTCATCATCTCCATTTCTCAAATTAGGCATCTGAGGTACAGAGTGACTAAGTAACCTCCCCAAGGTCACACAGCTGGTGAGGAGTAGTGTGGAGGCTCCAGCCTTTCCTCACAACCACACGGTACTGTTACCACGTAGGGTATAACCCGGAACCAGAAGTGATGACTAAGAAGGAAAGAAATCTTTAAAAGGTGGTGAAATAATCAATAAGACCACCATTCAACCAAAAACACATTTCCTGTGTGTTGAAATATAGGACTGTATATTTTTGGAATGCTGGTGATTGTAAGTGAACAGCCTACGGTTAAGGCAAAGATGATTCTTAAAAAGAGTAACTGAGTCCCTGACTCAGTTCTCTTCTCGTTAAAGGTGCTGTTTGACTAGTTTTTAATTTCATAGTGGGCTTTAGCAGAAGAACTTTTGGCATTTTTGTTAATCATCTTCTATTTGCATTTCAAACATTCTAATTGTCTGGCTCACAGATTTGGTCTGGTCCAGAGGCCTTTAGTGATTGTTATTAAATGAAACCGTCTAAGGATTTCACCAAGTATGTTTGGATTTCACAGGCCGCCTTTTTTCATCAAAAAGGTACACATAGTCATCTTTAATATTAAACTATGTCTGATCTAGGCATAGAACACTAAATAAAATAATGTTAAGCTCCAGTCTTTAAATGTGAACCCGAGGCGGAGCCCTGGCCTGTGAGTCTGGAGGGCTGGGGCTCGCTCCCTCCTCGGGACTTCAAAGGCCCCATTCGCTCTGTCTGAGCCCCAGTGGCGACGCTGTGAATCGAAACTCTCGGTAGTCCTGTTTCCATGCAGTTCTTCACACTGCGTTATTCTATCAAAGGATGATTCTAGATTTGCTGGTGGTTTTTCCATGAGAGTGTTACTTAGGAGAAAGGTGGAAAGTACAGAGAAAGATACGCCGCAACCTGTGACAGGTGTTTTCATTTTTCTTAAGTAGGCTTGCAAGGTGCCTTCTACTTAATGTAAGAGCGTCTTTCCTCCTGGAGTCTTGGACAAGAATGTACCCAGTTATTTGAAAAGGGTAGCTGTGGCACTCTGTTTTTAAGTTCATGTTCCTGTGTACAGCAAATTTTGCATGCATTCAACCAACATTTATTTTAAGGGCCTATCATACAGATGTTGTTTTTTAAGGGAAAGAATACTTCTCCCTGTATAATTTGGTTGCATTGTGTTGTCAGACTGCCCCTGAAACCTCAGTTCCCATTGGCGCTCATCTGTTTAAACGGCAGAGTACTGTGAAGTGGAGGGCTTTGTGAGCTGCTCACTGGCTCTTGGCTGTTTCAGTGCATGGCTCAGTTGCATTTGTCATTGACCAAGATGCAGTTAGGAACATTTAGCCAGGAATTTGGCTAGCTAATTATTTACAATAATCCCATGAACCTGTGGTCAGTCAATACATACTCTTTTACTACGAAAGCTGAATTCTTACTGCTGAGTCATTTTGAAGTTCAAACAGGTTTCTTAACCTTACAATACTAGTAATATTCACTATGATTGTCAAAACATGTTGAACGTTTACTACGGTCCTGAGTATTGTTCTAAGCGCTTGACGTGTGTTAACTCATTCTCTCAACTCAGTGAGAATAGATGAACACAACCCATTTTACAAATGAAGAAACTGAGGCACAGAGACATGTGAGGTAACCTGCCAATGTCACACGGCTAGTTGACAATGCCAGCTCTCCAAAGCCCACACTCTTACCCAACTTAAAATTATCCAACTGGGACCATGCAAGGTATTTTTATAAAGAAATAGTCTCTCATTGTCACTGAATGACAATGGGGATGATTGTAAAAATGGAAAGGAAAAGTAGAGTATCATCCTTTAGCAAAAAATTAGGAAATTTTTCCCGAAATGTAAAAATAGTCTTTTAGTTGGTAATTGGGTTCTTTTTCTTTTTGCTTAGTTTTCGTTTCTCTAGAATGGCCTTATACCTCCTGTCTGTCGTAGAAGTGTAAATCTCCCCTTCGCGTCCTCCGACTCACCAGGTACCTGTCAGTTCTGTTTTTGTTAGTGGAGACTGTCCTCCTGGAACCTCCACGTGTTCGCTTCGCTCAGAACTGGTCGCGCTCCAGTCTGCTCACCGCCCCCGGTCTCCTCGCTCTGTCTCTGCCTCTCTCCTTGGAGGCTTTGCTAAATGTCTGATGATCCATGATGTCTGTTCTCCTGTGACGCTGGTTGGAGCCTGGCCGTGGGGAAGGGGTGGGCCCCTGCAGTGTGGGCTTAACCGCAGGGTGATTACTCGAGTAGGGACACGGCGTGTCTTCTGGGGGATGTGTACCCTGACGCAATGCAGTGAGAAGTACACAATATATCATCTGAGACATACTCTTGACAACATCTTCAGCCTGAATCTGAACATTAAAAAACAGCCAGACAAATCCAGATCATGGGACATTTTACAAGTCATCTGGCCTGCGAGTCTTCAAAAATCTATGTCATGGAAGAGCAAAAAATTAAAAAAACAAAAAGGTGGGGAAGCTGTTCTTTGTTAAAGGAGTTTAAAGAGATGGGACAACCAAATGCAGTGTGTGAGCATTTCTTGGATCCTGGGTTTTTTTAAAATGCTGTTAAAGTCCAATTTTTAAATGCTTTTGGAAGTTTGACTATGGAATAAGGTAGAAAATTATTGTATGAAGGTTAACTTCTTGGGTGTGGTAATGGTATTATGAATGTGTAGGAAATTGCTAAAATATCTAGGAATGAAGTAACATACTGTCTGCAACTTACTCTGAAATAGTTCACCTGGAAAAAAGTATGTTTGCACACACATATCTCTATCTTTCCACACAAAACCTACACGCACACTGTATATATAGAGAGAGGAGAGCAAGCAAATGTGGCAAAAATATTAACAATTATGAATCAAGATGAAGAATATAATTATGACTCTAAACTTTCTGTGGGTTTGAATATTTCAAAATGAACAGTTGGGGTGGAGAATTGGCCTAGCCTTTTGTTAAGTTGAGTCATATGGCTTTTCCCCTAAAAGTCCATTCTGAGATTAAAACTTTCTCTAATTTTGGGGTGAAACACATTTATGAAGGAAATCAAAGCATACCTTGCTTTTAAAAATGTAGAAGAGTTTGAGATTAGAAGACCAGATTTCATTGATTCTACAAAATATTTCTTCACATTTTAAAAGCTCTGAAATTAAGAGTATGATTTTACAAAATTTGACATCTTGGTATTATAGTTTAATTAGCAGCATTTCTTTTTGTTTATTTGTATTTTAGTGGTACATTGAGTTGTGATGTGTCTTACAATACACAGTGTTAGTAAGATTTGGAAGACATTGTTTAATGGAAGACCCAATTTCTGTACATGACAAAACTTGAGGACGGGAACTGTGTATGTTTTGCTCATCTTTTAATGCTGAATCCTGATGGCAATACCTGGTGCACAGGAGATGCTCAGCAAAGTGTTGAATGAATAAGTAAGTGAATGGTGTATGAAGTCAGCTTCAAATGTGCTATTTAATTTTTTAAACTTTTTACTTTAATGAGTGACATTTGTTGGTTAATGATTTGATGATTATACTGTATCAGACTTAGTCCAGTTTTTGTTGCGACGTTATCACTAAGCTAAAAGTATGGTTTAAATTTCATTTCTTACATCCATTTGTTATTGAGGGAGTCCTGTTGTTAAATTGAAACCTTTGGTATCAGTTTTTGATGTGTGTTTCAGTACTTGTGTTGTGGCTTTCTAGAGTTGTGGATCATTCCAGTGAGTAAATAATCTGGTTTTCTGCATAATGAGATGGGGCTAAAGGAGACCCTGGCTTCAGGCTGAAGATCGAGGGAAGGATGAGAATGCTTTTTCTAATTGAGAGAAAACAGGGCTGCTGGGTGGGTTTCAGGTCTCTGATCTTTAATGTTTTGATATGTGTGTGTGTATAAAATAGACATATATTTATACGGTGTATGTATATATGTATGATGTATAACGTGTGTGAGTCATGTATGTATATATGAGAATGCCCTCTGTGTGTAGAGACTTTTTTCTGGGAATTATTTGATTTATTATAAGAACATTAATGTTTGTTTCTCAGAGTTGTACGATGAAGGACAAAGAAATGATTTAAAATGCAGTGAAACAGTTAAAACATGATGGTTAGGAGCCCACTTACTTTCTTTATAGTTTATTTAACAAGATCTGTTGGGCACCTGCGAAGGGAACCTGTACTTCATCCTAGGCGACCTTGCAGTCTGGTGTAAGATCATATGAGTAATTATGGGTGTTGTTTCTGAAAGAGATTATGGTCTATATAAAAGGAGCTCCCACCCTCCTCTGAAGAGTAGAGAGAATCAGCTTCTGTAGAAAGTGACTTTTCAGCTGAGTCTTCTGAAGAAAGATTAGGAGTTAACTATGTTAAATGGGGATCTGGATAGAAGGGTAGAGGAAGAAGAAAGAGCTCGTGTGAAGACTTTGTGGCCAGGGAGGATGAGGGCGATTCCAGCCTCTGGGAGGGGTTAGATAGAGAGGTTGGAGCTGTAAGCAGAACTGAGCTCTCGAAAGAACTTGTCAGCCCTGACTATCGGGCAGGCATTAGAGGACTTCCGAGGGGACCAATGGAATCAGACTTCCATTTTAACACAGTCACACTGGTGATTGCTTAGGTGTCGTACAAATGATCGGAGATTCAAAGATTGGTGAGTAGCTGGAGGGCAGTTAGGAGCTGTTGCAGCAAGCCAGGCAAGAGGATGTGATGTTCTAGCTTGAGTGACTGTGGAAATAGAAGTGGACAGATTGGAGCGATATGCACAGAGTAGATTAATTGGATGCTTGGATCAGCCCTCAGATAGGCTGGATGTGGTGCATGAGAGAAAGCGAGAAGGTTAGGTTGACTCCTGAGCTTCTGACTTGGGGACATGGATGGATGGTGTGAATCCTGGAGAAAGGTCAGGGTCTTTCTGTTTTGGGGGAGAAGAGGATAGGAGAAGATGATTTCAGTTTGGATATGCTGAATTTGAGTCATCTGTGAGACTTACAGGAACTGACATTCAGAAGGCTGTAAGATACATGGGTCTGGAGCTCAGAAGTGAGGTTTGGGCAAGATTGGGGAGTTGGTGCAAAGATAGTATTTAGAGAAAGAGAATATGCACCCCTCAGGAGAGCTTTTAGACTGATAAGAAGAGAAGACTGGGTGTATTTTGAAGGGCCTGGTAGAGAAGGGGAGGTATCCAGAGGTTGGGAGACAGCAGTTTGGGGCTGGGGTGCTTCAAGACCAGGAGACGGCAGCAGGCTCTGAGGCTACAAAGAGAGTACTGAAAAAGCCCCACAGGTGTACTTGTGTGAGGGTCATGGGGGACCCTAATGGATACTTTATCACTGGAACATGGAGAGCTGGGAATGGTGGTTGTACAGACTAGACCAAATGGACTGTGAAGTGGTGGGGAGGTGACAACAGAGAGCAAGCCTGGGAAATTCATGCCGTTTGCCTGTGAACAGGTGAAAGTGTGATATTGGTGAGGGAATGGAGTCAAGGAAGGGATTATTCGTATTTTTTTAATGTGCAGGTGTTTTGAACATGCTAAAAGTCATGAGCCTCTGGAGAAGAGGAGATTGAAAACCCAGCGGGGGAATAATTGGGCAAGATCCTAGAGAAGGCAGGAGGAGCAGCCTGAGCAAGCATAAAATCCTCTCCCACTGTAACAGGAGGAAGGAGGTATACTTGGAGGCGTGGATAAAGGTAACGACTCAATGGAAAATTAAAATGAATGTTTAAAAGTAAAACCATTCAGTGGTTTTGAAAGTAAATAAAATTTTCTGTCTTCAAATAGTATTCCTGTGGAGCTGAGGATGTGGCACATGCTCTTGTGGAGCATTGCACCATTTGGAGGAGGTGCTGCGAGGACCCCTGATGACTGTTGAAGGGCACCTGTGTCTGGGAACACTCCCAGGGCTGGGTGCTGAGTCTTGGGGTTAGGAAGCAGTTGAGAGAGGGAGGGGAGCAGTTAATTAAATGCTGTTGAAATAAAAGGCTATTGTAAGCCTCGTTGGTGTTTAAGGGGGTAATTAGAGAATTGGATTTTTTTTCCTGTGGACTAATCAGTAACCATTATTTTGATGCATGAAAAGACTACAGATAACAATAGCAGGTAGCTTGTGAGCAAATGGTTCCCCACTAGGAAGCGTACCAGCTGTTCAGGAGTTTGCTGTCTTTTGCAAAGGTTGAGTAGTGAAGTGACACACCTCATTTACTAGGGTATTTGCAGTAGGAAGGTGACCTAATTAGAATGAAACGGTAACTTCAGGAACTTTTGGTCTTCTGATTACAGTCAGTGCCTCAAATTACTTCCCTTTACTTGATGAAACGGAATAGTTGTGACTTGTTACCAGAATTTGGAAAAATCTCTTCTGTTTGTCCTCATCTTAAAACGTTCTTGTTCACCAAGTGGATTGTACTTTGTAAACCTTTGAAGAGCTTCCTTCCAGTTTAGCATCCCTGTGCTGCACATCGCAGATGCTCCAGTTAGTTGTCATGTCAGAGCTCTGCCCTGTGCTAGGCTGGATGTGGTGTCTCTAGTCCAGTATTCCATTAAAGACCACTTTGTGTTTCTAATGGCTCTGCATTCCTAGAATACACAGAGTGGTTTGCTTTCAGATGTTTTAAAATGACAAAAATCCTGGAATTTATCACCAGTCCGTGCAGTGTTCCATGCTCCTTGAACATTTTCTTTGTTCCCTGCTGTTTAGTGTTTTATCAGTCTAATACCAATTTCCCCCTCAGTGTTTGGCTCTCATACATTGGCTGTTAATCTTTGATGTGGAACTCTGTCAAGTGTTTTCTGAAATTCCAAGATCAGTGCCACTCCTTTTATTAAGCTTGTTGGTACTGTCCTCAGAGGGGTTTGCTGCATGTTTTGCAAGAGTGGCTTGCTGTGCCTGAGAGCTTGTTGGCTGTGCCTAATCAAAATGTGCTCCACGAGTTTTCAAATAAGGGCCCTTAGTTTTCAGGGATTACGTGGCTCTGGAATTGTGAGTCTTCAGTGAAATCCTGGGAAGATGGTGGAAATTAATAACAAAGAATACCACCCAGGAGCAGAGGGAACATAGGGTTTTGAGATTCCTGAACTGCATCGTCTCTTCATTGCCCTTAGACAAATGCTCAGATTGCTAGATTCTAATGCATAATGTTCTTTGTACATTGCCAACGAGGCCAGAGAGCAAAAACCTACTGTACAGTCTCTGTGTAAATCCTAATAGCGTTGTCATTGTCATCATGTTAAAGTCAGAGCAGCTTCCACTGTTGGCCCCTGACTGTGTCCCACTCACTGATAGGCATTATGCCATTTACTTGCCTCAGTAGATATTTTTTTAGTACCTACTGTATTCCAGGTACTATGATAAGTACTGGGGCTATTATGTCCACTACCCTCCAGGAACTGACAGTTTAATAGGAGATCCTGCAAGAAGATCAGACGCCCCACTAGGACATGACATTGCTGTGAGGCCTTGGGAACAAGACCTGATTTTATAGCAGGTTCCTTTTCCTTCAGCAGATTGTATTTTCACAGGAACACAGTGTTACCCAGTATGGATAAAGCAGGATTGCGCTTCAGTGTCACCTAGACTCAGTGGGGACAGGGGTGTTGTAACTGCTAGCAGCAGGGCTGATAAGGGCTCGAGTGCCGTCACTGCAGGGCTTCCGCGCCAGCCAGTGCTGGAGGGGGGCGGCTTGAAGACAACAGAGGCCCTTCTTGTCTGGCCAGAGGGTAGAGGGCGCATGCATGGTCAGGTCCACTAGTGTGGAGCAGTGGCCCCAACCAGGAGTGAACCCTCGTGCCTTCAGCCGTCCTGGGCAGATGGTGATCATGCCTTGTCTCTGGGTGGAGTCTGAACCCTTATCCAGATGACAGGCGCATTGGAGATGGTTAGGAATTCAGGACTGGGACTCACCAGGCAAACATAAAACTTTCATCTTTTTTGGACATAGAGACAATAAAAGCAAGACACTTCTTGGATGTCAGGCATGGCATTGGTGCCTACATTCAAAGTGCTGTGTTGTCAAGTTGCATCAACTAGCTTTATGGAGAGAGCTTTAACAGTTTAGGAGTCAGTCTGGTGAGCAATGAAAGTCATTCCTGAGTGCCTCCCCGGAGCGGGAGCTGTACAGGCGCCAGTGGGGAAGAGATGCTCAGGAGCCATAAGTAGAGCTCCCTTACCGCAGCAGCTCACGGTGCTGCGGAAGTGTGAGCTCTGCAACCTGAGCCCAGTTCAGGGAGGTGGAGAGGGCTTGCCAGAGGAGGTGACATCCAAGACTTGAAAAGTAAATGAGGGGGGGGCTGGAGAGGAGGGAGGAAGTGCCTGTTGAGAGGGGCACAGCAGAATCAGCTCCAGGAATCAGGGCTGTTGCTGTTTGACTGGAGGGCTTGGGTGAGGGAGGCTGTTGGGATTCTAGCGCATTTGCCTTTTCCCTCCGTGTTGACGTTTGCACTTATGGTGCAAAAACAGTGGGTGAAACTGCTGGCACCATAGCATGAATCAAGGCAGCGGCTCCGAACTGTGGTTATTTTTCCTTCATCGTCACATAGCACCTGCAGGTCAAAAAAGGCAGTTTCACTTCTTGAAGCAGTAAGCATGATTTTGATTAAATCTTGACCCTTGAGTACACAAGTCTTTTTCTGACGTGTGATGAAATGGGAAGAACATATAAAGGACATTTGTCACACACCACAGCACAGTCACCTCTGGGAAGAGCACCCTGGACATCTTTGCTTTGCAAGCTGAACTGGCCACTTTAACGAAAAAGCATTTTTACTTGAAAGAATGGCATATAAGCATGGTTATTCAGACTTGGGTATTTGGCACCCATTTTCTAAAGGAAAACTCGCAAGAGCTTTTGTTGCCTATGTTAAAATTCAAGCTTTCAAGCAAAAATTAAGATTTTGGAAAACTTGTATCTGTCATCAAGTCTTGCTAGTTCCCGATACTTAAGACTTTGCTGATGAGCTTAGTCGTGATGTTAATAAATGTGATTTTTTTCGATGTATATATAATGAAATATGTCAATATTTGGAAGACCCGTTACTCAGTAAACCGGTATTTCTCAATGACCGATGCATGATGTTGCATGTAACTCATGGTACATGTGTTACTCACACTTGGTTAAAAAGCTATTCAAAGTATAAGTTAGACTAATGGATTTGAAGGTAACAGAGTAAGAAAAGCTCATTGGTGTGATTTCAGATTCCACATTGCAGCTAACCTTTAAGACATGACCTGTTGTCGATTTTGGGTGTCGTATCACAGAAGAGTGTGATAATAGTATTGTGGTTATATAGGGTGCAAGTCCCTGTTCTTAAAAGCATTCTAAAGTAGGTAGGGGTGAAATGGCACATTCCAAAAGTTTGGCAAAAGAAAAAAAAAAGTATATGTAAAAAGAGAGGGCAGGTGTGGTAAAATGTTCACAATTGGTAAATCTATGTGAAGGGTATTCGTATATAGATATTCGTTGTACTGTTTTTTAAAACATTGCTTTAAACATTGTACTGGTTTTTTTTAACTTTTTTATGTAGTTTTGAAATTTTTTCAAAATAAAATGTTGAGGAAGAATCTAATAGCCAGATGAAAACAAATCAAAGGTTTGGAAAATAAAAATACCTCCGAGAATGTAGAACAGAAAAGTGAAAGTGATGGAAATTAAGGAAAACAAAGAAGTTAGAGGATCAGTCTAGGAAGTCTAAGGTTCAGTTAGTATGAATCTTAGAGAAAGCAAACTGGAAGCAAAGGCGTTATCGAAGGAATAATGGAATACAATGGGGTACAGTGTCCTGAAACTGATGAAATGAGTCTCCAGATTGAACTGTCACACCACGTGCCCAACACAGCAAGGGAAGGAAAGAGCCGCATCGTGGCACATCGTTGTGGATGTCAGAATACCGGAGAGAAAGAAAGAATCCTACCAGCTTCCAGAGAGAAAAATCATCACATATGCGAGCCCAGGACTTAGAAAGATAGTGCTCTTCGCATCGGGAACACAGTGAAGCAGTGTCTTCAAAACTGTGAATGAAAATGATTCTCAACCTAAAGTTCTGTTTCCTGTAAAACTATCAGTTAGATATGGGATATCTTCAGATATGAGAGGATGTAAAAATTTAACTGGTCTGCGCCCTTTCTTGTTAAGTTATGAGAGGATGTGCTTTGTCTAAAGGAAGGAGCAAATGAAGAGGAATGCATGGGATCCAGGTGACATCCAATGGACAAGAACGGAAAAGCAGTGACACAGGGGATCCCAGGATGGCATCTGTAGAGCAGACCCAGAGAACATTCTATGCAGATTGGAGCAGGAGGCTGAAGGTTTATGAGAGGGAATATCCCAGAAAAAAACTGGGACCAATGGATTATGCATATGATTGCCTTGTGAGAGATTTATACTTCTGTGGGAGAGTCTGGGGATTAATTAATGATAGAGACAAACAAAATCAACAAATCAAAAGATAAAGCTCCAGGGAAAACAAGTTGAACAAGAAAAGAAATTTAACTGTAGTTCACTACAGGGCTCAGCTTGGAACAATGTTAACATAGTCAGAATAACGCCAACAGTGAATATTTAACCAAAAATGGTAGTGGAACTGTATTGGAAGAATGAAAAGTATGTGTGTGTTGATGAGGGGAGGGGTGCGGAGGAGGAAGAAGAGGGAAAGAGATCCATCAGTAGATAAACTCTGAAAGTGGAAAGTGTGCTGTTTAGAATTACAGGAGAAGTTGAGAAGAAACAGCCACAGGGGTTGAAAGTGATTTTCTCTGGGATGGGGAAATCAGTTTCGAAGAAGGGGCAGGGCAGGGGCTTCTGTGTCTCATTTTAAGCCTTGTAGAATGATTGAATTTTTTAGACTATATACATGTATTTCTTAAGTTAAAGTAAAAAAAAAAAAAAAAGCTAGAGACCAATAGGAAGGGCTTGATGAATTGCAAAAACAAATGCTGTAGAATTACCAAGTGAAAGAGTTGAAACAGGAGTTTGTGATTAGATTGGTTCAAATTTAAGATTTCCAGACATAAAGGGGTGATGAAGCTCAGGGAATGGCCTTGCAAGTAGGTGAATAGAGTGAAAGTCTTTGCAATTAATGAGGTCAAAGAATTGAAAGGCTGAGGTATCAGCTGGCCACCGAATGTGTTGATGTTGCCCCAATATTGGCAGGATTTGGAGTGCAGGCAGGCAGTGCCTGGGGTTAAAGTCTTTAATCTGGAGCCCCGTGGTCAGTAAGTAGCGGGGCTAGGACTCAGCTATTTCTGTCTTACTTATGGCAGAACATCTTCAGAGTTTTCCCTCCAGGTAAGTGAAAAATGAACTGTTTTCTCTCTAGATAATTAGTAATAATTTGAATAATCTATTGATGCTTTTGTTGGTAAGTATTGCTCAGTTCCTTGGTCTTAAGTAACTACCAGGAGTGTTTGGGCGCAGCTCACACTTCCTGAGCATATTGTGTATGCAAGACTTTTGAGCCGTTCAGAAACTTTTCTAGCCTACCTATGATTCTTCATTCTGCAACCCAAACCAACTGGGAAGCCACAATAAGGGAAGACAAAAATCTCAGGTTTTTGGGCATGTGCTCCATCACCTCTGCTGAGTACTTTGCTCCTTCGTGCAAATGGAGAACGCAGCTCCCAACCCTGAAGCAAGTCCATTTGGTTACTGTGAGTGCCACCAATTGCCTAGTTGCTGGCTGGCTGGCTGGCTCTGGGCGCTGGGAAGGTCATCATGGGGTCATGAGGTGATTGGGTTTTTTTGGTTGGTAGGTAGACCTCTGAGTTGAGATGTTACAGCATTGTTGTGTCCTGTTACCTGTGAAGCCTACCCTCAAGTTGTCACCTCTTCTCTGTGCCATCCACAGGCCGGGTTAGTGTGCATCTCTTATAGAGCATCTTGTGTTTTGTATTGTACATATTTTCTGATAAGTTTTCCAACCTTCTTAGAGTACAGAACATATTCTATTGATGTCTAGATCTTCAGCTCTAATCGTAGTTCTTGGCATCTAGTGAGAAGTAAATTTATTTTGGGTGGATAGATGGTGAATATAAGTAAGATAGGCATTTGACTTACATCAAAGTTGTAGAGAAATTCTGTTATAAAAGTATTAAAGAAATGTGTTATTTTTGTATTTGTTATTTCCAGCTGGTAAGATTGCCAAATGGCTGAATGCCAAGTTGGAGGTGGGATGCGGATACTGTTAAAAAGGCTCTTTAGGGGTTGGCCTGGTGGCCTAGTGGTTGTTCGTACCCTCTACTTCGGTGGCCCAGGTCTCACAGGTTTGGATCCTGGGCTCGGATGTACATACTGCTTATCAAGCCATGCTGTGGTGGCATCCCACATACAAAATAGAGAAAGATTGGCATAGATGTTAGCTCAGGGACAATCTTCGTCACCAAAAAGCAAAACAAAAAAAAGGGCTCTTTAATTTATTTTTTACTGTAGATCTAGCTGAGTCACTTCCTTTTTTTGAGAGGAACAATCCATACTACCAAACCTCAGAATCCGTACAAATGCATGCGTGCTGGTGTTTCCCAGGAGTAGCAGTTTCATTCTGTGGAACATTGAAATCAAAGACCCAAGGTCGAATAGCTGACCAGGCACTGTTTGTCTTGGGCATCCCCTCCTCTCTTCCCTGGCAGACTGGGTCCCTGGTCCCTGGCCTGCTGGGAGAGGCTCTGTGCCTGAGACCCTGACCCTATACAGGTTTAGCTGAGCTCCCACAGGGGAGTTGGACAACATGATGGATGAAGAAGGGGTGGCACATGACAGGCTTTCTGAGGACAACTGGAGCTCCTTGAAGCTGCCTTGTTGATCTGCTTTTGGAAGAAGATTCTGACTTTGAAGTGTTGTCATAGGCCCACAGGTGGCAGCTCCACTGCCCAGCTCATGCAGTAAACATCTGCAGCTGTTGTGGAGAGCAATGAGACACCATAACTCTTAGTCTTACCTGCAGGTGTTCTGGAGCCTGGAACAGGACAGGAACGCACGTTCCAGTGGCCAGTCTGGACACGTTCCCTGGGGCTGAGCACATGCCTGCCCTGCAGGAGAGCATGGCTAAGAAATCAAGTAGAGGCCAATGGCCAGTGGTGCTGGGGGTGAAAGACAGGGTTTGGGAGACAGAGGCAGGAGGTTCTTGGTCTGTGCATGCTGTGTGCACCCTTTCTGGGAGCCCGGCTCGGAAGTGGATGGCAGGGCCTCTCCCCAGACCTGCAGTTTGCCAGTCACTGCTCTTCACTCTTATTGACTCTAGTCCATCTTCAGAATTATCCCTGAAACTAGAAGGTGACTATGTGGGCAGACTGCCTGGAGTATCAGATTGTGAAGAACATGAACTGTGGCCTTGGCAGACATCGTTTTCACTTCCTCAGGAATAGAGAAACGGCTTAGGTAGTGATATCTTTTCTCCTCCAACATGCATGGATGAAGTTACAGTTTCCATCATTATGAATTTCTTTTATTTGTGTTTTGCATCTTACCTTTTGGGCCCAGGCAAAGGTTTGTACAGTAGAGGCCGAAGGAGATCCAGAAAGGGATTAGCTTCCTACAGGTTCAGCCAGCAGCACACGTCACGGGCAGCGGGAGCAGGGTCAGGTTAGCGCGGGGCTGTGGGCAAGCCCACAGGGCAGTTTAGGGCTGTTCCCAGAAGGATAGGCAAAGGCCAGCTTACAGAGAGTAATTGGAAAAAGAGCTGGGATTGAAGCACAGGTCAACTATTGTCCCTAAGAGGTTTGGCAGTTTGATGATGAAGGGAAGAACTGTGGTGGTGGTTTTAGAGTGGAGGGGGCAAGCTGCGTTTGGAGGTGAAGTTAATAAGCCCGCGGTAGACTGGGGATTGAGGTAGCAACGGCAGGGTTCGGGGTGAGCATTACTGATAATGGGTAGGAAGATGCCAGAAAAAAGCTTAGGTTTATTGATTTAGTTATATCAGTTTTCCAAATGACAAATACATGCCTCATGCATGGGTAATTTTTAGGGACTCCTTTACAGGGCTTGTCCTAATGTCATTATGATGTAATTCAGTAAAACTCATAGATCCCAAGTTGGGACCCACAGGGAAGTATGTTCTTAAATTGGTTGGGATACAGAGCTAGAAAACTTGTCTTGCTTTCTCACCTTAGCTCAGGGACTAGGGAAGCCAGCAGAGATGGGAGTCTCCGCTGTGGGGCATGGAGCTCACGGTTCGGGGAAGGGGTGCAGGGTGCTTAGAAGGCATTGAGCCCTGTGCTGTGACTTTGACAGGTGCCAGGATGACTTTGGGATAGGAAATTATGCTCCTTTTTCTCTGAGTCGTTTCTGGATGTTGATGGCATTCACCAGTTGGATTGATTGGGTTTGGGGAATAACATGCCCATAGTCATTTCTTTTTAGAATATCCTTATTTTTAGTCTCTCTTCCTCTTCCCAGTCCTCCTCCTCAGTGTATCCAGTGGGATGAATTTTATCAAGTGGCTTCTCAGTTTGTTCTCTTAGTAGGAAGAGGGTTCAGACCCATGTGTCCTAGAGGGACCTGAACTTGGAGTCAGCTGCGGTTATGCATCGGGCAGCTTTGGAGGGGGATGGAGTTCAGAAGACAGATATCCAGCTTTTTCTAGTAGAATACTTTGTATTTTGCATCCTTAAGATATTCAGACGTTGAGGGACACAAAAACAGCATTTTGAAGTACTGTGTTTGATTAATGGGAGAAAAGTTCACTTGAAAGGGAAGTCTTGTTGAGAACGTGCTGAATGCCACACTGAGGGTGTCCTTTCAGGCTTGTGCTCCCACCTGTGGTGTGCCAGGCAGCTGGGCGGAATGCCAGGATGGGGAGGTTAAGCCAGGTCTCACCCTCAGGCTTCGCAGCCTGGGGAGAAGTGCCAAGGAGATGAACAGTGCAGGGCAGCGCTACCAGTGACTGCATGGAGTTAGTTCTCTACTTGAACATCTTTTTTCCTGATTTTTTTAAAATTTAGAGATGCTGGGAATTTTAGTAACTATTTCACTTAAACCTATATTTTGACCATTTTGGAGTTAATAGTGACACACACAGTTGGTCAGTGGTTTGAGAAGAGGAGGTGTCAGTAATTAACATCTGCTTTTTGCTTAGCTTCAAGATGCCAGCACATCTCATTGCTGAACTGCCCGATTGTGATTGTGTGTAATGGTCTCACTTGGTAATATAGATGATATCAAAATAGATCTTTATCAGTTGCATTTATTTTAAGGCTCAACAGTTGAATTTGTTCTCTTTCTTCTCCTCAAAGGTATATTTACTCACTAGGAAAGAGTTCTGTAGTAGTATCCTTTAATGTGTCTTGCAAGCTAAACCCTGTTCCTGGAGCACAAGGGGTTCCGGGAGAGGGCATTTGAGGACATAGGCCCTCTTGCACTGTTGCTGGAGCAAAACAGCCCACAGAGCTGCGGAGGGATCGCTGCTGACTGCATTGTTAGTGGGTATACTTGGGTGTTCTTCTCACACGATTTTGGGCTTCCTCAAGTAGGCGGGTAGAAGGAAACAGTACTTGTTTTCTAGATTTAAGACTTATTTATAGCTTTTTAAAAAATCATTAGTTTATGAACCAAGACTAAAAGAATTGATCAGAAATAAAATAACTTACATCTGTCCTTGAAAATTCTGTGGGTGTTAAACTGTAATAATATTTTAATTTAAGTCCACATTTGGTACCAGAACACGTGAGTTAGGGAGCGTTTTATTTTCAAAATTAACTGGGTCTTAAGAATCAAAGTCTTGAAATGTAGCCCAGTTTTGTAAATAAAATTCTTAATTGGACTCACGGTTGTTTAATTACACCTGTCAGGTCTTGTCACTGTCACCGGTGGTGTGGAGTTTAGGTACCCCATGTTTGTGAGCTTCCATCAATGGCTTAAAACATGCACAGTGTGACTGCAGGGTAGTGGCCCTGCAGTGATTTATAGAAGTCGTGCAGTTTTATTTCATAGTCACATTTCACATCGTTACGATGCTGTGGAGTGTATGTCACGTTTCACATTGTTATGATGCTGTGGAATGTATGTCACATTTCACATCGTTACGATGCTGTGGAGTGTATGTCACATTTCACATCGTTACGATGCTGTGGAGTGTATGTCACGTTTCACATCGTTACGATGCTGTGGAGTGTATGTCACGTTTCACATTGTTATGATGCTGTGAGTGCATGTCACGTTTCACGTTGTTATGATGCTGTGGAGTGTATGTCACATGTGTGCTAATGTTATAATTTTGTTTTTATATGGGAAATGTCATTGCTACTCAGGAACTTGTTTAATCTGGCTTGTATCTTGCAAAGATGTCATCTCTAAGCTTTCAAGCTAGCACTTTAGTTTTGCTTTGCTGTTTAATCAGCATCGTGGAAAAATAAAAACAAAAGCTTATACAGTCGCTGATGCTTCTGCTTTTTGTGTACTCATGAAATCATATTTTGTTTGGTTCGGATTACATGTACCAGTGTGGGTTCTTGACTGGGGTGGGGGAGGCTGTTGAGGGTCTTGGAGTCACTCTCGTTGCACCTGTTTGGTTTTGGTGTTATTTGTTAAGGTTCCTTTCTGTTTTGTTTTATTTTCTGCCTTATCAGCCAGTTCTGGAGTTACCCTGTGCTCAGTCTTGTTCTCTAGATTCATTTCCAAGTTTATTATAACAGGATATTAAACTACTTGTTCAGCAGAGTGTGAGTTGGATGTTCAAGCAGGACTGTTATTTTGTAATATACACATATTCATACTCAACATTCTGCAAAAACATAGTAGCTCCTCGAGGCAGATATTTCACGTAATTTGTGTCATTTTTTTTCAAATGGATAATTCTCTTAGTTGCATGTCTGAGTTTTCATACAGTTGATGGTAGTTTTTCAGTGAACACTGCTAGGCAGTTATAAATAACCAGTTGTAGTTGCATTCCTTTTAATTTAATTCAAATGGAAGAAAGGAACAAAACTCTGCAGGCAGGGGCCGTGCTTAGAGCTCCATTGCTATCGGGATTCATATCATCAGGGCTCAATTTTCTGGCTCCTGAAAAAGCTAATTCAGTTTCTTTAGGCATTTTCTTACCCAGAGGACAGTTGGCTCTTTGCCACGAGCTGTTGACAGTTCTTCTTCTCAGGCTGATTATCATGCAGTTACAATATCGCTATGAATAGTTTTGCTTGCCTATATAATAATTTAAGAATTTAATCATTTCCAAACATGTCCTAAGTTATTCAGTCGTTTGTCAGCATCTCAATTGAGTTCTAGAAGTGTTTTTTAAGCATTTGCTGTTGGCGTAATAGTGTGTTAAATACATTAAGAAGAGTGTTTCCAGATAGGTTGTTGTTTCTAATAATAGAATTCTCCACGTTCTTTTGCTGCTTTATAGTTTCACACGAGTCTCCCTTGATGGTCGTGATAGTCCTCTGAGGCAGGAATATTAACAGAGGAGGAAGCGGAGGGCTTGAGAGGGTGAAGGGTTTGCCCAGATGCACACAGCTTGTAAGTGTGGCAAGCGGGTCTCAGCCTGGCCAGCCCTTCCACCCCAGGGACCTCGCAGAAGGCTGAGTGCTGGGTGTGATGGTCCGGGGAGGCTCCCCGGGCTGCCTCGCCGGGGTCCACCGGCTGCCACTTTCTCAGTGACGTTCGAGGCAGGGGTTGTTCTTTCCCCTCCCTCGTGGCCTCAGGAAGCCTTTCACATGTGCCATTTGTGACATTGGTATTAAACAAAACCTTTGATACCCTTTTATTCTGCTCCACACTGAAAGGTAGCCACATATTTCATTACCAGAAAAACAAGAAACAAAAACACATGTAATAGAAAAAGGCTAATTATTTATTTTATCATTGTCTAACCTGGAGATTTTAATGTTGCCTCAGGCATCTCTTTGTTCTTTCTTGTTGGGTCCATGGTGCGGTTTTTCCTCGGTAGGTGTGCCGCTCCCTGTGCCTGCCCTTGACCAGTCGTTCCCATCGCCGTTGCGCATCTCCTTGAGCAAACACTGCGTGCTCAGCTCATGCGCAGCCGGCTAATAAAGACCACTGCTTATTAAGGGCCGTTGGTCAGGCAAGCACTTTGCTGAGCACGTTTTGCATGGTATCTCGTATAAGTCCTCCCAGCCGCCGTATCAGTTGGTATTCTAGCCATCCCTGTTTCCTAGACGAAAAAAGTGAGTGTAGAGAAGAAACCTGCTGCATAGCACACAGCTAAGAAGGGACAGAGCTGGGATTTGAGCCCTGTTTTGTCTGACTCCACCCCCAGTGGTCTAATAAATGAACGGACTGGATGTGCCCCTGCCTGTGGCGGTTTCCGGGGCCCTGCGCTCTCATTGTTTTCTGGGAAATCTCCTTTCATAGAGTGTAATTTTTTTTTTTTAATAGCTGGCTGCTTTTGTACTTAGATTTTTTTTTCCTGTTCTGATGTTAATCAGGCAAAATTAGTCTAATGTTTAAAATGCAAGCCAAGAATTTCATTTTCTTCTTATTTATACCTTCCTGGCTGTAGAGCAGAGAAGTTATTCCAGGTGGATCTTGTGATGATAAAAATGATTGGTGTTGAAACCAACTTTGTTACTTCTTTAATTGTTGCTAATTTGGACATATTTGAGTACTGTGTAGAAACCTTCTGTTGTATAAAAGTTAATGTTTTGTGCAAAATTTTAAGGCTAATTTATTGCTGCGTACTCTTCGACCTCTCAGAAGCTTTCCTTTGCTTTTTCCAAGAGATGGAAATTTTCATTCTGCTTTGTCTTCGTGGGCAATATGTTTAGAAAATCAGATCCAAGACAGCGTGTGTATATATGGGGAGGGTGGGTGAGGGGCAGAGGATTTGATTTGCCAAGAAGATTACAGACTAAGCTACAAAAAGCTGTTGATCTGAAACTGGTGTGTCTGTAGCATGCACTATGGTTCTTAATTTTGACCAAATTTTCTGTCTACAGACAGAAAATTTGGTCAAAATTAAATGTGATGAGAGTTTAGTTTTCAAAGGTGATAGTATGGTGTGGTGATCATGTGACGTGTGCACGGTTTAAAGCAGCGGGGGCTGTTCTTGTGCTGCTTTTGTCTGGACTTTTACCTTCTTTTCTAATTGTAAACAGAGAAGGTATCTTCAAATACAAGCTGTTTTGGGTATCCTTGTCTCTTAATTCTTCGTAGATTTCTTTTTCATTAATGTTGACTTGCCTAAAAGTAAAAACTTTCCATCTCTTAGCATTCTAGTTGTTTTTACCCTTCAGGTCTCTATTTTGCCATCCTTTCCTCTCCAGTAACTACAGGATGTTTTGTTTTACCCCTTAGCACTCAGCTCTTACGGTCATATCTCACCTTCTGCAGAGCCTCTCCGTCAAGCTGGAACAGACTGGAACAGTCAGGGTCAGCAAGAAAGTCGACTCAAGGTTCTCTGAGCTGCCAAGTGCTCATAAGAGACCCCTTGGCCCCACTCCAGGACTCATTTGCTGTTTATAGACAATTCTTAACTGACTGATTATTCCATTTTCATTTCTGCAGCCAATTTAAAGAAAATTAGATGAGGGAAATCACACTTAGGTTGGTAAACTAAAAAGTGACATGACATACATTCGTTTTATTCAGTTAGATTCATTTGTTTATTTCTACATGCTTACACCTTGCCCCATTTCACCATGGATTGGAGGCAGCTGACATCCTTACAGAAAGAGTCCCTTGTTGTGTCTTTAATGAATACAGTCTCCTTAAAGAAGCTCAAGTTGAAAAAACACCACAGAACAGATAACGTAAGTGTTCTGCTAACAGTTTTTATTGCTCTGTTAATGCCTGCCGTGGGAATTCTGTCACAGGCAGTCCAGGTGAACAGCAGCTGACAGCAGACACTGAGAACTTTCCTCTTTCCTCAAACATGTCTCTTATCTGCAGGCTGCAGCCATGTAGCTGTAGCTTGTTCCTTGCTCCTCTCTTCATATGGCACTGGCCAAGAGCACACCACAGACATGTCCCAGCTGCCAACTCCCTGTGACAGAGTATGGTCACCAGCGCCAGGGGACCGCAGCAGCCCATGCCATGGGAATAATGGTTTAACTCTCTGCGCTTTAAAAGCAGATTAATTTCATTTGTGCAAAGGCACACGGGCAGAGGAGTAGTTCACTGTTTAACACAGATGACAATCTGGCTGGAGGCTAGTATTTGGGGGAAAAATAAAACAAAATGATAGTTTGGAAGCAACATAGTTATAAGACACAGCGTGTATCTGTAGTTTTCTTCTGAAAAAAGTCTAAATTTTCACCCTGGAAAAAACACCCAGAAACCGAAGCAGTACCCTTCCTGTGTTTTGGCATTTATATAACAGTTTATATAAGAGGACAATTCTGTATAAAGTGATTCCAGTACTGCATGCTAATTTTGCCACCCGTGCAATGAACCAATCAGTGTTTTAGCTCTTTTGGTTTGAAATGTTTAAGAGTATGACAGGGCAAAGGAAAAAGGAGGGAGGGAAGGAGAAATGTGCCAAGTGATTGAAGAGGACAAGGTAGGAGCATGGCTTGAAAATCCAGGTCTCTACGTAAACAATTGGTAGAGAGAGAGCCACCACCAAGAGGAAGAGGAGCTAAAGGATGTGTGCATGAAAATGGTGAATAGGAAGGATGAAATGTCACCAAATGGTGCCAACCTTGGGGATAAAACCCAGGATCCTAAAAGGGTTTCTGGAACATATGTACAGATTCATAGTTCAAGTTATACAGATAGTACATTTGTGCAGAGTTTTCAGAAACACGTGATTGTGTCCTGATAGCAGCACTGTGAAGGAGATGAGGCATACATAATGTAGTTTATGAATCAGATGGGTAGTTAGGCCCTACGTGAGGCTGTGGCATGGACAGCAGAAACAGACCCCACACAAAGCCCACTCTCACAATGGCCATGCTTTCTAGGAAGCTGAAGTTGCATTTCATAGACTACACCTAAGACTTCTAATATCCGATCCTAAAAAGAACAAACCCCATGCAGAACACTTAATTGAAGTAACTGAGAGGGAGAGGGAGGGTCTACCCAGGGAGAATCTGGGCCCAGGGCCCGGCGCTCAGTCTCTGAGGTGTTGAAAGGAGCAGCTCAGGTGACCAGGTTAAGGTGAACTGGCTGGAGAAGATCACGCGGAGAATGTGCAGGAGCAGCGGCTTCTCCTCTTCAGCCTACCCTGAACCTGTGGTGTTGGCAACAGATGCTAAGGGTTTGCCTGCTAACTGTTGAAGCAAAAACCTGGGGATAGCACACATCTTTTCAATGCCCCAGTATCCACCTACCCACAGTGCTCAGGAATAATCATTTCATTTTATAAAACAAATTACAGGGGCCGGCCCCGTGGCCGAGTGGTTAAGTTCGCGTACTCTGCTTCAGCGGCTCAGGGTTTTGCTGGTTCGGATCCTGGGCACGGACATAGCGCTGCTCGTCAGGCCATGCTGAGACCGCATCCCACATGCCACAGCTAGAAGGATCCACAATTGAAATATGCAACTATGTACTGGGGGGATTTGGGGAGAAAAAGTAGGAAAAAAAAAAAAGAAGGTTGGCAACAGTTGTTAGCTCAGGTGCCAATCTTTTAAAAACAAAAAAAACAAATTACAGAAGACTTCGGTTTGCTAGATCCCAAATTGGGACAAAGCATCTTCTCTGAAATGCCTCTGACTGCCAAGATAACAAGACCTTTAATGACTGGAGGGTCAAGACTGAAACACACACCCAGGGGTGCCAGGGATACTGTTTTTAAGAATTCTTCCTCGTTTTTCATTTGTGTAGATGAGCAAAGGAAAATTGAAGGAAGCTTCCGCCATCCAAAACCGTCTGTGGATGAATGATTCTATATAGATGAGTTTTATAAATAGGTGATGGTGTCAGTATTCAAGTTTTTTTAACCTTCTTTTAAGTGGCTCTGTCCTCCCTTGAGACCAATCATTCTTGTTTCCTTTTTTACAAAAGAGGGGTAACCATGTTCAGCCAATAGAATTGTGATGAGCTTAACATGCATGTCTTGGTAACTGCGGCCTCCAAGGGAGGAACTCAGCAGAGGTTGGCTCCCTGCATCATCCCTCCACAGACACAACACAGAGCAAGCAGCTGCCGTCTGCGCTCACACTGACTGTGTGCTGTGTGTATGTCCTCTAGGCAAAGTGGCCCTAGGCTGCAATCCTTTTTTGGTTTTGGACTGCTTTTGAGTTTTTCTGCCTCCTTAACTTTTTAAAAAAGTTTACTGAGCTCCCATCGTATTATGCTAGAAGCTTTTATCTGTGTCGTCTGATTTAATCTTCATAACAAGATGTCCTTTTCACTGGCCTGCGTATGTGTAGCTTAATTAAATAGACTTTGCCACTGTGATAGATTTTTTTCAAATTCCAGCAGTTATTTTGTCGGATATGGATCAGAAGCAGCAAATACTGTTTTCTCCTAATTTGTCTAAGGTAGATTTCTGTCACATCACTATTAAGAGTATTTGAGGTGCTAGGTAAAGCCAGCATCAAAGGGCATTTTAAAAGGTAAGAGTAGTAACATGTAATACTTAGCTGGAGCTCTCCGTGTGACTATGTGCCAGGCACATTTATTCATTTATTTCAGTTAAAACAGCTCTATTTATGGAGTGATGTCATCAACGTGGCAGAGTGAGCAGTTTTCTTTGTCTGTCCCACTTCGAACTACAACTAATTGGACATTCATCGGTCAAAAAAGGATATCCACACAGCACTTCAGAACACCTGAGAGACCTGCACTGCTATACATCGGAAGGTGGACAGACTTCCCCCCAGGAGGAGATGGAGATAGGTGAAAACCCTCCGACCTGGAGACAGCCTAGTACCTGCAAGTGACTTTCTACTGGCTGACACGCCCATAGCATCACCACGGCACCAAGGGCGGGCATGCACATGCATCAGCAGCGTGACTGTGGAAACAGGTGACTACAGCCCTAATCCCCCTGCAATTGCTCCTTAGCCCAGTGGGAAAATCCACGGTCCCACAGCAGCCACAGGGAAAGCCTCTACTTGGCCTTAGCCGAGAGGCCCTTCCCAGCAATCAGACCACTGGGAGGCCCTGAGGCAAAAAGGGGCTCTGCTGGCTGAGCAACCCGTTGGCTGGATCTAACAAAGCCCTGCTGCGACCCCACGGGGGCATGGAAGACCCAGAGGGACCATGTGAATGGGCGGTGACAATTTGGAGCCCAAACTTGACTGCTCACTGGTCCAGGGGGAAAATCCACAGTCCCACAGCAGCTGCAGGGAAAGCCTCTGTGCAGCATTAGTGGAGAGGCCCTGCCCGGCAGTCACAAGGCTGGAAGGCCCTAGGGCAGAAGTAGCACAGCTGTGTGAGCTAACCACAGACTGCAGTAGATACCCATAGCTCTGCTGCGGCCCATAGTAGACAAGTGAGATCTTCTGGGACCTGATGGCAGCAGAGCTGCGAGTCTAGGTGAACCTGCTCCCAGCCACTGTGAAAACCTATAACACAATTGCAGACCCTGAGGAGGGAGCGTGTCTAGGCGGTCTGTGACAGTAGGCACCAGCAACCTGAGGCCCCCTTGCGATTGTCCCCACAGCTGACGAGAGACCCCACAGGGCCACTGCAATCACGAGGATGGCCTCAGGCTCAGTCAGGAACAGCTGCCAGGGATCCTGGTCAGTGCAGATTACACAGCTGCTTCCCCTTCCCACCAGTAGAAGCAAGGGGAATCAGTAACCAAATTCTATTTCTATGAGGTGGCACAAATCCACGCCATCAAGCAGTATGAAAAAATATATTAAATCTTCAGAACAGAAGGAAAATGACAAGTGCCCAGAAGACAATCCTGAAGACACTGAAATCTGTAACCTAAATGACAGTGAATTCAAAATAGCCATCGTTAAAAACTCAGCGAGTTAAAAGAGAGTACAGATAGCCAACTCAATGAGTTAAGGAACTATGTCACAAAAGAGCTTGATACTATAAAGAAGAACCAATCAGAAATGTTGGAGATGAAGAACACAATGGAGGAGATTAAGAAAAATCTGGACTCTCTGAACAGTAGGGTCAATAATATAGAAGACAGAATTAGCAATTTGGAGGATAGGAATATAGAAATGCTGCAGATAGAGGAGGAGAGAGAACTAAGACTAAAAAGAAATGAAGAAACTCTCTGAGAATTATCCGACTCAATTAGGAGATGCAACTCCTATTGAGATATAATCCTATCAAGGATTATAGGTATCCCAGGGGAAGAAGAGAAGGAGAAGGGGGCAGAAAACCTGTTCAAAGAAATAATGGCTGAGAACTTTCCAAACCTGGGGAGAGAGATGGAACTTCATGTGACAGAAGCCAATAGATCTCCAAACTTTATCAATGTAAAAAGACCAACCCCAAGGCGTATAGTAGTGAAGCTTGCGAAAGTCAACGACAAAGGGAAAATATTAAGGGCAGCAAGGCGGAAGAAAATAACCTACAAAGGATCCCCCGTAAGGCTGTCAGCTGATTTCTCAGCAGATAGTTAACAAGCTAGAAGAGAGTGGAATGATATATTTAAAACTCTGTAGGACAAAAACTTGCAGCCAAGAATACTCTACCCAGCAAAAATATCCTTCAAATACGATGGAGAAATAAAAACTTTCCCAGATAAAGAAAAGTTAAGGGAGTTCATTGCCACAAGACCTCCTCTTCAAGAAATGCTCAGGAAGAACCTCATACCTGAAAAATCAAAAAAAGGAACGGTGTTACAAAATCCAGAACAAAGGAGATAAGCAGAAGGACAATAACAGAAAGTAGTAGCTCTCCATCAGAACAGGTTAGCAAAAGTTAAATAAGACATTAAAGATAAATGGAACGGAAACACCAAGAATAAATATAACCTAGTCATTTTAACCACTAACTCACAACACAAAAAAGAAGAGGAAAAAAAATCTGACAATAACAACCTAGAAGGGGAAGAGAAAAGGGATGGAACATTTTAATTTAAGGAAATAAGAGGCTATCAGGAAAAGGACTATCTCATCTATGAGATGTGTTATACAAACCACCTGGTAACCACTAAACAAATAACAAGAATAAAGACACAAATTACAAATAAGAAGAAAGCCAATACAGAAATTTACCTACTTGAATTAGGAATCCAAAAATCATGGGACGAGAAACAAAGGAAATGCAAAAGAACAGGAAAACAAGTGATAAAATGGCAGCAGTAGGCCCCCATGTTTCAATAATCACTCTAAATGTAAATGGATTGAACTCTCCAATCAAAAGACACAGAGTGGCAGGATGGATTAAAGAACAAGACCCAACAATATGCTGCCTCTAGGAAACACACCTCAGCCCCAAAGACAAACACAGACTCAGAGTGAAGGGATGGAAGATGATACTCCAAGTTAATAATGAACAAAAGAAAGCAGGTGTTGCCATACTTATATCAAAGTAGACTTCAAAGCAAAACAGATAAAGAAAGACAAAGAGCGGCAGTATGTAATGATAAAAGGGACACTCCACCAAGTTGACATAACACTTATATACGCACCCAACATAGGAGCACCAAAATTTGTAAAGAAACTATTAACAAAACTAAAAGGAGACATCAACAATACAATAATAGTAGGGGACCTCAACCCCCCTTTAACACCAATGGATAGATCATCCAGACAGAAAATCAACAAGGAAATTATAGAATTAAATGAAAAATTAGACCAGATGGACTTAATATATATATATAGAACACTTCATCCAGAAACAGCAGGTTACACATTCTTCTGCAAGTGCACATGGAGCATTCTCAAGGATAGACCATATCTTGGGAAACGAAGCAAGCATCAGTAAGTTCAAGAGGGTTGAAATAATATCGAGCATCTTTTCGGATCATAATGCTATGAAACTAGAAATCAACTACAAGAATAAAGCTGGGAAAGAGGCAAAAATGTGGAGACTAAACAACATGCTACTGAACAAACAATGGATTATTGAAGAAATTAAAGAAGAAATCAAATATTATCTGGAGACAAATGAAAATGAAAACACACCATACCAACTTATTTGGGACGTAGCAAAGGCAGTCCTAAAAGGGAAATTCATTGCAATACAGGCTCAGCTCAATAAGCAAGAAAAATCTTACATGAACAACCTCAAATGACACCTAACAATTAGAAAAAGAACAAACAAAGCCCGAAGTCAGTAGAAGGAGGGAAATAATAAAAATTAGAGCAGAAATAAACGATATTGAAACAAAAAAGACAGTAGAAAGGATCAATGAAACAAAGAGTTGTTTCTTTGAAAAAATTAACAAAATCGATAACCCCTTAACCAGACTCACTAAGAAAAAAAGAGAGAAGTTTCAAATAAATAAAATTAGAAATGAGAGAGGAGAAATCACAACAGATACCAAAGAAATACAAAGGATCATAAGAGAATACTACAAAAACTATATGCCAACAAATTGAAAAACCTGGAAGAAATGGATAAATTCCTAGACTCATACAACCTCCCCAAACTGAATCAGGAAGAAATAGAGAATCTGAATAGACCAATCACAGGTAAAGAAATAGAAACAGTAATCAAAAACCTCCCCAAAAATAAAAATCCAGGACCAGACGGCTTCTCTGGAGAATTCTACCAAACATTCAAAGAAGATTTAATACTGTCCTTCTCAAACTATTCCAGAAAATTCAGGAAGATGGAGCACTGCCTAGCACATTCTATGAAGCCAGCATAACCCTGATCCCCAAACCTGACAAGGACAACACAAAGAAGGAAAACTACAGGCCAATATCACTGATGAACATAGATGCAAAAATCCTCAACAAAATTTTGGCAAACCAAATACAGCAATACATCAAAAAGATTATACACCATGATCAAGTGGGATTGATACCAGGGACACAGGAATGGTTCAACATCCGAAAGTCAATCAGTGTGATACACTACATTAACAAAATGAGAAACAAAAACCACATGATCATCTCAATAGATGCAGAGAAAGCATTTGACAAGATCCAACATCCATTTATGATAAAAACCCTCAATAAAATATATTTTTAGAAGTATGGAAGGAAAGTACCTCAACATAATAAAGGCCATATATGGCAAACCCACAGCCAACATCATACTCAACAGACAAAAACTGAAACCCATCCCTCTGAGAACAGGAAGAAGACAAGGGTGCCCACTTTCACCACTCTTATTCAACATAGTACTGGAGATGTTGGCCAGAATAATTCTGCAGGAAAAAGAAATAAAAGGAATCCAAATAGGCAACGAAGAAGTAAAACTCTTGCTGTTTGCGGACAACATGATCTTATATATAGAAAACCCCAAAGAATCCATAGGAGAACTATTAGAAACAATCAACAGCTACAGCAAAGTGGCAGGGTATAAAATCAACATACATAAATCAATAGCATTGCTATACGCTAACAATGAACTAACAGAAAATGATCTCAAGAACTCAATCCCATTCACGATCGCAACAAAACGAATAAAACACCTTGGGATACATTTAACCAAGGAAGTGAAAGATCTGTACAACGAAAACTACAAGATTTTCTTGAAAGAAATCGATGACAACATAAAGAGATGGAAAGGCATTCCATGCACATGGATTGGAAGAATAAACATAGTTAAAATATCCATACTACCTAAAGCAATCTACAGATTCAATGCTATCCCAATCAGAATTCTAATGACATTCTTTACAGAAATTGAACAAAGAATCCTAAAATTCAAATGGGGCAACAAAAGACCCTGAATTGCTCAAGCAATCCTGAGAAAGAAGAACAAAGCTGGAGGCATCACAATCCCTGACTTCAAAACATACTACAAAGCTACAGTAATCAAATTAGCATGGTACTGGTACAAAAACAGGTGCACAGATCACTGAAACAGAATTGAAAGCCTAGAAATAAAACCACACATCTGTGGACAGCTTATCTTCGACAAAGGAGCTGAGGGCCTACAATGGAGAAAAGAAAGTCTCTTCAACAAATGGTGCTTGGAAAACTGGACAGCCACATGTAAAAGAATGAAAATTGACCATTCTTTTTCACCATTCACTAATGTAAACTCAAAATGGATCAAAGACCTAAAGATTAGGCCTGAAACAATAAGTCTTCTAGAAGAGAATATAGGCGGTACACTCTTTGACATCAGTTTCAAAAGAATCTTTTCGGACACTGTAACCCGTCAGACGAGGGAAACAATAGAAAGAATAAACAAATGGGACTTCATCAGACTAAAGAGCTTCTTCAAGGCAAGGGGAAACAGGATTGAAACAAAAAAACAGCCCATTAATTGGGAAAAAATATTTACAAGTTATTTATCCGACAAAGGGTTAATCTCCATTATATAGAAAGAACTCACACAGCTCAACAACAAAAAAATCAAACAACCCAATCACAAAATGGGCAGGGGACATGAACAGACATTTCTCCAAAGAAGATATACGGATGGCCAATAGACACATGAAAAGATGCTCATCATCACTAATCATCGGGGAAATGCAACTCAAAACTACACTAAGATAGCACCTTACACCCGTTAGAATGGCAAAAATATCCAAAACCAAGAGTGACAAATGTTGGAGAAGTTGTGGAGAGAAAGGAGCCCTCATACACTGTTGGTGGGAATGCAAACTGGTGCAGCCACTATGGAAAACAGTATGGAGATTTCTCAAAAAGTTAAAAATAGAAATACCTTATGACCCAGCCATCCCACTACTGGGTATCTATCCTAAGAACCTGAAATCAGCAATTCCAAAAGTCCTATGCACCCCTATGTTCATCGCAGCATTATTCACAATAGCCAGGTCATGGAACCAATCTAAGTGCCCAGCAACTGATGATTGGATAAAGAAGATATGGTGTGTATATATATGTACAATGGAATGCTACTCAGCCATAAAAAAGGACAAAGTCGTCCCATTCACAACAACATGGATAGACCTTGAGGGTATTATGTTCAGTGAAATAAGCCAAACAGAGAAAGACGAACTTTGTATGACTCTACTCATAGGTGGTAGTTAACATATAGACAAAGAGAACTGATCGGTGGTTATCAGGGGAAAGGAGGGTGGGGGGAGGGCACTAAGGGTGAAGTGGTGTACCTACAACATGACTAATAATAATGTACAACTGTAACTTCACAAGGTTGTTAACTATCATAATCTTAATAAAAAAAATGATAATCTCCACCTCAAAGTTTGGTAGTTAATATTCCTTTTCTCTCACTTGCTGAAAGAAAGCTAATGTCGTGAATGACATGTTACCTGCTCCAGAAGTAGTAATATCAAGACTTAAGAAAAAATATTGTTATGGTAAATATAGTTGTCAGAGTGTATCCCTCAAGTATTTGTGGACTTTTGCAGAAATCTTTAAAAGTGCATATTCTTCTTAAGGGAGACTGAGAAACTTAATGTGATTTATCAATTTATTACGTGGTCGTCTCTCCTCAGTGGAGCTGTGGTAAGTGGCAAGACTTACTAAACTGCTTTTAGATTTTTTATACAATCATGTGTTCTAAGGGGCCTTTTCCCAAAATAAACTGTCCTGTCTTTGCTGAAAGAGAACATGAATATTTACTTTTGTTTCCCAGCAGTTGATAATTTCCTGCATCCATTGAATGGAATATTAGTGGGTCCTTTACAGTTTATTCTGAGCTTCTCTCTCCTCCCTTGAATAGAATACTCTGTGTATCATCAGTATGTCAGTTGATGATGATCCTGGCCTTTGTGATGGCTCTGGATCGAGATTCCTGGGATGGTTGCTGTGTTGTGGTTAGGATTCTTTTGATGCCAGGAGACACTCACTGGAGCTGGTCAGGTGAGGTTGGCAGGGCACAAGCAGTTGTTGTAAAGATATCCCTGAGGTCTTAGGAGGGAGAATTCAGGTGCAGCTGGGCCTCTCTAGTTCTTGCTGCTTCTCTTTTGACTCTTCTCAGGTCTCCTTTCTCTCTCTGTCTCTGCTTTTGTAGGTTCTCCACTCAGCCTGGATATGGCCCACCTAGGCTTCTGAAATCCCAGTTGACCTTGCCAACTTTCATCATCTTAAGTTTTTCATCTTTCATCTTAGCTTTTCATCAGCTAAGGGTGGGATGTCTTTATTTAGTTTTATTTTGAGGAAGATGAGCCCTGAGCTAACATCTGCTGCCAGTCCTCCCCTTTCTGCTGAGGAACACTGGCCCTGAGCTAACATCCATGCCCATCTTCCTCTGCTTTATATGTGGGGATGCCTACCACAGCATGGCTTGCCAAGTGGTGCCATGTCCATACCTGGGATCCGAACCGGCGAACCCCGGGCCGCCAAAGCAGAACGTGCACACTTAACCACTGCGCCACCGGGCCAGCCCCAAGGGTGCCATGACTTTTTAGAGCCAGGCTGGAGCCACTGGCGAGCCTGTAGACAAACTGTCCTCGACTCAGGCTGCCAGCCCTGCTGTGGTCACCTGTGTGCAGAGCCTGGCCCGCTGGGGTCACACAGTACAAGCCTTGCGGCTCTGGCAGTAGTGATGTGAGCAGTCCTTGTTCATGCTGCGTCGTATTCACGGCACATGTAAGTCCTGCAGTTTTATTAAAGGATAGACGACGAATGTTTTTGTTTCCTTATGGCATTTCTAATACGTAAGCATCTCCCCTGAAGAAGAGAGCTGTCTGCCCAGTTTTCTTGTTGGCTCATCCTTACCTGGTTGTAAACCATGGGGAGGACAGTGAAGGGAGAGGCGGTTCTGCGTACTTTCAGGCGCAAAGGCGTGCTCTGTGTCTGGGTGGTAGGGTTAGGTCTTCATTGTGCTTTTCTTTTACAAAATTTCATTAGCTTTATGATTACAAGGAGTCAAATTCAGTGGTTTAACTCTTAGTCCTTGGATTTTGCTTTTGCTTCTGTTTTGGTGCTAGTTAGATTTCACCCCCCCCCACCCCCCCCCCCCCATACCCCTTTCTCTGTGTCTTTCTAGATATTTAGTGGAATATTGGGAAGAGGTTACGTTAGGAGCTATATAGCTAGATAACCTTTTAAACTTGATTTACGTTTGAAAGGTTTGAAGCTCTGGTTGAACATTTGTTCCCGTGTGGATTGCATCAAACAGAGTCTAATAAACCTGCTTTTGTTCATCTCTCTGGTTCATCACCTCAACTTTGAGACTAATAGTAGTATTAGTAGTATTTGGACCATGACAAGCCGTTCTAGAGAAGGAAAGCTATGAGGCAATCCCAGGGTCCTGAATTTCTAGGAGCATCAGGTATCTTTTTTATGAGGTCATTGAAACCAGTGGAATGAGAATGATGCTGTCCTTGGATGATTTTGCTGATGTGTGTTAGATAAATGCACATTAGCACTAAAGTATGAAGCTAAGGAAAGAGCATTGGATAATGGAGAGTCAGAGAAACAGAATATAGATGCTAGTTTATTACTGTAAGCCTTGGTGAACATCTCCATTTTGTTAGTGAAATTTCCCAGTGTTTAATTATGACTTCAGTCCCACATTCAATTAACTGAAGACTCTCTAACTTGGAACCCATACCAGTAGGACCATTTTCCCCTTTTCCTCTATTGCTTTTTCAGTGAAAATGAGAAATGAGTTTACAGTAGAGCATTACAGGTTCAAGTGGCAGTATCTGCTGCACAGTTCATGTGTCACTTTAACAGATTCTGTGTTTGTTGTGATTTTTTTTAGTCAACTCTTTTGTGAAGTTGATTGAATTAAATTTTTAGAGCTTATAAATTTGACAACTATGCTAGTGTGCTTCAAAGTAAGCATACTTGATGTTGACTTCAAACACATGCGTAGGCATTTATGTACAAGGACTTACATGGCATTGTTTGAGCTACAGCTCTTCATACAGAGATAAGCTGTAGTCTAGTGAATACCAAGGAGAGACTTTTATTCTCACCTTTTAATTACACTTAATGTATTAACTTTTATAGCAGCTCTAATAGTAAGAGGCTTTTGATGAATGAATGAGATTTCAGCATATCCAGAGTCTTAGCTTTGAGTATTGAGTGTGTGAGATGCATGTTTGTACATAGCTTCCATCTCAATTCTGTTTTTGAATAAATGCCTTAGCTAAAGTTTTTATAGTTCTGATTCTATGTTGTTTTTGCTGGCTTTTGCTTTTATTTCAATTTTTTTTTTTAAAGATTGGCACCTGGGCTAAGAACTGTTGCCAGTCTTTTTTTTTTTTCCTGCTTTATTTCCCAAACCCCCCTAGTACATAGTTGTATATCTTAGTTGCATGTCCTTCTAGTTGTGGGATATGGGACGCCGCCTCAACGTGGCCTGACGAGTGGTGCCATGTCTGTGCCCAGGATCCGAACCCTGGGCCACTGCAGCGGAGCGCACGAACTTAACCACTCGGCCACGGAGCCGACCCCTGGCTTTTCTTTTGTGTGTATTTTTGTTAGTTCCCACTGTGAGTTCACATTTCTTAGAATTTGGGGATCTCTCTGATACCGTAGTTGACGGTAGGTTCTCCGAGGTGACTCGAGGCGCTCCTGACCCCCAACGCCACTGGAAACTCAACTCTCAACTAAAGGGTTCTTGAACCTGAAGTTATTTCTGGCCACAAACTTATATGAGAGCCGGCTTGGGGTTCTGAATTCTTGGAGATGCAGGGATCTCCCCCTTTCACTCAGCCCCAAGGTTTGAGACAGGCAGTTGTCTATATAGTCCTGAGGTGTCGTTCGATTCTAACTCTCTCCGACGCCGAGGGGGCAGTCCTTTGGAATGTCCTATGAGGAGCTCCACTATGGCAGGCCCTAGATGGGTTGTTTTGTTTTGTCTTTCTCTTGCCTCTAGCGCCACTGTGAGACTGTGAAGCACAATTGGAAGTCCACCTGGTCCAGCGGATGCCCCCGAGGCAGAAACCACTTTTAGCCCCTTGTTCACCTCTTGCAAGTCCTGCCTTCACTTAATCTTTGATGTCTAACATTCCTTACTAACCAGCCGGGTCATATCTAGTTATCTATTTTTAATGTTTTAGCCAACATTTTTCGTTCTTAATGTGAGGATCAGTCAGAGTACCTACTTGGACAGACTCCCGGGAACAAAGTCCTCGGTGGTTTCTTAAGATTGCTTTGGGCCTCTCTCCGCTCAGCCTGTCTACTTGCCACCCCAGGGCTGGTGTCCCTTTTACGGAAGTCACGTCAGAGAGGCATCCAGACCCCACGTTAATATTCAGTGCTCACACTTGTTCAGATCCCCTTCTAGTCAGACAGCTCTGATTTTTAGATCCTGGTTTCTTACACAGAACTAAATTCTAATTCCCTTTAATTTCTCCCAGATTTAATATTCTGCTCCTTGAAGCAACACAAGGTAAATCTCCCTTTTCTAGCTGTCATGGTGTGCGATATCCATCCCCACAACATCAGGATTGCTGATGGTTTCCCTCTGTTTGGTATCGAGTTTGTCAGCTCCGCAGACATTGCGTATTCATAGCTGCATCAGATACTCTAAATACGGCCGACCGTGTCCGTGTCTGGACTGCCTGGACCTCTGTTACCTGGCTCATTACGATTCACAGAGCTGATGAGCAGTACTTCCTCCCCGCCCCGCCTGTCCACACCTTGATCTTTGTCATGTGAACTGTTTTAAGACAGATCTTGTTCATCCTGAAATTATGGATAATATGCTTCTTAAAAAGGTAAAGGATGTGCTGGTATCTGGTTCCTTTTGGGATGGGCATATTAAACCCCTGTTATGCTTCCGTTTATCTTTGCTTAAGAATAATTTACTTGAATAGAAAATAATCTAAAATCTCAAAAGCTCCTAAGCTCTTGGTTTAAAAACCTAGCACGTGACTTGATGCATTGCCACCCGTCAGCAGAAGTTGATAGTTTTTCAGCTATAATTAATAATAACGAACTATTGAATTAATATGTCTCTTGCAGCTATAGTGACTCAAAAGATATTTTACAGAGGAGTTTCATTTGCTGTCTGTAATTTAAGGGAAGAGATTAAAGTTCTTGTAATCTCATTTCATCGAACATTTGATGTCAATTGCCGTTTTTTATTGACTGCATTAATTAGATGTTCTGCTGATTTTAGCCTTCTGGTACATAATCCATCAAACAAATCTATTCGTTATCATTTACATTCTTGTCAGAAATATTTGTAGAAGGCTGTTCCAACAGTGGTAGTAACAGGTAAAGGTGTCCAGTGTTCTGAATCTCTCTCTACAGTGATTTTGCTCTTCTCAACATAAAACCTTGGTCGCTCTATGCTCTTAAGTAATTTTTCCTGTTACGATTTCCTGACTTTTGCCTGGGGCTCTCTAGATTTGTGTAGACTCATTGTGATTACATTTATGACAGGATTTGTTCTAAATTTCAGACAATGAATTCGACATCTAATTAATCAGTGACTAAGATGATTCATGAAACTCATTGTATGGGGACATAAAGTCTGTGTTTAAAAGCCACGTGAGTGGCCGTTTCAGGACCTCTGAGCATACTTGACAAAGATGTTAACTGGGAGGATTTGTGGGTTAGTTATTTTAAGGTTCACATGAAAGGATTTGTTTAGCGAACTAGAAAAAAAATCTTTTCCGAGAGATAAAATAGGTTAGAAGAGTAACAAGTTAGGAAGGAGCTGAAGACTTCCTCCAAGTGATTGACAACTCAAGCAGTAAGTTAGGCGTGCTTTATTGTTAATGGCGAAAATTGTTCTTTCATTGATTTTGATTGGAAGCGTGAATTAACTCTCAATCTTACCACATATTTTTTGGAGAGGATTTTTTATGCTAGTATTTTTCAGTGACCTAGGGAGACTATTTTAAAGTATAAATTCATCTTAATAAAAGAATTAAAATAATTGAAAATTAGTTATTAAGCCATAAATGATATTTATTGTCTGCTGTGATCTGTCTAGTTTCAAAACAGCAAAAGAGTTGCCTTTATCAGTTTTAGGTAGTCTAGAAGGATAAAGAATATTTACGTGTTCTTTCTTTGAAATTGAGAATAGGGAAATAATCCTTAGGAAGAGAATATTTTAGACTCTCTGCTTTTGAAACTCTTGATGGGCTCTCCAGGAGAAAGCCGGGCTGTCTGACTACGTGTAAGTCGCTTGAGTTTGGTGGTCCCGCCTGTCAGACGAGCATGACAATGAGTGGGGGAGGAGACGGCAATGCTGTCATGCTCTCTGGTTCAGCAGACTCCAGACTTTCACTTTTGAACCTGCCTTTATTAGTACTAATAAGAACATATTTGTGGAGTACGTTCCTATTTTTCTTCTCATTTGATTTCCACAAGACCTGTGAGAGGCAAGCAGAGTATTTTGTGTATCATATATGTGTGTGTATGTACACACACGCACACGACTGTATTGTATCTCCATTTAACAAATGAAGAAACCAAGACTCAGCCGAGTGAAAGGACTTGAGTAAGTTTACACAGTAAGTAGAGGATCCAGACTAGAGCCCAGATCTTCTAATTCTGAGTTCAGCGCTCCATAGATGTCCCCCGCCCCCGCTGTGTACCTGTGGAGAGAAACCATCCCTCCTCAGCACCTGTGATTTGGGAAGGCCTCTGGAAAAGCCGTTAGAGCACAGAGCTCAGGTTGAGTCATAGCTAGACCACTGAGTGATAGGATGACCTTTAGCACATTCCCTAAGTCCACATTTCTTATCTATAATCACCTCTTGGTCCTCTTTCTTAATAGAAATGACAAGAAGGGTGGATCATGTAGAATAGACAGCAAGGGAAATAATTCATCCATGGCAGAAAGAGGTGGGATTTGGAGATGAGGACCTGGGTTTAAACTCTGCTCCCACTGCTGGTGAACCAGCAATGACAACAAGTCTCTTGACCCCTTTGAAGTTCCAATTCCTCATTCGTTAAGACATTTGGGCCAGATTGTGAAGGCCTTATAAGCTATATTAAGGATTTGAGAAGTTATTTCAAGGGCAATGGGATGCCACGGAAGTAGTTTAAGCAGAAATGTGACATGATCAGATTTATATTTTACGAAAGTCATTCTAGGTGCAATGTGGAGGGCAAGACTTGAGGTTGGGAGACCTGTTAGAGTAATCCAGTGGTAAGATTATGGGGCCTGGCAGTGCAGGTGGAGAGAAGTGGGTGGACTCCAGAGGTGTGTAGGAGGTAGAGTTGACCAGCTCAGTCAATGACCAGATGTGGGGAGATAAGGAGAGGGAAGAGACAAGGGTGATGCTGAGAGTGTAAGCAAACTTGGTAGCAGTGTTGGAAAGAACAGTTTCATTGGCATTATGGGGATGAATGCCATGTTTTAGAGAACTGAGGAGTGAGACGGGTAAAGCAGTGGAGACGGTGCAGGAAAGCTACTCTTTCAAGATATTTGGCTGTGTTAGACAGTACAGAATGACAGGTCAGGGGAGATATGAGGATCAAGAGATTTTTAAGACACGTGAGTCCTAAGCACATTTGCCCAAGAAGGCGGTAAAGAAGAAGGGGAGAAGCCCAGAAGAGGAGATGAGTGGACAAAGAGAGTTTGATAGTCAGGAAAGGGAGGGTCTAGAGCTGAGGTGGAATGGCTGGACTGGGGTGGATCTGCATCTCTGAGGCACTATAGTTGTGAGTAGGACCAAGTTCTAAAGTCCGGCTACTTGGATTTGATCCCTCCCCCTAATTAGACGTAGTTTCCTTCTCTGTAAAATGAGTCACTAAGAATAATAAGACATTCTTCTTATTATTATTTCTTCTTTATATTCTACTGTGTCACCTACAGTTTTGACTCAATACATATTTCTTAAAAACAACAGGAAAGCAGAAACCAATGAGGAGTTTTTCAGAGTCACTACTAAATTAAATGAATACTTTGACCTCTGCCTGTTGTCATGGTGCACTTGGGCGGTGCCCACAGCCCATTGCCAGGGTGTGTTTGGGCGGTGCCCACCGCCTGTTGCCAGGGTGCACTTGGGCGGTGCCCATGGCCTGTTGTCAGGGTGCGCTTGGGTGGTGCCCATGGCCTGTTGTCAGGATGCACTTGGGCAGGGGCCACAGCCCTTTATTAGGGTGCACTTGGGCAGTGCCCACAGCCCTTTGTCAGGGTGCGCTTGGGCAGGGACCATGGCCCGTTGTCAGGATGCACTTGGGCAGGGACCACGGCCCTTTGTTAGGGTGCACTTGGGCAGGGACCACGGCCCTTTGTTAGGGTGTGCTTGGGCAGGGACCACAGCCAGTTGTCAGCGTGTGCTTGGGAAGGGACCACAGCCCATTGTCAGGATGCACTTGGGCAGGGACCACGGCCCGTTGTCAGGATGCACTTGGGCAGGGACCACGGCCCGTTGTCAGGATGCACTTGGGCAGGGACCACGGCCCGTTGTCAGGATGCACTTGGCCAGGGACCACGGCCCGTTGTCAGGATGCACTTGGGCAGGGACCACGGCCCGTTGTCAGGGTGCACTTGGGCAGGGACCACGGCCCTTTGTCAGGGTGCACTTGGGCAGGGACCCTGGCCCGTTGTCAGGATGCACTTGGGCAGTGCCCATGGCCCGTTGTCAGGGTCCACTTTGGCGGTGCCCACGGCCCATTGTCAGGGTGCACTTGGGTAGGGACCCTAGCCTGGCAGGCAGGCCCATGTTGTCTTTTGGGAGTCTTTGCCAAGAGCAGGAAGATGGTACATCATTGAAAATAGGGGATCAAGTGAACCCTGATTTGCTGAATAGTGAGATCTTCAACTGTCTTCTCACACTTGGCTCCTGGAAGCTGGACCAATAGCATCAGCCAGAAGATTTGAGGATTCTTCTCTGTGGAAACTGATCAGATCTAGAGAAAAAGACCTTACAAATGCCAAAATTTTGTAATTCTGTCCCCTTTAGTGGAACAAGTGAAATTCTTGATTACTCAGAGTTAGGCCTGCAAGAAAGAATGAACTAAAAACTAAAATTTGTTAACCAAATGTTAAAGCAGCTTTCAGTGATGAGGAAGATAAAAGTGAAAGAAATCTCCCAGTAGGTAGAACAATGAGGAAAAAAAAAATGGGGAGTCAATCCAAGAATTCAATACCCAGCTAATGTGAGTTCCAGAAAAAGTAGACAGGGAGAAAGTTACAAAGAAGGAGCTCAGGAAGGTGTGTGCGCCTCCAGGTTAAAGGGCCAGCAAGTACGGGCAGGCCTTGTCCTTTCCTTCCGCCTGGATTTATGAGCACCTGCTCTGTGATGGCTGCTGTGAAATGCACTAGACGTACAGGGGTGGGGAGGCAGACAAGCAGCTTTGCCATCATGGAATTTATGTTCTGTTGGAATTACATTAAAAATAAAAAAAAACTCACACCAAGGCGCTTCATTATGAAATTTCAGAACACCAAGGATAAAGGGAAGATAGTAAAAATTTCCAAAGATGAGAAAATCAGGTTATATTTAAAAGATCAGAACTCACATAGCATTGAACGTCTCAATAATAAAGCGATATGCTATTGATGAGGGGAAACGAGTTCTAGCCTATGGTGCTATATCCAAACTAAACCATCAAGTGTGAGAGTAGCGCTAAGACATTTTTAGATATACAGGGACTAAAAAATTTACCTGCCGAGGATGTGGTCCACAAAAATGAGGGAGGAAAGTTAAGAGGCAGACATGTCATCCAGAAAACAAGAGCTCCAACACGGGAAGAAAGCAAAGGGTGTTCCCAGGCTGGTGAGAGGGCATGTGGCTGTGCAGCGCTCCTAGTGGTCAGCCAACCGAGAGAGAGGCATGACAGAGGCCTCTGCAGGGAATGGCTCTGTGTAAGCGCTGTGGAAGTCAGGAGGAACCACGGACAGGTTATCTGAGGGTTTCTGTAGAGGGGAGTTTTATTGTCACGCCAGGAGGTTTGCCAATGAATTAGTGATAGGAAAGTAGAAAACTAAGGGGACATAAACAAAGATATAATTAATTCCAGGAAAGACAGAGTTATTAAGAAAGGCAGTATACTCGTGGTATACTACAGACTCAGTTGTGAGCGTTACATACATAGTCATAACCATGAAAACAGTGAATAGCAGTTTAATAAAAATTATTTTATATTAGCAACACGGGGCAGGAGAGTCTGCCTGAGAAAGCTAAAGGCTTGCCTTGCAAAATAGGAAGTCAAAACTAACATGTAACTGAAAAATCAAGAAAGAATAACTTGGTAGGTCATGTAACACTGAACCAACCTGCCAAGGAAGTCTGTGTAATTTCCACTCTTGTGACTTAAGGCACAGGATGGAAAGCCGTCATTCAGGAGTGTGGTCTTCAACCCCGTGGCTACTGAGTTCTCTAAGTGGACCCGATGCCGTCTCGGAGGGAGTGGGATGGCTTATTGCAGTGAGGTCCCTGAAGGAGCTATCCAGCACTTCCTAGCTAACACACCCTTCTGAGGACTACCCTTGGATTACAGGGACTGCTTGAGCGCGTTCATTTTACCCATAGGCCCTGGTCTCTGCAAGTATGCTTTCTCCTGTTTGATGGGGAACATAGTGTGCGAAGAATACAGGCTCTTCAGCTGGACTGCCTGGTCCTAAATCGTGGCTCTTTGTGGCCTTGAGCAGGTGAAGTCACACCTCACTTTCCCATCTATAAAACAAGGATAATAATGTTACCTCCTTCCTATGGTGATTGTGAAGAGTAAACCGGTTAATAAATGTGAGATCTTTCAACTAGTACATGGCACATAGTAAGCACGCAGTGTACATTATTTCGTTATTTTCTATTTTGTTAATCTTTTCATTTTTTGCTATTACTATTGTGTTGTTTTCATTATCCAGTTCACAAAGATGGATCAGTAATTCAGAAGAGATTCACTGAAGTATAAGGAGTGACAAAAATAGGAATAAAATACTACAGCTCAAAATAACATTATAAACATAAAGTGAAAAGATACCCAGTGTAATTATGTGAATCTTAATGTCCAGGGACAAGTAAATCTGTCAGGTTGACAATTTCACTCAAGTAACAGAGAAAGAAAAATTGTAGATAGAAAGTACCACAGTGACTCTGAAAATTGGGTTTTACTTGGAGGTGATTCGTTTGTCCATGTCTCCAGCACGCTCTCTGTTGTGAAACTTTGTCACACGGTGATATGAAACCCTTAATACTTTCGAGTCATTTTTAGGCAATGTACATTGGCCTTTCTAGTAAACCAGTTGAGTCTTCCCAGATCAAGTACAAAACAATGTTTTCCAGGGTGAAGTGGATGAATTTTGTGGCTAAGGGCCCAGAATAGAACAAAACCTTAGAGGCATCAACTCAGAATTACACTTGTGGTAGTAAGAGCAGATGGGCTGAGAAGTTTGCGTCGTCACCCTTGAAGCTGGTGGCAAACATCCTCAAAGGGAAGGAGGAACAAGGTTTTGGCAAAGTCCTGTCATCAAACGCTACAGTAATACGTCAGGTAATCTCAGCGGTGTCCCCTGCAAGAGGGCACTCATGGGTGTGAATGAATGTCTTACTTTATAGGTTGTTGAAATCACTGATATGCAGAGTATGACTCAGCCCTTCGCACATGTCTGATAACACATATCAGCGAGAAGTGTAGAGTGACTTTTTGTTGAAAACCTTTGCTTTAGAAAGAGAGGGTTTTTTAGTTGCTCATTTTGTGACCTCTGATGTTGATTGGAAGGTCCCTTGACATTCCTAATGATAGAGCGGGAAGTTGTCACTCTGCAAATGCTTATCCGCGCTCCACTGTTTCTACCAAGAGAGTGATGAAAGAAAGCTCCATCACTGAATGTGTATTTTCCAGTGGGCTGTATGAGGAATATTCCGCAAGTAAATATCTCAGCTTTTCTACGTTGAATTTTGCTGGCTGTCGAGGAGATCCTTTTGAACCAAGATATGAAATAAAGTATTTGTTCATGGTCCTATTGTGAGTAAAAACCATTTCTCTGATATCACTTGGCTTAGTCAGGTGGTATATCGTGTAAGTATTTTTATCTTTTCTAATTTAATCTATCTCTTCCTGGTCAATGGCAGATATAAGATACTGAGAATTTTTAAAAAACTGGATGATGATGCTAACAAGTTAGTCACCAAGAATTTGACTCTTTCCAAGTATGTGCTGATTTTTATCAAAAGAGCAGTGATGTGTCTGGCATATGTAAAAATCTGAGGCAAGTGCACACAAAATGAATGCAGAATCCATTCACCGCTTCTTCCCAAGTTCAAACAGTCCATCTCCCAGCTTCTGAGGATGACTTAGGTTGTAATAGATGCCAGGAGAAAGCTTTAATGAGAAGTTTCTCCATAATACCTGGATGCATCATTAATGCAAATATCTGTACTACCTGCTGGAACACGACATTGCAGCCATGCCCAGCTGTCTGTAGAACACAGTCAGTTATGGTTTCCTAATTTATTTAGACTGAAATATATTAATCGGCTTAGATTTGGATCCAGGCTGTTGCTCACGTTAAATACATCACTGAACCCAGTTGTAAGAATGTGCTGATGTGGAATACTTACTATTAATTTTAAAATATTGTGTTTTATTGATACTCAAAAATTATGATGAGCATATAAAAATTTTTTATTACAATTAGTTGTCTGCATGTGTACCATATGCCCATTGAGTGAACTCATAGCTGGGAAAATTTGAGATATACTGCCTTAGAGGTTGGAGAGTTATTATTGTGGTCTGGTGTTCGATCTGTATTATTTGATCTATACAGGCAAATTTTCTTCCTTGGGGAACTGTTTCTTCATCTATAAAAATGGGAATAGCTAGACAGTTTCACTTATGGGTGCTTACTAAACTTACAGACTTTTTGAACTGATTAGCTCCTTTGAATGTCATAGATTCTGTAAATCTTAAAGTAACAGGAAACTTTAGGAGTGTCCAGTCCGTCCGTCCTCAATAGGCACGAATCTCTGCAGCACACCTGGCACGTTCTTTCTGGGAACTTTCCTTCTGGGGCAAGCAGAGGACGTGAAGCTTGCCATGACTTGGGAAGCATGGCAGGTCCAGTGCTGGGCAGCTCAGTTCCATTTTCAACATCTGTAACTCTTAGAAGGTTTATATATTTGTACCTGAATCCAATTCCTCTTTCTTGTAACTTTTGTATATTAGTTTTGGTTCTGTCTGTCAAAGCCAATCAGAAAAAAATCAAATTTTTCTTTTAAATTAATAGTCCTTGAATTATTTAAAGTTGGCTATTAATCCTCCACAAGACATCACTTCTAGGGCAGATGGCTCCAGTTTTTTCAGCCCTTCTTCCTGTCTGTTTCCCATCTCCTCCTCCGTTCTAGCCCTCTGTGTCTCTGCATTCAAGTGCTCTTCAGCACAATTGTGGTCTACCTGCATTGATTAGGATGATTTTTTTGTTATGTAATAAGTAGTGTTTACTGAGGCAGGAACTGTGTGCCAGGAAGTGTGGGCTTGGCACAGTCTTGTGTTATTTAGCCCAGATAACTTTGCAAGTAGGCTTGCTTATTGACAGCACACTGATAAGGAAACTAAGACTCAGATGTTGAGTAAATTGCCCAAGGTAACTTACCCAGGAAGGAACAGAGCTGTGTCTCCCCTTCCCCATTTTTATTTCATTGCAGCATGAACTCATATTGAACAACCTTTCTCACACTACCTCAGCCATGTTTCCTTTTTTAAATTAAAGAAGTATTATATGCTTTCTGAAAACCTTTAAACTGTCCAGAAGTATACGAAGAAAACCTTTCCCCACCCCAGTAACTTTCCTGGTGTGTGAAATGTGGTTGCCTTTTACGTTGCTGCTCCATCACTTAGCTTCTGTACCTAAATGAAATGGAGATGTGAATATGTACCTGTTTTATTGTAAGGACTAAATGAGTAAACATATTTAAAGGACATATGGAATAGTGTCTGGAACATTGTAAGTGCTCAAATGTTAGTTGCTCTTAACATATATGAAAATAAACATATATACAATCAACTAATATTTGACAAGGGGGCCGAGAAGAGAAGAGTTAACAGAGAAAGAACAGTGTTTTCAATAAGTTCTGTTGGGAATACTGGACACCCATGTGCAAAGAATAATTGGACCCCATCATACACCACTCATAAAAATTAACTCGAAGTGGATTAAAGACTTAAATATGAGACCTGAAACCATCAAACTCCTAAAAGAAAACATAGTAGAAGAGCTCCTTGACACTGGTCTTGGCAACAGTTTTTTGGATATGATGCCAAAAGCACAGCAACAAAAGCAAACAGATGAGACTATGTCAAACTGCTTCATGGCAAAAGAAACAGTCAACAAAGTGAAGAGGCAACCTGCAGAATGGTGGGAAGCATTTGCAAACCATATATGAGATGAGGGGTTAATCTCCAAAATATGTGAGGAACTCATACAACCAAACAGCACAAAACCTAATAATCCAATTAAAAATAGGCAAAGAATCTGAGTGGACATTTTTCTGGAGAAGACATACAAATAGCCAACAGATACATGAAAAGATGCGTAGCATCACTAATCATCAGGGAAATGCAAGTCAAAACCACAGTGAGATACCACCTCACACCTATTAGAATGGCTATTCTTATAAAGGCAAGAGATAACTAGTATTGGTGAGGATGTGAAGAAAAGGGAACCCATATGCACTGTTGATGGGAGTGTAAATTGGCATAGCCACTATGGAAAACAGTATGCAGGTTCCACAAAAGATTAAAAATAGAACAGTGATATGATCCAGCAATCCAACTTCTAGGTATATATCCAAAGAAAATGAAATTGCAGTCTTAAGAGATATCTGCACCCCTGTGTTCAGTGCAGCGTATTCACAACAGCCAAGACATGGAAACAACCTAAATGTCCATAGACAGATAAATGGATAAAGAATATATGGTATATATCTGCAAGGGAGTATTATTGAGCCATAAAAAAGGGAAATTCTGCAATAGGAAACAACATGGATGGACCTTGAGGGTGTTATGCAAAGTGAAATAAGGCAGAGAAAGACAAATACTGTATAATATCACTTACATGTGCAATCTAAAAAAAAGCCAAGCTCATAGAAACAGAATGGTGTTTTCTGGGGCGGGGGGGGGGGGGGGCGGAGCGGGGTGGGAATGGGGGGGGTGGGAATAGGGAGATATTGGTCAAAGGGTACAAACTTCCAGTTAGAAGATGAATAAGTTCTTGGGATCTAATATATACCTGGTGACTATAGTTAACAATAGTATATTATACACTTGAAAGTTGCTAAGAGAGTAGATCTTAAATGTTCTTGGTATAAAAAATAGGGTAGTTTTGTCAAGTGATGGATATATTAACTAACCTTGTAGTGGTAATTATTTCACAATATATATATGTATCAAATCAACATGTTGTACACTTTGAAATTACACAATGTTATATGTCAATTATATCTCAGTAAGACTGAGGGAAAAAATAGAAAGGTCTTCCCCACATCAGGCTAATAGAAGTTTTTCTTTCTTTTTTTTCACAAAACAAACAGAACTCCACAGATAAGTTTAACAGCAGTTTAGAGACAGATGAGAGAGAATCAATATGCTGAAAAATAGGTCAGAAGAAAATGTCCAGAATAAAAAGAAATCATAGAATAATAAACTGCTTAATCCAAAATAAAGCTTTAAAGTTACTTAAAACAGGAATGTATTACAGGTAGGACGAATAGAAAACAAAGAGTAAGAAGGTAAATAAAACACAATTATTATGTGTAAGTAATTATAATGAATTAAAAGCAATGGTCTAGATGTTCCAAATTAAAAAAAAAAAAGAAAGAATACGCACACACACACACACACGTGGAATTCTTTAAAAACAAAACAACAAGAATGGAGACAGTCTGTATATAATACCCTCAGTCTGCTTTTGTCACCCAAAATTTATCATAGACATTCTTCCATATCATTCTAATTGTCTACTGTAGTTTCTTTTTCTTTTTATAGCTGAAGTATACCGTATTCAGTTAATTTATTTAAGTATTCCTTGCCGATAGATATTTAGGTTGTCTTCATGCTGTAGGAAACAGGCTGTACACGGACATATCTTTATTTATGAGACTTGATTGTCTGAACCTACACACAGAAGTTGACATTTATCTCTTAAAAATATTTTATCTTGGTAGAGTTGTCTGTGTTTATAATGTATTGTCGTTGGATTGATTTTGACCCTGTCATCCAGTGGGTTTACTGTCCTTGGTTTTACTTCATTTTTTTATTGTGATCAACCTACTCTTCTTGATATCTTGAAAATCATGGATTAAAAAAGGTTGAATTCAGCAGAGTTTAGGAGAGAATTCTGTAGTTGCCACCAGAGGGCTCCTGTTAGGTTGAAACTGATCTTTTAGGCATAATCGTTCACCCAGGTATGAAGTATTTTCTAATTGTGTTTCTCCATTGTATATATGGAGATTCATGACAGACCTTGTCAGATGCCTTTATGGAATCTTGTTAAGAAAGTGAGTAGTCTTTGCTACCCAGTCTGGAAGGATAATACTTTTCTCTATATTTGGGGAAACTTAAAATATAAACAACAGATGTCTGTAGTTTTGGAAATGTCTGAAAAACGTCTAAAAGTGCCCTCAGTTTTATTGCGCGTGCATGTGCGCACGCGCACACACCCACACACACATACACACAGTATGAGTGCTATTTTGGTTCTCTTAGGCTAACTGACACATAACTGGCATCGGTGTTGATGCTCCATCTGGCAATTTTTTAGCAAAAGCAAATTTAATAGAATCAGTTAAAATATATTTTCAGAATATTGGGTTGATTTAACAGTTAAAAGTGGTTGCATGAATGTGAAATAGAGTACAAAAATAATTTTCAGTGTCTACTAGGCTGTTAGTATGCAGTGAACATGTCGTATGAGCCAACTAAATATATGGCTTCACTGACTATAGTAAACAATGAGAACATTGTTTTGTGCACATTTTTATTCATTCTTCAACTTTTTAAGATTTTAGAGACTAGAACCACATAGTATCATCTAATTTGAAGCTTTCAAGAACTCTGAAGTGACAGAATACAGATCATCGTTCCCATTTTCAGTCCAAGGAGTTGAGACACAGAGAAATAAAATAACTGCCCAGAAAAAGGGGTGATTGATTCTGATTGTCAGGAGAGTACTGGCACCTTCACACAAGAGGTGGCCTCTCACCAGGGCATACCGTCTTGTTAAGGGGTGGCTGTGGAGAGCGGCATCTGGGCCAAGCGGTGGCTGAGGCGGAGAGGCGTGGAAGAGCCAGGAGGCTTTGAAAGGTGCAGGAAGGCAGGTGGCTGGCACGTGTTGGGAGACTGGGCCGAAAGGGGCCATGTGAGGCCCCATCCCAGAGGGTCTCGAGTGCCAGGCTCAGGACTTTGGGCTTGCATCTGTGACAGCGGGAGGCCAGTTAGAGGATGAGAGGAGCGAGAATGACTCTCACTGGGCCAGGAACAGAGTGGAGACCTGAGGGGGTTGTTGCTGCTCATTATTATTCCAAAGCTTAGTTGTTTGAAACTCACAGAAGTTTCAGTGCCCGCGGGAGGGACGGTCGTGCACTGGTTGTCTGTGCTCACCACACCGCTGTGTAAGAGGCTTTCCCTCTGAGCGAATACCTCGTAAGTGTGGTTAATTGCCAATTCAAAAGTAAAATGCATAGTCTTCTCTCCCGATTGTTGCCTTGACATCTGTGTTTATGCTTGTGTCGGGCCTGTCCCAGGAGGGTCTGATGCTTTCATCATTCATTCCTGGAGAAGTTCTGTGACTGGGCCATGGCGGATGGAGTATTTGATGCTCAGAAATGTTTATGGGTTTTGAAAGATTCATATGGGTATCTTTTACCTTCCAGAAATTCACATAGGAGAATTCTAAGCTTCAGGAATTAACATCTACTGAATTCCAAACAGTACTGAGCATTTACTCCATTCTGGGCACCTGTGGAGGTGGGAGGAAAGGAAAGTAAGCCCAAGTCCCCCAGGCAGTTAATTCTCTTTGTTTGGCGTCATTTACTTACTTTTATACATTTTTTATTTATTTATTTATTTTTTATTTTATTTTTTTATACATTTGTCTGTCAGCCCTCATCACAGCGCTCAGTGGTTATTATTCACAAGTCTGATCTCCATCACTGTGAATGCCTTCCGCTTCCCCAAGACAACTTTTCCCTCATTCTATCTGAATCATCCTACCTCAGCATCCCTCTCAAAGACCACTTCCTCCCAGAATCGTCATCCCGCTCTTCCAAGACACAGTCTGTGTAATTCAACAAATCCTTCTGGAGCAGTCTCCTAGGTACAAGGACCTGTGTGAGTAACTTGGGGACAAGAACTGTGCCTAACTTAGTCTTTATAACCTCGGTCCTGAGCATGTGCTAGGCACACAGTAGGGGCTCCAGGTATGTCGTGTAAGGAAGTAAGGGTCTTATGTTCCCTGGAGGAGGCAATATGTACACACAGGCCAGAGACTTACTATCATTCGGAGCAGCATGTGCGGCCTGTGTGTTCAGTTCTGTGGCAGTGCAGAGAGGGTGGAGTCTGGAAGCACCAGCTGGGAGTGTGTCCTGTCCTGCCCTGTCCCGTTAGAATGTGTGCGTTGGCTCATTCACCCAAGGGTCGTGGCGTGCCTGCCAGGGTCAACAGTTGTTCTCGGCCCTGTAGATATGGGAATCTTGATGTCATTTAAATGCTTTTGAGGCAGGGAAAGCATTTCTGGGAGATTTGTTTGGCTTCTGTGAACAGACTAGATTCGAGAGGTGTTTCGCACAGGGAGTCAGGTAAGTGTTGTCTGGTATTCTCCAAGGGACAAAGTCTCCTTCACCTGCAGGTTTTGGAAAATCCTGTTTTCCTTCCTGAAGATGCTCTAAGCAGGGGTGTGTCCTCTCCCACCTGTAATACCGTGTGCTCTGCCCCACATTTGGCTTCTGGCTTGTTTCCAGTAACCACCAGCGTTGGCTGGACTTGTGGAGTGCTGACCTGAGGTACTGGTAGGTCCCAGTACATTTCCATTTGCTGATGGTTGTCAGACTTTACCCAGGTAAGCCAATACCAGGAGTTATTGGTGATTTCTTACATTAGGTTCTTTAGAAGCAAAGCCTGTGTAAGTGGTTTATTGAGAAATTGCTGTCAGAAGAAAAGAGTAAGGAAGTGAAGGGAGCAGAAGACAAGCAAGGAAGAAGCTGAGAAAAACGTGCTTTTAGCTGAAGTCTAGGTTCGGCCTGATCTCCTGGGGGCTCTGAAGCATGGGACCCTGCAGTTGCTCCACTTTGAGCCTGAGTCTTGTCCTCTTTTCGCTAGTTACGGAATGCAGGCTGCTCTTGGGGAAGAACATCATCTCCCAGCGTTTCTGAACTAGATGCTCCGAGGGACCTTTCCCAGAAAAGGATTCAGTGCGAAGCATCGGTAGCCAGCGCTCGGCTGCCCACAGTCCTCACAGTGGGGGGTCAGGTGCAGCGACCTGTGACGGTCGCCGACACAGGTGCTCTTCGTAAACAGGAGTTGACGTCTGTACTTCTTTAACCTTAGTGTACCTCTTTTCATTCACAAATGGAAGTACCCTCCTAGGAAGATAGTGGCATAAAATTTGTGTAGCGCTTTGATTAAAAATTGTTTATTTTCTAATTTTGCTTTATCCCAGGAAAAACTATGTAATTACGGTAAGTAGGTAGTTATTGTTGCTTTGCAGTTGAGAACATTGTAACATATGGAAGTTAAGTGACAGGGTCAAGGAGCAGTAGTTTCCACTGGGCACTCTGTTTAACGCTTTCAGCAGTTTTGTGAGGTGGGTAATGTCAGCCCAGAAGTTGTGGTGCAGGGAGGTCGAGTGACATGTCTGTGCTCTCAGAGCTGGTATGTAGTGGCCTTGCAGTTATGACCACCTGTTTGACTCCACGTCCTGCTTTAGTTCCACCTTCCCCTGCTGTCTTTGCAGTTGTTAGGCAAAGCCCAAGTTTTTGACAACTACAACTCTTGGAAAGAGACCTCTAAGCATAAATGATAGGGACCATTAGATGTAAAATTTTTAGTGTGTTACTTGTTTAAAGCTATCATAGCATATCAGATCAAGTTGTTCAAGCTCTGGAGGTTGCTACCTCAGGAGTAGCCTCATATGTGATATTTTGGTTGAATTTATATTCATCTTGTATTCCTGTCTAGATTGACATGATAGCTTGAGACCCCAACCATTGAGCACCATAATTCTCTTAGTTTTTTCATGGTGAGGCATAAATGAATTGTGAGGTAGAACTTTGAGAACTTTTAATTAACTTTATTTGAGAATCACACCAGGGTAGTAATGTCTCAGGCATCTAGCATGCTTGAGAAGATAGGGTACTCTAGTTCAATAATTTATTCATTTGGCAGACACTGACTGAGTGCTCTCTCTGCACCCCCCCCCCCCCCCATCTTACGGCCTAAGGGCAGTTTCCAGGCCCAAGCATAAGGATGAGGAACCAAACAGCTCTGTGATCTCACTGAGTTGAAGAGCTAGAGATTACAGTTGAGACAGCTAGAATTTGTGAAGGAGAGTACCAGAGATAAGAGGGCTTAAGAGGGAGAAAGAGCTCTAATAACTGCGGGGGCTGCCTCTCAAGCCCTTGGCTAAGGACTGCTTTGCTCACATGTGGGGTAAAACTCCAGGGTAGGAAAAGAACTGCTGGAAAGCTACTATTTCTGTAGCTCACAAAGGGCTGGGAGTTAGTTCATGTTCCCACCTGCAGAGTGGAAAGACCTCGTAATACAAGGGAAATAGGGTAAAGTCTGCAGAAGAGTATCACCTGAGTAATGAGGCTAAAGTGTCCCCAAATCAAAGTCTGCTCCAGACTTGTTCTGACAAAGCTTAAAAGCAAGCCTTGAGAGAGAAAACCGATCTGAAATAACTTGACTGCCTGCCAGAACAAGTCCAAAACCCTCCACAAAATCCAGCCCCCCAAACCACAACATTAACAGTGTCCAGCATCCAGTAAAAAATTACCAAAAATGCAAAAAGCAGTAAAATATGACCTATACTGAGGGGGAGAAAAATCAATCACATAGAAAGAAACCAAGAAATTGCAGATGGAATTAATAGACAAGAGGGTTAAAACAACTGCTACAAATATATCCCTTTGATCAAGAGTGTAGAGGAAAACATAAACATGTTGAGGAGAGAAATTAAAGTACAAAAAAGACCCAGATGAAACTTCCAAAGGTGAAAAGTGAAATGTCCGAAGTGAAAAAATACACTGGTTGAGGTAACAGCAGATTAGAAACTAAAGAAGAAAAGATGAGTGAACTTGAAGACAGGCAATAGACAGTATCCAGTTTAAGGCAGAGAGAGGAAAACAACGGAAAAAAATGAAGAGAGCCACCACAAATTGTGGAAAAATATCAAGTGGTCTCAAATATGTTTAATTGGTATCTTAGAAAAATGGGAGTAGGGAGAAAAGAGAAGAAATGGCCATATTTCTTCCAAATTTGATGAAAATGATAAATCTAAGACTCTCAATGAACCCCAAAGAGAAGAAACAGAAGGAATATCACAGTAAGACACATCACAAATTGCTGAAAAGCAATAATAAAAAGAAAATCTTGATCCATCCACAGAAAAGAGGCAATATGTACAGAGGAACAAAGATACAAATGAAAAAAACAGAATTGCTGCAAGCCAGACAGTGGATGAACATCTTTAACGAACTGAAAGGGAGGGACAGAAGGAGGGGGGAAAAAGGGAGACTATCAACCTGGAATTCTCTGCCTAGCATAAGTGTCTTTCAAAAATGAAAGGAAAATAAAGACCTCTTTCAAACAAAGCTGAAAACAGATATCCCAGCAAACCAGCACAACAAGAAATGTTGAAGTTTTTCAGGCAGAAGAGAAAAGATGCTAGATGGAAGTTCAGATTTATGCAAAGTACTCCAGACGTGGTAGAAATGAGAGCAAATATAAAAGGCATTTCTTTCTTATTCTTGATCTCTAAAAGAAAATTAACTGGTTAATGCAAAATTAATAATATGTGGGGTTTGTAACATATATGGAGACAAAATGTCTGACAGTAACATCAAGCGCCAGAGGGAGGAAATTGTAAAATTTTTGCATTGTTTATCCTGGGAATGCAAGGTTGGGTCATCATTGAAAAATCAGTCAATGTAATTCATCATACCTACTGACTAGAAGGAAAACCATATGATCATCTCAATAGATACACAAAAAGCATTTGGTAAATTAAACACTCATTCATGATGAAATCTCAGGAAACTGGGAGTAGAAGAAACTTCCCAACTTGATAAGGGGTGTCTGTGAAAAACTTACAGGTAACCATACTTAGTGGTGAAAGATTCCTCTTCTCCCTTAGACTGAGAACAAGGAGGGAATGTTTGCTTTCACTCGTTCTATTTAACATTATGATGGAGGTCCTGGCAGTATAGGATAGCAAGGAAAAGAAATAAAATGCATGTGATTTGGCGGGAGGTGGAGGGCGTGCAGTGGAAGAAGTAAAACTTTTTGTTCTCAGACAATATAATTATCCAATGGAATACCACTAATAAAGAAGGAACAACTTGCCTATACACACAACAACACAGATAAATCCCAGAAGATTTTGGTAATTTAAAGAAGCCAAATACAAAAGACTACACATTGTTTTCATTTATATGATGTTTTAGAAAGGACATAACTATAGTGACAGAAAGCAGATGAGTGGTTGCTGGGAAAGAGGAGAGGGAGATTGGCTGCACAAAGTCATGAGGGGATCATTTAGGTTGATTGATGAGATGGTTACATGCCTATATTCATTTGTTGAGTTGTGCACTTAAAATTGTTGGACTTTATTAAATGTAAATTATACTTGAATAGATCTGATTTTTTTTTTAAGATTTTTTTAGTTTTTCTCCCCAAAGCCCCCCGGTACATAATTGTGCATTTTTAGTTGTGAGTCCTTCTAGTTGTGGCATGTGGGACGCCTCCTCAGCATGGCCTGACGAGTGGCGCCGTGTCCATGCCCAGGATTCGAACTGGTGAAACCCCAGGCCACGGAAGCAGAGTGCGAACTTAACCACTTGGCCATGGGGCCGGCCCCTAGATCTGATTTTTAAAGTATGCAAAACAGATTTTCACAAGCTAAGTTTGAGGGTTTGATGATAATCCTTGTGTGAGTCAGCAGTATGATGGGTGCCTCAAGAAGCCAACACAGTCTTACACTGAAGTGACACAAGCAGAATGGTTTGCTTGTTCTTATCTGCCCATATGTAGATTGCAGGGTTCTGTTACGGAGACTTCAGAATGAATGTAGACGGACAGATCTGTGTTCAGACTAGGATACCCTAGAGAGTAAAGGAATTTGAAGCCAACTGTTTTGACAAAAATTGGAAGAAATGAGAGATGTTTCACTAAGAGAAGGAAATACTGGAGGTGAGGTGCAAACCAGCTGTCTTTAGATATTTGACGGTCTCTTGTACAAGCATTGGAATTTTATTTTTCCATGAATGTTCTGGCTACAGGGAAAACTTTCAAGGTTATTCAAGTTTGGCAGTTTTTTGGACTGGGTAGTATTGGCAAGGATGGTTATTCTGTCAAGGAGATTCTCGAAACTTCTGAATAATATACCTCAATTTCAACTTATGTTAATACTTTAAAGTGTGTACTGTGATTGCACAAATGACTTCAATTCATTGGCCTCCTGATTTCTCCTGCTTAATCACTCTGCCCCAGCTGACAGTTTTGATGACTTGTGACTCATTCTTACACATTTCGCTTCCCTGATACCATACTTGCCTGGCTCTCTGCTCACTTCTCTTACGGTTCTTCCTTTCAATGATGTAAAGAGGAAATGATAGGCGACTGAACTACATTGTTTTCCAGGTGATTCCCAAAACTGTGATCTCATACATTATAAATGATTGTGAAAGTTTATGTGAATACCCTCCCTGAAACTTGGAAATTCTTTTGTAAAAAGGCAATGAAGTATAATGAAGAGAGTATGAAATGCCGTGTAGACTCGCCCATTCACTAGGGACATCACTTACCCTCTCCAAGTCACTTTCCTTATTTTACAAAATGGGGATAATTCTATCCACAGCATGGTTGTTGTGTGCACCAAACGGTTAAGTAAAATAGTATATTTGAAAATGCTCTACCTTGAAAAAGCTCTATATATGCAGAAATCATTGCTAATTTGGTTATTAAGGTGCAGATGTATATCTTATTTTATAGATGTTTTGAGTTTCTTATTTTTAGAGTTATATCCAAGAAGACGATTTTATATAGGTAGATTACTAATCTAATGAATTTTAACACATAAATATGTGACTGAAACATGTTGGCTTTCCGGGTACCATAAATGAGCCTCGTCTCCTCTGGTCACGTACTTTTATTCTTGAGAGATTGGTTTGATAGGTGGCATCTTTAGGGTTTACCATTCAGCACAGGCTTCATCCACTAGATAGCAATGTATGTATTTTATTTGTCGAATTTATTTATATTTTCTTCCCCCAAAATATTAGAGGCAGGGCTGGTTTGTTTGAAGCAGCAATCCTCAGGCCGAGTCCTGACCACATGCGTCCTTCCCTTTGTCCTCCTTTAGCTAGGGAGCGAGAGTGATCACACACCATTGACCCTGGTCGTTTTTAGCTGCAGTTCTCAGTTTTGTTCCACAGCATCACCCCAGGAGTAAGCACTATGTTATCTCCTGCATGGACAGAGCATTTAATCAATAGTAACCATCTGACTGACTTAGTAACCAAAGCGGATCTAAACGCCAGTGTACTCAGTATCAAACCATTTTACTTTCTCATTGATTTTTTATTATCTGTAAATGGATTATCTACAGATTGTTCACATCAGACTATTTTCTCTGAGATGTTCCTTACCCCTCTTCTTGTCTTTCAGCCCTTAATTTTCAGAGTGCGTAAACTAAATTAATAATAGCTGAGGTTGGGTATGGAATGATAAAGATAATTCTTCCCCATACATAGAATGTATTCTTACAGTGGGAAATGGTTTTTAAAATCTGTGCCACTGCTTTCCTCTTTTACCACATTTGTGAAAACAAACTATATCTTTTATTACAAGCACTCGTGACTGTTCAGATAAATGTTCCATAATGTTTTTAAACACAAAAAGTAAAATCGTAAACGTGCCAGAGAAGAATGGAAAATTCTTAGCTTTATTAGGGAGGGAGGAAAGCCTTGCTAACTATGAGGTAAAATCTGAAAACCATAAAAAAAATACTAATGTTTCACTGTATAAACTTCTAAAAAAGTCTCCAGGACAAAAAAAGCCCTGGCTTAAATAAAGTTAAAATCCAGATGAGTGGGGGAATATGCAACTCATATCACAGATAATGGGTAATCTCTTTAATATATAAAGAGTACCTACACATCATTAAGAAAAAGACCAATAACCCAAAAGAGTAATGGGTAAAGGATATAAATAGTTCATAGAAAGAAAAAGAGACATCTTTTAAGCATTTTAAAACATATTCAGCTTCAGCTATGATAGTAGAAATGCTAATTAAAAGCACAGTGACATCATTTTTCACATATCAGGTGGGACAGACCATAACACTTAATAACTCCATGTTGGTAAGGATAGGGGAAACTCGCTCTCATATACATATATCTGTTGAGAATTTAAATTGATATAACTTCTGTGAAAAGTAGTTTGACAATAACTTTCAGTGTTAAAAGTACACATACCATTTGATTCAGCAATTTTATTTCTAGAAATTTATCCTATAGATATTTCCCCTTGCATGCATAATGAACACATGGATATTCATTGCAACGTTGCTTATAAAATAGAAACAAAAATTTAATTTTTATATTCAGTAAATTTAAAAAGAGATTTATTAGATAAATCAGGCTACATGCAAACATCGAAAAGAACAAGACAGCACTTATAGCCAGGTGATACAGACTGTTACACGAGTTCTCCTGTGAAGTGAGGGAGACAGGGTACAGAACTCTGTACAGGGTGCCATCATTTCTTACATATGTGCAGTGCTGGTACAGACAAAGTTTCTCCCTGAAACGATACATGCAAAACTGTTAATAGTGGCCCTCTCTGTTAAGAGGACCTGAACTGGAAGGGCACACTGCTCACTGGGAACATCTGGTACTTTGTACACATAATACCTAATTCAAAATATACTTTGCCTTACAGATCAGTCAGGAACCTGGAGGACCATACTAAATTAAGTATTAAATTATCTGATAGAGATTATGAATGTTTTAGTAATAAAAATAGCTGAATAGTAATTATTATGTGTTGGGCACTGTACTCTGGGTCCTTTACAAATATCATCAAGTTTTTCTAAAAACTTTTGAAGGTAGTTACAGTTAAGAAATAGATCAGAATATGGCCAAGGACACACAGATAATAAGGGCCCTCTTAAGAAGTGCAGTTGAATGAGGCTTGAGTAACATTCAAATATATATCCAAGCTTCTAAAAAAGCAGTGACGAACGGCTCGTCTGGTGGCAGGCACACGGGTTGGGTCCATGTGCGTTTCCTTGTACTTCCAGGGAAAGACAGCCATTGTCTTATTCAAAATGTTGTGTATTAGGATTGGAACTTGCGTGGTTCCAGCAGACTCAACATCTTAAAAATACCAACTACCAAGATAAATCTTGTCTTTTGAGAGTAAATATTTTTGTGTTTCTTTATAACTATGATGTGGCCTTATTAAACTGATTTTATTCCATAAAGAAAATGAGATTCTTCAGCAGATGGACAAATTTTAAATCAAGGCCAAATCTTAATAATAGAAATCCAAGTAAAATGAGGGAAAAAGTTGAAAACAGCCTCCCATATTTTTTGCATCTTTTAAGTGGGGGCTTTTGCTTTTATCACTATAAATAATCAATAAGGTTTTGTATTTTGTTTTTTTGAGCAAGGGTAAAATTTCAGTCTTCTTCAGTACTCAAGGGATCACTTTGATGGCTGATAAACTGGCCTGCATATTAAAATAATTATATGGTAGGTCTTTGGTTATCTTAGTATAAAATTGATTTATGTCAGATTCACTTTTTAGCATCTGGAAGTTTGCCTGGTTGTGACAACAAATCAGGGCTTGCATTTTACTATGGACTCGCTATAACATATAGTGTATAGTGGATACCTATGTATTTTTTATCCAGTGCTCTTTACAAACAAGATATACCTTGTTTTACCTAGCAAATGTGTTATTGAAAAAGAAGTATGCAAATAGAATTATTGAACAATGAATTTTACTTTTTCAACTTAGTCATTTTTCAAGATGCTCCATTTTTATTTACACTTCATATTTATTAGGGTTCATTCTTTCAGGTGGCTTTGTTTTCTGTGACAAGTAGCTCATATGTGTACAAATACTGGACTGTTTAGGTAAATAAACATTGATGTTGCAGCAGACAGATTCACACGCATCCTTGAAGCACTGTCCCTTGACTAATTAAACATCTCCCCACACAGTAAGAACTCCTGTTCTTATGTGAGACCGCAGGTGGGTTTCTCTTTCTCTCTTTCTTAGTCTTAAGGTGTACAACAAAGAGAGATCTCATCGTTGTTTTAATTTTCACTGGAGTATTTGGCATTTCACAAATATATTGTCGTCTTCATTTCTTCCCATGCCACATCCTGCTCTTGTCTAGAACCATAAAATGTTCACAAGTAAGTGTACTGCTGTTTTGAAGAAGCACTTGTTGGAGGTCCATTTCTCCACCCCTTCCCAGCCGAGTGTGGCCCCCACCCTTCTCCAGGTGACCACGGGGTGGTCCTTGCTGCAGGGTCAGGCCCTGGGCTAGCCGGTGCTTCTGACGTCTGCTGTGCGGGCCTGAGAGTGCCCGTCCTTTCAGCACCGTCCCCCTTCCTCCTCGTCTCCTGCCTTGTGGGAGCTGCCACGCAGAGTCAGTGTGGGGGGTGGCTCCAGGGTCTGCATTAAAGTGTGCGCTTTTAGAGTCACCATTAGAGGTAGATGGGCCATCATTTATGGTGTCTAGTGTACAGAATGTGACTGACAGTGTGAACATGTTTATACGTATAGACGTGTCTCCCACTCACAGCATTTCTGTGTGGGAAAACTGAACTTCACCTATATTTTCCAAAAGAAATGAGACAAATAGAGTAACTAAAAGAGGAGATTGCACTTTAAGTAAGCTTAATAAGCTTTAAAAGCACAATGAAATAATCTATACAAACTTGCATCTGAACCCTCACTTGTTCAGCCGTTTGGGCTACACTGGGTGCGTGTAGAAGTAGCTGAAGTATCTTTGCCCGTAGACAGCAATGACCTTCCTGGACACAGGACCAGCACTCATGAGATGACAACACTGAGGCACAGCGTGCTTATGTAACTTGCCCAGAGTCCCATAGGCATTCGTTGGTGGAATGGGAATTAGGCCTGATCTCTACTATTAACCACGAATATACTGCCTGAATTGAAGGCTAATTTAGAAAGACTGGAGCTCCTGCCCTCAAGGGGCTTTTCATCCGTTGCAAGTGGTAGAATTGCTGGGGACAGAGCTCCACAAGGCACGTGCACTTGCTCTTGCCCACTTCTCCAGCTACAGCCCTTGGTGTGTCACAGTTTTCCAAACCATGTCTGAGTCAGGTCGTCTCTTATGACTGGCACCACCAACCAAATCCAGCTTCAGTGTAATTAGGAGTCACTCCAAATTAGAAACAGGTTCTGCTCAGACCTCCTGACCCTCTCTGGCAGCTGTGCTTGCTGGATTGATTGGCTGCGTCTGCCTCAGCCCTGGCCAGCACTATGCTTACAGTAGGTTCTCTGCCGAGGTTTATCGAAGAATAGCTCAGTGAGCTGATCCCAGACGGGCGTGGCAGTGGCCCGATGCCAAGTTCAAAGCCATCGCCTCATCGCCTCTCACAAATAGGCTTATCATTTTGATTTATTTATTGTGTGAAACACTGTTGATTTTGATGAAATCCAAGTTAGCATTTTGTGACTTTCTAATCGCAGCCATGGTTCAGGAGCTTGCCTGAAATACGGCTCCTTGAAAAGATAGGATATTTTAAAGAGTATGTTCATGCAAAATAAATTATGGATTCCTCTAGCCACCTCCTGTCTTTAGAAATAATGCTCATACATATTTTACACATAAATTGACAAGGATGGCAGAGACCTCATCTTCCCTGTAGCAATTTGAACCAGACTGATTGAGGATTTATTGCCTAATTATACTTGTCAGCCTGACATAAAAGTCATTAGTTCTGGAAAAACATGTTTGTCATACTGGGATTATCTCTAATTAATACAGTCAATATCTACCCTATATTTAAAGCTAAACAGAACAGTAATTCCAAAGCGTATGTTATAGACTACGAGGAACTGATGCTAAACCCCTTTGGGTCGTGAGGCAGCGCTCTGAGTACCAGTCTGCATCTGAAGAGGGACACTGCCGTGCTCTACATTATTCCTTGCTTTGAATACAGTGAAAACAGTGCTGCTGATGTTGACTCTCTCTGGGTGAATTGTAAAGGGAATAACTGAAGACTCAGAGAACTTATGTGGTTTGGTTACAGTTGGTGTGACTGAGCTAGGATTCAGACCTGGAGTCCAGCGTGTGGTTTTCTCAGCATCAGAATTCACCAGCCAAGTTGATCTCTGCAGTGTCCGTGCATGGTCTTTTTCTCCTTTCCTAGAGTACATGTAAATTTGGAGCTCAGCAGGACAGACCAGGTAGTCACATTGAGACAACCATCTGCCATGCATGTGTCCTTTTGCCCGATGCTCAGGCGTGAGCTGGATTATCAGTGGATATCGCAGTGAGGAGATGCAATGCCAGTGGCCTCCTGGGGCGGCTATCACATGCCCGTATGTGCTGATACCCTCTAGTACCACTCCCCAACCCCACACACTGCCCCAGCGTCACAGTGTACACTGTGCTCCAGATGATACAATCACTCAGCAGTTATTTCCAAGCTGCTGCACAGCTCACAGCAGACTCATTCATTTGCTCGTAAATGTGCATGTTTCTACCATGAGCATAAACATCAGAAGTTGTTTTTGAACAGAAAAGGTTTGATTCATTGGCCTCATTCAGTCCTACCCCAAAACAGATTCCATTATTTTTTTACATGCCAATTAAAATGTTTCCATAGCAGTGCAGCCTGTCATGGAAGGCTTGTATTTAGTAACCAGAATGGCTGTGAGAGGTCAGTGTATTTATTTTTTCATTTTATCAGATCCTTTCTGCAATAATTTTCATAGCTATATATTTAAATTGTGTGATGGGCTGAAATATTAACTTACAAATTAGAATTAACAGTTAAAGTGGCTGAAAATAAACTTGCCTAAAACATGCAGAATTGATTACTATAGCCTTTGTAATACCTTGTATTACCTCCAGGTTTGTTCTTTTTCCTCAGAGTTGCTTTGGTTATTCAGGCTCTTTTGTTGTTCCATATAGATTTTAGGACTTTCTGTTCTGTTTCCATGAAGAATGTCATCAGGATGCTGATTGGGATTGCATTGAATCTGTAGATTGCTCTAGGTAATATGGACATTTTAGCTATGTTTATTCTTGTAATCCCTGAGCACAGAATATCTTTCCATTTTTTTATGTTTTTAAAAATTTCTTTCAATAATGTTGTATAGTTTTCAGTGTATAGGTCTTTTACCTCCTTGGTTAAATTTATTGCTAGATATTTTAATCTTTTTCTTGCTATTGTAATTATTATTGTATTCTTGACTTCTCTTTCTGCTAGCTCATTATTATTATATAGAAATACAACTGATTTTCGTATGTTGATTTTGTACCCTGCAACTTTGCTGTAGTTAATGATTATTTCTAATAACTTTCTGATAGAGTCTTTAGGGTTTTCTATATATAGACTCATGTCATCCACAAATAGTGAGAGTTTCACTTCTTCACTGCCTATTTGGATCCCTTCTATTTCTTTTTCTTGCCTAATTCCTCTGGCCAGAACTTGCAGTACTATGTTGTGTGGCGAGAGTGGGCATCCTTTTCTTGTTCCTGTTCTCAGAGGAATGGCTTTCAGTTTTTCACCATTAAATATGACGTTGGCTGTGGGTTTGTCATATATGGCCTTTATTATATTGAGGTACTTTCCTTCTATACACGTTTTATTGAGAGTTTTTATCATAAATAGATGTTAGCTCTTGTCAGATGCTTTCTCTGTGTCTATTGAAATGATCATGTGATTCTCATTCCTCATTTTGTTAATGTGATGTATCACATTGATTAATTTGCGGATGTTGAACCATCACTGCATCCCTGGAATTGTACTATCTTTTTAATGTATTGTTCTAGTCAATTTGCTAATATTTTGTTGAAGATTTTTGCATCTGTGTTCATCAGTTATTGGCCTGTAATTTTCTTTTTTTGTGATAGTTTTACTTCACAAGTAACCAGACAATTTGTCCTTGTCTGGTTTTGGTATCAAGGTAATGTTGGCCTCATAGAGTGAGTTAGGAAGTGTCCCATCTTCTTCAATATTTCAGAATAGTTTAAGAAGGATAGGTATTAAATCTTCTTGAAATGTTTGGTAGATTTCACCAGAGAAGCCATCTCGTCCTCTTTTGTTTTTTGGGAGGTTTTGAGTTATTGTTTCAATGTCTACCCCAGCAAGGGAAACAAAAGAAGAAATAAACAAATGGAACTACATCAGACTGAAAGCTTCTACGAGGCAAAGTAACCATGAACAAAATGAAAGACAACCCACCAACTGGGAGAAGATATTTGCAAGTCATATATCTAACAAGGGTTAGTTTCCAAAATATGTAAAGAACTCATACAACTCAACAACAAAAGACAAACAACCCAATCAAAAAATGGGCAGAGATGATTTGAAGAGACATTTTTCCAAGGAAGATATACGGATGACCAATAGGCACATGAAGACATGTTTGACAAACACTAATTATTCGGGAAATGCAAATCAAAACTACAATGAGATATCACCTGACACCCGTGAGAATGGCTATAATTAACAAGACAAGAAATAACAGATGTTGGAGACGTTGTAGAGGAGAGGGAACTGTTATGCACTGCTGGTGGGAATGTAAACTGGTGCAGCCTCTGTGGAAAACAGTATGGAGATTTCTCAAAAAATTAAAACTAGAGATACCATATGATCCAACTATTCCACTACTGGGTATTTATCCAAAGAACATGAAATCAACAATTCAAAGAGATTTATGCATCCCTGTATTCATCACAGCATTATTCGCAATAACCAAGACATGGAAGCAACCCAAGTGCCCATCAATGGATGAGTGGATAAAGAGGATGTGGTATATTTATATTTTTATATATATAAATTGTATGTGTATATATATATACACGCACACAATGGAATGCTACTCAGCCACTAAAAATAGACAAAATCATGCTGTTTTCAACAGCATGGATGGACCCTGATGGTATTATGCTAAGTGAAATAAGCCAGACAGAGAAAGACAAACACCTTATGATTTCACTCATATGTGGAAGATAAAGAAACACGTGGATAAGGAGAACAGATTAGTGGTTACCAAGAGGAAGCAGTAGGGGGGCGGCAAAAGAGGTAAAGTGTGCATATGTATGGTAACAGATAAAGTATAGACTACTGGTAGTGAACACCATACAGTCTGTATAGAAGTTGATATATACTAATGTACACCTGAAATTTACATGATGTTATAAGCCAATATGATGTCAATTAAAAAAATAAATAACAAAATTTTTTAAATTAGTGCCAAGTTGTGGACATCATTTAGAAAGCTGTTGAGAACACAAGTTCACATTATGTTTCTTGGTAGAATCCAAAAGACAAAGAGGTCACTGGCTCTCTGTGTAGAGTATCGGGGACATTTGTAGTGGAAAAATTAGGTTTGGATTTGAAGAAAAAGAACTTCGTTTCATTTGAAACTCAGATTCTTGTACACATACACACAAATATTGCATTCTCTTAAATGAGGCTGACACTGGTTTAGTAAGGCAGGCCCCACTGGTATACTTAATGCATGTGGTTTCCCAAAGTTTAGCTTTATAGCTTCTAACATAACTAATTATTTTCTTCTCCTGTCTTCCTAGTATTCCTTCTATTCCTACTCTAAATGTATAAGGACCTAAGTTTGTCCCTGTCATATGCTTGGTGGCTTTTGTCTCCTCTGAAAATGCTTTACAGATTCCTTTCAAATATTAATCTATAAATACTAATATAAAATTTTCTTCACGTCTCAGTCATCCAACAACAGGAGATTATCACAGTAAAAATATACATTTGCTCTAACCACAGATAGCCTCTGGACACGCACTCAGGCGCACATGAAACTTGCATTAGAAACCCAGCCCCTGCTCCGTGTGAAGGCACTGCACTGCCTCCACCGGTCCTGTGCCCTGGGCGCAGGTGAGTGAACACGCACGGCACCGTGATGTCTCATGTGACACATCACGTAGAACAGTAGTGGCACGAGAGGGCTCAAAGATGACATGAAGCTTTTAAGTTTAAGTGATTGGAACTCAAGAGGAGAAAAATGTTTGGGCCAAACAATATAATGGTGCTTTAGACTATAGGTAACAAAATATCCAACCAAAAGCAGCCTAAAACTCCCGTTTTTCTCACAGAAGTCTGGAGACAGATAGTTTCAGATTTGGTTCAACACAAAGATGTCAGGGCTTGGTCCGCTTCTCGGAGTTTTCTGACCCTGCTCTCATGTTGCAAGATGGCCACCTCAGCTCCAAACATCACATTAACATTTTATTGACGGAGAAAGGAAAGAGTCTCTCTTGACGGCTCTCATCCCGGGAGCTCCACACCAGATTTCTCCTGAGCGCCCCTGGTCAGGATTGTGTCAGACTTCCGTGCGCAGCGCCGGGAGACTGGGAGATCCAGGACCGGCATTTTCAGGCTGCTTCACGGAAGGCCAGCTCAGCTAGCAGGGAGAAGGGCATCGGGTGGGTAACCAACGACCTCTGTCACCGTGGTGAATTCCATTCTCTGTCCCTACACAGTTGATAAAGGCCCACTTAGCAGCCTTATAGAGCTTGAATTAAATGGGCTAAATCATGACTATAGTAAATTAATATTTTCTAGAAACCAGTTAGTTTCTCAGTGAGCTTTTTCCCTTTTACTTTTGAATTGAGAGCTAACCCCACTGCTTCTTAACAAATAAAAGATTTGATTATTTCCCTTATACTTTTAAAATTTGAGTGAAAGCTCTTTGGCTGCTATGAAGATATGTATCCATCCCCTTATGCATGTTTCCAGATTGCTTTTCTGGTATCATTAGCTATTATGTATCTTTAGGAGCACCTTTATGTGTGCGCCGTGCGCATTTATAAGAGGAAGACGATTCTATAGACGTTAAGAACCACGTTCATTTGAGAGTCAGGAGGCTCTGAGAACTCCCTGATGTTTAGTTTAAATTGAACCTGGACAGACACCCCTGAATAGCATAGGGTGGCTGAGCTGAGCCGAGCCCGTGACACAAGTCGAGTAAAACTAACAAAATACAGATCCTCTGCTGAGAAGAAACTGTCTTGGCTCAGGAAGGGCCTGGTTTGGGCCTCTGGAATTGCAGAGTAGTGCTTAGCTTCTTAAGCTGAATAAAGTCGGAATCCTTTATTCTCAGGATCTGTTGTTGTAATGGTCTAATCTGTAATTGTCTCATTGTGATATTTTTAGCCCGATAAAATTCACACGTAATAAATTTGAGCTGAGAGTGTCACTATTAATACCTCTGCTGGTGAACGGTAGAGGCGAGGAGGGGAAGAGCCGAGGAGAGCAGCTCTCAGCCTCATCATGTATCTTGACCGGACAGTCACTGAGTGCCTTCCACACCCTCGGTGCAGAGGGTGGAAGGGTAAGGCCAGGCATGCCTTTCAGGCTGGCACAGTGTTGTGGGAGGGAGTCCAAAGCCTGCCTTCCTGACCGGATGAGAAATCAGTAGTGTCTACCAGGAACTGGTTGGCTGCTTCTCCTTCCAATTGTAAAGGCTTTGTTTCCACAGTTGGGGAGTTACTGTAGTGAAATCACAGTACATTACAGTGACTGTTTGAACTAAATTACCGTGAGTGCCAAGAGAAGGCCTTTCCTACTTTCTTTTCCCATATTTCAGAGAGAGATTTCAGAACAACTCGGTGCCTTGGGGAAATTTTTATTTCCGAAATACCTGAAATGGTTGACTCAAGTTAGTGAATCTGTAATTTACTAGAAGCTGTATTCCTGAAAAGTCATATTTTAAATGTTAAAAAGTAATGTTGAAAAACCGATACTTCTAACCAAAAAAAAATAGAGCTTAATGCCTTGTATACTTGCCAGAAAGATAGCAAAAACTGATTTTAAGCTTAAGCTCTCTTTTTACTTCCCCCAGCCACCTAAACCTGGCCCCACTCTAGACGTTGATGTGCAGACAAGAGCATGTAATTCCTGTAAGCAAGGGAGGTAGGCACCTCTCCCCTTATTTCTAGGATCCCAACAGTGGCCTGGGCTGTCCTGGTTTTGACTGCCACCTTTTAATGCTCCAAATCACAGGCCTGGCTTAAATTTCAGGCTTCTGGGGCCAGCTTCTCCCTGTGGGCGCAGCCTGCTGGGCCCAGGCGCCAGCACTCAGGGCTCTTGACAGGCAGCCCTCCTCTCCTGGCTTAGCATTAAGAGAGAGAGAGACCACCGCCAGAACCGGAAGCTACTTAAAGTAGCTGGAACCGGAAGCGACTTAGAGTAGCTGTCACAGGAATGCTGACTGTCCTTCCTCAGTGAGCCTGCTGCAGAGGAGTGCATTGCCTGCTGGCGCAGAGCGCTCACCGCCTTCTGGGACTCATTTCTCCCCAAAGAACTCTTTCCCCACTTCCTCCTCTTCAAATCCAGAGGTATCCAAGACATGGCCCTCAGCTAGGACTTCCTTAATCAGAAAGTCTCAGAAAAAGTGTTTTCTTCACCCAAAAAGCATTCACCTTTCCCAACCCTGGCCATCCACGTTTAGGCACATAAAAAACTGGCGGAGGTTTGAAATTGTAAATTTACTTTTGTCTCGACATCCATGGTGTCCTGGATCAGGCATTCAAGGCCTTTCTTCCCTGTTGAGGGTGGGCAGGCAGGGGTCGGCCTGCGTCTGTGCTCCCCTTTCCTGCAGGCAGTTCCCAGCTTGGCACCACTTTCCCCATCACCAATGGCCTTTTTCATGTGTTGCGTAGACTTTTAACAGTTTGAGTCAGAAGAACAGTTTTAAATTAAACACCTTAGAAGAATTGGGTTGAGTAATGGCTGAGGACCCATAAAATGACTATTTCCGGTGCCTCCCAGAGTGGCAGGGAAGTGTCTGAGGCCTCCAGGGCTGTGTGGGGTCATGGGGTAAACACAGCAAGTCTTCCTGGGGCATCGACTTCCCAGCAAATTTGGAAATGTTCAAAGGTTAAAACTAGCCACTGTGTTATGGAATAGAATACAAAATTTATAATAATTTCAAGGTAAGAGGTTTTAAGCATGAGATAGCTCACTTTAGAGCCACTTTCCCTTCTGTCTCCAGGGGTTCAGGTAACTCTCCTATTTAAGACAACTTTGCCGGAAATTTGAGGAATACTGTATTTAAGAAGGTGTCATTGTACAAAAATGTATGACTTTTTCAAAGGTGTTCTATTATGACAGTTGTTAGCTCCTAATTTTGCAGATAATTGCCAAACTACAGACATTCTTATTTTATGTAATATGCATATGCCAGGAAAGTTTTGTTTGAGTGGATGTATTTGTAAATCGAATGCTTTTTAAATGCAATAGACACTTTCTAAGGAATCCTAAAATAAATTATTTTATAAATAATCACTCCCTGATTCTTAGTTTTGTAAGTTTGAGTTTAATAACATTATTTTTCTTAAAGTGGGTTTTTTCACTTACATGTGAAGATAAACATCCATTTATCTTAAATTGAAAATAGTTCTTTATTAATTTGTCTTTCAAAAAATGCCACATTCAATACCATTGAATTTATCTGACTCAGACCAATGAACATTTAAGATTATATTTGTTAATGGAGCTGAGTAATCTAAGAAGTGTTTTTTAGATTCCTAATCATATTAAATATCTAAATTATTATTTCTAATGCTTGTGTTGTCTCAATGAAGCACGTCCAGCAAAGCATCAGTCCGATCATGAAGTTCCTCAGGGCAGATTATTAAATAACCATGAGATTAACCAGGCGAACTTCAAAGTTGATTTGGAATGTTGTACTATTTATTGCTCTAAGCAATTGTATTAGTCAAATATAAATGTTCAGAGTACATTTTCATTAGCATGCTGTATACGTCCAGCTACTTCCAAAGGCTTTCTTGGTCTTCATACAGTGCCATTATTCAATAAATAGATAGGCTTGTTATTAGTTTTATTTATTATTCTTAATATAAAAGAGTGGAAATTAAGATGTTACATTAAAGTAGAATGGATAAAATGTAATTGAAATAATGTAGAGTAATTTAGGTAAACTTCTTTGTTAATTTGAAAATTTAAAACTATGTGACCACAACTTAAGATGTGTTCCAATACAGAGTCGTGGAGAAAATAAGAACAATATCGTATTACTGGTTTCTAGATTCTTTGGGAAAGATTATTAGCTTTAGTCTAGTCTAAAAATAGAAAACAAAACTAACTTAGCTACTTTATTTATTAATTCAGTAAATATCTGGGTTAAGCAACTCGTTATACAAGATATAAATGACATGTAAACAGAGTTTAGGTATCATCATCCTTGGTTAGGACAGTACATATTATATAGAAATCCTTTTAGAGCATCAGTGGTTTTTTTCAATGATTCTTCTACTATGATTATCATCTCTATCACTTAGAAAAAATATGATAGCAAAATGTTGAGGTACTGTTGTAGTGTGAAATAAATTTTAAAATTTTAAATAAATCAGTCTAAAAATTCTATCACTGAGTTAAGGTGACATGGAGAAAGTGTATTATTTTCTAGGAGTCTGATTAAATCAAGTCGTGCAGACTAGGAAATTAACTTTGATTTGACTTAAATAAAATATTGTTCATATGAAGGTAGGATATTTGGTTAAACCAGCATTGTGACTGTTGGCTCTGCTGTAATGCAGAGTGCAGCACAGGGACAGGCTCTGATCATTAGGAAAATACTGGCTTGCATTGGGTTTTGCTTGTAGCGTGATGTCTCTTAACTGCAAACAGAATTGTGGTTAAGTTGTTGAAATGAAGTTTTAATCAATTTTTATGTATTTTTATTTTATTATTAGGCTATCAGCTGCAAAGGTCAGCACAGTATATCGTACACCCTGTCAAGGAATCAAACTGTGGTGGTCGAGTACACACATGACAAAGACACGGATATGTTTCAGGTAATGTCTTTCTTCTTCAATAGAAATTTTAGCACATATTTCCTGCAATTCTGTATTTTGACGTGTAATCAGAACTTCTAGCACAGTAGTGCTTGTTGATGTCCAAGGGGAAAGAGGTGGAGTCATATAAAAATTATTTCTACTTTGTTTTTGAAAGACTAAGAAAAAACTTAATTCTAAAATTGCAAAAAGAAATTATAAAGCCTGCATTCTCAGATCCCAGTGCAATAAAAACAGACTTCAGTAACAAGAATAAAAATTCTTAAAGCCAGCCACTTTTAAAAACCAACATGTTTAAAATTTTCCTAAATAACACTTGAGTCAAAGAGGACATTAAAACTAAAATTATAGGCTTTTAAAAAAATAACTATGGGAACATTATATAGCAAAACTCATGAGATGTGACCAATGTCGTACTCAGAAGAAAATGTAAAGCCTTAAGTGCTTTCATTATTTAAAGGAAGAAAAGGAGGAAGGAAGTAAGGGAAATAAGCATTTAGCTCAAAAAATTCTTTTAACAAATGACAGTAATTAAGAAAGTACAGACAGATTCAGAAATAGTTTTAGTGGTGTACCATAGAAAGTCCAGAAATATGTCAAAAGAAAGCAGAAGGAAGGAAGTAATAAAGGGGGAAATATCAACTAATTTATAAAGAAGAGAATAATATAGCCAAGATTTGGTATTTAAAAACAATGTAAAATTAAGGCTAATAAAGGAAAAAAGCAAATGAATTGGGAGTGATGAGTCTTTGCATTTCTTTGTGGAGAGTTAAAGTATTAAATAAACGATGCTGAAACAAATGTCAAAAAGGTATCATAGAAACTGACATCAAATAGAGGATAGAAATGGCTCTTAAAAGTAAGAAATTAGGGTGAACTTTGCTTATAAAAAGAGAAATATGAATTGAAATCCCCCAGAGATACCTTTTTCACTTAGCACATGGGCAGAAATCCAAAAGGTTTTGTCAGAGATGTGGGGGAAGCAGACACTGCCCTACATCCCATGAATTGGTATGACCTCTGTGGGGCAGTGATTTGGAAATAAGTATGAAAAATACGAAATGCTTACCTTCTTTGACTCAGCTCTTCTCCCTTCAGAGATTTACCACAGAGATACCTACATACATGTAAAATGATGTTTGTACCAAGTTATTGCTTGAAGCATTGCTTAATGGCAAAAGATTGCAAACAACCTAAATGTCCTTTGGTGGGGGGACCAGTTCAGTAAATTCGAGTACAGCCGTACAGTGAAGGTGGCCAAGACTGTGAAATAACAGGAAAAAGCTCTATGTACAGACACGGAGAGAGCTCCAAACATATTTAATGAATTAAATATTAATATTATTAAATATATTGAGCCATTGATAGTATTATATTCAATTAAGATTACTTAATGTTAATTTTTAATAAATTAATGTTATTAAATATTTTAAACAAACAGTATATTATTATTAAATTAGTATTACTAAATGATTTAAGTCATGCTTATATGCATTAAAAATCTGCAAAAGGATAAATAAGACATGAATAAAGCAGGTGCCTTCGTGAGGAAGGGACTGAGCAGGTGGTGTACAGGGAGGTGTTTCACGCTTCATGATTTTTGAATCATGTGAGTGTTAACTACTTTTAGAAAACTAAACAACTCTAGATAAGAGTCATAGTCATACACATAGACATAGTTAAGTGCCAGTTTGAACTCAAAAGTAAGATTCATCACATTTAGACAAAATATTAACAGTGATTGTGCTCTCCATGACATTTCATTAGTCTTCTAAATGTCTTTTCTTCTCATTCTGCCAAAGAAAATCTCTTTTAAATAAATGTGAGCATATACTTTGTTGTCATTTTTTTTTTTCGCTTCAGGAAGATTTGCCCTGAACTAACATCTGTGCCCGTTTTCCTCTGTTTTATATGTGAGTCACCACGCCTGGGATCCAAACCTGCTAACGCAGGCTACCAAAGCAGAGCATGCCTAACTTAACCAATAGGCCATGGGGCCAGCCCCTCGTTGTCAATATTTTTATGGGACTTCATGATAATTTCTTTTTTTAATACTTTCCAAAATTATATACCTTCAATTTATAAGATTTTTTACTACTGTTTTACATTGAAAGAGAGAATTCTCCATATTAAAAAAGTGAATCAAGAATATCTTACAGTTGTCAGCGGTGCATTTTTTGCCACATAAAACCAATGAGTTACTGTGATGACCCATGTAATTTCACGTGGTGTTCTTTAGTCACAGATTGTGACATAGTGTACTCTTCACTACCGTACGGTCACATTCTACTCAGATTGTTCACTTTCTTCCTTCTCATCTCTGCAAATGTTGACTGAGTTCAAGATTTAGCTGGATTTTTTCAGCTACCTGTTATTTTATGTGTGTCTGTGATGGGAACACAACATGAGATCCACTCTCTTGACAGGTTAAGTGCACGATACAGAATTATAACTGTAGGCACAGTGTTGTACAGCAGATCTCTAGGCTTTGTTCATCTTGCATAACTGAAACTTGATACTGGTTGAACGATTCCTCATGCCCTCAGCCCTGCAGCCAGCGTTCTGCTCTGTTTCTGTGAGTTTGACTATTTTAGATGCCTCGGATAACTGGGACCATGCAGTATTTGTCCATGACTGGCTTATCTCACTTAGCATAATGTCCTCTAGGTTCATCCACCTTCTCGCATGTTGCAGGATTTCCTTCCTTTTTAGAGCTTAATAATGTTCCACTGTATGTAGAGGCCACATTTTCTTTTTCCATTCATCCCTTGATGGCCATTTAGGTAGTCTGCATGTCTTGGCTACTGTGAATAATGCTGTGATGAACATGGGGGGACAGGCAGATAGCTCTTCAAAATCCTGATTTCAGTTCTTTTGTTTAAATACCCAGAAATAGGATTGCTGGATCATGTGGTAGGTTTATTATTAATTTTTTGAGGAACCTTTATACTGTTAGGCACTTCTAAGGGGTTTATGCATACTTCCCATTTCATCACATAGAATATTAAAAGACTCAAGATTTAGTAAAATAAATGACTTTTTGTTGATTCATCAACAGCATACTTAAGTGAAATTGGCGTTTTTTTAGCTACAGGTGCAAGGCAGTGAAGAACACAGCGGCCATTGGTACGCTTGGTGCCCCTGCCTGGACTCCTGCTGAAGCATGTCATTGCTTTAGCACCATTGGAGCGAATGCCACAGAGTGGAGAAGGCACATGGCAGCTTCCTGTTATTGTGGAAGTGACTTTGGCTTCATGGACCTGGGCCCTGGAAAAGGCCTCAGGGACCCTCAGAAGTTCATAGACCACACTCTGAGAAATCCTGATTTATACTATATTAACCTCTTAATTTCATAGTTCAGAAATCTGGGTCTTTGAAAGGCAAAGTAGCTTTAAACTAAGGTCAGAGAAGGCATTTGTGGCAGATCTAAGATTTAGGTCTCCTAAATTCCCCATGCTCTGCATGCTGCCAACTCAGCCTCTAAATAAAATGTGATAGTGCAGCAAGAATTTATAGATTTATTAAGAAAACATAACACGTTTATCATTTTTACTAAAATAATCCGATTCCATTTGCAGACTAACTGGACACATTGGAGGATTAATTTCAGATCACTCTAACAGAGTAGTATTAAGCAACTGTTAGAGGCCCTGAGAAATCAAGCTTGTTGTAATTTTTTCCTCATTTTAACAAGTTTCGATGTCAAAAACCTACCACTGCGTAGAAAGTGCTGCCATGTTCCTATTTCTCAAGCATAGACCTTGGTTTTGAGGGCTATTCATTTTAGCCGTTACTCACTACAATTATTTCTAGGTTAATTGAGCATGTAAAAGCAGAACATCAGAAAGAACCAAAAAAAGGGCCTCATGCTGCGTGCTCCCGCAGGCTCAGAACTTGGGAATTTTATCATCTGAGGAAAAAAAATCAAAACTAGATCTGAATTTAAGGTATGGATTAAGTGTGAGAAAGTCTGAGTTAATGTTTTCAGAATAAGATTTTTGTAAGTATCTTCTAGAATGGGGTAAAGAAAGGAAAGAGACAGGAGTGTAGCTCTTGCGAAAGTAAAATAGAAAGATAAAATAGTTTAGGAAAGGAACCAAAGGAAGTGATGAAATGTGTTACAAGGTCCCTAAAGTGAAGCGTGATGTCAAATGCATTCCGATCATGGGGGTAGGAAGCTGGCCAGGTCCCGAAACCAGTGCTCAGGGGTCTTTTTTCCTCTGATTTCTCAGTTTCACAGTCTTCAAGCTTGGGCGCTGCAGTGCTTTCTGTTTTGGGGTTTTGTTTGGTTTTTAATAAAGTTGGTTCATAGTCATTTTAGATGGTAACATTTAATTAACATCTATTTAGTTAAGAGAAAAATGTTAAGGAATATCTACATTTTTTCCCACTAGTTATTCCTTAAAACAGTGTACATGTTTGTGTGTCTCACGGGGTTCAAGCTCACTGTCCTAATCCTCTATTCATCAGTTTCATTTCTTGAGCACCTACCTTGTGTCAGATGCTCAACTAGTTACTGAGGATGGACAGCCTGGCTCCCGTCTCATGGAGCCTGCATTCCAGAGGAGGCAGACAGGCCTCGAAGGAGCCGGCATTCCAGGCAGAGGAAGCAGTGAGTGCAAGGTCCCAGGCTGGAGCAGAAGCAGGAAGAGGGGAGTGAAGTGAGATGAGCCTGGAGAGGAGGCAGAGGCTGAGAGAGGCAGGGCCTGTAAGCCAAGTAAAGATTTGGGTTTTTCGCACGTGTTTGGGAAGCTGTTGGAGGATGTTAAGCAGGGCAGAGGTGTAATCTGATTTCTATTTCTGTTACTACCTGGAGAAGAATCCAGGTAGTAACTGTGAAATCAGAGACACCAGTTTGGAGACTACAGTGATAATGCAATCCCAGTAAGAGCTGATGGACTGGAACCAAGGCGGGGAAAGTGGGGGTCTGAAGATGGATTTGGAGGTAGAGTTGAAGGACTTATGTGAGGTTCGAGGTGAGTGTGGAAAGAAGTAAAGAATCAAAGATAATTCTTGATCATTGATTTTTTGCTTGAGCAAATTAGATGCCAGTCTGGGAGTTGAAGGGGGATCCAGGTTCTGTGTGGATTGTGTTACATTAGAGATGCTTATTAGACATCAAGTGGAGATTGGGTGTACCAGTCTGAAGCTTGGGGAGAGATCAGGGCTTTTGGCTAATAAATGGGACTTGATGAGATTACCTAGGGAGAGAACGGAAAGAGAAGGAAAAGGGAGTATTTACCAACTCACCTGGAAGGGTTCCGTCATTTTATACCGGATACAGAGGCACCAGGACGTGCTGGCTGACTGTAAGCCTGGAAACCTCCACCAGTGTGGCTCCAGTAGAGCATGGGAGAGCAGCTCAGCTGGAGTGGGTGGAGGGGGGAGGCTCGGGATGCATAAGGAGATGGTGGCAGTAACTAGTGACAGGCTTTTCAAGAAGAATTCCCTAAAGTGAGTCAGAGAAGCAGGCCTGTAGCTTGAGGACTGCTTGCAGGCAATGGAAAATGTTTTTCAAGATGAGGGACTAGTCTAGAACAGTGCTGCTCTCAGTGCTCAGCTGAGCAGTGGAGTGTCTGTTCACAGTACAGAACGAGAAGAGTGGGAATTAAGAGGAGGCGGTTGGAAAGCTTTTATGGCAGTTTGGCACTCCTGCGACATCCAAGCAGATGATCGTTTGTTTATTTGGGGTTTTTTTTGGTTTTTGGGGGTTTTTTTGGTCAGGAAGATGGCCCTGAGCTAACATCTGTTGCCAGTCTTCCTCTTTTTGCTTGAGGAAGATTGTCCCTGAGCTATCATCTGTACCAGTCTTCCCCTGTTTTGTATGTGGGATTCCACCACAGCATCGCTTGATGAGTGGTGTGTAGGTGCACGCCTGGGACCCGAACTGGCGAACCCCGGGCCACCAAAGCGGACTGCTCAAACTTAACCACTATGCCACCAGGCTGGGCCCAGACGATTGCTTTTATAATACTCATTTTTATTGTATTTTTTAAAAGGTGACAAGCTGAAATTTAAAAAACAAGCAAACAAAAAACTGGTCCTTTACCACAGTCGCAGAGTTTGAGAAGCTCAAGAATGTGTTTGGGAGCTGGTGGCATGACCTGGTCTTAAAAGAGAAATCAATGATTCAGGGAGAGAGGAGCAGTGGTGGGAGCAGAATCCTTGGGAAGGAGTGAAGACTGGAGAGACTGGGCCGGGGTAGGAGCAGCGGTCAGACATCCTTGGATGGGGGAAGCCAAAGAGTGAGTTACAGATGCAGGCACGCGGGTAGGATCGGCCCAGGAAAGATAAGGGAGGCCCTTCCAGGTGCTTCAGTACCATCTTACCTGTACTGACTTCTACTGACAGCCAGACAAACCCCAACTTTTCTCATATATACAAAATTTAAAGTGCCAGATGATGCTGTGTCTATGGGTGACAGTAGTAGGGAGTAAAATTCTCCCTGTGGCTTCTTTATGAATATCAGATGAAATTCAGAAACATCTTGGCATATCTGTATGACTGCCCTTAAAATCATGTAGAATTGATCTAATAGTTGAAAGAAAGAACAGGCTCCAAGTTTTCCACTTTGGGTAAGTTTTCAGTAGGAAAGTGGCTAGAATTTTTCCTGGCAAAAGCAACATGAGGTTTGTGTCCTAAAGTATGAAATTATATTGGCCCTCAACAGGTTAGATTTAAATGGAAGTGAATTGATAAACAAATCTTCTATGACCAGTCAGATAAGTATTATGGCTTGAAATAATTGATCCAGGCAGTATGTTCCAGTTGGAATAAAATGTCATGCTTTACAGTCAATTTCAGTTAATTCATCAAGACGTTAATTTAATATATTGGGGTGAACTCAGAATGCGGCCCTTCTAGAAGAGAGTAATCTCTCCAGACAGGGAGCAGTTAGGTGACATTCTGCCAGAGCATGGTTTTAGCTTTGAGCTTAGAACGGAGCTTGAAGTCTCTGCCTCTTCGATGGCGGTTGACAGAAATTAGGATGGAGACTGTGTCATTGTGAGCACACAGGGTTTTGTGTGGGTGACCAGGAAATTTTAGAACTTTTACATTTCACTTGTTGGCTTCATGGGAATACAGCTTCAGGACGGGTTTGTTCCTGACTGTGGAGTAGCCTTTATTTTCTCCTTCAAACCTTGCTATATTTGTGAAATATTTTTCAGTGAGTATTTGTTACTTTTCTAATCTTTTTTTTTAAAGCCTTTTAAAGTGAAATAAGTCAGAGAGAAAGACAAATATTGTATGATATCACTTCTATGTGGAATCTGAAAAAAAGTCAAAGTCATAGAAAGAGAAGAGAAAGGTGGTTGGGTTGTTGGGGCTGGGGGAAATGGGGAGATGTTGGTCTGAGGGTACAAACTTCCAGCTGTAAGATGACTAAGTTCCGGGGATGTACACCATGGTGATTGTAGTTAATAATACTATATTATATACTTGAAAGTAGCTAAGAGAGTCAGTCTTAAAAAAAAAGATTAAAAAAAAAATTAGAGCAGTCTAAATCAGTAGAGCTTCTGAATTATGCGCCAGCTTTTAAATAAATCTAGCAGAGGGAAGATTCTGCAACTTTAGAAAGATGAATTGTATGATATGATTTTATAATACCTCTAATTTAGATTTTGTGTTGCATTTTTAAGGTTACGTGTTTTCTAAACCTGAAATGCATTCATTCAGGCAATATGCAACTATTCAAGTTGATGAGCTTCAGTGAACCCAGCAGTTGAGTTTGTTCCAGGCGCATTTCATTAGTACAAGAAATTAAGGGTGTAAAAAACAAGAGAAAATAGATGTCTGCTGTCTGTTGGTTTCATGGAGAGTCTATGCATGAGAATGTGAGATTTACAAAAGAAATTTAATAATATTGTTCCAGGAAGCAAGCAGAGCTAAATGATACAAGATGGACAGATATATATTTTTTCTCACTTTTATTCACTTGGATAAAAAAAATGTATTACATTGCTTGTGTTTTAGATAAAATTTTGAGATCAGGTTAAAGGTACTGGGAAATTGACTCTTGGGGGCCTTATATCTACACATCTGGGGCCTCTGTGTGTTCCTCCCATTGGCAGCTTCAGAATCAAAGTCACTATTATTAGGAGAGAACATTAATACCGAATTTAGTGAGAAATGATTAGTTCGCATGTAAATGATTTTAGTGTAAGAAGTCTCTTTGGCATATATAATGTTTATCATTGTTTTCTAGTTAGAGATTCATAAAACATCACTACATAAACGTTTTACTGTTCTGTCTTGAGGAGCTCCTTATTTGTAAACAAATACTTCACTCCTCCCAGTTCACAGGACAGAACAGTCCTTGTCTTATTTGCATTTATTGAATATGAAAAGCTTTGTTAGAACTCTAAGATCTTCCTAATGAAATATATTCTTTCTGGCAGCATTTAAACTTACCAAAAAAAGTAAGCCAATATAATAGGCTTGGCAACTTTTTAAAGTTTTCCAAGAGAGTTTTTTAAAATCCACAGTTGAACCTTTCGTTGACTGCGTCGCACCCTTTGCCGCGGCCCCGCAGCCCTCTGCTGTGCGCTGGGGGACGCCCCGTCGGCCGGGGCTCCTCTCCTCTGCGCTCTGAACCCCTGGTGGAGTCGCTACTCGGGGAGACTGTCCCTGGAGCTGGCAGGAGTGGGGGCGAGAGCTCCTTTGTCTGTTGGCTTCCTTTAAAATCTTGCTTTTTTCCACCTGGAACTACCAAAAAAAAGAAAAAGATTTGCTGTGAAAGTAATCTTTGTACGTGGTCCAAGAGATGAAGTCTGTTTGGGGGGTAAGATCTGTTTTCCTCGAGTGTAGAAAACTGAGCTTTTCTCTGAGCATTTAAAATCTGATGGTTGGTTACTGTGATATCTCCCTGAGTTAGAAAAGGGGCAGAACTGAACATTTTTTCGTTAAATTCTGACCTTCAGAGCAGAGATAATAAACGTTGAAGAAATCCTGAGTGAACAGAATATGGTGGCATGGTGTTTTTCAAGTGACTCATGAGTGTATTTGGCTTATTTAGGTGGGCAGATCAACAGAAAGCCCTATTGACTTCGTGGTGACGGACACGATCTCGGGCAGTCAGAACAACGACGAGGCGCAGGTCACGCAGAGCACCATCTCCAGGTTTGCCTGCAGGATTGTCTGTGACAGGAGCGAGCCCTACACAGCGCGCATATTTGCAGCCGGATTCGACTCCTCCAAAAACATATTTCTTGGAGTAAGTACTATTAATAAGAACATTGTTTCAAGAAAAACATCCATTGTTCTCATATGTCATGTTTAATTGTGGCCAAAAAATTTGCTTCACACAATGCCTCTAGTTAGATTTTGAGATTTGACTTTTCAGATGGCCAGTTGGAAAAGCTGTTATCAAAAATCTAAAAAGTCGTTATTTGTTATATTTGCTACATTGATTATAATATGTACAGTAATTACTTTTTTGAAGTATTTATATTCACATTGTACATAATGTATTTATGGTAAATTTAAGGGGCTTTATTTCAGAGGAAAAAATGAATGGTCAAATCTAGATAAATTAGGGTTCAAAGGAAGATGTTACTTATTCATTCGTTCATTCAAGACATTTTTATTGGGTGTTCGCTGTATTTGGTGTTGGGTGTTACAGATGGCATATCACAGAGAACAGAACAGAGTAAAAGGCTCTGCCTTTGTAGGGTTTCCAGGTAAATGAAACCCAAAAGTTTTAGTGAATATTCGGTTTTAATATAGTTGCTTTTTGAGTCATGATATTTTTGCAGGAAAAAAACACTCAAAGTGTCCTAAAAAATAATAAAAATGTATTCTCTCATGGTATAAGAAGCACCAAGGAGGGCCAGCTGCAGCCATGGTTGATTCAGGGGTTCTGTGACATCCAGGGAACCAGGTTCCCTCTGTCTTGCCCTCTGCCTCTGCATGTCAGCATCCCCGGCGAGGTCTTCCCGTGGGTCAGAGACGGCTCCTGCATGGCCCCGTGTCCCCGTGGCGCGCAGCTGCTGGCTAAAGGAGGCAGCCAGGCCCCATTCTGCCTTGCTCTCTGCAGTCCAGAACGCCGCCCAGAAGACTCAACCCTGTCTCCTTGGCCAGCGCTCAGTCATGTGCCCCCACTAACCAGTCACTGGCCGAGGGTCTGAGTGTAAACCAGGATTTACCCCTGAGTCACATGAAAACATCTGGCTCTGTCCCCAAGAAAGAAGAGAGAAATCACTGTGGCGCAGGGGTGCAAGAATGTCTGTCCTGCGGCGAGCTTCCGCTTTTGAGGACAGAAACACTGATTTGTATGAAAAAAGAGGGGCCACAGCTTGTTGGCTGAACGTTTTTGGAAATTTTGTGTGTTTAATAAAAATTCTTGTTTTTTTCCTGTTTGTATGCTTCCCTGTAATGAGTTCATATAAAGCATTTTTAGATAGTCGGATGACAGCACTGCACAAACAGAACTGAAGAATACATGCCAGATTCCTGGAGTTGTGGGGGGAGGGTTGAAAAGACTCCCTGAGGGAGAGGCCCCCGGGCATTTAAGCTCCCGAGATAGATATCGTGTATCCAGTGATCAGTCATTCATCCATTTTAGCATTTCTTTCACAGTGTTGGACTAATTGCATATTTTATCCTTCTGATTATTAGCTTGAAACAGAAAATGAAAATTCATCACTTTCCTCTCCTCTGCCCCTCGTCAATACTTTGAAGAGATCCTAGAATCCGTTCATTTTGAACGTAATCTGAGCATGCTTTTTCCGTTCTGTGGTATCCTCTCCAGGAAAAAGCAGCAAAATGGAAAAACCCCGACGGCCACATGGATGGGCTCACTACCAACGGTGTGCTGGTGATGCATCCGCGAGGGGGCTTCACCGAGGAGTCCCAGCCCGGGGTCTGGCGCGAGATCTCCGTTTGCGGAGACGTGTACACCTTGCGAGAAACCAGGTCGGCCCAGCAAAGGGGAAAGCTGGTGAGTGGGCTTCACTCTGGAAAATGTACCAAACTACAAAACCCTAACTCCAGGACTGTCCTTCTCCTGCCCTGAAATTCAGAACCTTCCACAGGTACGGCGCTATGTACCCTGACCCAGAAGAGTGGGAATTCCACCCGCCCCTGAAAGTAAGCGGGACGTGGCCTCGTGTCCTTTAATGGTCAGACTCTTCCTAGAGTGGAAGAAAATGGTCTTTTGCTCCTTTACTACCTTAAGAGCATACATAATTTATTATATACTTCTCTACAAAATTCTGCTTAAGTTCACTTTAAGAAGAATAAACTTATTTTCAGTATAAAACTTTACTAATTTGGAAAAATCCTGAGTGATCCAAGACTAATTAGTGAAAATCATGAATTGCAGAATTATTTACTAGACTTCCTGGAACTAAAAGATAATTAAGTTAGCTTTGTTTCCCCTGAGTTCGTAGTAAGAAATTAATACATAATTCCCTATATAATTCACCAAAATTATATTTGCAGCTTTTTATTTGAAATAATTCACATAGTGCATTGATTTGGCATGTTAATATTTTCCTATAAATATTACTACTTATCTCAAAAGCCCCAAAGCAGCTGGTTTTTTAACCCTCTCTTCTGTGGAGAATAATTTTAATACCTTAAATGGGAAGCTTTGGGTTTCTGATCCTGCCATAGCTGTGTGGCCCAGTGCCAAAAGGTTCTTAGTAAACTTTCCTCTCCAGTACTTTTAATTAATTGTTGTTAGACAGAAGCTAGAACAAGAGAGGACAAATGTTTCCTTCGAAACCCCGCAGAAAAAATATAGGGAAGAGAGGCTGTGATCTAGCATCTTGCAGAGAGAAAGATGATAGGCAGAGGTTTCTAAGATGGAGGAAGATGGGAGACTGTTTTACTAACCTGGTTAGCTGTTCTTTATTGGATGTTTGTTTTTAGGGACTTATTTTTATTTCTATTTTACACCATTATCCAGCTGTAGGTACGGCTTCTGCGTTTTACGATAAAGCCCAGTTTTGGAGCATCATGGCTGAGTAAAAATGAGAAGCATCTTCTAAGAAAGGCCAAGCAATTTCTATAAACTTTGTTTAAACACTTTTCAAGAGATTTTAAATAGGGAAGAAAATGTGAAAGCAGTTTTTCCAAATAACTTTTCATTTTTGATCATTGGATAATTCTATACAAAACTGACCAGGTTGGCCGAACTGGTTATTAATCATTATAACAGCAACAGTAAGAAACCAGTAAATGGTCGGTGGCTGCAGGCCGTGCATTGACATTTCAGAGATGTCAGCTCATTTAATCTGCACAGCAGCCTGTCAGGGATGTGGAATGGTCCCCTCTTTATGGATGAGGAAGGGGAGGCGTAGAGAAGGCAAATATTGCCCAGTGTCGCAGAGTTAGAAGGTGGCAGCAGATGGGATTGGAACTCAGGTCCCCGGATTGAGAGTCTGGACTCCTGTCTGCCACTCAGTACCCTCTTGTGGGAGTCACACCTGGCTCTCACCCGGGATGGTTCACACCAGGGCCTTTGCCTCCCTGGATAATGATAAAGCATAGGCTGGAAGCCACCAAGGGCTCGTTTGTGCAGGAGGGCAACCCATGGGATGATTTTCTCCCCCCTCTGGTGACTGTGTAGTGACAAGCTCAGGCAGCTGTGTATGCCAGAGAAAATTGCAGTGCTCCTGAAAAGAAGCAATTCCAAAAATAGCTTGTATCAATGGGTTGTATTAAATCTAGACTAATTTGAAGTTATCCCTGTCAGCGCCCCTTAGATCGCCAACAAGCTGTGCTGTACTGTTTGATATTGTATGACTGACCTGCCCAATAATGACGGTCCCCAGGTTTCTATCAGTCTGATCTTGGGCTTGTGGGAGATGATGCTGTGGAGAACAAGGGACTGACCCTCCCTGCATGCCCTCTTGTTAACCTGAAGAATAGTCTGTCTCTGTCCAAGATGAAAACCTACTGATTGTCTGCGTTTCTGTTTCCATGTATGACTCTCTGGTCCTGTGCATGTTGCTAGTAGCATTTGATAGAAATTGTGTGTATCTGGAGATTAGATTTGGGGAACAGTCTCTGGCAGAAGACTTCATTTGCAGTTTAATATAAAAATATGGAGAAGAAAGTGATCTTCCAGAAGTCCAGAATCTTTGTTTCTTATGACAGGGGTAGATGCCACTGTTCTCAGTGTGAGGTCTTGTATTAATACCATACTCAGCATTTAACGTGGATCAATATACTAATGTGTTTTTAACAACAAATCACTGTGGTTTCTCGTCATTACAGCAAATGAGGAAACACTTTGTACTTGATCAACACAATTAAGTAAATGTGGGAGAAACATCTTTTCATCAGCTTAACCCCCTGAGTAAATAAATAGGTGAATGGACTTTGTGTCCTACTCATTGACCTAGTTGATGACAACATATAGTAACACTTATGATATTGCTCTAGTAGACTCTTGAGTATTTTATCAAATTATATTTGAGGTATTTTATTAAACTATCGTGGCTTTGTGTAAAATTAAGTACGTTCAGTTAAGTTGATTTGCTTACTTAATTTTAGGTCAAATTATAAAAGTAGCCCTAGTGTTACTGCGTGCGGGCTCTGGCAAGCGCTTTACGGTACTTTGCTCTCGGGCGACACTGGAGCAGCCCTGTGAGTCAGTGTTGACAGTGTTCCCGCTCACAGATCAGGATGGTGAAGTCACCTGTGTATAAGTGGTGGTTGGGGGTTTTAATTCTCTGCACTGAGCTCAGCTGTGTGACATGTAGGGGCCATTCTGTTTCAGCTGTCTCCTACTTACACAACACTGTCCATTCCTGGTACCTTCTCCTTGCCTTTTTCTTTTCGGTAGAGTTTAAAAAATATAATCCAAAGCCTTGCCTCTGCACAACTGTATCTTCACGGGGCTGCCTCCCACACACTGTACTCTGGAGAAACACTACACAGATAAAGGGAGCACACAAGAATAGCAGGTGAGAAGGGAACCGGGCTGCTGTTTGAGCAGCACTGGATATTAATGGTTCTAAAGTCAGGCCAGAGGCCCAAGGCCTGGTTCCACTACTTAGTAGCTCTGTGTTTTGAATCAATGACTTGCCCTCTCCGTGCCTGGCTTCACATCTGTTATATTGGAATAATGCTAGTGCATGTTTTGTAGGATTGTTGTGGGAACTAAGTAAGGATTGGAGCCGTGCTGTCCACAGTAACTGACCATAGTTGGTTAGTTCTTATGACTAAGCCGGGGCTGGGGGCTGGGAGCTGGGGCTCCAGCAGTGAACAGATGCCCAGCGTTCTGCCCTCAAACTGTCATCTGGAGAAGGTCAGAGACGGAGGCAGCAAACCATTAGGATATTGTGTGATGAGCACAGTCATAGAGAAAGTACCAGAAGGTACAGGAGTCCCTTGGAGGAACACCTATCTTAGACATGGGGGTCAAGAACATGTAAAAAATAAAAGACCATAGACTCAGAATTTGTGATGAGATCTTGTTGTTTACCAAGAACTTCCGTGCAAGAAGAAAGAAGGGGTGTTGACAGCGAGGCCACTACCAAACCCCAGTTTCTTGCCACGTCAGAATTATTGTCTTAGACACGGTCACGTGCTGTGCGCGAGCTCCTCTGAGCTTGCCCTGCGGTCAACGGGCAGGGAGCCTCCAGATGCCAGGGAGAGGGGAGGAGACGGGGGCGCGAGCGGCGGGGAGCCTTGGCCGCCGGGTTCTGCCTGTTCAGTATTAAGGTTTATCATTTAGTTGGGTCTTGAACTTTTTCCAGCTACTAATATTTGGTACTTTCTTGTGAGAGAGGGGCTGCCTTTTTCATCAGAGGAGAACTTCAGGGCAAAGTGACATCCAGTGAGACCTAGGTGGCGAGTGGAAGTTGGCCAGGCCGAGGGGCGGCCTTGGGGCAGGCTGGGCTGTGATGGAGAATTCGGGTGAGGGGGCTCTTACGCATGCCCGTGGGCGTCCGCCTGAGTGCACCTCAGACTCGGCCGCGAGCCCCTCGGTGCAGGGCAGCCTCGGTCACCCTAGAAAAGGCAGGAGCTGCACCGCGGGACTCAACGGGTGCCCGGCGAATGACACTTGAGCTTGTGAAGGAGTTTGGGCTTCGTCCTGAGGGCGGTGAACAGCCAGCAGTGCCTTTGGGTCAGAGAATGACAAAACTTCTATTCTTCCTGTACGTCTCTCCCCTTTATGTGGTTCTTTTCCTCTGCCCAGCCTTGGTGGGATGCCCTGGCTTTGTCCTTGAAGGAGCCTGGCAGGGCAGTATCATTCGCTTCACCCAGGTGCTGATAAATCCAGTGGCCTTCCGCAAGCCACCTGTCTCCCGCGCTGCAGTCCCACATGGCCCTCATGCATCCCCACTGCAGGCTGACCCTCAGACTAGTCACACCCAAACCAAACTTACCATGTTTTCCCCAAAGTCTGCGTCTCTCCTAGATTCCCCGTCTGGGGACAGCTCCATTGTGTCTGGACAGTAAGGCAGGTGTGTAAAGGTCTTCCTTCCCAAAGCTGGCGCTAAGGGCTGTTGCGTCTCATTCCTCAACGGTTAATACCCATGCCTCCTCTGTGGCGCTGACATTCCCTTTGTGCAGGTGCTCCTGCCCTCTTTGCCTGGAGAGGGAACTCCCACTGTCTCCCCACCTGTAGTCTTGTACCCGTCCAGTCCATTCTCCTCTCTTCTGGAAGTGACCTTTGGAAAGGCAGATCTGGTCTTTCATAGTTGCCTGGAAGTCCCCATTGACTCCCTTGGGGCACACGAGGCCAGCTGCCCTCTCCCATCTGGGTGTGGCATCCGCCCCAGCACGCCCTGCGCTCCATCCAGCTGTGTTCACATCTCCTTGTCACACACCTTGTTCCCTCAGTGCACATGCCGTTTGGCCTTTTCATGGCTCTTTGTGCTGTGCCTTATCTCCCATTCACTGACTCCTGACAGCATCTTTTTCAAATCTCTGTTTAAGAAAAACCCTTTTGAAAACCGTTTCTGACCTTCTCTTATCACCAGAGTAACAGTAACAAACGCTTCCATAGTTCTTACTGCCTGCCAGCCGTTGTTCTAAGAACTTTCTTTGTATTAACTTATTTAACCCTCACGATCTGCTTGTCTGCGTTTTATGGATGGGGACCCTGAGGCACAGGGAGCTTAGGTAACTGCGCAAGGTCACAGAGCTAGTACGTGACAGAGCCAAGATTCAAACCCAGCAGTCAGCTCCAGAGTCCGTGCTCCTGGCTGCGGGGGTGACGTGGCCTCGCACAGCACTTGATGACTGTCGCTGGCTGCTGCTTCTAGCGTGTCTGCCTCCCACTCTGAAGAACGAGGCTCCTCGGGTGGGGAGGAGGTTTCATTGGTCTTTGTGCCCCTGGGGCTCAAAGCACATGCTGCACATGGAGGCAGCGGTCAGATCCCTACTGACCATGTCCAGCTGCTTCTCATCAGCTGTTGATGGGTCTGTCAGTACTTGGTCATAGCACAGCCATCCTTAATCTGAAGGCTCAGAGTGAGCGCTATGCCTAGACCTTAGGAATGCAGGGTAAAAGGTAGATTGCCTGACAGTCAGGGTCCCCAGGAGTTGTTTGGACCACTGTAGTAATTACTGCAGGGCCCTACAGGGTCTGCTGGACGGGCTCTGGTCAGAAAGAGTATGAACCTTCACTGGATGGACTGGTACGCCTCTCCTGTCCCGTGTGAGATCAAAGAGTAATTGTGTTATTGACTTAGGAGGAAACAAACGTGCAAGGAGATTGTGTTCGTTAGAATAACCACTCCATCAATTGACCCTGTAAACCTCAGTATGTTGTTCATTAGGGCTTGTGCACATGGCCTGTGTGTATGTGTTATATCCCATGTTCAAATGAGGAAACCGAGGCTCAGGGAGGATGTTCCCCCAAGTCCTGTTTTTAGTAAATAAACCGCCACCCTGTGTTTTCTGCAAAGATGATTTTTGTTTGTTCTGAGAGGAAAGAATGTTAGAGTGATTTGATGAATTTTGCTGTTAAAAGGGATGTCTGTCAAACTTGTCGTAGGTGGAAAGTGAAACCAATGTCCTGCAGGACGGCTCCCTCATCGACCTGTGTGGGGCCACTCTTCTCTGGAGAACGGCAGATGGCCTCTTTCACGCTCCAACTCAGAAACACATAGAAGCGCTGCGGCAGGAGATCAACGCCGCGCGGCCGCAGTGCCCCGTGGGGCTCAACACCCTGGCCTTCCCCAGCATCAACAGGAAGGACGTGGTGGAGGAGAAGCAGCCCTGGGCATACCTCAGCTGCGGCCACGTGCACGGGTACCACAACTGGGGCCACCGGAGCGACACGGAGGCCAACGAGAGGGAGTGTCCCATGTGCAGGACTGTGGGCCCCTACGTCCCTCTCTGGCTCGGCTGCGAGGCTGGGTTTTATGTAGACGCAGGACCACCAACTCACGCTTTCACCCCTTGTGGACACGTGTGCTCAGAGAAGTCTGCAAAATACTGGTCTCAGATTCCGCTGCCTCATGGAACTCACGCCTTTCACGCTGCCTGCCCTTTCTGTGCCACGCAGCTGGTTGGGGAACAGAACTGCATCAAATTAATTTTCCAAGGTCCAGTTGACTGATGCCCTTGACAGCCATTTCTGACTTTATTAACAAGTTACTGTGAAAATTTTGCCACTAACTCTAGATTTTACCTTTTTATAATGCTGTTTATTAAGGGGAAGGGAACCTGAGGCTGGGAAAAAAGAGGGGACACATGATGAAACATGCCAGGAATTTGACAGATGCCAGTGGTGTGTTGCATGCACAAAACAGCAGCATTGTCATTGCAGTCTGCTTGATTAAACCATACTGTCTTTATAATAATCGGATTTAAGATGCCATGCTCTTATTTTAACCTTGGGTTTTAAACAAGTGTTTTCCTTTGTAGACTTGGACAGGACTTGAAATCATATTTTACAAACGTAGATGAAATTTATTCAACACTTGTTGGCTCTTAATGCGCAGCTTCCGTGCTGCGTGGTGTGGTGGTGTGGGTGTCGGCAGGAAGACGTGCAGTGTCTGGAGGTGCTTGAGCCAGGCTGGAATCTGACCAGTTCCGAGGGCGGCTCCACAACGTGTTGTTGGTGGATGGAGACCTTAGGTACAGGTGGTGGTTTTGAAATCTGGGCTTATTTTTGATTTTTTCTTTTTGGGGAGATAATATTCTTGTGTTGTCATGTTTTCTTTTTTTTAGCTTCGGTGCTTTATACACATATTCATTAAATACCTTGGCATTTCAAACAGAGAATTTTCCATAGCTTTTTAGTCTGCCTTTGTTATTTCTGTGTGCTATGGTCTGTCCCTGATGCTCACCTTGCATAGCCAGAACTGTGTGGTTGATTAAAAGATAGCAGCTTTTAAAAATTCACTGAGGGTGATTGTTGCAGCAGCAAACATGGCCTAGGTACATAATATCAAGTTTATTTGCTTACTGAATTGTTTAAGATTTGAGTGATTAAAAATAAGATTTTACTTTTTAAAACCACTTGTTGGGGTTCCTTAAGTTTTTTTTTTCTTCCTTAAGAAAGCCAAAATTCTGTGAGCCTAAAAGTAACATATCACAATGTTACAGTCGTTTTTGTTACTCCCTTTCCACCATCTGTCACCTTCCCTCGCAGCTTACGGAGCCCTGTTAAGTTTCGAAAATGTTTGCAAATCAAACTAAATTTTAATGTGATCCTTAGATGTACACAATGCCAAGTGGTACATCTGCAGAGATAATTTGAAATTCCTGATTTCGAGAGAGTAAATGAGTGTTTACTGAGGAATAATTAAATCAGAATTTCATATGAGCTTCACCATCCTTCTCTGTTAGTCTCATTTCATGTTGAATAATGGTTCTTGGATGCTCGTTCTCTGCTTGGTACCAGCAGTGTCACTGCTCCCAGAGCGTCAAGATCCTTTAGGACGGGAGGCTGCCAGAGCTGGCTGAGAGGACGTAGATCCCTGCCACGTGCAGCACATGTTTATTTAAACTAACATTCTCTTAAACTGACCATTGCAGGTTTGTGCTACGTTTTTTTAACCTTTGTAAAGATATATAATTTATATGATTTTAATATACTGTATCCATACTTGAATTGGTGTATCCATGTTTTGCCTACTGGCAAATATTTTGCCTTTTTGCAGTTGTTCCAACCCATTTTGAATGTCCTTTTTCTTAAAGTGGTAAGATGTATTACTCTTGATTACTGCTGCTTAATTTGACTTAATAGATAAAAAGTTCAGCCTCGTAGTTTTAAAATAGCTTTACTTTTCAATGGAGAGTGTTGTTTAGGATGAGGCGTTTTCGTTTTGGTAATTTTTAAGTGATGTGAAAATCCACCAGCAGTCCTCTTATCAGTAGCTTACTCTACTCTGTATAGCTTATTCTGCCTGCAGACAGAAAGTGAAAGAGAAAAGTGGAATTGCCTAGAGTGACATATTGAACGCCTTGTGATTTAGCCAGCGTCTCCAGTGACCAGCCTTCACTGATAGAGGGAGTCTTTTCAGTTGGGATTCTTTGGGCCCCACAGAATGAGAAAGGAGGTGCATGGTCCCTTTTCTTGCTATATGGCTATTTAAGGTGGTTTGAGGAGCCTTGATACCCTAAAAGCACCTTGTAAATAGTCTTGCATCCAGAAAGGCTGGATTTTACCCATCAAAAAAATTTTATGTTCTGCTATAATTTTCCACTTCAACAACTATCCATAAATCTAGTAATTCCGCATGCAACATATGCCCCAAAATAAAGCTATCTTCCAACCTGGAAAAATTTCTGATTTTTAGTAAGCTCAGATAGCTTGGTGGAAGTTGGAATTTGGGTAATAAATTCCAAGCTCTTGGAAGGGGTAAGAGTGAACCGCCCTCTGTCAGAGCCACATCTTGTCCTTTGACTCCCAGGCGAGGGCCCTCCCACACTGCCTCGGGAGCCGCAGAGAGGTGGCCAGTTTGCAAAAAGGAAACCGTGCTTACCTTGGCCACCTGTAGTAAGATCCCCTTATAATTTTGGCTAATGAGATTTTTTTTTTTTAAGAGTTGAGAGTAATTTAGTTTGTGAGAACCAAGAACTCTAGCTCACCAAAATAGAGTAATAAGTTCAGAAAAGGTCACTTCTAAAGGTCGCCTTCTGTGTTTATGTCTTGCTTGCCATCCAGTTACGGGGGCGGCCCGCTCCCCCTGGTGTGTGCACATGAGAATGCCCACCACGCCCTGATCTAGGCCTCACCAAAGGCCTTTTGTGAACAGGTTTCCAGCAGTAAGGCCCCAGTGATGTATTCCCATAGATATTACTTTTTCAGTTGTTTATGTCAGTTTACTACAGAAAAAAAATGATTCAGAGTAGATGGGATACAAGTCTGAATATTTTCCTAGTCTGGAATTATTTTGTTATTAATGATAGTGCTGCCGGGTCATGCGTGCTCCAACTCTTAACATTTCCCTTACTTGGTTCCGCCTTTTGCAAAAAGGGCTGCAGTTCACACTCCAGACTAAGTATTAGGCTTTCTGGTTTTTTTTTTTCCCCCAACTGTGGCCCAAAACAATTAAAGTCTTTTAATATAAATAGAGAGCATATTTATCATTCCTCGATAGTTAATTATAGAGTTTGGTACCTTTGTGCCTCAGGGAAGCCACATAATATAGCTGGTTATAGAATTTCAGGGTTAGGGTTTAAAGAAAGGAGAAAGCCATTGGAAAAGTGATGGGCTCCATTAAGGAGACTAATGAATCCGGATGCAGAAATATGCCAGAAACTGGCATACACGTGATTGTAGTAGAATTTATTTCCAGTATCAATAGGGAAATTATTTTAAGTTATTACATATTCTGTATTAGGAAAGTTGAGGAGAACTCTCTGCATAAAGCTTCATTGCTTTATTTTTGCTTACATAAACTCAAACTCCTGTTATTTGGGAGCTCAGTATTGTTATTTGGGCACTTTTGAGAGTTTAAAAGGAGCACGGTTTCTCCTTAATTTAAGTGTAACATAGGTTACAGAACTGTTACCTGCCGTTCTATGATTTTGATCAACTTCTTTTGTGTTTTAAAGCCATTCTGTTCTTTGGATTCACGTGAAAGGATGTATGATCACACCATTGTTAAAGCCGGCTAAAAACTAGTTATCCTCACGCAGTCCTGCCTGATAACAGTGGAATTTCTGGTGGACAAACCCCAGAACCTTGATTTTCAGGCAGATCCAGCTCCATTCCCGTGGCTGTTGATCTTCTCTCCCCATCGTTTCTCAGCCTTCCTGGGCTGCGAGAGGGAAGTTCCTCATTCAGTGCTGGGCACGGAGCACGGCCCCGTCACCGTTTGTGACCCGGGCAAAAGCCAGTGAGACAGTCCAGGATCTGTTCAAAGAATGTAAGCATTATTGAAGCAGTCAAACAAGAGAAAGGTTCAGTGTTTCTTTTTACTAAAACTGACTGACTTCCTCTCAAGTTGGTTTTCACCCTCGTGAAGGATCCCTAGAGGAAGATGGGGACAGACACTACTTTTCCAGTTCTGCTTCACTGTTTCTAAACAAACAAAAGTAAACTGAAAAGGGAAGTTGTTTTCTTTCTAACCGAGATGACAGATTGCTTCTCTGTGTTAAATAGTCTAGCAGTAAAGCGGGTGGTCCTATTTACCATGTATGGTGTTATGAGCAGTTAAATTTTATGGATATATTTGTAAGACTGTTCTTTTTATATTTCATGTCAAATTGAAAAGTTTATTTCTTCACTATTGTACCTGTGGAAATACAAGCCATTTTACAGGAAGAATCTTCAAAAACTATTAAACAGATCTCAGTATATTTGTGAGTCTTTGTCTTCAGACTGTGGTTGTGCTGTGTTCATCGGGACATTCAGTAGGGTGTCGATAGAAAAGTAGACTTGATTTTTGCATTTCTCCAACTTCCTAGTTCATCCCAAACAGTTGACTCTATTACTGTTTTATATTCTGCACAGTACAAATTTAAGTCTGGATTCTGAAAATCTCCTTAATTGTTTTGTTAAAGAAATTCCATTGGTGTTTATGTTACTACTTCTTGTAACATTACATCACTGTCAAATGTAACTGGAGAATTTAACCTGGCTTGTAGAGTTAATAGATGTTCTTCGTGATCATCATAGACATATTGCTACTTTTGTGACAATCTTCATTCACTTTTAACAACGTAAGTATTGTGTGTAAGCCTTCAAGCCTTAAACGAATCATAAGAAAATAGATGTATTTATGACAGCTCTTTTTCTCATGATGCTGATATTCAAGGATTCTTAATATTGTTGAGGGAAATCAAGTTTTTATTTCCAAAAAATGGAAATTCACATTTATATAGGCTTTTATTTCAGGAGTTAAGTGTTCCATACTTTATTGAATCTAAGATGCCATGAATTATAAGACATGTTATTATAGAAAAACATAACCAGTTACAATTATAAGAAAAATCCCATTCTACAAAGATGCAAAGACTGTTTAATAGGGAAAGAATAGTGTTTTCAACACATGGAACTGGAAACAGCTAGATACCCACATGCAAAACAATGAAGTGCAAAAATTAGCAAAAAATGGATCGGAGAGCTAAAACTATATGACTCTTAGAAAAAACACATAGTAAATGTTTGTGATCTTGAATTAGTCAATGATTTCTTAAATATAACACCAAAAAACAATAAAAGAAAAAGATAAATTCGACTCATCAAAATTAAAATGTTTTGTGCTTCAAAGGACACTGTCGAGAAAGTAAAAACCCACAAAATGGGAGAAAACATTTGGAGATCATGTATCTGATGAGGGATTTGTATCCAGAATATATGAAGAACTCTTATAGCTCATCAATAGACAACCCAGTTAAGAAATGGTCAAAAGATTTGAATACGTATTTTTCCGAAGAAAAAGTACAAATAAGCACAGAGAAAGATGCTCAACATCATTAACCATTAGAGGAATGCAAATTAAAGCCATAAGATATTACTTTATACCCACTAGGATGTCTAAAGTCAAAAACAAAGACAATCACAAGTGTTGACAATGTGTTGAAAAATTGGAAACCTTATACACTGTTGGTGGGATTGTAAATGGGGCAGCTGCTTTGGAACAAACAGTTTGACAGTTCCTCAAAAGGTAAAATAGACAGTTACCATGTGACCCAGCATTTCCACTCCTACGTATGTACCCAAAAGAATTGAAAGCATTTTCACACAAAAACTCATCCATGAATGTTCATAGCAGCATCACTCACAGTAGCCAAAAAAGTAGAAACAACCCAAAAGTCCATCAGCTGATGAATGTGTAAACAAAATGTGGTATATCCATACGATAGAATATTATTCAGCTATAAAAATGAAGTACTGATACATACTACGACAAGGATGAACTTTGAAAGCATGCTAAGTGAAAGACGCCAGACACAGTAGGTCACATGTATGTCAGAGGCAAATTCACAGAGACAGAAAGTAGATTAGTGGTTGCTAGACGTCGAGCAGAGAGAGGATATAAGGAGTGATTACTACATGATTACTTTCGTGATTGCACGAAAATGTTCTAAAGGCATATGGTCATGATGGTTGCACGAAAAGTCACTGAATTGTACACTTTAAAAGGGTGACTTATGGTATGTGAATTATGTCTCAAAACTTATTTTAAAAAAGATACATACTAAATTCAGAGATATTAGATTGTGAAAAAATTTGCATCTTAGAATTGAAATGGAGTGCCATAGTCTTTCAGATGAAAATATCCAGGATCCTCTAACTTTTGCCTACCTTGAGATGTTTTCCAGTCTTAGAACATTTTTGGCTTATTCCTTTCCATCATACTTCCAGTAGCCATTAGAGGAAGAAAACATACACATAAGACTGCTAAAAAGATTAGAAGACAACCTCATATTCAATTGACTGCCTTTTTTGCGTTATTAGGATGAAAAAGTAGAAATACAACGCTATTTCTGAAAGAATAGAATTGATACTGTGGAAGAATAGAATGCTATTCTGAGGCCTCAAAATCCACTCTTTAAAAAGGACTTTTGTAAATGAAAACTTTTATAATCAAAATAAAAACCAATAGAGGACCATTGTAAAAAATTTAAAACCTGGCAAGTATAAAGAATAAAAGTTATACCCATCACCGAGAGATAAACACTGTTAATACTTGGAAGTATATATTCCTAAACTTAAAGGAATTTTTAATTGTGACTTCAATTTTATTCTGGTCTTAGTTATTTAATTACAAAGACTGTTTTATATAAGTTTTGAAATGTGGCTTTGGGAACAGAGGGAAAAATTATGACTTGTGTGTCTTTAGTGGGTTTCTCAGTAAGCAGCTGCAGAGGAAGTTCTTTCTTCCAGGGCACAAAATGTGTCTGAGGCTGGCAGAATGACACCGTGGTGGTTATGGCTGCCAAAGCTAAGAAAACTGCTCTCAAACTGTTGAATTCCCCTGAACGCTCACTACCAGTAATGAGACGTGCATTGGAGTGTCCAATGGACGTTCCTTCTTTTGTCTTCTAAACAGGTTCGAGTTGAAGAATGTTAAGGTTATTCTTATTAGTTAAAAGAGGTATAATGGACTCTTCCTGGCCTAATTCCAGCTTCGAACTTGAGCTTACATCAGAGTGCCCTGAGGTGTTTGCTTAAAATGCAGATTCCTCAGCTACATCTGCAGAGGCTGACGATAATGCACTGGTTTTCTAGATCTCTCCAGGAATTTACACTGTGGACAATCTAGATGACCCTGCAGGTGATCCATATTCCATGCTTTGAGAAATTCTTCAACTCAACAATTCTATCGATTGTATGCCTCTGCAGTGCAAGTTAAGGGTTAAAGATGAGAGTTATACATAACTCTAGGAGCTTACTGAGTTCTTAAAATTGTTTAACATGATGGAAACTTGCCATGCATCAGCAAACTGGGTGTCATCACAGCACGTTTCACAGGCTTTGGGTTCCTACCATCTAGTGATGTATTTCTAATAAAACTTGGAAAGGGAAATGTTTTTAATTCCAGACGTTGATTTCTGAATACAGTCTGGAAATATACTGCTATTCAGATTCATTGGGTTAAATGGATGGGCAAGTATTTCCTCATCTATGAAATAGAAGTGAAAATGGTGCTTCTACTCCTTAGAGATGTGAAGGTAACATATATATCCTTGATGGTGCATAATAAGCACTTATTAAATGATAGGAGTTTATATTGTTCCCCTGCAGGACATTTCCCAGTATGTCATCTTCAGACCTTAAGTCCCAGAAACTATTCTGAAAAAAAAGCCATGTAACCTTAAACCTTTGGAAATAATCTAGTACATCCCAAATTTATTTGATGACAGACTCCCTTTTTTCCCATATAATGTATTTTAAATTCTTGGGGAGTGCTATAATTGATAGGCTTTAAACATTATGGACCTATTGCACACATTCTCAAAATTACTTTTATTTTAAATAAAACAAATGAGCTTGAGCCCAGTGTTGACCATTGCTATTCATATAGTTCTAAACCCTAATCTTTAAAGGAATATACTATTGTTGCTTATGCACAGCTCTGTACCACAGCCTCTATGACTTAAAACATTTTAATATGTTTTATGCTGATGATCATGTAATGATATTATTTTATGAAAAGAAATACACAGCAAATATACTTGTGACTATATTTGAGAATAAAATTGAATTACGCACCACCCTTTCAGTTGGTAGATGTTTCTCAATTTTAAATGCAGTTAATTTATTTTTGATAGTCACAAAGTTCTATTCCGTTTATTAGAATTAAGTTATTTGCTTGGAACAGTGCACCTCTCGGCTTGGGTGGATACCAAGCTGGACTATCACCTCCTGTGGCTGATGGAAAGCAAGGATGCTTGACTTGTTCTCCTGTTGGTTTCTTATATAGAGTGAGAGTAAGAGCTCATTTAAAATACTACAATCTATGCAATGAAATTCAACAAACTAGCCAAATTTCAAGTCCCTGCAGCCTACCAACATTTTCGTTGGACGAGAACTCCTTATTTACCTGGACCAATTGATTGTACTTAGAGCTTTTAATGTATTTGATTGTCTGCTTAAATTCCTAAATCTATAGAAATCTGCTTTAGAAAATGAAGGTTTCATGATGAATTGTGCCCGAATCAACATGGCTTAAATTAGAAAGCACAAAGCCAATGTGGACAGTGGGAAGAGCATTGAGTTAGGTGTCAATTTCTGGTAATTGTGTGACCTCTAATTAATTGTGTGATCTCAGGCAAGTTGCTTAATCTCTCTGCCTATTTTTTCCATGGGAGATGATGAAATTGAAGTAAATCAATCACATGTCAGGTCACAAAACAAGTCTCAAAAAATTTAAGAGATTGAAATTATGCTAAGTGTCTTTTCCTACCACAACGGAAGGAAACTAGAAAATAATAGCAGAAAGGAAACGAAACTTCACAAAAATGTGGAAATTAAACAGCACACTCTTGAATAACCATTGAGTCAAAGGGTAAATTAGAAAATACCTTGAGACAAATGAAAACAAAACAATAACATATCAAAACTTACATTCTAAGAGGGAAATTCATAGCCATAAGTGCATACATTAAAAAAGAAGAAAGATCTCAAACAACCTAATCACATACCTCAAGGAGCTAGACAAAGAAGAACAAACCAAGCCCAAAGTTAGGAGAAGGAAGGAAATAACAAAGAGCAGAAATAAACAAAATAGAAAATTTAAAAAAGAAAAAAAGACTGGGAATTGGGTTTTGTAAACGATAAACAAAATTGACAAACCCTTAGCTAGACTGAGAAAAAAAGAAACTCTAAATAATCAGAGATGAGAGAAGAGACATTACAACTGATGACAGAAATAAAAAGGATCATAAGATACTGCTATGAACAATTATCCACCAACAAACTGGGTAACCTAGAAGAAAGGGACAAATTCCTAGAAACATAGGATCTACTGAAACTAGGTAATAAAGAAATAGAGAACCTAAACAGACTCATCACTACTATGAGAATGAATCAGTAATCAAAAACTTCCCAACAAAGAAAAGCCCATCAACAGATAGCTTCACTGATGAATTCTACCAAACGTTTAAAAAAGAATTAATGCCAGTCCTTCTCACACTTTTCCCAAAAATTGATAAGGAGAGAATCTTTCCAAGTTCATTTTATGAGGTCAGCATTATTATACCAAAGCCAAACAAAGACACCACAAGAAAAGAAAACTGTAGGCCAATATCTCTGATGAATATAGTTGCAAAAATCCTCAACAAAATACTAGCAAACTGAATGCAACAGCACATTAAAAGGATCATATGTCACGACCAAGTGGGATTTATCCCTGGCATGCAAGGATGGTTCAATATATGAAAATCAATTAAGTGATATATCAAATCATAAGAATAAAGGATAAAAATCACATGATCATCTCAATAGATGCAGAAAAAACATTTGATCAAATTCAACATCCATTCACAATAAAAACTCTCAACAAACTAGGAATGGAAGGGGAATACCTCAACATAATAAGGGCCGTATGTGAAAAGCACACAGTTAACATACCCAATGGTGGAAAACTGAAAGCTTTTCCTCTAAAATCAGGAACAAGGCAAGGATGCCCACTCTCACCACTTCTATTTAACATAGTACTGGAAGTCTTAGCCAGAGCAATTAGACAAGCAAAAGAAATAAGTCATCCAAATTGGAAAGGAAGAAGTAAAATTATCCCTTTTTGCAGATGGCATGACCTTACACATAGAAAACCCCAAGACATCATTTAAAAAATTATTATAACTAATAAATTAATTCAGTAAAGTTGCAGAATACAAAATCAACATACAAAAATCAGTTGTGTTTCTATGCACTAACAATGAACCATCTGAAAAGGAAATTAGGAAAATAATCCCATTTAAAATAGTGCTAAAAAGAATAAAATACTTAGGAATAAACTTAACTAAGGAGGCGAAAGATTTATATACTGGAAACCAAAAACATTGATGAAATAATAAGACACAAACAAGTGGAAAGACATCTCACATTAATGGATTGGAAGACAATGTTAAAATTTCTTACTACCAAAAAAAGCAATCTGCAGATTTAATGCAATCCCTATCAAAATATCTGAAGATATTTTTTACAGAAATAAAAAAGGCATGCCTACAATTCATACAGAACCATAAAAGACCACAAATGGCCAAATCAATTCTAAGTAAGAAAAAACTGGAGGCATCACACTTCCTGATTTCAAGATATATTCTGAAGATACAAGTAACCAAAACAATACACTATTGGCATAAAAAGACATATAAAACAATGGAACAGAATAAAGAACCCAGACATAAATCCACACATACATGGTCTCTTATTTTCAACAAAGGTGCCAAGAATACACAATAGGAGAACTAGAAGGACTTACAACTAGAATATACAACTATGTACAGGGGCTTTGGGGAGGAAAAAGAGAGAGAGAGGAAGATTTGCAATGGATGGTAGCTCAGGACAAATCTTTCCCAGCAAAAAAAGTATATATATATATATATATATATATATATATATATATATATATACACACACACACACACACACACACAATAGGGAAATGATAGTGTCTTCAACTACTTGGTGTTGGGAAAATTGTATATCCACAAGTAATAGAATGAGGTTGGACCTGTATCTTATACACCATACACAAAAATCAACTCAAAATGGATTAAAGACTTAAACAGGAAACCTGAAACTGTAAAACTAGAATAAAACATAGGGGGAAAGCTTCATGACGTTGGTCTTGGTAATGATTTCATGGGTATGACACTAAAAGCACAGGCAACAAAAGCAAAAATAAACAAGTGGGACTATGTCAAACTAAAAAGTTTCTGCACGGCAAGGGAAATAATCAACAGAGTGAAAAGGCAACCTATAGAATGAGAGAAAATATTTGCAAACCATATATCTGATAAGGAGTTAAGCTCCAAAATATATAAAGAACTCATACAACTCAATAATAATAAAAATAATAACCCAATTAAAAAATGGGCTGAGAGAGTGACATCAGCATCATGGCAGGGCGAGTTGTTCGTTGTCTTTGTCTCTCCTCTCTAATTTACAACCAGTAGGACATCCATTGATCAACGAAAGATTTCCTACACAGCACACCAGAACACCAAAGAGATCCATGCATCTATACATCCAAAGGTAGGTGGACCAGATAGACCTCCAGGAGGCGGTGGAAAGCAGAGCAGCCCTCTCCCCTTCCCCCAGCAGCAGTGATCCAAAGTGCAGATCCTCACACTGGTGCATGAGCCACTCAACAGAGGCTGCAGGGGCAGACACGGCACTGGTGAGTTAGCCCCTTCAGCCTCCCAGCAATGGTGCTAGGCACACATGTCCTGAGGATGCAGGACACAAAGTGGAGCCAGTGACCCAGCATCCTCTGCCTCCCCCAGCAGCAGCAGTGGCACCGATCTTTCCAGCAGTGAGAATAGTATCCAAAATGCAGATTTTCCTGGCTGAGGAGGGAAGCCCTGACCTGGGGTTTCAGGGTGTGCTGGTGCACATCAGTAACCAGGGGCTGCACAAGCAGCAATGACACTCATTCATGACTTAGCCCCCTCCCCCACCTCACCCACCCAGCAGTGGCAGGTGGATCCTGTTACCTGAGGCTTTGGGAATCACAGAAAAACCCATGATTCAGCCCCTAGTTGTGGCATCCTCAACACTGGCTCAACTAGCAGTGGAGTGGCGTAAAGACCATGGGCCCCGGGCAGCAACAGCAACACCCAGGAATCCAGCACCCCCAGCAGCAGTGCTTCCAGCACCACCAGACAACCTAGAAACAGCAGAACAGGTAGTGCACAGGGTAGCAACGCTTGAGCCTCTGGATAGCCTGTGGAGGAACATGAGAACCAGGTGACCTCAGAAGCAGCATATGTGTTCCTAGCCTGGAGACCCCAGTGGTGACACCTGAGACTGCAGCAACAACATGAGCAGCAAGGCACCAGCAACGTCAGAGGCACAAGCAGCACATGGAGGGCGCTGGAAATGCCTCTAGCAGAGGCAGTGTATGGGGGAAAACGCAGGCTCTCAAATACAACCAGAAGCAGCTCAGAACCAAAGTAACCAGAGCCTTATGCAAGTAAGAAAGGTAGTTACTACCACAGATACACAGGCAGAAGATCAACTCATCAAACATGAAGAACTACAGTGACATGGCAGAACAGAAAGAAAAGGACAGCTCTCCAGAAACTTAAGTCACAGAAGATTACAATTTAACTGACAGAGAATTCAAAATACTTGTCATAAAGAAACTCGGTGTGCTACAAGAATACTCAGAAAGACAGTTCAATGAGCTCAGGAATAAAGTTAATGAACAGAAGGAGTACTACACCAAAGAGAATGAAACTCTAAAAAAAAAAACCCATAAATTCTGGACATGAAGAACACTGTTAATGAGATGAAAAATAAAGTAGAAAGCGTTGAAAATAGAGCTGACCATATGGAAGAGAGAATTTGTCAGCTTGAAGAGAGGAATCCACAAATGATTCAAGTGGAAGAGGAGAGAACTGAGTTTTTTTAAAAAATGAAAAAGTTCTATGAGATATATCTGATGCAATTAGAAAAAGCAACAAAATGATAATGGGTATCCCAGAAGGAGAAGAGAGGGAGAAAGGAGCAGAGAACTTATTCAAAGAAATAATAGCTGAGAACTTCCAAAACCTGGGAAGGAACTGGATATACAAGTATGTGAAGCTAATAGAACTCCTAATTGTCTCAATGCAAAAAGACTTTCTACAAAGCATATATTAAAACCATCAGAAGTTAATGACAAAGAAAGAATATTGAGGGGAGCCAGAGAGAGGACAATAACTTACAAAGGAACCCCCATCAGGCTATCAGCAGATTTCTCAGCAGAATCTCTACAGGCTAGGAGAGAGTGGACAGGTATATTCAAAATATTGAAAGACAAAAATTATCAGCCAAGAATACTCTATCCAACAAAGTTATCCTTCAGATATGAAGGAGAAATAAAAGCTTTCCTAGACCAAAAAAAACTGACAGAGTTCATCATCACTAGACCTGCCTTATAAGAAATGTTGAAAGGAACGCTCCTACCTGAAACAAAAAGGATTGGCGTACAAAGCTGTGAGAAAGTGAAAAATACACAGACAGAATAAGAAAATTGCAACTCTGTATCAGAATAGGTTAGTAAACACTTTGTAATGCAAAAGCTAAAAGGAAAGAAAGCATCAAAAATAACTATGGGCATTTCAATTTGATCACAAACTCACACCACAAAAAAGGATAATTTGTGATAACAAAAACAGAAGGGGAAGAGGCTAATGCAGATAAGACGTTCTCAGCAGAAAAAGGACTATCTCCTCTATGAGATCTTTTATACACACCTCATGGTAACCACAAAACAATAAATCAGAGCAGTCACAAATCATGAATAGAGAGGAAACTGAGAAAAGCATCACAGAAAACAACCAAACTGAAATGGCAGACAGAAATACAAGGAAAAAGAAACAATGAAAATATAGAACAACCAGAAAACACAAGATAAAAACTCAGTATTGAGCCCTTATTTATCAACATTCACTCTAATTGTAAAAGGGATTGAATTCACCAATCAAAAGACATGGTGTGGGGCAAGGTGGCAGCACAGGCAGCCTCTGACCTCATCTCCTCCCACGAACACAACCAGGTTAGAACTATCCTTGGAAAAATTACCTCAGAGAGAGAACTGAAAACTGGATAAAAAGAACCCCCACAACAAGAGTCAGTCCTGACTGAGGCGAAAGAGGCAGAAATTCCTTCTGGAGAGAAAAAAAAAGCCATGTTTCCAAGCCAGGGAGCTTCACAGCCAGCTGGGCGGGAGCTGTCCTAAGGTACACAGCCCTCCCTGGAGAAGTGGGGACCTGACTGGGGACGTGTTACTGCTATAAGCATCCTTCAGACTCAGCACAACTGAGATGAATCTCATACTATCTGGCTTCTCTGGCTATTAACTGCAATGGGAATACCCCCCAGAAGTGCTATTGACATAAGCAGAATAAAGGCAGCTCTTAAAGAGCCAACACACAAATTCACCCATCTCAGAGAGCAATCTAAACTCACCAGAAAGAAAGGTATGCAGTCCTTTGGTGAAAAGAGATTCACCTGGTAGGTTCTAGGTTCATCTTGGTGAGAGGTGGCACATCTCCAGAAACTGAGACATTGGTGGCAGCCATTGTTGTGACCTAGTACAGGCATGCTGACACAGACACTGGCAGATACCATTGAAGTTCTTCCCCTGGCCTGTTAGCACAGGGGTCTGTCACACCCACTAGAGCACTATTTAATCCAGCTCAGCCAGGGCAGGCAGCCCATGTAAGGGACTGGCCCTACCCAACAGCAAGCCCTCAGGTTGCTTGTCAGCCTGCATAGACTGGGTGCCTTGATCCTCTACAAGTAGATGAGTGTGTCCACCTCTGTGGGGCAGGACTGTGTGAGGACCAGGTAAACTGTGGGGGGTGTTGGTGGACAGGTAGGGACCTCTGCAATGGGGCTACTGGGTACGCTCCAGGGTTTGAGAAGTGTGCATGGACCCCAACTGTGTTGATGGTGTGTATGGGCCTGTGGGGGGTGGGGTTTATCAGTGGCAGAAGAACTGTGCTTCACAAACGGATTGGCCCCACCTTCCAAAATCTGAAACAATGGGGTGCTCCCATGCCTGGGGCCAGTCCCCCTCAGCTGCAATCCTAAGAGAGCTGACAACAGCCTTGCAGGTCTAAGGCCTACAGCAACTGTAAGCCCCCGAGCCTAGCAACCAGCTACACTGGGTACCAACCAAATTAAGAGGAAAACTGCAACAGGAGTGCACTGTTAGACCTTGTAGCCAATGGTGCTAGGGCTCCCCAAACCCAACTTACAAACAGGCAGCCAGGGAGGGAAAGCCTAGACTCCCTGAGTACCTGCAGTAAGAGCAACCCTCCCACAGCAGAAGGACACAAGTAGCCCACACAGGGTTCACTCCTGGATCATTTGGACTGGTGGCAAGAGGGAAGCACACTGCTGGGCCTCAAAAGGCACCTCTTACATAAGGCCACTTCTCCAAGATCAGGAGACACAGCTGACTCACCTAATACATAGATATAAGCACAGAGAAAGAGGCATAATAAGGAGGCAAAGGAATACATTCCAAGCGAGGAGACAGGACAAAACTCCAGGCAAAAAACTAAATGAACCAGAAATAAGCAATCTACCTGAGAAAGAGTTGAAACAAAATCTCATGAGGATGGTCACTGATATTGGGAGAAGATTGGATGAACACAGTGAGGACGTCAACAAAGAATTGGAAAATATAAAAAAGAACCAATAAGAAGTGAAGAATACAATACTGGAAATGAAAATTTCACTAGAGGGACTCAATAGCAGAGTAGAAGATACAGAATAACAGATCAATGAACTGAATGAAAGACTAGAGGAAATCACCCAAGCTGAACAGATAAAAGAAAAAAGAACTAGACAGAATGAGAACAGTCTAAGGGAACTTTGGGAGAATATCAAGCACACTAACATGCATATTATAGGTGTCCCAGAAGGATAAGAGAGACAAAGGGGCACAGAATCTATTTGAAGAAATAAAAGCTGAAAACTTTCCTAAGGAAGGAAACAAGACATCCAAGTACAGGAAGCACAGAGAGCACCAAACAAGATAAACACAAAGAGGCCATTACCAAGACACATTATAATTAAAATGTCCAAATTTAAAGATAAAGAGAGAATCCTAAAAGCTGTAAGAAAAAGGCAACACAAAAGGAAAGTGACACACAAAGGAAAGCCCATAAGGCTATCAGCAGACTTCTCACCTGACACCTTACAGTCTAGAAGAGGGTGGTATGACTTATTTAAAGTGCTGAAAGAAAAAACCTACAGCCAAGAATACTCTATCCAACAAAGTTATCATTCAGATTGGAAGCAGAGATAAAGAGTTTCCCAGACAAGCAAAAATTAAAGAAGTTTATCCCCAAGAAACCAGTTCTACAAGAAATGCTAAAGGGACTTATTTAAGTGGGAAAGAGAAGACCAAAAATAGGGATAAGAAAATTATATATTAAAAGAAGGCAATAAAATCACTGGTAATGGCAAAAATACAGTAAAAGTGGCAGTTCAACCACTTATGAAGATAATATGAAGGTTAAAAGACAAAAGTACTAAAATTACCTATTTCAATGATAAGAGGCTAATGGATAGACACACACAAAATGAGAGTTCAAAAACATAAAATTTGGGAGGAGGGTGGTAAAAGAGTAGAGCTTTTAGAAAGAGGTCAAGCTAAAGAGACTATTCAACTCACTATGTAGAATATTACATATGAACGTCATGGTAATCACAAACCAGAAACCTATAATAAATTAAAAAATAAGTAAGAGGAAAGAAATCAAACATATTACTAAAGAAAGCCATCAAACCACAAGGGAAGAGAGCAAAAGAAGAAGAAAGGAACAGAGAAGAACTACTAAAACACTCAGAAACAAAGTAACAAAATGTCAATAAATACATATTTATCAATACCTGCTTTAAATGCCAATGGACTAAATGCTTCAATTATAAGGCATAGGGTGACTGATTAGATTTAAAAAACAAGACCCATATATATGTTGCATACAAGAGACACTCTTCAGACCTAAAGACACTTACAAACTGAAAGTGAAAGGATGGAAAACTATACTCCATGCAAATGGCAAAGAAAAGAAAGCTGGAGTAGCAATACTTGTATGAGACAAAATAGACTTTAAAACAAAAATGAGACAAAGAAGGACACTACATAATGATAATGAGAACAATCCAACAAGAGGATATAACACTTGTAAACATCTATGCACCTAATATAGGAGCACCTAAATATATAAAGCAATTATTAACAGACATAAAAGGAAAAATAATAACACAATAATAGTAGGGGACTTTAACACTCCACTTACACCAATGGATAGATCATCCAAGTAGAAGATCAATGAGGTCACATTGACCTTAAATGACCCATTAGACCAGATGAACCTAGTAGATATATACAGAACATTCTGTCCAAAACCCACAGAATACACATTCTTTTCAAACGTACATGGAACATTCTCTAGGATTGATCACATATTAGGCCACAATATAAGTCACAATAAATTTAAGAAGATTGAAATAATACCAAGCATCTTTTCTGACCACAAAGGTATGAAATGAGAAATAAACTACAGGAGGAAAATCAGAAAAGCCACAAAAATGTGGAGATTAAACAAAATGCTACTGAACAACGATTGGGTCAATGAAGAAATCAAAGGAGAAATCAAAAAATTCCTGGAGACAAATAGAAATGAAAATACAACATGACAAAATCTCTGGGATACAGCAAAAGCAGTTCTAAGAGGGAAGTTTATAGCAGTTCAGACTAGAAACAAGAAAAATCCCAAATAAACAATCTAACAGTGCATCTAAAGGAACTGGAAAAATACGAACAAACAAAGCCCAAAATCAGTAGAAGGAAGGAAACAATAAAAAATCAGGGCAGGGGCCAACCCAGTGGTGCAGTGGTTAAGTTTGCATGTTCTGCTTCTCAGTGGCCCAGGGTTCACTGGTTCGGATCCCTGGTGCGGAGATGGCACTGCTTGGCAAAAGCCATGCTGTGGTAGGCATCCCACGTACAAAGTAGAGGAAGATGGGCATGGATGTTAGCACAGGGCCAGTATTCCTTAGCAAAAAGAGGAAGATTGGCAGTAGTTAGCTCAGGGCTAATCTTCCTCGGAAAAAAAATGATAAAAAAAATCAGGGCAGAAATAACTGAAATAGAGACTAAAAAAAAAAAAGAAAAAGAAAAACATCAATGAAATCAAGAGCTGATTCTTTGAAAAGATAAACAAAGTTGACAAACCTTTAGCTAGACTCACCAAGAAAAAAAGAGAGAAGTCTCAAATAAATAAAATCAGAAATGAAAGAGGAGAAATTACAACAGGCACCTCAAAAATACAAAAGATTATAACAGAATACTATGAAAAGCTATATGCCATTAAATTGGATAATCTAGAAGAAATGGATAAATTCTTAGAATCATACAACCTTCCAAAATTGAATCAAGAAGAAGTAGAGAATTCGAATAAACCAATCACCAGTAACGAGATCAAAACAGTAATTAAAAACCTCCCAAAAAATAAAATACCAGGACCAGATGGCTTCCTTGGTGAATTCTACCAAACATTCAAAGAAGACTTAATACCTAGCCTTCTCAAACTCTTCCAAAAAATTGAAGAGGAGGGGAAGCTTCCTAACTAAGTCTATGAAGCCAAAATTATCCTGATATCAAAACCAGACAGGGCAACACAAAAAAGAGAAATTACAGGCCAATATCGCTGATGAACATCAATGCACAAATCCTCAACAGAATACTAGCAAATCAAATACGAAAATACGTTAAAAAGATTATACAGCATGATTAAGTGGGATTTATTCCAGGGATGCAGGGATGGTTCAACATCTGCAAATCCATCAACGTGATACACCACATTAACAAAATGAAGAGTAAAAATCACATGATCAATCCAATTAAAAAATGGGCAAAAGATCCTAACAGACATTTCTCCAAAGAAGATATACAGATGGCAAACAGGCATATGAAAAGATGTTCAACATCATTAGCTATCAGGGAAATGAAAATCAAAACTACAATGAGATATCACCTCACTCTGGTCAGAATGGCTATAATTGACAGGACAGGAAACAAATGTTGGAGAGGATGTGGAGAGAAGGGAACCCTGGCACACTGCTGGTGGGAGTGCAAACTGGTGCAGCCACTATGGAAAACAGTATGGAGTAGCCTCAGAAAAGTAAGAATAGATCTACCATATGATCCAGCTATTCTACTGCTGGGTATTTATCCAAAGAACTTGAAAATACAAATGCATAAAGATACATGCACCCCTATGTTCATTGCAGCATTATTCACAATAGCCAAGACTTGGAAGCAACCTAGGTGCCCATTAAGGGACGAATGGATAAAGAAGATGTGGTATATATACACAGTGGAATACTACTCAGCCATAAGAAATGATGAAATCCGGCCATTTGTGACAACATGGATGGACCTTGAGAGTATTATGCTAAGTGAAATAAGTCAGAGGGTGAAAGTCAAATACCATATGACCTCACTCATAAGTAGAAGATAAAAACAACAACAAACAAACACATAGAGACAGAGATTGGATTGGTGGTTACCATAGGGGAAGTGGGGGGGGTGGGGGGTGGGGAGGGCAAATTCTGTGAGTAGGCTCACGTGTATGGTGATGGACTATAATAAGTTTTTGGGTGGTGAACATGATGTAATGTACACAGAATTCAAAATATATTACAATGTACATCTGAAAGCTATATAATGTTGTAACCCAATGTTACTGCAATGAAAAAATAAATATAAAAAAGGAAAAAAATCACATGATCATCTCAATAGATGCAGAGAGAGCATTTGACAAGATACAGTATCCATTTATGATAAAAATTCTAAATAAAACGGGTATAGAAGGAAAACACCTCAATATAATAAAGGCTGCATATGACAAACCCGCAGCTAATATCATTCTCAATCTCTCTAAGAACAGAAACCAGACGAGGATGCCTTCTTTTTTTTTTTTTTTTTAAAGATTTTATTATTTCCTTTTTCTCCCCAAAGCCCCCTGGTACATAGTTGTATATTCTTCGTTGTGGGTTCTTCTAGTTGTGGCATGTGGGACGCTGCCTCAGCGTGGTCTGATGAGCAGTGCCATGTCCGCGCCCAGGATTTGAACCAACGAAACACTGGGCTGCCTGCAGCGGAGTGCGCGAACTTAACCACTCGGCCACGGGGCCAGCCCGAGGATGCCTTCTTTCACCATTCTTATTTAACATAATATTGGAAGTCCTAGCTAGAGCAATAAGGCAAGAAAAAGAAGTAAAAGGATCCAAATTGGAAAAGAAGAAGTGAAACTGACACTATTTGCAGACAACATGATTTTATATATAGAAACCCCTAATGAAGCCACTAAAAAACTTTTAGAAATAATAAATGAATACAATCAAGTTTCAGGATGCAAAATCAACATACAAAAATCAGTTGTGATTCTATACACTAACAATGACATAGCAGAAAGAGAAATTAAGAATGCAATCCCATTTACAATTGCAACAAAAAGAATAAAATACCTAGGAATAAACTTAACCAAAGAGGTGAAAGATCTGTATATTGAAAACCATAAAACATTGTTGAAAGAAATTGAAGAAGACGTAAAGAAATGGAAAGATATTCTGTGCTCTTGGGTTGGAAGAATTAACATTGTTAAAAAGTCCATACTGCCTAAAGCAATCTATAGATTCAATGCAACCCCTATCAAAGTTCCAACAACATTTTTCATAGTAATAGAACAAAGAATCTTAAAATTTATATAGAACAACAAAAGGCCTCGAATAGCCAAAAGAATCCTGAGGAAAAATAACAAAGCTGGAGCTATCACACTCCCTGATTTCAAAATATACTACAAAGCTATAGTAACCAAAACAGCATGGTACTGGCACAAAAACACACACAGAGATCAATGGAACAGAATCAAGAGCTCAGAAATAAACCCACACATATATGGACAGCTAATTTTCGACAAGGGACCCAAGAACATACAATGGAGAATGGAGAGTCTCTTCAATAAATGGTGCTGGGAAAACTGGACAGCCAGGTGCAAAGAATGAAAGTAGACCATTATCTTACACCACGTACAAAAATCAACTCAAAATGGATTAAAGACTTGAACGTAAGACCTGAAACCATGAAACTTCTAGAAGAAAATATAGACAGTACGCTCTTTGACATCAGTCTTGGCAGCATTTTTTCAAAAGCCATGTCTGACCAGGCAAGGGAAACAATAGAAAAAATAAACAAATGGGACTACATCAAGCTAAAGAGCTTCTGCACAGCAAAGGAAACCATCAACAAAATGAAAAGACAACCTAACAATTGGGAGAAGATATTTGCAAACCATGTATCAGATAAGGGGTTAATATCCAAAATATACAAAGAACTCAGACATCTCGACAACAAAAAAACCAACAACCCAATTAAAGAGTGGGCAAGAGATCTGAACAGACATTTCTCCAAGGAAAATATATGGATGGCCAATAGGCATATGAAAAGACGTTCAGGGGCTGGCCCCATGGCTGAGTGATTAAGTTCGCATGCTCTGCTTTGGCAGCCCAGGGTTTCACCACTTCAGATCCTGGCCTCATCAGGCCATGCTGGGGCAGTGTCCTGCATAGCACAACCAGAGGCACTCACAATTATGTGCTGGGGGTCTTTCGGGAGAAGAATTAAGAAAAAGAAAGATGTTCAACATCATTAACTATTAGGGAAATGCAAATCAAAACTACAATGAGATATCACCTCAGTCTGGTCAGAATGGCTCTAATTAAGAAGAGAGGAAACAACAAGTGTTGAGAGGATGTGGAGAGAAGGGAACCCTCATACACTGCTAGTGGAAGTGCAAACTGGTGCAGCCATTATGGAAAACAGTCTGGAATTTCCTCAGAAAATTAAGAATAGATCTACCATATGATCTCGCTTTTCCACTGCTGGGAATTTATCCAAAGAACTTGAAAACACAAATCCATAAAGATACATGCACCCCTACATTCATCACAGCATTATTCACAATAGTCAAGACTTGGAAGCAACCTAGGTGCCCATCAAGGGATGAATGGATAAAGATGTGGTGTATATACACAATGGAATATTACCCAGCCATAAAAAAGGATGAGATCTTGCCATCTGTGACAACATGGATGGACCTTGAGGGTATTATGCTCAGGGAAATAAGTCAGAGCGATAAAGTCAAATGCCACAGGCTCTTGCTCATAAATAGAAGATAAAAACAATGACAAACAAACACATAGCAACAGAGATTGGATTGGTGGTTACCAGAAGGGAAGGGGGGAGGGAGGAGGGCAAAAGTGGTGATTAGGCATATGTGTGTGGTGATGGATTTTAATTAGTCTTTGGATGGTGAACATGATGTAGTCTACACAGAATTTGAAATATATTACAATGTACACATGAAAAAACAAAACAAAACAAATTTTAAAAGTCACAACTAATAGGTTGTAGAAAGTTACAATTTTTAACTAAAATAAATATGCCACTTTGGGAAGGGATAACTAAAAAAAAAAAACCCTGCAGTGTGGCTGAATGGATTTAAAAAAATACCCAACAATATGCAACCTCCAGGAGACCCATCTCATCTCTAAAGACAAATATAGGTTCAAAGTGACGGGGTAGAAGATGATACTCCAGGAAAATGGCAAGCACAAGAAAGTGGGTATAGTCATACTTATATCAGAAAAAATAGACTTCAAGCCAAAAAAGATATCAAGAGACAAAGATGGATGTTATATAATGATAAAAGGGACATTCTACCATGAAAACATTATACTTATTAATATATATGCACCTAACACAGGAGCACCAAAGTATATAAAGCAACTATTAACAGACCTAAAGGGAGAAATTGACAGCAACACAATAATAGTAAGAGACTTTAACACCCCACTTACAGCAAGGGATAGATCATCCAGACAGAAAGTCCACAAGGAAACAGTGGCCTTAAGTGAAACACTAGACCAGATGGGCTTAATAGAATATAGAGAACATTCAATTCTGCAACAGGCGCATGAAAAGATGTTCAACATCACTAATTATTAGAGAAATGCAAGTCAAAAATATAATGAGATATCATTTCACACCCCTCAGAATGGCTATTATTAAAAAGACAAGAAATAACAAGTGTTGGAGAGGATGTGGTGAAAAGGAAATCCTCATACACTGTTGGTGGGAATGCAAACTGGTGCACCCACACTGGAAAACATTATGGAAATTTCTCAAAAAATTAAAACTAAAAATACCATATGATCCAGCTATTCCACTTCTGGATATTTATCCAAAGGACATGAGAACACTAATTTGAAAAGATATATGCACCCCGATGTTCACTGCAGCATTATTCACAATAGCCAAGACTTGGAAGTAACCCAAGTGCCCATCAACAGATGAAAGGATAAAGAAGTTGTGGTATATATATACAATGGAATACCATTCAGCCATTAAAAAAAGACAAAATTATGCCATTTGTGACAATGTGGATGGACCTTGAGGGTATGATGCTAAGCAAAATCAGTCAGACAGAGAAAGACAAATACTGTATGATTTCACTGATATGTGGAAGATAAACAAACAAAGATAGGAGAAACACATAAGGAAAATAGATTGGTGGTTATCAGAGGGGAAGTGGGTAGGGAGAGGGCAAAAGGAGTGAAGGGGTATATATATAGTGACGGATGGAAACTAGACTTTTGGTGGTGAATACAAGGCAGTCCATACAGAAGCCGAGATATAATGATTCACACCTGAAATTTACACAGTGTTATAAACCAATGTGTCCCCAGTAAAATTATTTTTAAAAAGGAAAAAAATGGGCTGAGAACTTGAATAGAAATTTCTGCAAGATGATATACAAATGGCCAACAGGTATGTGAAAAAATGTTCTTCATCACTAATCATCAGGGAAATGCAAATCAAAACCATAATGAAATATCATCTCACACCTGTCAGGATGGCTATTATCAAAAGAACAAAGACAAGTGTTGAGAAGGATGTGGAGAACTTTAAACTCTTGCATACTGTTGATGGGAATGCAAAATGATGTAGCCTCTGTGGAAAACCATATGAAAGTTCCTCAAAAAATTCAAAATAGAACTTCTATATGATCCAGCAATTCCACTTCTGGATCTATAGCCAAAAGGATTGAAATCAGGATCTCGAAGAGATATTAGAACCCCCATGTTCATTGTAGCACTAGTCACAAGAGCTAAGATGTGGCAACAACCCAAATGTCCATTGATGGATGAATGGATAAGGAAAATATGGTATACACATGCAATGGTATATTATGCAAACTTCAAACAGAAGGCGATTCTGCAATATATGACAACATGGATGAACTTTGAGGACATTATGCTAAGTGAAATAAGTCCAACACAGATCACAAGCACTACATGATTCCACTTATATGAAGTATGTAAAATAGTCAATTCATAACATCAAGGACTGGAATGGTAGTTACTAGGAGCCTGGGAGGGAGGGAGAGTTGGAGAATTATTAATCAACAGGCATGACATTTCACTTAAGTAAGATGAATAGCTCTAGAGAACTGCACAGCAGCGTATCTGCAGTTAATGAAAATGTATTCTGCACTTAAATTTGTTAAGAGGAGAGATCTCATGTCAATTGTTTTTATCACAATAAAATTTTTTTAAAAAGAAATTGGACTAAATGGTTTTCGAATTGTGGATGTATGTGTACAACACTTTTCAAAAAGTCAAATAAAATGCATATTCCCAGTATGTAAGTAGATGGAAGCAATATTTTAGTGATATAAATTTTGTAAGTTTAAGTGGGTAAAATTACTCAAATGAGAAAAAATATAAAATCAAGGATTAGGGGAAATAACTTTATATCAGCCTTATCATCAATTGTTTTGTGTTTGGTTGGAGAAAAACAGCTGATACTTAGCTCACCTTCTATCTTGATGCTCTTTAATCCAAACCAGAAGCTTGAAAGAGAAATAATAGAAAATGTCTTCAAAGTTAAATCACTAACAATATCTAACAATGACATCCATTCTTAAATTTTCGTGTTTGACAAAAATCACGTAACTGAGTATGTGCAAAAACATCTACAGTCTCCTATCTTGCACAGCAGCTACGTGTAGGCAGCACTGAGTGGACAGACCTGAGCTGCATTCTTGTTACAGGCCTGAATTTAAAAGACAAAAAGAAACAAACTGTGTTTATGGAGAACTAACGTTGATGGCGTTCCGTTTACATCATACTCACAGTATCAGCTCTATTCTCCAACAGCCTGTGGTGGCCTAACTTGTGGCATACTGCATATGCAATTTGCAATCTACTCATGTGCACTTCTGATCATCCAAACAGGATCAGATTCTGCCCATCAAACTGTTCCTTGTCCTCCTAAACTGGCGAATGAAGACAGCAGAGGAAAACTTTAAACTTCAAAAAGACTGTTTTTAGCATGGTAAAAATATCATTTACATTAAATATATTAATTAAAAAGGAATTAAATATGTGACTATGTATATATTACTATATCTGTACATGTATGGGTGATATGTTTTACAATATTCTCCATTCTTTACAATAACGTTGTAATCAATACTTCTAAGGGAGTTTAACTTGTTTGGTAGTTAAACTGTCACCTATTTAAATACTCTGGAATACTTACCCTTTGCTAGTGAGTGTTCCTTATTCTCAGTAACCCTTTCTGTAGAAACTCTCTGATCCAACCTCTACTTCCCTTCTGACAGGATTAACCACTATTCTCCATTCCTTCTACGAAACAGACAAATGGATGCCCACAGAGGGCTCATGCTCACAGCCAGCGATCTGCTACCCTCTACTGACTTTGTCTTTCAAACACCACAAGACTGTCAAGAACTGTCCTCTGTCCAAAGACCACATTCTCAGACTCTCACTCAACATCCAGAATCTGCAAATGTCCCAGGGCAAAAGAAGCTGCAGGTCAACAGCTTACTTCTCTGTGATTGTACCCTCTTCGAAATATAGACTGTCTAATTGTGATGCATGGGCATCAGCAGCGCTCTTACACCTTTTAACAGAATTTAAAATTCATGTGGCCTTGCTGGTTATTCTCGGTGGGTGCATTAGTCTGCTACATGACACCCTACACAGGGGCAGAAGTCTGAAGCCCGTATGTGACACCACAGGGCAGGGACTGTGTGCAACCGTGCAGTTTTTGTTTATCCAGTTTCTATTTCAGGAATCTAAAATCTTCTTCTCTGATCAGAAAGTCAATGCTCCTCAAGATTTGACAAACGCTTACCAAAATTAACCTTTTCTCTCCTTTTACTTTTGAGTGATATTTCCATACAAAAAGATTAAGTCATAGCATTTAATGGTTCTACTTTAAACGTGCCACTCAGCAATGATTTTGTTGAGTCGACTTCATGTTAATGGGGCTTGTAGACTCATTGGGAGTCGACCAGAATTTATTTGGATGGGGAGATACATCCTCTCCCCCTGTCTTCTGAAGGAGCCCTAGTGCCTGGAGACAGAGATGGTCCAGGCTTTGTGGTGCTGGCGGGGAGAGATGCTCAATTTTGCTCTGAGGTGCTTTAGTCGGTAACTCTGGGCACTTGTGCATGAAGAGCCAGTGGACCCCACAGTGGGGGAATATCAAGATCCCAAAATCTGACTCAGCTGAAGGTATTCACATCCTGGGTGAACTTTGCCAGCAGCTGGCCTTCCTCTGAGGCCACGGCAACAGCAGGCTAGGCAAAGCCTAGGTGAACGTGGAGAATAGCTTTCACCAAATCGAAGCCCAAGTACAACTGGGGACGTGTAAGGCGTCTGACGGCCCTGCTCCTTGGCTAAACTCAGTTTGATCTAGGACCTTGAGGAAACCAAAGTGCGTGTCGATTTCCATGGAGGATAAATGCTCATGGAAACAGTACCACCTCCCTCCATATCCACATCCCTCTCCCCCGCTTCCCTCTGTCTCCACTGTTAGCTCTCAATCATCTGAAGGGAAGATCCCCTGAGCTAAAAGGGTCTTTTAAGAGAGAAGATCATTGTATTCTCTCCACAGATTACCCCTCTATTTGAAAAGCAAAGCTCTTGTCACCGGCTCGGCGGAGCATCTAGATGTTATAAACCATGCCACTGTTTCCAGTGTGTGTCCTTGTGCCTCTGCCTGATGAGTCAGGATTTTCTTTTGAAAAATACTTGACATTCTTCAGAAGAGATACATACACATTTAATGTTGCCACTATTCTAATCACAAAGCAAAGACTCGCTCCTTGTCTTAGCTGCCCTCAGCCCCACAGAGCTGTTTGGGTACATCCCCGTCCCTGCCCCCCACCCCGTGCTAGTGCTCATTTCAAAAGCAAGAGCCAAAGCAGATGCAAGGGAGACGCACTTGTGCTCATAAAGTCAAGGAGCTAAAATAGCAACAGCTGTGGCACTTGCAGGATTTCAGCAGGTAATCGAGTAGCTAAGTGGCAGAAGCGGGCTTCAACAATTCTCCCGGGACTGCGACAGAGAACAGCGAGAGCTTGAGCTTCCGGGAGCATCTTCCCTAGCTAGCAAAAGAAAGACACCCCCTGGACTTCACCCAGTTAAGCACAGCGGATTTTCCTGCTTGTGATTCCAATCCCTGAGCAGTAGAAATGCCCTTTCTTGGGTCATAACATTTGGCTTTCTTAGACTATATATCCTAGATTATATCCCACTGTTCACCTATGTATTTGGGGTGAAATTCATCACTGGCTTAAGAACATCTTTCAATAGACTTATGGAAAGATGGGCATTTTCAGGGAGGAGCACTGTGCCAATTTGGACTGAGGCTATGGGTAACGTTTCTTCTGCCTAAAGGGCAGTAATTCTTAGATGCTCACATAAAGGGGAATTTCCTTGCTCACCTTTGAAGATTAGAATGGCACCTATGGGTCAGGGAGGTATATGAGGCCTAGAAAGGAAAAGGGATACTATGCCTTGTTCTCTTTTGTTATTAGACATAGTTAGGAAAGACATTCACACTCAGGGGACAGAGCCAGGTTCTCAGCGTCAGCCTCGTGGCTAAGAGTACAGCCTCGAGCCGGTCTGCCTGCTTCAAATCCCAGCTCTACCGCTTAGAGGTTCTGTGACTTTGGACAAGTATCTTAACTGTTCGGGGACCCAGTTTCTGCATCTAATAATACTGGTAATACCCACCGCAAATGATCTTATGAGAAGTAAGTGATTCCCTACATGGAAAGTGCTTAGAACAATGCCTAGCACATAGTAAGCCTAGTAAAGGCTCTCTCTTTATATAAATCATGTTTGTCTTCAATATTAAGCACCTTTCCAAGTAGCACTATAGATTAAAATTATCCCTTTGATATTTTGAAAATGCTTCTGTGTTAGCTAGAACTCTTTTGGTTGCAAGTTCAATTTAAACTAGCTGAAGGGGACAAAAAATGAATTTATGGACTCTTGTACCTAGGAAGCTAGTTCAGTGGTACATTTGGCTTTAGTTGGATCCAAAGTCTCTGTCTTTCTCTCTCCATCTCTTGGCTGTGCTCACATGCTGTCTTCCACACACTGGGAATGTGGCCACCTCCAACCCTTTATTTATTCCCTCCTCATCCAGCATGTCCAGCAGAAACTCTCTCCCCTGATGCTCAAGCACAGGAGTCCCAGGAAGAACTGTGATTGGCTCAGCCTAGAACTAATCATTACGGATGGAGGGATGGTGTTATCCAGCCAGGATCAAGAGTCTTCCTTGTAAAACTTGGGGTGAGGAGTAGGGAAGGCTGAGTTGGGCAAGGAGGGTAAAGCAGCAGCTCCAACCCAACCTCACCACACCAAACAGAACCATGCCAAACAGAACCACGCCCATGGAATCAATTCCCCACGGCAAAGAGTTGCCCTGATGTCAGAGGAAAGCGGCCCTCGGGGGCTGATGTGCAGTCTGAAGGAATAGATGCCCATCTGAAGCTACCTGGGAAATGGGCTGGGTTAATTAGCAGAAGCCTACATTGCACATTTCATAAGGCAAAGATCCATTATAAACATATAAACTTCAAATTACATATCCAATTTTCTTTAATCAATAACTAATAATGTATTGACTATCTTTCAATCTACAACACTCTAAAAATTAGTTGTAACTGTGGATAGAGACAGGATCTTCATTCTTTTTTATAGAGATGGCAAATATATTAAATATGCTTCATATTTCATGCCCACCTAGAAGAGTTGGGTGTGAATTCCTAAAGCATTGTGTTGAGGGAGGGTCTGAGGTTGCATCCTTGCTCAAACAATACCTGCCATGAGTATGGTCTGGGGAGTCGTGGGACAGGTGCCAGGTGAGAACTGCATGTCGTGTCAGTTTAAGAACCCTACCCACAAACTGAGGACATTAGATATGGAGAGACTTTCAAGTAGAGCCGTGTGTCAGCACTGAGCTTCCAAACAATGCTAGAATTAATTCAAATGGCCAATTAAGGCGAAACATGGCAGGTTACGCACTTAAGCAAGCAGCTTTACGACACCACAGATGAGTGTTGAGAGACCGACTCATCTCCGTTAAGAAGGAAGGAAATGCTTATTTACCTCTTTAAAAGCCCTCTGGAGCAGCCTCTCACAAACCTTACCTCGAGATACTTTACTAGAAAACAACAAATTAAGAAAGCGAACACTAAAAAGTTTAAGTTAACTTCTTGTCCTTCTTTGAGTTTAACACTTCAAATGAGATGGTCTACGTGGTGTTTCACCACTTGCTATGCACAGTAAGTGCTTATTATGGTAGCTATTTTCATGATTATTTTCACAATTTGTCTTCCTTATAAAGCATATATTTTATTACTAAGTAAAAAGTGAGAGAATTGTGTAGCCAATGCTTATTTTAAAGATTTTCGTGGAAGATATCAAGAGAAGATCTCCGTGTATTAATCATGTTTTAAAATTTTTCTACATTTTATGGTGTTCTGATATCTTGGGGACCTTGTGGACCTGGGAAGGACTGCCCTCCCAGAGTTAGTTGATTCTTAGAGATGGCAAACAACTTGCCTGTGAGTACCCCTTTCGTATGTGAACCAACCAATCCCAAGCCTACGTCCTCAATTGCCCCTTTATCACACTCTCACACACCAAGCCAATGTCCCCTGCCTTAGATCACCCCAGGGCCAGGTGCCAACCCTTAGAGACCACCCTGACTGCCCAGAGCCTGCCAGCGTCATTCGGACCATCCAATCCTAAGCTTGCTCAAACCTGCCTATGCTGCCCCTCCTACTCTTTCTGCAGAAACTACAGTAGAGGCTTGGGGCCATGCTTTCCCTGTCCCTCCTGCCTCCTGACTGGCCCATGTGCTTCCCCCTGTGGCCCTGCATGGTGTAGCATGTCCCTTCCCCTTGGGAATTACAAGTAATAAACTCTTCTCTCAAAGGCAGGTGTCTCCGTGTCTGTCATTTTACCATACCTGATTAAAACAAATCCTAGATACATTTAAGACTCTGCCATAACCACAAACAATAGGGTTGAAGAATAATATGCAAAGAAAAAAATACTCTCAAAATTGGAGTGGAAGTAAAAATATGGGAAGAGGAAAACCTTTGAAAATGACGTGTTGCTATAATTCTTTATTCATTTTTTTTCTCTAGTCGTGTTTGGAAAAGAAGTTACCTAAATCCAAGCATCTACATATTGGAACTATGGAATTCCCGTAGGAATAAATACCCATTCGCTGTAGGGTACTTGCCAGTGTTTTAACAAATTGTGGACAGTATTAATATTAGGAGGAATAATGTCCAATATAATCTTTCACAATTCTTCAGTTACTTTAATCTCATCAAAACATGTTCAAACTTGCACCAGTCCTTTTTTGGCATTTTCTTCTTTTATTTTCAAGAACATTTAGAGTGATTTCTCTTGTTTTACAGCCAAATTTTCAAACACCAAGCCCTCGGGTTAGATGTAACATACTTGTGTATGAAATTAAGCATCAAGAGAAGAGTCAAATTCTAATGGCTTTTTGGAGTCAAGAATGAAGAGGGCAGACATGGCGACGGAAGGGCAGACCTGTGAGTTGTTGCCGTGCATGCACACGAGGGAGCAGCATCGTCAGTGACCGTCACAGGGACAAGACGGAAAGTACAGCTATGCACGTGTATTCTGCACAGAGATTCTGTGCACTGAAAGGAGGGGAAAATGATGTATAGGCCGAGAAAGACCTGGAAAAAAATTATCCGTTTTTGGAAAAATCATTTGTGCTGAAGCAATGAACACTTCCTAGCGAGCTGTTTGAGGAGGCAGATGTTTAGATAATATATTGCTCCTTTGCATTTCTATAACACCTTCCATCTAAGAGCTGCAGAGTGTAACACAAACAGTAACTAATAAATTAATTCTTGTGGCACCTCTGTATGATCGATAGACGTAATAGCCATTTTTATAGTGTAGGAAAGGCAGCACCCTGCTCAAAGGTGCTGAAGTCATTTACCCAAGGTCATGAAGGGGGAAAATGGCAAACTCTTTCAAAATGGAGTGCCAATTCTCCCCATGCTTGCACAGTGTGCTTTTTCTCACTTGGCAGGTCAGCAACTTCAAGAGCATGTGTCCTTCTGTGGGACACTTTGTGACAGTGAAGGGGGTGCAATGTCTACCCTGGTTTCCAGAGATTCGCTTCAGGAGATATCTCTTTAATTTAACCGGGAGATGCTTTGAAAATAATAAGTCTTGGATCAAAGCCTTGACTCCTTTCCTCCTGGTTTACGCGGGGATTAATTTGTTTGCTAATGCTGGTGTCTTTCCCGGATGACAGTGGCCTTTAGCTCTAGAGTTACGTGTTCATGTTGCTTAATCCGATTATGCAAAGGACCTAAAATATTACAAGAATATCAAACAACACCAATACGTCTGTGTAGGCATTAATGTAATTACTTGTATTGCTATTTTAATTTCTGGAAAGCCCATAAAATTGTTGTTGAAAATAGAGTGTAACATCTCAACAAAAGACAGTGCCATGTCCTTACCAATATACCTGGCTTGTCAGTAGAATCTTTTTCACTTGGGCAGACGTCACTGTATATCTTCCCTCCATTATCACGAGCTTGACTTAGTACCCACCTGTTCTGTAGTGGTGTTGTCTTTTTTCCTCTTTTTCTCTAATAACCCACATAGTTTCTCCAGCAGAATAATCAGGCAGAGGGAAGACAAAGCAAGGAAATCAAATATAAAACCCTGGTGCTCATAACCCTTCTAGAGAGAGAATGGCCGCCTCCGTTACACAAACTTATGATGATTTCTACCTTGTACAGGTTTTCAAACTTCTCAGAGAGTAACTAGCTTATCTCTAAGTCACTCATGTTCTTAATTTCCATTTGTTTTCTCTGTTCCATAAAGAAAATAGAAGCAAGAAATAGAAACTTTTAAGAAATGAAACAAGGCATGCTTCTCTTGTCGCTGGGTAACATTCGGACTCCTTCCTCCTGCAGGGCCTGTCCCATTCCAGCTTTAGCACTCATGTCAGATAAGACTATTCCTCATAACAAATCACATTTGGACAGTGCTTCACATTGCTCAGGAAGCCCCCAGCCTGTTAGCTCCTCGATCCTTGCCACACCCCAAACGCAGGCACCAACTGGGGTGTGGCGAGGTCACCTGGCCCTGAGGTGGCAGAACCAGGATGCCCCGCCTCCTGGTTTCCACCTTGTGTGGAACACTGGAAACCACGTGGACGTGCAGGCAGGCATGCTGGATGCAAATCCCAGTTCTGGGAAGTGGTTATCCCAAAGAAATTCTGTCCCACGTTGCCCTGGTCATCTCGAAAAGGAGTGGGTACTTATCCACAGGGGAGACTGTGCATGTTGGGAGGAGGGAGCCAGTGAGCGGCCATAGTTTAGGAGAAAAAAACACCCTAAGTAATTCTGATACAGCCTTCTGGGAGGCCAGTTGAAATCTTCCTCATAGACTATGTAGCTTTGTTAAAGTATACTTTGTTCAAGGATTAGGGCGTGGACAAGCTTTGATGTACAGTCCTTACCTGACCAATATATGGGCAAATCACCAAGGGTCAAAGAAGAGGAGATGAAGAATGACAAGTCAGCAGAAACAGCACGTTGGGCAACCAGTAGCCTGACGCGCTGCTCCATAGGCCGTGCGATTTTGCACTTCTGGTCTCCACAGATTCCTCAGAACTCTTTTGTGTGTCAAGGTTGATAAACTTAAAGGGAGAATTAAAGATCCTGTGATAGAAGAGGAAGTACCCCAGAGCGCTCGGGTTGTGAGTGAGACCACGTCTTAGCACTCGGATCTGTGGTTTGGCTTTTGGGGCCCAGGTCCTGGTCGTTCAGAGGCTCATTTGTCTCACTCGAAGAACAAGCCCCGGCTTGGCTGAAGGAACGTCCCTCTGCTCACACCCTCATTATTAAGGTGTTTAGGAAAAAAAAAACAGCCTCTTCTTTGGGAGTTCGTATTGCAATCTTTGAAGAAGACACAACAAAAACCAGAGCACGTTAAATAAGTCCTTCTGATCTTCCAGGGAACTTGTGTTTTGTGACAGAAAAGGAAACTATTTCTTAATTATCTGAGTCCTGCTTGACTGACTATTGGCAACGCTGAATAGTTTTATAACAGAAGAAGATTTGTAGCTACAAATTCAGTTAGAATTCTCACTTGAAACCATCAACAAAATGAAAAGGCAACCTATGGGATGGGAGAAAATATTTGCAAATCATATGTCTGATAAGGGGGTTAATATCCAAAATATATAAAGAACTCATACAACTCAATAGCAAAAAAAAATTAACAATCCAGTTAAAAGGGGGACAGAGGAACTGAATAGACATGTTTGCAAAGAAGACATCCAAATGGCCAACAGGCACATGAAAAGATGTTCGACATCACTAATCATTAGGGAAAAGCAAATCAGAACCACAGTGAGCTATCATCTCACCTTTAGAACATCCATCCTCAAAAAGACAAGGAATAACAAGTGTTGGCGAGGATGTGGAGAAAAGGGAACCATTGTGCACTGTTGGTGGGAATGTAAACTGGTGGAGCCACTATGAAAAAGAGTATGGAAGTGCCTCAAAAAATTAAGGATGAAACTACCATATGATCCAGCAATCTCATTTCTGGATATTTATCCAATTGAAAATGAAAACAGGATTTCTAAGAGAGATCTGACTCTCATTTTGATCGCAGTATTCTTCACAAAAGCCAAGATATGGAAACCACTTGTGTCCATCGGCGGGGGGCATAGAGAAAGAAGATGCAGTGTGTGTGTGTGTGTGTGTGTATATGTATACACAAAGGACTATTATTCAGCCATGAGAAAGAAGGAAATTCTGCCACTTGTGGCAGCATGGATAGACCCAGAGAACATTATGCTAAATGAAATAAGCCAGACAAAGAAAGGCAAATACTGCATGGTATCACTTGTGTGTGGAATCTAAGAAAAAGTCAAACTCATAGAAATAGAGAGTAGAAAAGTGGTTGCCAGGGGCTGGGGGGTGAGGGAAATAGGGAGAGGCTGGTAGAAGGGTACAAGCCGTCAACTATAAGATGAATAAGATCTGAGGATCTAATGTTAAACATGGTGACTATAGTTGATAATGCTCTATTGTATAATTGGAATTTGCTAAGAGGATAGAACTTAAATATTCTCACCAGCAAAAGATAAATATGTGAGGTGATGGATGTGTTAATTAACTAGATGGGGAATCCTTTCACAATGTATATATATTAAATTGCCATGAGGTATACTTTAAATATATGACAATTATGCCTCAATAAAGCTGAAGTAAAATTAAATTAAAAAAAAAAGATTCTCATTTGGTTAAAAAACAATTGAATTCTCATTTTGACTTTGTCTTCAGTATTATTTGACAATACGGGAGAATGGAAACTTTTCTTTTTGTATTATTATTAGTGTTGGAAACTACAGAAGTTAACACAGGGTAACTTAAGTAGAAGAAGAGGTTACTAGAAGGATGTTATTGCAGAAGTATCAGGAAGGCTGGAGAAACCAGGAAAATGGGTGGGAACTAGAGGAGACAAGACACGACAGAGCTGTCCCCATTTGGTTTTGGGTGCAGCCCTGGCAGCGCTGCCCTGTCACTCAACTCCATGGAAGGGCGTCTCTGGCTGAACCTGCATCTCTGGGTCCCTCCCCCAAAATTTGGAGTCCTGGGTACGAACATTCAACTGGATGTGTTCGAGTTAAGTCTACTCCTGGCTGCCGGAGAGCAGGTGAGGGAACACCTGCCACCCTTCCGCTTCCATCTTAGATTCCTCCACACTAGAAAGGCTGTTCAGATGCCAAACACCACAGGCGTCTGCCGTGACTTAGCATATTCCTGTCTGCTGAGGAGATTCCCACCACACTGTGCAACACGTTATATATATATTCATAGTTTATATATATAGTTAAAATGTTCATACATCACTCATATATATCATATATATATCACTCTTTTTTTTTAAAAAAGCCTGATCATCACCTTTTTTAATCGAGTTAAAATATATATATGACATGATGTTTACCATTTTAGCTGTATTTAAGTGTGCAATTCTGTGGCATTAGTCCGTTCACAGGTCGTGTAACTATCACCACTATCTGTATTAAACTCAGCGGTCAGAGGGGACTGGAGGTAACTCTGGAAACCAAGATGGAAAGTGGTCCATTACAAGCAAAGATGCTTGGCTGCTTCGTTGTAGCAGCTGACAAATGCCATTCATACAATAGCACAGCTTTTGTTACCATTGTGGCTTGTTAGCACATAGCTGTTGGTTTGTGTTGAAAAGTAGACTGTCTGAATCCCTTGGTTCAAGTGTGGCCAGTTAACTTAGCACTGAGGTCTCTACTCAGCCCCCACTAGTTGTTTCATAAATAACTCCCCGTGCAAAGTTAGGAAGTTGAATGCATTCCTCTCATGAATCAGCTCCTAATAAATGAATAAAAACTGGAATTGTCTTGGGAATTAAGAAATTACTTTATTTGCCAATATGTTACCTGTAACTGCATTCTAGACACATTCACCACACTTAACATCTTCTAAGAAAAGAATCCTTCTCTGGCCCCCACTCTTGTCACAATTCTAACCTCACTGTCATTGACTGCATAGAAGTCCCATCCCCCAGTGTTCCTAGGCAAGGGGGAAGTTGCCTCCACTGCAAATAATACAACAAGGGAGTGGCACTGTTGACAACAGCCATGCAATTGATTCTATTGTCGCTAACATTTTGGAATTTTAAAAACGAAGTAATTTAGATCCCTGCCATTGATAACATCCTCAAGATTATGATGGTTGTTGTTCACATTTCCTGACCACATTAGGCAAGTTATCTGCTCAGTAGATGGATTTTATAATCCATCACTTTTCATACAAGTATTTTATTTTATTTTATTTTATTTTTGAGGAAGATTAGTCCTGAGCTAACATCTGCTGCCAATCCTCCTCTTTTTGCTGAGGAAGCCTGGCCGTGAGCTAACATCCATGCCCATCTTCCTCTACTTTATATGTGGGATGCCTGCCACAGCATGGCTTGAAAAGTAGTGTGTAGGTTTGCACCCAGGATCCAAACTGGTGAACCCCGGGCCACCAAAGTGGAACATGTGAACTTAACCGCTGCACCACTGGGCTGGCCTCTCATACAAGTATTTTAAACAGAGGAATCGAGACTGATGTGAGAGTGAGAAACACTGTCTTAAAGAACCCTGATTTGATGAAGTTTGAATAATGTGAGGGAGAAAGTGAAGAATTACACAAAAAGATGAAAAAGTTTCCATCAATTGTGCCTGGCTTCACGAGAGGGGGGAAATGAGAGTTGACGGTCAGTTATACGAGGTCAGCAGCCCTGGAAGGGTGTGAGTTCCAGGCGTTTGATAAATCCTGATCCTGGTCCTGCACAGGTACTGCCAAGGGAGAGCGTGTCTGCAGGTTGCAAGTTTGGTTCCAGTTGCTTCCGCATTGTTCCAGGTTGGTAACTGGCCTGTAATGCTGAGTTGAGGGTGGGTTCTAATCTAAGGATGACACAGAATCCTTCCCTTGGGGGAAGCACCTGCTTCCTGCCATTCATAAGCAATGATTCCACTTTCTCCTGCGAGCTTATCGTTTCGTGACAGCGTCATCTCCCTGCATTCTCTTCCCATTTCCTACTCTGCTGAGAATCAAGTCTAGAGTGGAAATGGCAATTTTAGGGAGCTTGGAAATGAAATCTTTTGTGCCTTTTTCCTCTCTGTTTTTCCTTCACATGGTGAATAGCTGGCACACAAGATTACAGAGGGCTTAAGTCACAGATGAACTCGATTTCCAGTGCTGGGATCTCCCCAAATTGCTTGTCTTCTCCTTTCTAGGCTCTTGCCAAGGAAGGTAAAGAATTACAACTTGATGAGTTACCATGGCAACCCCTATACATTGTCTTTTAAAGGTTCTAGCCCCATAGAGCCTAATTTGATTATAGAGGTTTTAATTAATGACTTCTATGTTTTGTATAACACATTTTTTAAATTAATGAATTACAAACAGAAAAAAGTAGTTAAATTAGTTTTGATTAAAAGATCATTCACTATCTTTTATACTTAGATATGCTGCTTCAATTTATGTTGCTCAAACAACTGAGTATTATTTCAACCCAAATCTTTACTGCTGAAAGACTGGTACCCACTTCTCTAACGGGGTGCAGTACTGAGAACCTGTGATGGGAAACTCATAATTAGGGAAATCTAGTAGAGTTGGCTTTGCCACCTGTGCTTGCTGGTTGTCTCCGGATGCTATCAATGATTGGTAAATAATGAGCTATACTACAGAAGAAGATCATTTACATTTTAATATCCCTTTTGAGGGAAACATTAGGGACAATGCATAAACTTCTTCTATTCTGTTTGCACATTTGCTTGTTAAATGAGATATTATGTGAAAGACACTTAGAACAGTGCCTGGCACTTGATAAGCATTCAGTGAGTTCTCATCCTCATCATTTGCATTGTTCTGGTGATTCTGGTATAAAAGGCTTGAGTATCTTGGCCTCCTCACCATACTGTGCTCGTGTGTTGTCACCACATTTTTACATCTTACTCTTGATTTTCTCTCTTGTGAGCTGATGATTCCCGTGTTCCACATGCCCTTTCACCTTTAAGTTTGGACAATTTTAAAAAGATTTTTGTTTCAAAGAAATTTAGGAAGAGGACGAATTTCACAACATCTTAGGCTGCAATGTTACTCGGTGGTTAAGGCGAATAGAGCTTGGGTTGTGCAAGTCCCCGCTGGGAGAAGCTTCACTAAACTGAAGAAGCAGTAAAGAAGTTGCATCGTGTCTTTAGCTTCTGGAGTTTTTTTCTAGTGCCTTCCAGAGCTGCTGCATCTGTGTGTGCCGCTGCCTCCATCCCAAAATGATTTGGAGTGATAATGCACATAACTGGAGATGGGGATGCCACAGTGGAAGGAGCTGTTTGCTGAAAGGTCAGGCAGCTCTGAGAGGGGCCTTAGAGTCTAGAGGAATAAAGGTTGAAACAACCAACGACAACTCATGGAGCTGTCCTTTGTGGCACAAATGGGAAGAACCACCTCAGGACCAATGTCCATGATCTGTGTTTTGCTGGGGTAGAGTTCCCCATTCCTCTCTGCTCTCTGGCTTCTAGCACCTCCTCCATCTCTGACACCCCCCAGGCAGCCTATCCCCTTCCCCCAGAAAGCTCTACCCCTCCACAAAAGAGGAGCAGGATGTTCAACCCCTTCCTCTGACTTGCAACTTGAATAATGCCTGGCATTTCAACCAGTCTTTGCTGGTGTTTTCCTCTTCTTGGGTGTTTTAAGTCTGGAGGAAGATAGCGATGGTCCCAAGATGTTGAAGAATTGGGGACCTCCAATCCCAGACCAGTCCCCTACCTAAGGGAGCTGTAGCTAGGGTAAACAGGTAAGCATTGATTTCTTTTCTTAGAGTCTGCAGCCTAATTTCATCTCAGAGAGAATGTTTCTTCCATTGCCATGCCTTTGGTCTTCCTCTTGATATGACAGGCCCACCACTGGACCCTTTTCTGCCCCTGAGCTCTGCTGCCTCTTAGAGAAACCACTTAGCTGTCGGTGGTCGTTCTCCTCTTTGTTCCTGGGGGGTGGAGCTCACTCTACTGTACCACTTGAGAGTAAACTGTTGTATCCCTAGGGGTGGCCGTGGTGGAGGCAGGGACTGGAGGGATGCAAGAAGGTGACTGCCAATTCATCCCATCTCAAGGGCTGGAAGGAAAAGTAGCCCTTTTGGCTTCTGGTGCTGGGGGGGGAGGGAGGTTTGTGGACAATGGGGCGCTCTGTGGGTAAAGAATTATGCCCATCTCACAACAGGTGCAACATGCATCTTTCCTCCTGAAGTCTGACTACCTTCTTGGCATCTCATTGCTCCTTAGTACCTCCAGAAAAGGCCATCGGAAAAACAAGGAGGGTAATAGGATTTTCACTGACTTTTAAAAACAATGTACTGTTTATCAAAGACTTTTCATGTGGAATAATGGTTTAATCATGGAAGTAAACATAATGCCTTTTTAAATTTTCCTGTTCTTATGTTCATCTTTGCCTTTGACTTGTCAGTTAACAGAATGATTTTCACCACCATTAGGGAACATAGCCCTTAGAGAAAGTGACAAAATGTCACTTGCTCATAAGTGAGGACTGAATGTGTGAGAAACGCCCATTTTTTAATCAAATATATTCAATCTGTGGTATGATATATGTCTGAGCAGTTACCAGAGGGTGTTTATTTATCGTGTCTCTGATTTTGACCCTCAGAAAGGTACCGAATAGAAACTTACCCCCACGTCCCCTATTCTAGGTTCTTGCAAGCAAAGCTGAGTATGTTGGTGGCTGTGTCGTGTCCTATATGGAGCTAGTGCTGCATGTAAATTATGTTGATGGATAAAGCAAGACAACTGCAAAGGGAGCTCAAAATGCTGCCCCAGCTCTGCCTCTCTGTTCAGCCCCATCCACTCTTGTTGATGGATTGCTTCTACAGGTTCCAGCCCAGCCAGGTCCACAGATCCTTACCCCCAACCTCAGCCACATCTCTGTTGGGGAAGGCAATCCTATGCCAGCTTCATCCCAAGCCTAAGTGTGATGGAGAATTTGCCAGATGAGAATCTGTGACTCAGCCTGCCAGACATTCCTTTCCAAGATCTACTCCATGTGGGAACCAACTGGGGGCAGAGACTAGGCATCAGCTCTCTAGCTCTATATCAATTTAGAGCAAAGCAAAAGGGCTGGTAGCCCAACTGAGAGACAGTATGGTGACTGGAGCCATTTTTTCCCTTAATTAGCATAACAGCTGCAAGCAATCTCTCCCATCCCCATAGTCTTACCAACAACACTGCTGGGTTCTACGTGTGTTTGTTGGCTATGTGCTGTGTGTTTAACATAATTGATAACATATATGATTTTGTCCTTAGGCACAGAGCGTGGTTTATTCTGCATATTCATTAAAAAAGAATTTTAAAGCTTTGTATATGTCAGATGTTCTGCAGATGCAGAATCATCTTCTGGTATTGAACTATATCCAAGAATTTTTATTTGTCTTTATCATGTCATGATAAGAAAGATTCATGGAAAGCTTTGGGCTTGGTGGCTTAGAATTTTTTTGGTTTCTCCTGATTTGTTTACTTTTAGAAGGCAAGCCATAAATATTAGCGGTAATGATGTGCTGAGTGGAACTACGTTCCTACATCCACCTCAGAAAAATTACACTAATCCAGAGGCCAGAAAGCCATTGCCTTTCTAAGTATCCAAACCTTGGTTGGAGTTTCAAAGGAAAGTTTTTAAGGGTAGCTTGTGATTTAAACAGCATGTTCCCTCGGAAGTTTGATTCTAACCTTTCAAAAATACAAAAGAATATGTGTGTAACATCATCAGTTATAGCATACGTAATATATAGAATGCAGATAACTGGATAAGACAGTTCACCAAATTGTACCTGGCATGTAATAGGCATTGAATAAATGTATGCTGAATGAATAAACTAAAGAAAATATGCCGTGCCTAACGGGGTCATATGTGATTTCTATGGCCAAGCTGTGCAGGGGTCTGTGAAGATAACACGAGATGTGGCCTGAGCAAGCTGATCACCAAAATGGACATCGCTCCACAATACAGTGAAAGTATGCTTTATGTGCCTGAGAAATTCTTATAAATCATCTGAAATTAGCCACGTAAGTATTTCTTGTGTGAGTTTTCTTTTCTTCTGTAAACTCTAAGTAGGCCAGGAGTCAAGTCACTCAGGGCATCCCCCTGACTCTCGGGTATAGTCAGAGAGGTTGGCTGGCTGTTGTTGAGTTTGATCCAAAGAGCCTCTTCAGCATCCTCCTCCAGCCTAAATGTCAGGGAGGCAGAAATGGGCATACTTTGTCTGGGGACCAGAAAGCCGCTCATCCTGCAGCAGCTTGGAGGCCACTGCAGAAGGCACCAGGGAGGTGACAGAGGGGTTTGAGATTGCAGATGGCAGTCCCAAAACATTTAAAGATGAAGGGAGGGGGTAGGACCCTGGTGGACTGGAAGCCCCGAAAGAAATCTCCCCTGCAAGGAACCGCATAAGGCAATTAAGGGACTATTAATAATAGCCAATGTCCATGAAACTCTTGCCAAACGCCAAACACTGGATGACCTCATGATCCTTATAGGTAGATACTGCTAAGATCTTCATTCTACCTTCATTTTACACAGAATGATAAAGTAACTTGCCCAGGATCTACCATTAGTGAGGTTTCAATCCCAGATGATTGGACCCCGAAACTGAGCTATTATTACTTGGGTAGAGTGCATTTGCATGAATGAGATGATAAGAAAGTAGCTCCTAAGATCTCACCATGACTGTGGGGCCACAGATCTCTTCATCACCCCAGGTGTTTCTGAGCCACGCCCTAGCACAGGGGCTACCTGCAACTGACTGCACCATCTGGAGAAAACCCCAGACCCTCAGAAATCCAGAGCAGCCACTGCATGATACCCACTCTCCCTGCAGGAACCATTGCATCTCCAGACTGTGTCCCTCTCTGCCCCCTTGTTTTGTCTGCATCATGCCTTTGCACACATCATAGTACCCCTTCCTTCCAGGACTGCCTTCTTCCTTGCTCTTCACTTCCCCTCCTTTAAGACGCATGAAGTTTTCCTTGGCCAATTCAATGGCGTGGATGACTCCTGGTTTTTCAACGCTGTTCACATCTGTCCACTCAGTCAACAGATATTTACTGGTATGTTTTCAGCATCAAATTAAAGAACATCCATCTTAAGCTGGATTTAGCAACAATGAAATGGTTGGTTCACATTCTGGAAGTCCACTGGGAGGCCAACATTGGGTTGCTTAGTCCAGAAACTTTAGCCCTGTTTTTCTATGAATCTCTTGTCTCTGCCCTCCTCTGTATGTTGGCTTCATCTTTATTCTTGCAGAAAGATAGAATAGAGAGAGTCAATTCCGGAAGCAGGAGACAGAACTTCTCCAGAAGCCCCTAGAAAGCTTCGCATAGGTCAGATTTGAGCGGCATGGCTAATCTTGAACTAATCACTAGCAAGAAAGATGGACTTACACTTGGTCACAGAAGTTGTGAATGGGTGGCATATAATGTTGCATCTCCTCTGCCACATTCATGCTCCCCTCTCCACTGTCCCATCAGACTTTACCTACAGATCACAAGTTCAAAGATAAAATTATTAAGAGTTTCAAGGTGATGATGGCAGAGCATTTAACCAAGCACTGAGCCCTGCTGAGTGTGAGGCCCTGGGTGACTGCACAGGTCACACGTCCATGAAGCTGGTCCTGGGTGGGTAGTTACCAAAACAAGGTCAGGGTCCTGTTAGGAAGGAGGGGGTGGAGATTGAATTCCCAGCCAACATTGTCCACCGCTGGCATTATCTTCATTTTGTAGGTAAGGAATTGGGTGCTCCAAGATGTCACCTGTCTACTTAAAAAACTGATGTTCAAACCCAGACCAGCCTGCAAAACCAGTGTACTTCCACTATGTCACTCCTTGGCTTGTATTCATAACTTGTAACTGGGCATTGCTTTCTGATATTTGTGTTCCAGTGGATTTTCACTGACTAGAAATCTATGCTCCTGGATCCTCCATGGAAAGTAATTGGAATTCTGCATAAATACAGACACTTCTTAATGATTTCTAGGGAGAACCATTTAGTGTGGATTTATTTATTCAATTTGTTATCACTGCTCCTATTGCTAGGAGGCGTGCATAAAAGGAAGATAGATTCAAATATTACATTAAGGGAAGCCAGTAAAAACTCCAGTAAAGGGGAGCCAGATACCAACTGTTTGGATGGCTTAGTCTCATTTTTGCAACATGCTCCCTTTTTAAATGCCTGGGGCCTTAAATCTGGAGATTCTGCTTCCCCTCCTCTGTGCTCACGAGTCCGCAGGGCACTGCTGCAGGGATGTGTTTCCGAGAATGACACTCAGGTATTGGGAAGTAAATGATGAACGAGCAGACATTATTTGGGCAATGCGGTTTTCAGACAGGGGCTGCAGGAGAATATATTTTCAGGTGCTTCAGTTGGTATTTAACTTGGAGACTGTATATACAGTAAATCAGGAAGGCCGATAATACAGTGCATCAGGCATGTTTTATGTATGGTTCTGACAGCGCGCAACGGCTGCCTCGATGCAGGAGTGTGGATTTATGGTCCCGCTCTTGCAGATGGTGGCAGCTAATATGTAGTGCGGCTCTTGGTCTATATCCGGGAGTATTTATTTTTTGGTTCATCCTGAGGTAAAGGAAAAGTGTAAGGCAAACCGTGGACTTTTTGATACAAGAAAGGCAAGCTGTGCCATGTTTGCATAACTTTACAGGATAAGAAATTGCTTAGATACAACACGCATGTTCACAGGTCTTTCCAAGCGTCAGTTTCTTGGTGGCAATATTACACAGCGAGGTGGGTGTTTTGACTTCCTTGTGTCCAGGGGGCAGGGCGGGTTTACACAACGGGAACAGGAGCGGCAGGAACTGGCACACAGCACTTTTCGGGGTGCACAAAAATGTTTTAATTTTAATTTCTTTTAAAATATGAAGAAAAATTGAGTATAATAGTAATGAATACATAATGATAGATCCAGCAGAGATTATACTTGTCTTACACCAATGAGGTTGTCAAATATTTTTAATTTTTTTTGATGCAGGAAGGAGCTCACAAAGACCAAAATGCCTGAGGCCTGTGGAAGTCACAGTCTGTCCCTACGGAGCGGGTGACACTAGGCTTAAGATCCTATTGCTTCTGTCTCTCCAGGCAGACCCAGAGATAGCCGTGGCATTGGGCTCTTGGTGAGGCGAGCTGTCTCTGCTCTAGAGCTGTCTCCAAAGAACCTCAGGGAGGGACTGGCTTCTATGAACCGGGCCCCTTGGTCCATCCAGGAAGCGCTCCCATGACCTTACTCTGTTTGCACCGCCTGACCCGTGGTCGGACTCGAGACAGCTTTCAGGTGCCTTTTTTGGGCATCTCTCCAGCTTAGGAGTTTCCTAGGGCTGTCATAACAAGCGCCACCAGCCAGGGGCCTGCACGACTGGAGTCTGCTCTCTCCAGGTTCCGGAGGCGACAGGTCTCCGTCATGGTGTCGGCAGGGTTGGCTTCTTCTCAGGGCTGTGAGGAGGAATCTGTTCCTGGCCTCTCTCCTAGCTTCCAGGGGTTTGCTGGCAATCTCTGGTGGTCCTTGACTTGTAGAAGCATCACCCTGATCTCTGCCTTCATCTTTACGGGGCATTCTGTCTGTGAGCATGTCTGTGTCCATATTTCCCCTTTTTATCAGGATACCAGCCATTGAATTAGGGGCCACTCAGTATGACCTCACCTTAACTAGTTACATCTGCAACAACCCTGTCTCCAAATAAGGTCACGTTCTGAGGTCCCGGGAGTTAGGGCTTCAACAGATGGATTTTGAAGAGACAGTTCAGTCTAAAACAGCAGTTCACACTGGCCCTGCGATCTTACGATGGGCCTTGAGTGAGAGCCCCTAATGCCTGAAGTTCCAGAAGGCAGCTCAGCGTGAGTCATTGCGCAGCTCTCATTTTACCTTCTCCCAACTTCTATCATAAGGTTGGCGTGCACACTCTCACTTCCACGAGTGTAATCAGGGATTCTTGTGCCCAATGCCAGCTGGGGATGAAGGGAGAAAGAGATGAGGGTCTCCATCATGTTCCCTAGCGCCCCCAAAGCCTGCTTTTCAGCAAGAAGAAGGTAAAGAGTGGGCCATGGGGATAAGGTGAGGCAGGAGGTCACCAGACATGAGAACAGATGGGGAGGTGGCAGACAGGTGGGACCAGAGCCAGCAGGGTTTATCTGATTGTCTCTCTCCTCAACTACACGTAAGTCTTTCATTAGCAGGGTAGAAGAGCCGTTGCAGGCCCGGGGCAGGAGCACAGATGCTGAGTCTGAAATGCCGGTGGGGGGCGGGGGGAAAGGGTAGGGCTGGTACTGAGCCTTGGATGTGTGGGAAGCACTAACCAGTTCAACACAGCAGCTGTGGGCATTGGCCAGCTTCCTTAATCAGCAGTGCAAGCCTCCGAGACTCAAGCCATCTTTTTACAAATATCACAATGGGCAGGAGTGAGTGCAGTGAGAAAATAGAGGGGAGTTACGCAGTCCTGGATTTCAATTCCAAATTGCGTGTCCCCTTGGCTTTCGGCAAATCACTTTATCTTTCTGGCCCCAAGTTCCAATGTCTTTATTGTGGGAATAACAATAATAAAAATAAGAATAATAATTTCTATTGCATAAGATTGACGTGAAGGCTAGATGTAGTTACGTGAAGTGCCTAACAAGAGTCCTGGCATGTGCTAGGTGATGAAGAAATGGTCATTAGCACCGATGATGAGAGAGTTGTGTACTAACCAAATGGCAGCAGCGTTCAGTCAGGCTATGTGCGTGAAGTTGAAACAAGGCTTAAACTTCAGGCGATGTTCTTTAGTTTTGGGCTTAAAATGCACACAGAGTCTCGAATATTGTCTATGGGTTAAAAGTCTTGTAAAACAAGCGCCTACAAATAAAGGGGCCAGGATCACACTGGATGGTTTGCCCTTTGCCATTATTGACTGGGCAGCTGCCCAGTTAGTGTCCTGGCACTTTGACCTGCTCTGCTCTCCTTAAGTTGAGGGGAAAAGTAAAGATAATAATAAACACTTGTATAGTGTTTCCCGTGTGCTGAGGCCTGTCCTTTATATAATCCCTAGAACAACCCTATGGAGCGAGCGCTACTCTTACAGCCCCACTTTTACAGATGAGAACGGTTCAGATACAAGAACAAGGGGCAAAGTCTGCTTCCAGAGTACTTGCTCATGGTCACTACACTCTACCGCCTCATCTGCTGTGTTCATTGCACACCGTGACTCTACCGAAGTGGGTGCATGTGCCTGTGTGTTGGGGTATCAGGGGGCACCAGCCCTGGCCCTCCAGCCGCTGTGCAGGGGGAAGGGCTGAGTTGTTTCATTTCAGCTGTTCTCTCTGCTTTTGCAGAATTGGTTGTCCTCTGAAGGATATTAATACATGAAATGAATAAAGAGGGATTTCAAAACAAAATTGAGACCAAGGCAGCCTTTGTCTTATGCGCATCTTATAAATAAGCCCTCACAGTCAGAAGCTCTGAGGTAGCAGACCTCTCTCCCTGGACTACGAAGTGCTCAGCACGCGAGAAATGACAGCGGTGCCACTCATTTCACACACTGTGTCGTGGCCATCTGCTCAAATATCGCCCTTCCTTTTCCTACGTTACAATGGCACATTAACTCTATGGACTATTATGTAGCCATTAAAAATGGTAACTTCTAAACTTTTAAAGTGAAAACGTGTAACAATGTGGAAGAATGTTTACGGTATGATATTGAGTGAAACAATTGCGCACTAGATGGACATGTGTGTAAAATATGTGTGCATGAGGACGAGGGCATGTAGGACTTGGAAAAGGAAAATTGTTTCCAAAGTTGCAGACCTCTTTTTTAAAATTTTGTACTTACTTTTAAAAAATGGAAATAAAGCAAGGTGTTTACCTGTGCCATCAATTACAAACATATAGACAGATATAGAGAGACTTTGGAGCTGAGAAGACCTCTGAGATTGATAAAAGTAGCTATTAAAATGACAGAGATTATACTGGATCTTGGAAAACTTATTATAAGACAAATAATATGCTTTCCTTATCCTGTTTGAAATTCCTAAGTGGTTGGAGAACTTAGGAGGGAGGCGATGAGGATAAAGAGATGAGCTTTTCCTTTAAAATGTTGTCTCACACTAGATACAGAGAATAAATGGGCAGCCTCAAATCCTTTGAGGAAGGAAGCAGGACATAAATAACAAGTAAAACATGGACAAAATGAAGAGTTACTTAAGCAATCTCCCTAGATACATTTTTCAGTGAACCCGAAATCTCTTAGGTCTTTTTCAGTTCTTCATTTTCTTCAGTAACTTAGAGTCTTATTTGCCCTTGTTGCTTTGTTCTACCTTTAGTTTACTAACTGAATCATTTGTCGTCAGCTTTGGGCACTTGAGATTTGCTGGAGTGAAATGAATTTTTTTATAATTTGACTCTGCTTATTAACACATCTTTTTAAATATAGACATTGCACAAAAAAGATATATTTTTTTTTGAAAAAGGTCAATGCCATTGTGTATCTGTACTTCATTTGCTCTGTTGGTCTGAGTCAACTAAGATTTCAATACACCTTAAGTATTGATGCATCAAAGGACTTAAAGAAATTAATCAGCTGCATTCCAGAACGGAGACTTCATTCTATAGGAAGTGTGGGTAATTAACAAAAACTCATTTTCCTCATTTCAGAATGTTAGAACGTAGAAAGGAAAAGGAAAATGAAATGACTTGGAGTAAGTCCAGTTCAAGACCAATTTCCATTCAATGTAAACCTTTAGGTTAGATTAGAACCAGACAAATTAATTGTCTTCCGATCCTTGGAGGTCAAATCCAGACATATTCTTGATTACTCCTGTTGCCAAAGTCCCTGGAACAAGTGCTGTGTTTCCTGCTTCTCCTTAAAGGCCTTGATCCTGTGGAGATCCCTTGAGAAATCAATTCAAATGATGTGTGATACTGGAATGAAAAAGCAATGAACTTGGAGCAAATTAACTTGCTGGGAAGGCCCCAAATGAACCCATTGTTCCTGAATAAAAAGAATCTAGACTGTTACGGCCAAGGAGTAGGTCCCAGTGGAGAAGAAGAATCATCAGAGTTTGGAAATGTGTTGAAGTTTCCATCAGTATGGCCATGGCAGAGGCTAGGCTTGTTGCTAGCTGACACGTGCTGCTGCTCTGTCCTCAAGGTCTGGCCTTGGGGAGAGGGTGGCTATCCATCTTGGCATCACCTGGAGGCCAGTTACAAATGCAGATGGTACCATGAGTGGATCTCTGTCTGTTTGCTCACTTGCATTCCCCTAGTGTCTTTTGTTAAAGTGTCCAGCACACATAATTGCTGGATGGATTAATTTCTTGAGCCCAATCCAAAATCATTGAATTAAAATCTCTGGAGGCAGGTCCCAAGAGTCTACATTTTAACAGGACCCCCAGGTCGTTCTTAGGCACAGCCACGTGTGAGAACCCTTGGATGCTGACCAATACTCTATTAGGCTTGAATGGTTCCCCTGAATACTCCACAAAATCTAGAAGCTAAAGGTGAAGGAACAGCCATACCTGCATTTCTCCTACTGCAACAACGACTGTTCCCTGACATTGTACAAAATGTTTACAGCCATTATCTCCAGTGGTTACGTGAGGCAGTTATTCTTATTCTCACTTTACAAGTAGAGAAACTTGGACATACGCAAGGTCACATAATTAACAAAATAGGCATCAAAACCTACTCCAGTAGCCAAAGGTTAGGAAATGCTTTTGGCTCCTTGGGCAAAGGCGTTGCATAAATCCCCAGCATTATTATTCCTAACACTTTGCACAGTATTAGATCACTTTCCTATAATCACTCCATTCTCTTTTATGAGACTTGAGGTTTAATTGGAGTTTCCAATAAGAGATTTTATGTGTTTAATGGATTTTGGTGTAATAATCAGAGTCTGGAATGGTAGTCAGAAGGCCGGCTGACTTCTAATGAAGCTGCTCTTGGGGGAGTACATTTTTAAAAAGACATTACACGTCTATACTATGGAAGCAGACGTGCAAATATTTAGGGAAAGGATATGTAAGGTAACTGGTTACTTCTAAAACCTGGGGAACTGACAAGTGTGTGTATCCAACACTACTGCTAGATTAGTGGATCTGGTGACAGAAATTTAAATGGCGGATTGGCCAGCACAACCTGTATGAAGGACCCCATCGGGGAAACATGGGATGCCCAGAGAGTTTGCCCCATTAGCCGCTTCTGGGGGCCCAGGGTTCTGGGCTCACCATCCTCTCCCTGTGCTCCCTCCTGACTCCTCATGCTTGCTCTCTCTCCCACTCTCCTCCCTGCAGAATGGAACACAGATTTTCCAGCTTCCCTTGCTGCGCCCCTTCCTTGCTGTCTCCAAAACATGCGCTTGCTCACATCTTTTTAATTACTTAAGGAATTTTTCAACTGGGCGCCACAAGGAAAATGGGATTAACAAAAAGAACAGGAAATGAAGAAATTAAATATTATGTAAAATCTTATATTTATAGCTGTATCAGACCAATTTCCCCAGGAAATTTTATGGCATACTGCTAGCTAGTCATTCTCTTACTTTCAGCACTCTTGGGAATATTTTAAATGCCAGACAAGCACTCTGACCACAGAGACTTACTAAGTTTAATATACTTAGAATGCTATATAGCACATATCGCAAACCTTAGTTGTGTGCCTACACATGGAAACGAACAATTCGTGAATGACCTCACCACAACCAGGGACCCTCTGCTCTCCCGAGGTGGGAATGTGAAATGAAGATTCTCTTTGCTTCTCCATCCAGGCCACACAGCTTGTGGTCCTGGAACTTCACTGCTTCTCCCTGCCGTTCGCTAAGATGTAAATAACCCTAACCAGCCTTTTTATACCACTTTTTGTAGACTTGGTGATCAGTGGTTCTCACACTTGAATGTGCATGAGAGACACCTAAAATACTCATTAAAAATTTAGATTGTTAGTCCCCAACACTACAAATTTACTCAGCAGCCTGATGGGCCTGAATCAGAACCTGCATTTGTAATGAGCTCTGAGGTGACACTGAGGACAGCTCTTTGAGCAACTCAACTCCAGATCCAGCCTGGAGAAGGACAGTGCCCTGGCCTGTCTGGGTTGGACACTGGGACCACAGCTGCTGCCCTGAAAACCACGACTGAGTCTCTAGGTTACTCCCTGGGGCCCCATTCATTCCATAGCTACTCGGGTTCTCTTGTTGGAGCTTTGGGCTTGTGGATGAAGAATTCTTCCATGCGTGTCATCTCCGAAGCTTCCCGCTATGGGCTGCAGAACACCCTGTGTTAATAAAGAGCATTAGTTAAGCTCCTTCACCTATCCTGGAGGGCCTCAATTGTTTCAGTGTGTTGTTTCATTTGCCAGTGACATTGGCTTGTAATTTCAGGCTATGGGACCCGGTTTCTTCTTAACCTGTTGTTCTAGTCATCTTCAAACTTGGATGGGCACCCAAATCATCTTCAGGGCTTGTTAAACATAGGATGGCAAACTCCCCCCAGGCCCACACAGGTAAAATTACTGGTGTCTGTGCCAGGGGCTCTGTGACTCTGTATTTGACAAGCTCCACAGGGGATTCAGGTGCCACTGAACATTGAGAACTGTTACATAAGCCAGTTATCCTCAGACGTCAGGGATGTGGGGATCTCCTAGGGGCCTCACTTAACCAAACCGCTGGACCCTACCGCCCAAGTATCTGGCTCGGTAGATCTGGGTGGGGCCTGAAAACTGGGATTTGTATCAAGTTCCAGGTGATTTTGATGCCTATGGTCCAGGGCCCACACTTAGAAAACTAACTAAGCAAACATCTGGTCCCAAGTCACACCTAGAGCCACTGTGGCACCATCATAGCAAATAGCCGGTTGCCTTGAAACAGCTTGTTATCGAGACAAAAACTGCCACTGAAACCCATGAAATTCCTGCTTCCAGCCTGGGGGGGACCTGTGTTCTCAAATCACAGAGAACAGCGGCGGTTGGGAGATGCCACGTCTCCAGCTTCTTTGTGGTCTCTCTCTGTAGCTCATCTGGAGAGTGGCCCCGTCCGCTTAAAATTACCTTGGTCGTAGCAATAATAGACCCAAGTGGAGTGCTGTCCCTCACCCTCTGCTAATTATATTATGTTGTCCAGCTCAGGTTAGCCCTTCAGGCTGTCCTTGCTTGCTCATAGGCACTTCTTCAAGGACTGTGCTCCTTCTCATATTCCATTCCTCTCCCGTTAACAGACCTGCAAAGGCGTTATTTGATAATGCTGAACTTACAGACTGTTTCATGGAAGGTGGAGAAGAGATTACATTGCACACCGTACAGCAAAACTTCATCAACATCTCCACCTTAGTTGTCTACTTCTCTCCTCTGTCCTCCCTGCTCCCCACCAGTTTTATTTTTTTTTGGTGAGGAAGATTGACCCAGAGCTAGTATCTGTGCCAGTCTTCCTCTATTTTGTATGTGGCATGCCACCACAGTCTGGCTTGATGCGCGGTGCATAGGTCCACACCCCGGATCTGAACCCGCAAAAGCCAGACCGCCAAAGCAGAGCATGCAAACTTAACCACTACGCCACCAGGCCAGCCCCAACCCCAGCAGTTTTTCCTTAGTCTCTTCCTTCCTCTTATTGTGTAGAATAATTTAAGTGTCGTCTCCCCAACAATTTGCATCCTCCCACCTGAATCAATCCAACAGCCCAGTCTCCTCTCAGCAGTTAAGGGGTCCTCTTTGGGACCCTTCCTCTTGAGAAACCAGGAGAGAATTGTAAAAATCTAACCCTCCCCTCCCCCTGCTGCCCCCACCACAACTCCAGGACAGATTCCCTTTAGGAGAGGATGTCAGCCTTCAGGGAGAATGTGCTCATCCTCTGTGAGCTCCTTCCGTCTCCATGCAAAGCTAGCCCAGGCACAGGCGGGAGATGGAAAGTTGCCTTCTTCTCTTTCTGAGCTCCACCAGGTTGACCACAGATGGACTTTGTTGTCGTCACCACTGCCACTGTGGTGCAACATGGCCACCTGGAGCCTTTTGAGGAGGTGGGGGAGGGGATGAACTTGGAGATGCAGTATGGACGCCTGGAGCTTTCCTGCGTGGGAGGGGGCAGGGCATGTACTTCAGAGTCCACCCTCAGCTGCATCACCCTTTGGTTTGGACTACCCTCAAGGAGACAACGACTTTCTCCTCTGCCACTCCCACTGTGGTTCTTGGGCGTGACAGCCTCCCTCTGGTGGATGCGTTAACCTGGCAGCCAGCCACAAAGGTTTAGAGCTTCTTTTGAGTGTCCCGCTGCAGCACAGAGTTCCACGACACAGCATGGAATGCTCGGCAAAGGCAAATGAGGGCAGAGAAGACAATCAAAGAGAATTACGACATTTTGGTTAGAACAGTGGGAAAAGGCCATTATTAAGAGAGTGCCTACAAAGCTCAAATTGCCAAGGACTATAGTGCCGCCTGCCAGCTGGGGGCCTTTTGTGTTACTCTTGCATTGGCCCCATTCTAGAAGTTACTCTCTGGGCCCCAAACATGGCTAGGATCTCTAAGACCACTGGAGAGTGAACATGGGATGCTGTTCAGGGAGGCTGTCTCCTTGAACTGGACTCCAGAAGAGGTCATTCTGAGTCTCTCTCATGTCCTTATGGAAACTCTCTCTGTCCTTGAGGAACTGAGATGATCTGAGATGCAGAAGGATCTAAAACTATTCAAAGGTGTTGAACATGTTGAAAGAAAAGAAAGAAATCATGTTAAACCTAAAATCGAAAATATGTCCCTTTGATGTTTCGTATATGCTTAAAATTCTTCAAGCTACCATAAAATGATCATGAACCGCACTATTCATGTGACTGTGTAAAGGCCGCTGTCCTTGCTTTGTGCCCTAATTGTTGAAGGCGTCCCCTGCAGTCCATGTCCTCAGTAGACCCATCTAACTGCGGCCTACAGCCATTTCTCCTCTGTTTGCTCTGCCCTGTGTTTATACACGGAAATGGTCCTTAAATTTGCTAATGAAGGTGGAGCCCAGTTTCAGTGAGCTCACCATTGCTGGCTGGTTATTGATCAATGTGTATCAAGCAGGCATTGATTCCAGGATCATACGGGAAGCAGAAATTCAGACATATGTTTGGAATTAGTCTTTAAATTCTAATACCACTGACTAAAGACTTTACCGCTATGTCCATTTCTCTGCTGGGTGGCTGAAATACATTTCTGTGGGCAGTAAAGTTAACTTTCTTTCTCATCGCCTAGAGGTGTTAACCAGCTGGCCCCCCGTTTAACAGCTTCTGAGAAGTGTGGTGCTCTGACAGCTCGCTGGGTGGATGGATGGAGCTGTCAGCATGTCCTCAATCCAGAGATGAGGGGGACGTTGCCTTGCCTATCAACTCTATAAATCAAATAAAAATTAGTAACAAGCGATGCCCAGGGATCCTGTCTCACTTTAGTATTCTTCGTAGATCATAATCTTTGGAATGTGCTCCAGGGAAAAAAAGACTTCAACGTCGCTTTGCTTTAAAGAATTAGCTTAGATTTACTCTACGAAAGAACTGCTCATGAGCAAGACATCTGGAAAAAGTCTGTGCTGTCTGCACAAACCTGTCCTCTGTGGCCTGGGATAATAACTTTAAGGGGTGTTGGAGGTCTGATCTGAAGGCAGTGAGGGAGACATGAGGGGAAATATCAACACCAAAAGGGGCTTGGGCAGGGAGAGCAGGGCAGAGAGGAGAGGTCAAAATGGGACAACTCAGGGTGCCCTGGAGGGAGGGATGCCTTTCCTCACCCAGCAGAGATGACTACCTCCACGGCTCCCAGCGTAGTTCCTGACAGATCTACCCACTTGTTTCTGTGTTGGTTGCCCCGTACACCCTGAACCTCTGACGACAGGAACGGAGACTCATCAGCGTTGTGTCCCAGGTGCCCAACCCTGTGCCCCACAGCAGGGACGCAGGATAAGATCAGTGAGTAAGTGAATGGGTTCAGGTACTGTGGCAAAACAGTTAGGATAACTTTGGATGAGGAAGGAAGTAGATAGTATGGCAAAAACATGTAGAAAAAATTACTCAGATGATGAATATGTGAAAAGGAGTTATGGAGAGTAAACTCCACCAATAAACACAGGTTCTTATACTTTATTCTCAGCTGAGAAAACGAAATCCGTACATTGGAAACAGATGATGCTGTGAGTGGCACAGATCAAGTTCTTCACTGAGGAAGAAATCATCAATCAGGCTCCACATTTTTCTAGGTCGCCACATTTACCACTTTGCCCTGCTCCAAGTTGGCATACACAGAATTGGTGTTCTTTCCCATTGCCCTGATGGCCATTGTCCCTCCTGTGGGACTTGGGATAGTTTTAAGCCAATCGTGACACAGTTTCCAGCTCTGCCCAGCCTTACTGTGCGCATTTTACTTCAGCTTCAGGGGCTCAGCCTCTCCATGTGTAAAATGTGAATGACAAGACCTATGCCTTGGCTGCTAAGCATGACTTGGGTAAACCCTAAGATGTCAGGGAAGGCTGGAAGGCATTTGCATGGTACAGGGGTTAAAACAGCCAAAAGGCAGCTAAATGCAATCAAATATTTTGTCATTTGCTTTGCCTTAAAATTTTCACTACTCTTCCTGAAAATGTAAAGGTGTCCTTTTGTAGGGTGACAGCTGTTATTGGTTCCAGGAAGCTGCTGTCTGCAACTGAGAAACAAATGACAGCTTCTCTGAATGGGTCCATGTATTGCCTGAAGCAGATTTGTGATTAAGTTTTTGCTGGCTTTTTTTTTTTTGACCACTGAAAAAGATTTGGCTGGAGTGGGTACAATTCCCTCTTGACCAAATCCTTTCCGTGTTTTGAAAACTTTCCAAGTGACAAAATGAGCTCTTTCACCCAGTTTGAGTCAGATGCTCAAAACACAAGACAAAAGTAGCTGCCTGGGAAGCTGCCACCGGGCCGTGCTGTGCCCCCAGGATGGCTAACCCTCAGAGGGCCTTTCAGCGCAGGGAGCCACCTCCTCTGGCCTTTGCTGGAGGTGGTCCTTCTTGCTTTTCATTTGGGATGTCCTTCTTGTGATCCATGCAAAGTCACTGTGATTATGGAAAGGAGAGCTGGGTGTGATCCAAATGACAAGGTGCTCTTTCCAAACCATCTGCCCTGAGGTGCTTTCCCCACTGAAGGGATCAATTTTTGGACTTAAGCTACTATTTCTCATAGTAGCTTATGCATTCAGTTCTCTCTCCTGGGCAATTAGTAAATCTGATTAGTCAGTACGTCAACTGTAATAACAACAGAAATAACTTGGTTGATATTAAAAGCAAACATTCAGTGAACCTATGCCAGACACTTTATATGCGTATATCAACACCATTCCGTTTAAACCTCCTCACAAGCTCACGAAATAGATGCTAATAATAGTCTCCACTTTACAGATGGGGAAAATGAGGCTCAGGGAGGCTATGTGACTTGCCCAAAATCTCATAGCTTGAAAATGGCAGGCAAGAATTTAAAATCAGGGCTATGCGCCCAGAATATATGTCCTCAGCCAGTGTGCCATGCTGAGTAAAGTGATATTGACCACGGAGTCCTTTGGGCTTGTCAGTACTGCAATTCTGGATCTCAGTATCTCCCAATGTAACCCTTTATGTTTTGATTTAAAATAGATCATTTACAAGTCAGGCCATCCAAGGTTGAAGGCAAGAACTGGTTTCACCTGGATGGAGGTGGATGGGTAAGCACGTGAAGGGGGCCCTTCTTCCCACATGGGAAACAAATGAGCTGTGGAGCAGGCACTGGTGATTGGTGTGCACACCGGAGTTATCCAGTGTGCACACTGTGTGTACCCAGTGTGTATACTGCATGACATTATCAGCGCTCAGAGTGGGGAGGAGTCTGAGGGTCCCTGAGAAGGTGGGTGCCATTCAGGGTCCCAGGAATAAAGGTCATACCATCAGGTTCATCTAAATTGTCTTATCTAAATTTAAGTTTAAAAGTAAAAATATAAAACGTATGTAGCTGGTTATAGAAATAATAGTGTTATAAAATAAATTCACCAGTCACCAAATGTTTCGATGTGGGAGCCTGACAACCGTCTTTCATTTCATCTTCTCTGTCTCTGTCAGTCCAAGCTGGCAGTGTTTCTGATGGTGTAAAATTCTGAAAAAGCTTTCACTCTAGGAAATTTTCTTGTATTATTTTTAAAGATAATTATTCCCGGGGCCAGCCTGGTGGTGTAGTGGTTAAGTTCGCGTGCTCCACCTTGGCGGCCCGGGGTTCACCAGTTCAGATCCTGGGCAGGATCCTCTCTTTGCTCTCTGGCTTCTCACCCAAGTGAGAAGTACAGGTTTCATGAAAGTAGAAAGGTCATGTCAACAGATGGTTTCCATTTGGGGAGCACAGGTAGAGAACACCTCCACCATTGCCACGAGTGTTGGAGGTGTGGGAAGTTCTTTGGTATATTTCCCTCTAGATAAAGCTGCCAACTCTTTCTTCCTCTGTTCTGGAGATCTGGAGTTCCCTCAGGATCCACTCTGCCTTTTGCCATGGTCTCTTTCCAAGAAGACCTCCTGTTCTGTTTACTATTACTTCCTGCAGGTGTCTGCTTCAGCTAGGCGGGGAGAAGGCAGAGGGCAGACGCCAAGAAGTAGGAAGAACATCCCCTGCCTCAGTTGCCCCCACTTGGAGCCTGCTCCAAAGAAAGCAGCTCCCTTCTCTGCCAAAAGGACAGCTTTCCTCCCTGCGGAGCCTTCTTCCATACATATTCCAGATTTCTTTTCTGCTCCTCCAGTTTATCCATCGATACAATATCCATTTACTTTCTCTTTGGGAAAGTCATAAAAAATCTCCGATCTGCTTATGACACTCTTACTGTTTTCACTACTACCATAGTTGGGTTTTTTTTTCCCCGTTAAATTTTGCTGCCATTTCAATCAAATCTCGAGAGAAGGAAATCGTATATACTCAATTTACCATCTTGAATTGGGGGATATCACCTGAACTCTTGATGATCTCAGGGCTTTACCATCTTAGGAATGGAAAACATGGTTAAAATTCTGACTTAGAACCCTTGGAAATATTTACTCGGTTGAGATTTGACTATAACTACTTGGCAGGAGGTGACCTTTCAGCCGGCTGCAATGTGGATAAGTAAGCATTTTCTTTTTCTCTTTTCTTTCCTGCATTAGACAAATATTTCCCTTACCCTGGGAATGTCTGAAGGTTAAACTCTCTCTGCCTTGGGGAAACAAGGATCGCTTTTTGTTTGTTTACTGGGTGGGTTGGTTGCTAATAATTTGGACCCTACGGTAAAGAACAAGAACACATTTGCCAGGTGATGGTGTGTTGAGGGTAAAGACAGGGTAAAACTGGGGACTGAGAAAAACCAGGGGCGGGTTGGGGCCAGGGGAGAATGAGATGGTGTTGAGACAGGGCCTTGGACCTCTAGGGATTGACTTGGAAAATTTGTCCAAGAAGCGAGAGATCCTGCTGTTAGGGAAGGTCTGTGTAGTAGGGGCATTTAATGCTCAGCAGATTCCCCAATTTCAATAACATAACAACCATATAAATATAAACAATCATATGAATATTGAGTGCTTTCTATGTTCCAGGCCCTGTGCTAAGTACTTAATCCATATTGTCTCATATAATACTTACAACAACCGAAGGAGGTAAGTGTCGTGAGCTGGATATGGTCTATTGCCATTTAGCATCATTCACATCCCTTTCTATGTACCTTATTATATTGCTGGTTTTGGAAATCTAAAAACTACATTTCCCAGATTTCTTTGAAGCCAGGGTTCTGTATGCAAGAAAGTTTGCCCTGTGAGAGGCAATGGCCCAAGATTTGGAAGTAGAAGTGAAATGGTGACTATTTGGTTGCTATTGTTGGTGCTAGCAAGCAAGGTTGGATGCATATGAGTGCTTGCCACAGAGAATTCCACATTTAACTGCCTGATCACCAGCTTTGTAGGGGCGAGAAGCAGTGGTGGCCGCAGCAACAGCAGCTGCGTGGGCTCTGGAACTCAGCAATGGTGGCATGCCCTTAAAGTCTGTGGTCCATTGGTGGCCCCTCAGACTTCCACTACTCCAGTTCATTCCACAATTTTGTAAGCATTATTTCCCTGTATTAGACCCATTTCTGCTTAGAATACCGGGAATGTTTTTTCTGCTTTAAACTCATGTACACTATTATCACTTCCACTTTATAGATAAAGGAAATGAGTCTCAAAGAGGTTAAATATCACATCAAAGCTTACCCAACATTAAGTGGTGAAGCTGGATTTGAACCTAGGTGTATCAGACCTAAGCTGTATGCACTTGACCACTACACTTCATTGTCTCTTATTCTCCATCTGACATTGGCTCATACTAATGTAGACTATCGGTCCTTAATATTCAAGCGTAGTCCTAAGACTAGTCCACCAATGTAAACTTTCAGCAACAGAATATAAACTTTCAGGATGAGTGGGTCAGGACTATGGCCATGGGTTCCTCTGAGGTCAAACGTTTGCCTTGATCTCATTAACTAAGTTGTTCTGAATGAGGTAACTCAACTCCCTCACACCCCTCTGCCAGCTCGGAGTTTTCCACAGAACTTAGACAGTCAATTCGGTTAACTCTGTATGATACATGCAGACGGGTAAGTGCAAGCCTTCAGTCTTTGTGAAATTAAAATAATGAGAATACTACTGATCCTGAAAACGGGAAACTTTTGCAATTTTCGTATTCCCATAACCCACCCCCACTGATACTTTATTAAAATGAGAGTAAAAGCAGAATATCCCAGAGGCAAGCCAATGATGCAGAAGATGTGTTTTAAGAATTTTTATTTTCCCAGTTCAGGAACACTTTGTTGCTATAAAGATATGTGTCATTTTAAGAGAAAGAACTTGTGAATGGTGGCTATTATACACTTGTTTGAGTCAAATATCAATAGTAACTGGTTGTTCACCATAATTAAAAGGAATTTTGGTCTCATCCAATCAGCTCAGCTTCTTCCTGTGGTTTCTCCAGTCTTATAGAGAGGAGAGAGTGCTGTAAGGATGTGCTCATTGACATCTCATTTTAGATGGAAATGCTTTGTTCCCACAGTACTGCGCTCATGATTCTGTGTGCATTTGAGCTGCTGAGCTCAGAAAAGCCTGGGGATTACCTAGCTGGTGCTCTTAAGCTGTACATCCATCACTCTGTGCACACACTAAAATCACAGATGCTCCACTTCAGATTACAAGGAGCAGGGAAGGCCATCGTAATTGGGACAAGCATCAAAGTTTGATGTCAGAAAATCACTAGTAGATATACAGAGAGGACCTGAAGAATTCTGGTTGTTATTTCCAAGCACTTAAACTATCAATTAGTCTGGACGAACAGAGGGCACCCAAGATCTAATTGAAAGCAGGTGGGATTGGGGGCTTATGTGGTATCATATTGGGAAACTGTGTTGATTCATGCAGTGGACGAGAGAGAGTGAGAGAGTGCGATTCATAGAGCTGAGTGGGCTAGAATAATACTCTTCAACCAGGTACTTCATAAAAAAATCAATTTCACAGGCCTACCCTACCTATATATAAGCATCCTACAATTGGGAGAAAATTCTCTTTAATCAGAAAATCATTCAAGGTATTAAATGCTCACATTACTGCCAGGTGTTTGTATGCGAAGGAGACCATATAGTCATTATAAACTTTCATTTGTCAGGGGTCTGGTATGTACAGTGAACTTACTCACATAAGATCTAAGGAAGATATTGAATCAATTTTTACTTTAAAAGTGTAATTTTTAATCTGAGTTTGGGGGTCTCAGCGTAGTGGTGTTATAGAGGTTCATCATGAATTTAAGAAAAGCAGTATTCACTTTTCCATGGGAATAAGTCAGCTTTTCCGTAAAAGGAGTTAATGGAAGCCTCTGACTCAAGTACATTCCAAGGATACATTTTTATCTTGTGTTTCTGAACTATCATGTTTTTGGCAGCCTTTTCTTTTTCACTTATGTCAAACATAGCTAAGAACTTGATAGGCAACAAAAAGGACCTTGGCAACGTGTTCATGAAGTCCAGTTACTCTAGGTCATACACTTTACCTACAAAAGAGTCTCTCAGGTGCTCAGCAGGGTCTCTTTACTCTTACTTTGCCCACAAATCAATGAGCTTGATTGTCTGGTTGTAGAACAGATTGGAAGCAGCAGTTAGAAGGGATGGCCAGGTAGCTACCACAGATGCGAGTTGGAACACAGGAGTAGAAATAAATGCTATCACATGTAGACATAAGAATTCAAAAAGCACAGAGGGCTGAGGTCATTTCATGTATTGGAGAACAGCCAGCACCTCAAATTCCTGAAATAAACTCCAAGGGCATATATTACATCCTAGTATAATCGTGTTCATAATGACGGCCCCCAGGATACTAAGGAAGTCTTTGGAATTCTCTTTTTAAGGTGCAGGGAAGACTGAAACACATTTTAGAAAGTTCACCATTGAGAAAAACAAAAACCAAAATTGGCAATTGAAGAGAGAAAATCTTGATTTATTTGAGACTCTTTGTGTATCCAAATGAAGTATGTAAGATTTTACTTGGGAGAGAGAAAAATAAAATGGTTTATTATCTATTCATGGCTATAAAGTGTGTGTATATATGAGCATGTGTTAATAAATTTTGTCAACATATGTGTATATATGTATAAGCATGTAAGGGTGTTGTACTGTTTAAAGTGAGTACATATGGGGGTGTATATATGGTCATGCCAAATCTTTCTGTGACTAGAACATTTTTGAAAAGTGTATGAAGGCTTAGATCTTAGTCTGGTTAGACTTTCAGTTTTGCCGTTGCTTAGTAATTCAGGCTAGGTCTGTTTATCATGGCTTCACCTTGCCCAATAGGAAACTGTGTTTTCCTCGTATGCCTAAGGTTCTTCAAATTTTCTAGACACAAGCTTTGGAAAATAAAGTGTATAGTTTTTGAAGTTTATTTTAACAATGGATTTTCCAGACTTACGAATCTGGAGCTGAGATGTAGGGCAAGAGTCATAGTAATAATGCCTAATATTTACCAACTTGGCCGTTTGCAAAGCACTTGCACTCATATGTTCCATTTGGTTGATATAGTCTAAGGCTTTTCAAATTTATAACAGTTAACCCTCCTTTCTTAGAAGAAACTGGGTCATTCCCTGTGCGGTAGAATCTCACAGTATAGATTTTGAGGATTGAGTCCACATGATGTCATTTAACATATTCCTCTACTCTCCATAATTTTGTAAACTACTATTTACATCTAAAAGCTTAATTAAATTCAGATGCACTTTTTTAAGGGTATCTCATAGGTGTGGCTATAAACTTCCCATTGAATAACATCAGAAGGCTCAGAATGTCTGCCTGGCTTTTTAATGCTTTTAAGATTGATCAGTCAAATCAGGTGTTGTCAACTTGATCCATCCCTTATAAAATTCCCCATCAAAATTTTACCTATGGCTTTGAGCAGTCATTGATCATTGCCTAGAATTGCCCATTGTTTCAATGGGTGTTCCAAAATCGTCATTTTCTAATTCTACTATTCCTTATGCATTTATTAGCTGGAACTCTACAAAGAAAAACTCTCCCTTGTCAGCTATCTGGAAGCCCCACAGTACATTTAATACAGGAAAGGCAGGATAGCTATAAAGCCTGTGCTTTGACCACGGTCCTGTCCTGGAAAGATGCTGCTTTCCTGCAGGTGTGATCTCATACATCCGACCTGGCGTCAGAAGGCTGTAGGCAGTGGGGGTTCTCATCCATAGGTCCCAAGAGAGTCTATCCAGATTGAAGCAGGATCCTTGTTGAAAGATGGAGTGAGAAGATAGGGCGCAGCTCTAGGAAGAGAAGGTTGGGAACGTTTAGGCAGGTTTTCAGGAGCAACCCAGAGGCTAGCTCAGGCACAGAACTGGAGTATGAAAGGGAAATAGACCCAGGAATATGGACCAGGCACACTGGATGTGGTTGAAAGAGGGAGGAAGAAGAAGATTGATGGGCATGAGAGGGTTTGGGGTCTTAACCCAAGCAAAAAGGAAATTGCCAAAGTGTGGCTGGGCTCCTTGAAGGGGACAGGGAATGACAAGTAACTGTGGGACTGAGCCGTGCGGTGAGTGTTCCGAAAGGTGTCAGAAGGGCTTGCGTTTGGATGGTTCAAGGATTGTGCTGTCCCACTTGGGGCCCAAGATAACTATATCTCAGCTGGTTTGGCACTAGCCACTGTGTATAGACCCTAATTGGAAACTCTACTCCCTTCTATGACAGAACAAGGAGGACCTGATTTCCAAAAGGATATAGGCAGAGGAAATGGGGCCAATACTGACTTTATACGGCCAACACATTCACCACTAGTTCAACAGTGCTGCCTGCTCACTGAGTCCTCCATCACATTTTTCCCCGTGTCTGACTCTACTCCCATTGCAATCACATAAATTCTCAAAAAAGTGGAGTGGGAGCATTTTAGGTTCTAGAGCCCGGCTCTCTGGGCCAGAATGACTAAGGCTGTAGATGCAGAGAATTGCCAGGGCCCCTGCCCGCCCTCAGCCCCTCACCTTGTCTCCTGTTGGGAATTTTCAGAGAACTGTACCCACTATTATATTTAGTATTGAGGAATTGACTGCTATAAACCAAACGACTCGGACCGATTAAATTATTATTTTTTTTTCCTGCTGCATTACTTACACACAAGAGCACCGAGAATTATTTTTAGACTTAAAAAATAGCAGTTAGCTGGTGCTTGCCACCCAATTTGTAACAGATTTCCAGAGATTAACACTTGCAAGGTTTTTGGCCACATTTAATCACAAAAGTAATTCTGTATTCCATCAATACGCTCAACTCACGGGATGAAAATAGCAATGCAATCTGGGATAAAAATAGCGATGCAATCTGGCTGGGGGAGTCTTGGCCACGGAGCTTTGCTCCCCAGTTGCTGTTTTATTGTGGTTATAGAATTGCTGTCCTTTTTCAGGGGACGTGTTTGCAAGGCGAGGCAGACAAGGGTGGCACAGTATCTGATGTGCCGTTAGCTCAGTGAAGCTCTCTGCATGCTAGAAACAAGGTCTTTCCACAGAGCAAATGAAGACAGTAATTGTGTCTGATTATCTGGCCAGATTTTACAACTGAGAAACTACGTAGTACATGCTTTTTTAAAAAAAATTACTTTTGATAAGAAGTATTTCAGTAAGTGAAAACTCCTCCGTGACAGCCATCCAGGGCCTGGCTTATCTTTCCTGGTGGAGTGGGCTCTAACCAGCCCCCAGAGAGGGAAAGAATCTCCAGTAGGAAGTGTATACAGCAGCACAAGCCAACTGCCCCCGATTTGTTCTTGTTTTCTTGTATAACTCCAGAACACCAGGATGAAGCTGTGGTGTCCCACAGGAAAAATGTCACTACAGTCCATATACATCGGTCATCCTGTGAAGGTTTGATTCTGGACTCTAGAAATTTCAGTGTTCTTGGGTCTCATATTTCTGCCGTGGATTTTCAAAGCATGAGGAAAGTGCCCACAGCTGCCTCCAGAGAGAGGTGTGGGGATTCATCCCTCTGATTTTGAGAACTTTAACCCTGTGTGCTGTTTTTTGCAGCATCTTAAATGATGTCTTACTCATTGTTCACCTTGTGCTATTCTGAGGGTGAAGGCCTTGATGGCAGAACTCCTGAGCCTGTAAGATCCAGTCCTCCTGTCCTTGACGACCACCGTCCCAGGAAGACATACACATCCCTGATGCTTACAACTAGGACTGATAAGGCTCAGGGATTCAAGTGGCTTGGCTAAAATCAATCTGCCAACAGATGGAACATGACCAGGTCCCACCATGACGGTTTCATCACCCTACTGAAGCTACAACCCATGTGGTCCAGCCTCAGAGCCAAGGCACAATTAAAGAAGCTCTACCCAAGAAGGAATTTTATTGTTACTTGAATCTCTTCAAGGAAATCACAGAGGACCTAAGTGGCCCCCTTTGCTCATTTTCCTGATTCTGCAGTACACCAGGCTCTCAGGAGCTTTTCAGTTACCCAAGACCTCACTGATGAAATAAGATCAGAAACACCTCCTTTCCCTGAACCCATGAAACTCCCACTGTCTCTCCTCTTCCCCTCTTTTCCATCTCTTTATTGTGTGTAGTTACTACACCTCTTTCTAGAAATCTTCATAATCCTCCTTCTGCCTCTCTGGGCTTTTCCTACTATTTCTGATCCAGCATCAAAAATGCCAGAAGAACTTGTCTGGCAAAGACGAACTCTCGTCAGGGGCAAGAGTGGAGAGAGTGAAGCTGGAACAGCAATGGCAAGCTTCTTTCAGGCAGACTGCGAGGTGGGACATCAAGGACCATTTTCCTGGTAATAAAGCCTTGCTCCTGCCTCCTAGCCTTTCCCCCTTGCTCCCTGTCTCCGTTCGTGCCTCTTAACCCTGCCTGTTGTCAAGGCAGCCCTCACTGCTCACTTTTACCAGCTCCCACAGGGATAGAAATATTGAGGGCTCCCTCTGGCCCCTACTTCTGAGGAATGGCCCTGGCTTTCAGTTCCACAGCTGGTAATTCCACTCACCTCACAGCCAACCACCCATCAGGGACGGCAGTCATTTACGGTAGCACATCTGTCTGAGGCAGAGATGTCAAAAATGTCAATGGTGGTGACAGTTTACCTAGGCAACCGTTGACAGAATACTTATTCTACTCAGGCCCTAAATGTGCCCCTCACTGCTGTCTCTGTTACCACAGCTCGTTTACCCACACATTTTTATTTCAGAGCTATATCAGGGAGACTAAATGTATAAGGATAAATATGACAACTTCTGGGTGAGGGTGCCCGATTTCTGTCTTCTCTGGAACATTATCTGTGCTGTGTACCTGACACTTGGCCCTTTGTGTGTGGGTTTAAAGGTCTCCTCCCAGAATGCAGGTCTCTTAAATCGGTGAGACTGCCTCACACTCCTTGTAGGTGGCATATGATAAGACAGAGCTTGGAGGACTCAGCCTTGAATCCTCTGGATTCATTCTTGCCTTTCCCCCATCTCCAGCTCCACCACCGCAATTATCCATTGATTCTTGACCTTTTAGCCTTGCCTCCTGTTCCTGGCCCTAAGCACACCCCTTGGATCTGAAGGCAGAGCTGGCCTCCCCTTCTCTCCTTTGTCAAGTTCCTCAAGTGTGATTTGCCCTGGTTCTCGTGCTCTCTCTGCTTCCAGGTATTCTGGTCACCACCTTGCTCAATACGCCCCCAGTCCAGGCCTCTGTCCTCCAGTACCCTCACTGGCCCTAATATAGTTCCTCTCATGGGCAGGAATAAGGGACAACTCTAGAAAGTGGAGCCCAGAAATAATCTTTCCTCAACTCCAAAGGATTTCCCTTTGTACTTGTGTGAGGGAGCCCTCCGGCTGTTGTGCTGCTCCTCTTGATGACTGGGTTGAACAATTGTGAGGACTTTGGAGACAAAGTGCTCTCAAGCCAAGCCCTTGGGTTATCAGGGTGGCCTGCCACCTGCCCAGGACCGACTGGGGGGATCTGCACAGACGTGTCATGTAAAGATGTCCAAAAGGATGGTTAGCCACACAAGAATATCTTCTCTTCCCATTTTATATGCCTTGCTAGGTATGAAATATCATACATAGTAAATCAACCTGAGAATATTAAATGAAAGAGAAAATTGGCTTTTAAAAACCTCAGCATAAAAAAAAGCCCAACAGTATACATTGTTCCCTCCAAAAGAACCAGTCTGCATGATTCTTATCTCCAGTGATTTTTATTGAAGATATTTCTGATTTGGTATTTTAATGGGCTTTCTGAAATCAGATGTGACGCTCGTTATTCTTGCATGGTTGTTTTATTCTTGCATTTCTCAAACAAACAAGGGAGCCAGGGGACCTGGAGATGCTAATCATTACATAGCCCCAGCACTGTGACAGCAAGGCTTCCAACACCAGTGTGGAAACGGTAGCAAAAGTACAGCACCGAGGCCTGATTGAGGGTCCTCTGGGTCATCAGATAAATACAAAAATGAAGCTTGTCTATATTTAGATCAATTCTGCCGTGCCAGATTGTGTCTTTGGCCAATGTGTCTAACAGTGTTCCAGGGCAGATATGGGTTAGCAGAGACAGCACGGATGTGAGAAACAACAGAACCAGATGTCCAGAGGATTGTCTTTCCTTGTTTTTCTCCTTAACTCAATAATTTCCATTTATTAGTTGTGAGAATACCCTCAGCGTGGGGGTGAGTATCGGCTCCCCACCACTGTCTTTCACAAATTTCATCAGTTGCTGCCTTTACCCCCGTGGTCAAGTGTGCACCGTCCCCTCCTGATCTGGCCGGCGTCAGTGGGAGAGGTTTGTGATCAGCATACGAGTTAGATTGGGATTCTCATCTAGAGAGGCACCTGGTGCCTGAAAGAGCTCTTGGTGAGTTGGTGCGGACCATCCATGACAGCAAGGCCTGTGTCCTGAACAAGGCACTTGGAGAACCATTTCAGCTAAAGAGGAAATCAGGAAGTTCTCGGTGGTCTGGTGAGAAGTCTCTTCCTGGTTCTTGGTACAGTCACTCCAACTACCTCTCTTTCCTCTTTCTTCTACTTTCCTGTCTGTCTGCTCCCCACAGTTTCCCATTGTCCTTATTTGTTCCACTTCACTTAATATTCGTGTGCTTATCTACACCTCTGAAGCATGGCTCATTCGTGCATCTAAACTCGTGATTATCTTTTTTGTGTGTGTGTGAGGAAGATTGGCCCTGAGCTAACATCTGCAATAGTCTTCCACTACTTTGCATGTGGGATGCCTCCACCGCATAGTTGACGAGTGGAGCAGTTACACACGGGAGATCTGAACCCATGAACCTGTGCCGGCAAAGCAGAGTGCACGGAACTTTAACCACTCAGCCATGGGGCTGGCCCCAACTCGTGCGTATCTTATCCAACCACAACGGAGTATGGGGAACAGAAGAAAGGGGAAAGAAAGAGGACTGCTCCTAAATTGGGAGGCTGTGGTGCAAACAGCCAAAGAGACTGAGACTCAGATCCCTGTTGTGCCTTTTACTAGTTGAGTGATTCTGAGAAACCTACCGAATGCCTCTGAGCCTTGGTGTCCCGTTCCCAAAACGAGCATAAGAACATCTACATTTCAGGGTTGTTGTAGGGCTTAGAAACAGTGTATGGGTTCCCAGCTCACAGTAGGTGTTGAGGAGATAGTTGCCATTAATATTTTATGTAGACAGAGTTCTATTACATATACAATTTGACGTCCTGCTTTTCTCATTTAACACTACAAGATGGGCATCTTCCCATGTTCTTCAAAATTCTTTGTAAAATTATTTTAAAATGCTACAGAGTAGTCCATCAAAAGGATGTACTGTAATTATGTAACTGTTTATTTTTGGACCCTTAAGTTGGTTCTTTCTTATTATTATTATAAAGGGTGCTACAGTGAACATCTTTAACCATAAAGCTTTATCTGCATTTAGTACACTTTCCATGGGCTTTGTTCCTAGAAGTGGAATTACTCTGTCAAAGGGTATGGACACTTTTAAGTGCCTTGATATATAGTGCCAAATTGCTTTCCAGAACTCCTACCAGCGTGTGTGTGGCCTATCTCTCTATACCCTTGGCAGCCAGAGCAGACACCATGGGTTGTTTACCCAAGAGCAATCATTTTCCTTTTTCTCTGTTGATAGAGCCTTAGTTTGTTCAGATGTCCCTGCTTCCTCTGGGAATAAACCTGTATTAGTCTAGAGCAATCTTGGTAATCTCATTTCTCTTATCAGAGATTGGTTTAGAGGTGGGCATATGACCCAGTCCTGACTAATGAGATGAGATGTGAGGTTTACTGGGTATATTTTTTTCATTCTTAAAAAGAGACAAGAAAAAGTGTCTCCCTTCTTTCACTGGGCTTTGTTATGTGTTCATGTAGAGTCTTAAGCCGTTCCAGCCTAGGGACGAAACCCTGAGGAATGGGAGCTTGACAATGCTGTTGAAATCCTGAACTAGTCAACCCGGGGGCCACCCTTCCTTGGGACTTCTTTTCACCTGAAATAGTATATTATACATGCTATTTAGGAAGTTCGATGTGGTTGTTCCATTACCACAGCCTAAAAGTACTCTAACTGGAACACCAGCATTATGATTATTAAAAACCTTTCCCAAATTAATTCATACACACACAGGAAGCATCTTAATTTTGTTTAAATTTGCTGTTATTTAATTACTGATGAGATCATGTTTATTATTCATATGTTTATTAATAATTTGCATTGTCTGAGCAGCATGTGGCATCAAGGGAACAGTTATGGTCATGTTGGTACTGAGCCTACAGATGTCCGAGGAGGCCTGTTGCTCATTTCCAGACAAATACGCCTTCAACTTGCGGACTGTCTTCAACCCAATGAGATGGGCTTCTATCCAAAATATGGTAACGATGGAAGTCAGTCTTTCAGGGCTGTTTGTTTACAGAAAACTAGACCTCGGGGAGGACTGTCTCTCAACAAGCAGACAGGAAGTCTGGTGGGTAAAGAAAAATAAGACTCATGAAAGTGAAGGAAAGGTTGACAGAGAACAAACTCTCACTAAGGAGCTGCTGTACAGGAGCACGTGTAGCATCTCTCTGCTTGGTCCTCACTTCCCAGTTTGAAGCCACTACGGTTGCCCTCCTCCCCCGTCCCCTGCTCCACATGGCTCACCCGTGTTTCTGCTCTAGTGTAAGAACATTTTCATTAGATTTTCCATATAGAGAAATGTTTTCAATTACTCTGGTTTTGAAATAAACTTTGAAAATAAGCATTGGAGCAAGAGTCTCTGATTCATCTCCCAGAAAATGTAACATACGAAAATGATTCACACTCTCTTTTTATTAGAACATTAGAGAGTTGCAGAGTACTGAGTCATCAGCATTAAGGCAATGTCTAATGACTAGACAATTAGAAATTTAAATAGTCTGGGTTTAATGGAAGGTTTTCAACATTATGAATAGTTGGTGAATTCAGGCCCGACTAAGAAATGTCCCAAATGAAGTCTTGCCAAAGATTACATGTATAATACATGGATAAGGTTGTTTTATAAAAGACTTAGTGGCTTTCTGCTCAAGGCTGTAGTAGCGCCCATCAAAGTCTCGTTCTAAACCATCATAAATGAACAGATCAATAGTTAATGGTACTGCTAGCCGAGTTTAAAGCCGAATAACTCAGATCCCAAGACAACTCGATCTCGCTCGTTTGTGATTCGGAGGCACTTTGGCAGACAAGTTGATTTTTGTTTAGCCGATTCCTACGTCCCATGGTCCTAACTAAGCCTGAACCTCCTCTCCTGAAGCCCACGAAGACCAGGTGCAGAGCGGGGCTCGCTAACCCACAGCCCCGAGCTTGTTCGCAGGGACTTTGATCACCTGGGCGCCTGCGTTTGATCACCTGGGCGCCTGCGTTAGCGGCATCTCGGAGGATGAGGTCTCATCAACTGAGGTAAGAGCCTCAAAATCCCAACCAAAGCACAAAGCGGACTCCACGCCAAAGCTGGGAGGGAGGCGCATGAGAGCGCGTACGGGAGAGGAAAGCCGTGTATTTTTAAAGAAACAGGGTAGTTTGAGGGCTGTGGTGTGATGTGCGTGTGCCATGTGACCTGCGTACGTGTTCGTGGGGCATTTTCGCCACTTCACATTGCCTGTTGGTTGTGTCCACTACTTGGTGAATTTAAAAATAATATTGCTCTACCTTCAATGTGAATTCTGTTGGAAGGAAGAGAATAGGAAAAAAATAGATCATTTGTGTTTCTCTTTATGTGCAAATTTATAAAATAAACAGAATCCAAAAATAGTACTTTCTGTGCTCATCCAGAGAGATCTTCCACTCAGCTCTGAATTATAAAAGCCACCGGTTTAAACTAGACGATGAATTAGGCTCCTGTGGGAAGGAAATAGGGAAGGAGGCAAGACTAACTCTGATGCAGGGCTCAGATTCCGCTGGGTTTGTTGATGTTTGTCAGGGGAGGGTAAGTTCTTACTTCTGGGGTGAATGGTGCCACTCTGGAGGGCAGACCCCACACTTGAAGTCATGAGCTTTTCTTTTTCTTCCCCGATAAAGCTCTGGGTAGACAATATGCCTGCTGCTGCCCATTCAGCTACAGAATCAGTGAATTCTTTCAGATAGACAGTGTTGCCTGGGCCCTGACCAATGCCAGCTGTCAGGTAGGGCAGAGCCGTGGCGGCGTTGGCTCATAAGGCCAGAGGTTTCAAAGGCCCCTCTCTCCCCTCCAGCCTCAAACCATCGGAATTTGCATTTGGCTGCCATCTGCACAGCCAGTATAGCACCTGTAGCAGGCCCGGATTCCTGGGACCCACTGCAGACCCACTCACTCAGAGTCTCAGAGTTCCTGGGCAAGCAGGGCCCAGGAACGCACATTTTTGACAAGAACCTTGGTAATTCCTATGCTCACCTACATTTTTATGCTCAAAGTTTAAGAACTACTAACTCAAGAGTTTCTTTCATTTTCCATTTCTAGGTGGGACTATGTTTATGTTTTTTTTTTTTTAATTCTTATAAGAAGAAGAGTATTTTGACCAGGTTCTAGAAGCACTGATTATTTTGGTGACATGTGGGCTCTAGTTGGCCATCTGACTGTGACTTAGTTTGGGTCTTGGCTAATCCAAATTGGACTCCCCTGAGAGAGCCACACCAGTCACTTCCACAGTGACGGTTGGTAGCGGGCTACGTGTACCATGTCCTTTTTATCTGTTCTCAAAAGACATTTCACTGGGCCAAGAGAGGAAATGGTGTCACAAGACAAAATATCCCCATATGCTAATTGAGTCTCATATTTAATATAATGAGGAAAATTTCTTCAGTGGCTTTAATATTATTTCCTTTGTATATTCTGTGTATAGCCCTTAACCTGAAAATAATGAACTTAATATATAGAAAATTCTTGATTATTCACTTTGTGGGTTTTCTACATTTGTTATTCCAAGCTCAGAGTCTCCAGGGCTCAGAACCCTACCCAACTGCCATCTCCCGATTATGATAAGATACACATGCCTGGAAAGGGACATCCGCTACAATAGTAAGGATTCCACAGTTTGCTGTAATTTTGGTTCAAATCCGTGGTTTTCTGTTAAGGGCTGTTGATTGCAATCATTGTTCACAAGTGTTGGATGAAAGATCCAGTTTTTATTCATATTTCTGTTTTGTTCTGATTGTAGCATATGCGCCGGTGAAGTGAGCATGTGTTTTTGTTATTATTCTCCCTCTTTCATGAAGACAACTTATGATGATTAGAAAGTGGTTCTTAATCCAGGGATTATTTCGGCTATATAAAGGGTCTTGCTTTTGTGGAAGACCACTTCTCAAAGCTTACCTAGCACAGAGGAGAGGGCCCTTTACGCTCAGGCAAAGTCTGATTTAAATCTCTCCACATTATCAACTGGGAAGACACACCTTTTGGCCAGCCAGCATCTCCCTTGAGTTCTTTGTTTCTGCTCCAGCTTCATCCCTGGATGACCTGACATTTGTCAAGACTCCAGACTTGGGAGACACTCCAACATTCTGTCTTCTCTTGCCACTTCCCCAAGTGCACTCCCCAAAGCATCCAGCTAGATCCCTGGGCCTCAGAGCAGGGCTCCAGGGCCAAGCCTGCTGACAGCTGACCCTCCCAGCAAGTGCTAGAACCGAGGTTTCCCAGCTCCGACTTAACCCTGTAGACACCAGCAAGACTTAACCCAACTTCTCCTTGACCGCCTCCCTCTGTGTATTATTAGTTCTATGGTGAAGCCTCACTCTTTTGGCATACCCTGAATAGTATATTTATATGCGTTTAAACCCTCATCATATTTAAGCAATTCTTCTCAGCTGAGGTCAAGTATTTTTGAGAATAAGCTGGTCCCTAATAACTAGATCAACCATGTAATCCATCGTTCAAATCTGAGCACTATTGAAAGTGAGAGGAGGCGCTAGCTGGACAGGACGCTGGGGGCCATACAGCTATTTTACCAAGGATGCAAACAATGGTCTCCTGCCAGGGTCCTGGAATCACGTCCTTTGAACTCACCATGGGGAGTGAGGACAGTCAGAGCAGAGTGGACAGGCAGGGAGAACAAGAGGGAAAGGAGGAGGCAAAATGGGAAGAGACAGAGAGGACAGAACTCATTTTGGTCTGACCTCTGATTGATAAAGTCACAGGCTCTGAAATACGCTGACTGGAGTAAGACTGGAGAATGAGCCCAAGGATCACAGGGAAGATCACCTGAGCCGACCCCACAGTTTATCCAGCTGCTAAGCCCTCACATCATCGCGTTCCATTTCTTCGCAGGGTGCATTATGGGTGTGACTAATCTTAACAAGGACTGGGCTGGGGAAACAGGGTAGTACATATGTGGCTGGAATATGTAACTTGATAGTTTTCCACCTCTCCTTTAACCTTGTTGTCCTTCTCCCAAAGAGTTAGTTAGTCAGCATCACTGCCTCCAAGAAGGGATGACTCCACAGAAAGCAAATAACACAAAAGGAGTCAGTTCTTAGCTTTTTAGTTTTTAACATCTTGGCCTCAAGAGAACAGAAAGAACTGGAGTGTGTACCATAGATGTGGGGGAAAAAGTGACGAGCAATAACAAAGAACTTCCCCAATCCTCACTGCTACCCGTCCTCTAGGCTAACGTGCCCCATAACCCCTTCCGTCAACCAAGAAAACAAGAAGCTAGGAGAAAAGAGGAGAGCTTCGATGGTGAGGAGTCCTTGATGAAAAATGTGTGCACCCTGATCCCTTCCTGGGATGAAGCAAGGAGAAGGTTCTACAACAGACATTCCGGACAGATTTGGGAATGGCAGCACAGAGGAAACCTCTGTTTACTTTCCCAGGTTGACTCTAGGAAGGAAGCAAGACCCCAAGGAAGTTTGGCTGTCTGCTCTGTCCTGGCAGAAGAGTTTAGAAAAGCCTCAGAGTAGACCTGTGAATGGAAGGAGTGGGGGTGGGGGGATACGGGGGAAGTGGAATGATTCTTTTGTGCCCAAGGGCGCCATGGAAGTGCCAATGGCTGTGGATGATCCCACCAAATTTTCTGTAGCCCCAGAATGGCATGGAAGCATCAGGATTATCCTCTGTGTCCAAGAGGGTCCTGAGAGTTAGCTGACCCAGAGCCAGACCCGAAGGTATGGTATTTGGTTTAGTATGAGGATGACTTGGCAGTGACCAGCAAGTGTCTGCACGCCATCTAAGCAGTTGTGCTAGTGAAGAGTGATGCCAGCTCAGGTGGGATGTTCCCCACACCCCTAACCTTCATTCATGGGCATTGTGTAAGCCTCAAACTTAGAGGCAATCACAGACCCTGAAATAACGGGAAATTAAGTTTCTGCTGCTTGGAAGAAAGGGGATACATTATAAGAATTAACTTCATTCATAAAAAAATAAATTGACCTTGTCCACAACTGGGTTTGTGAACTAAGATTTGTATGTACTACATACAGAGATGGGTGCACCGGCACCCCACCCATGCCCCTTGTCCACCGAGTCCGGGCAGGCACCTCGTCAGGACAGCAGACACCCCTTGTTTTTCCTAATACTTTTCAACATTGCACCAACTCTGTGAATTAGTTGCTTTGTGTTGACTTTATTGCCACGATTGCCATGGAAAGTTTCTGTCAAGTCTTTCATTGTTTCTGTGCTTTATGCATCATTTCCCTCCAGAAAACAGCCTTCTGCTCTGAAGTCAGTATAACTGCATCACCTCTGTGTTCCTTCCATTTGAGACTTGACCTTAGATGTTGTGGACTTCTAATATCTACATGAGGCTAGAGAAAATGTTCTTATCTACTGAGTCATGACCCAACACATCGGAGCAAATTGCTTTAAATAAGATTGCCAGGAGTGAGGGGTGGGGGACCTACATCTTTCTTGGTTAGCACCTCTGGAATATGCCAAAAAACAAAACAAAAGGAGTAAAAAGAGAAGGCTCTCCTGCCCCTCGATAGACTCTACTGCCTTTTACGCTCTTAGAAGCATGAACTTAGACGTACAATTAAGCTCCTTCAGTGTAAGCTTGGCATGTTAGCATTAATTTAGCTTCATAATTATATAGCAGAGAAGATTTTTAAATTCCAAGTTATCAAGTGTGCTGAGACATGACTCACTTTATTTTTCTATAACTTTACAAACGGTGTACGTGGGTCCCCTGCCCACCTTTCTCCACTGACACTCTAAGTTGGGGGGAGGCTGGGACTTCTGGCAGTGGGAAGGAGGGGCTGCCCTCCCGTACAGCTTGCTGTTCCCTGAGATGTAGCTTGTACCGTCTGGTCTTCAGAAATCGTACCACGTGGCCTCTGGTCATAACCCAGTGTCTTCCGTCCCTCTCTGGCTTCAGATTATCCTGCTCACAGACGCTGTGTACGCCTCATCCCAACTGAAAGCCCCTTCAGATCCAGTGACCCCCAGTCTGTCACCCCTTTGACACCCCCAGGAGCAAGGCAAACTTCCTCCCGTGCATGTGCAGGAGAGTCCGAGGGCCGTGAAAGTTTGAACCATCTTTCCCCCTGTCTTCTTCCTGCACCATGCTGCCTGCGCTGTCTTTGAGTGTCATATTCTTAAAACCTGTTGTCTGTGTCAGGACCTTGGCTCTGGTTAATGAAAATGCCTCTTCTCTCAAAGCTGTGGTCTCTGCTACAAGCTGGAACACATACTTAAAAGTTCGAAGGCAGGAAGTCAACTTTCTTGTTCTTTCCCTTTCTTTCCCTTCTCTGGGGCCAAAGAATGGAACTCCTCCAAAATAATGGGGCTCCTGATCCAAATGAATGCAGCTGACTTAGGAGGCAGGGGAGAGGGGGAAGGCATTGCAACAAGGAGCGGGATGAGGGAATTTTGGTTAGTGTGACAAAATGTTATCCCCACCCCAGTCTCTTGGGCGAGATCCTTCGTTATGCATACTTGAATCATCATCTCTTCTCCCCCTTGTCCCCAATTGCTGAGGTCTTCTTTCTTCACGGGCTTCCCTTCTGTACTCTTCTTCTTTGGGCATTTTCCTTGCTCTGCATTTCTTAGACCTGCCCTTCCTTCAGAGTCCCTCCTTTCCTGATGCTGTACTGGCCAGCAGGTGCCACCTGGTGGAAGAGGAAACAGCCAGTAGTTGCTCTCTTGGGGGCCTTCTCTCCTCTCCTATTTCTCCCTCTTTTTATCCTTCTCTTCTTTCCCTCCTACTCAAGGCGTCATCTGTCACAGAGCTAGCTGCTACCAGAAGTGAGGCTGGCAAATGCAGCAGAGCCTGGGAAGGAGGCTGGCAGAGGCTGTAGGCCGTCATGCCATCTCTGTGACAAACACCACAGAGCCATATTTTCTGTAGAGTCATTGCTTTATTGACTATTATCAATTCTCTTCTTTAAATTTCTTGGGGTGAAATTTGATTTTTAAATGTTTTCTGCACTAGAAGGATAACTTTTAATCATGCTTTGAGGGGAAAGCGATTTCTATAACAACATAACCCTGAAGAGGAAACACGATTACCACAGAGTTCATTTCTATCAAGGCCTTTAGGAATGCTTGCCCTCAACAAAGGAAGGACGCCTACTATGCTTTCAAAGGCTTGGTGTGGTCCTAAGAAGGACCTTCCAAATGGTCTTTTCAAGACAGCTCTTGTCTTCACCATAAGGAAAATCCTTTTGTTATTAAACTCCCTCAACGTTAAGTGTAGAACTGACTAGTATTCATCTTAAGAACAGACTTACTCTGTGGGCTCAGGAATTCCATGTGTGTGTTTAATGCTCTTACTGTTGTGCACTCAAACACTTGTGCTGCCTCACACATTAGGCTGGTGTAATTTGTCACGCAGTACAATTTCAGCTGAAAAGTTGTGTGACTTCGAAGAAATTTACATATACTTGAATTTTGTTTTTATGTATCCAGACTCCGGAAGTGAAGTAGAAATGGTTCCAATAATCAATTCAGTTCTGAGCTGAGCATCTCTCCTGTGTGAGAGGAACTGTGTTAGGCACTGGTGATAAAGATGATAAAAGATAGATAAAGGTGACGAAGGCCACCCCTGTCTGCACATAGTAATCAATGGGTGCAACAAGCATTCAAACAGAGCACCAGCATACAGGGCAGAATGAAATACATGTAGACGGGGGTAGCAGCCACCCTGGGCCAGGGACACGGGGAGGAAGAGGGGCAGATTCTGGGAGGGAGTCAGGAAAGACTGTCTGGAGAAGGAGGCCTTGAGAGGTAAGGAGGATTTGGGTTGGAGGAGAACAGGAGAAAGGCCCTCCAGCATGAGGGAACAGCAGAGAGCAGTCCCTAATTTAGACTTTTAGTACTTTACTTCTAAATGTCCCATTGAATCAACTTCCTGCTTCTAGAAACTTCCCTCTTTAAGTCTTCCTGCTTATCTCCCCAAAACATGTCTTTAAGCGTATTACACTTCTGCTCAAAACCTGCCCGTAGAGCTTCAGGTCCCATTGCTGGTTGCATGAATTCCAAGCTCTTCAAGACCTTTCTTACCCTGACCCCAACTACCTCTGCTGCTCTGTCACTAACTGATCTCCTGAATCAGATGTCACAAGATGAAGAACTATGGACCAAATATGCCTCCACAATATTCTTTAGATGTTTGAATTCATTTTCTACTTTTAAAGCCAAGATGTGTATTCTCCAATAAAAAGAGCCAAGGCTCCTTGGAGAAGTGATCGATTCCAGGGCTGGGACAAGGAATATACAAGACGAGCCTGGAACATCTTATGGTACCAGAAAATAAGGAAATGCTCAAAAAGGGATCGGGCAAGTCGAAAGGACATAGGAGCCAACCCAAAGGAGCTCCCACTGACCAAAGCTGGGACAAGTTGAGCAATAAAATAGTAATGATAGTATCACATTATAACCAAATAAAAAATCCATTAGTCCATAATAAAAGAAATATAATGATTCAATAAATAAGTAAATTGAAGAAAAGGGACAGTTTTACTTACACAAGAATTCTAACTGATAAAAGTAGAATGAATGAGGGAAATACAAAATCACCATTAGTCAAACATCACAGTAGTAATTGTTGTTGGCAAGATCCACTGATGGATATTAAAATTAGTGGACAAAAGTTTGAGAAGAAACAGGACATTTGTGTGGGTTCAAAGTATCTGCCTCAGATATTTATCATTTATAGAGGGAAAAATGGTAACTTTACAGAGGACGAACATGGCAGACACTTTCACCAAGCCATCGAAGTGGACCTCATCAGTAATAAGACACAGTGACATCATGGACCCCTGATATGATGCACTGAGAAGGGCACAGCATCACTTCTGTGGTATTTTGGCCCAAAGTGCTTAATCTCAACTTACCCCATGAGAAAACATCAAACACAAATTGAGAGACACTCTACAAAATAACTGACCAGTGGGCATCCCAACTGTTCAGATCATAAAAGACAAGGAGATACTGAAGAACTCTCACAGATTAGAGCAGACCAAAGAAACACAACCTCTAAAAGCAACGTGGGATCCTGGACTGGATCCTAGAACAGAAAAAGGGCATTAAGAGAAAAACCAGTGAAATTTAAATAAGCACTACAGTTTAAGTAATACTCTTACAGCTTTTATTATTATACTATGGGTATACAAGTCATTAATATTAGGGAAAGCTGAGTGTAGGGTACACATGAACTCTGTACTATTTCTTCAGCTTTTTTGTAAGTCAAATTATTTTTAAATAAAAAGTAAAAAGAAAACCTAAGCAGGGCTGGCCCCATGGCTGAGTGGTTAAGTTCGTGCGCTCCGCTGCAGGCGGCACAGTGTTTGGTGGGTTCGAATCCTGGGCGCGGACATGGCACTGCTCATCAAACCGCGCTGAGGCAGTGTCCCACATGCCACAACTAGAAGGACCCACAACGAAGAATATACAACTATGTACCGGGGGCTTTGGGGAGAAGAAGGAAAAAATAAAATCTTTAAAAAAAAAAAAAAAGAAAAGAAAACCTAAGGTGTTTCATATGTAAATAGACACAATCTGGATTTCCATGTTATCTGGGAAAATAGAAAAGTCTACATATGACCATTTTTCATGGAGCAGCAGCTACCTCACTTTAAGTAAGGCAAGTTCTCCAGTTTGCCACAGTCCATTCCCCGCCCTATTGTGCTACACGGGGCCATGCTTGCTTTATTTATTTTGCTATATGCCTGGTTTCAAGAAGCATTTGAATTTGGGATTATTGCTCAATAAAAATCCTAAGTTCCAAGCCAAATGGTCTACCTGCTGTTCTCTAAATGGGCTTTGTCCTAAACCTTACCATATTCTCACTTTTGCTCAAGCTCTTCCTTGTCTGAACTGATTTTCTGTCTTTATTCTCAATCCTACTTGTTTCAGTCTTCCTCATCCTTCGAGACCTACCCTGCAGACCGCCTCCTCCATGAAGGCTCTGCCCATCAGTTGAGTTCATCTCTCTCCTTTGAGTAGCTAGAGCATTTAGTGTTCTTTGGAGAAGAGCATCATTTTTGCATCAATCACTTCATAGAGAGCAGTTCGTGTCAGACACATTTTCCCAGGTGCTAGGGACACCCCGTTGAATAATATGTCATTTTTGTTCATCAAAGATTTTTCAGGCCTAAAGTAAGGCAGACAAGAAAACCAGCAATTAGAATTTATGTGAGAAGTGCTATGATGGAGCCATGCACATGATGCTAAAAGTGCTCAGAGGAGGGGGCTTCCTGAGGGATGAGGCGCTTCAGTTGAAAGAAAGAAAAGAAGGAAAATGAGGAATTAAGTAGGAAGTGACGAGAACTGGGAAGTAGGGAGGGGCCTTTGGATGAGGAAAAACTTATTCAAAGGCCTGGAGACCTGAGGGGCAGCTCCAAGCAGCTTCCAGTGCATGTGTTTGGTAGGTGAGGTTGGGCAAGTAGGAGCTTGGCCTTGTGCAATAGCCAGGTTTATGTGTGCCTTATCACCCTCACTGGATTATTAACTCCTTGAGGCTAGAGGAACTTGGGGCCAGAAGGAAAGAACATTAAACTTCAAGTTAAAAAGACTTCATTTCTGTTAGAGTCTCTGTCCTTTACTGAGTTTATGACATTAATAGTTAAGGAGTGTCCACTTAAAAGATGTGTGGCCTTGGGCAAGTTACTCAATGTGTCTGCGCCTCAATTCCCTCATTTGTAAAACACTACTGACCACACAGAGCATTGAGAGCAGTCTTGATGAGAACTGCTATGATCACAGATGCTGACCAGGCAGAATGGGTGCTGCACCAATGGGATAGACACGGGCTATAAAAACCTGTAAGTGCGAACCAGGCAGGGGGTGCTGACTGGTTATCAGCCATGGTGTAAGGAACAAGTGAGCTCATCCTTGCAAACCGCTTGGCACAGTGCCTGGCACAGAGTGAGCAATTAATAAGGGTTGCTTCCTAGAGCACTGTCCCAGGCACTGGCTTGTTTTCTATCTCATTTAATTCTTCCAACTATTCTGTGAGACAGATATTGTTTTTTCTATATTTAACAATTGAGGGAAATGAAATTGAGAGACGTTAAGAAACTTGTCCAAGGTCACAAAACTGCTGAGGTTCAAAGGCGAGATCTGAAACCCCAAGTCTTGTGTTGGGTCCTAGCTACACAATTTGCAGGGCCAAGTGTAAAATGAAAAGGTGGTCCCTTTTGCAAAAATTACTAGGAATTTCAAGATGATGACAGCAGAACATTAAGCCAAGTGTGGGGCCCTTCTAAGCACAGGGCCCTGTGTGACTGCACAAGTTGTCCTCCTGTGACGCTGGCGCTGACTGTGTTGTTTCCAAAACACCAGAGTGTGCTGGGAAGAGAACCAGCCTGAAGGCGAACCTGAGCATTAGCCTCAGGAGTGAAAGCGAAAATATGAGACCAATGTGGACCCCCTTGATACTTCATAAATGCCATTGCGATGTGCTCACAGCTTCTATTGAGTACCGAGGTCATTAGTAAAATAAAGAATTCAAGAAGCAGAGAAAAGAAAAGCTCACCCAGGCATGAGCTGCTGGAATATGGAATGCCAATGGACTTTATACCACAATGTGATTTTATTGAATTATTCTGGTTTTTCCATATTCCAGGGAGTCTAATCGTGGAATGGATTAACAGTCACTAAAGACCTTTATGTATCACACTTATTTTAGTTTGAACTCAGCTGCTTCTTGAAATTGTGAGTTTTAACATGAACAAATGTATCCCAATTACTGACCACATTAGCTAATACTTTGTAAAAACCTGATGAGCAAAGAAAGTTAATTTCAACTTTGCTCAAGTAAGAAGAGAGAATAAGTAAGTAGGAACAGGATGTCCATTGAGTCATGAACTGGTCCCTCTCTCAGTTTCCCTTCTCTGTTCTTCCTTGAGCTTGCTGAAGAAGAGCCTCTCCCCTGGGTTGTAGAGAGGGCTACCAAGGAGGAGATGGTTTTCTGTCAACTCCTGCCACTTTCAGATTCTCAGATGCTGAATCCATTTTCCCAGTGTGTTAGCATTTATCTGAAGATACTCAGACACTTTAAAAATACCATCTTCATTTAAAAAATGGGAAAGCTGAGGCATCCTGGTGATACCCACTCAGCTATCCTGTATTGCAGGCTGTGAGCACTATTTTGCTTTTTTTGAGACTATATTTTTATCAGTTCTGTGGTGAAGATGAAACAACAGATCAACACGTGTTTATTTGATACCTACTGAATTTCCTTTCACAACTGTAACAAGGATTACAGAGGGACTCATCATTGGAAAGAAGTGATTTCAGGCCTTCCTGAAAGCAGAACCCTCAGGCCCTAGGGATGATGTGAGGGTGAAGGCCCCTGACATATTGATTAAGCTGGAGGTCATCGCAAAACCTATGGGATACTAAAGAACTGACCTTCAGGTCATTAAAGGTGTGGGGTGAGGAATGGCAAGAAATGGACAGTTTGACACCATGGAGTGATCCATCGGGCATCTGGCTGAAGCCCTCAGAAACTTGGAGTAATTTTTCTATCAAACAAATATTAAGCCCAGAGAGCCATTCAGACTCTACCTTGTGTAGGCCAGGACATGTAGGTGTAGGCGTGGGCCAGTTGGATGTAGGTTAAAGGAGATGTCACACTAGATTTGGCTACGTCCTTCCCATTTTGAAGAAAAAGAATTCTATCTCAGAAGAGCGGGCAAACTCAGTGGGGGGCGAGTTGCAGTAGATCGGGAGAAGGGCCTGCTGAGACAAGGCCACGTCTGCTAACAGAGTAGCGTAGTCCCCGGGCCCTGCAAAGGACGACCTGGAGGGCTTCTGCCCTGTTCTGCACACACGAAGGCTGTCAGAGAGCACCACGTGGTAGTGATGGAATACGGGGCAGAGTCTGAGTGTTCACAAATATCCTTCCTTTTAGTAACAGAACCACGAATATGACAGCCAAGTTGGAGACATTTCCTATCCTCACTATTTCTCCCTTCATCCTTTAAGGGAGTTTTCTCTTTTTTAAAGTAACGGTTGTATTGAAATGTAATTCACATACCGTACAAATTATCAATTTATAGCGTACAATTCAAAGGCATTTAGTATATTCACAAAGTTGTATAACCAATAAAATAATCGCTTTTAGAATATTTTCATCACCTGAAAAGGAATTGCTGTACCCATTAGCAGTCACCACCAGTTCCTTCCAAACCAGCCCCACCCCAGCCCCTGGCAACCACTAATTTACCTTCTGTCTCTATAGATTTGGCTATTTTGGCTATTTCACATAAATGGAATCTTACAATATGTCGTCTTTTGTGACTGGATTCTTTCATTTAGCTTAATATTTTCAAGGTCTATCCATGTTACAGCATAAGTGAGTACTTCATTCCTTTTTTGGATGAATAATATTCCATTGTATGGATATACCACATTTAAAATTTATCCATTCATCAGTTGATGGACACTTGAGTTGTTTTAGCTTGGGGCTGTTATGAATAACATTGCTATGAAATAAAATGGTTGCAGACACTTTGGAAAACATCTTGGCAGTTCCTAAAAAGATTAAATCTAGAGTTATTTTATGACCCTGCAACTCTATTCCTAGGTATGTGTATATACCTGAGAGAAATGAAAACATAGGTTCATGCAAAAGTTTATAGATGAATTTTTTTTTGAGGAAGATTAGCCCTGAGCTAACATCTGCTGCCAATCCTCCTCTTTTTCCTGAGGAAGACTGGCCCTGAGTTAACATCTGGGCCCATCTTCCTCTGTTTTATATGTGGGACACCTGCCACAGCATGGCTGGCCAAGCAGTGCCATGTCTGCACCCGGGATCTGAACTGGTGAACCCCCAGCTGCCAAGACAGAATGTGCGAACTTAATTCATCTAGGGGCCAGCCCGGTGATGCATAGGGACAAGGACAGTCACAATGACTGCTATTTTTCTATGTATGGTCCATCTTTTCCTGCTTCTTTGCACACCTTGTAAGTTTTTGTCAAAAACTGGGCATCTTAATTAATGTAAAGTGGCAGCTCTGGAAATCAGATTCCTGTCCCCCCACCCACTCCACAATTTATTGCTTTTTGCTGTTACTGTTTTTTGTTTAGTGCCTTTCCTGGACTAATTCTGTAAAGTCTGTATGTTTTGTTGTGTGCAGCTAATGATGTCTCTGCCTAGTTAGCTTAATGATCAAAAAATGATTGGACAGAGATTTTCTGAAATGTCCTGAACCAATGCATCTGTCAACTTTGCTGAGCGTGTGTCCTGGGGCACACCATTGCTGCTTGGCAGTTTCCAGCTCTGCCTTAGCCTTTACTTCCTGCTTATGTAGAGCCTCAAGGTCAGCCAGAGGTGATATTAGGACCTTTCTGTGTCTTTCTTAGGTGTGCACACACCCCTGCACATATATATATATATATATATATATATATATATATATATATATATATAGGCTTCTAGGTCTCTAGGAATATGTTGAAGCTTTTCCAAGCCCATTATGGACATCCCATCCCCCAGTTTCTTCTTTTGAATTTTTTGGTCAGCTTCTTGTTTGCCCCAACCGGTATTGCTGCCTAAGGCAGCTGTGATTTTAAACAATTGCTGCTGATTTTTTCCAACAAATACCCTGGGGATAGGGTTATCTGCATTGAGCAAGCTCTGAGTCAGGTCAAATAAAGACAAGCCCCGAGAATGGTGGTTTTCCAGGGAGCTGCCGGGAAGATCAAATAGCGAAAGTTCTCTGAGGGTGAGGCTTTAGAGGAAGCTCCAAATCCATTCCTCCTCCTCCAGTAGCTGCTAGGCTGCTGGGTTTCACAGCTACTGTGGTTGTAAGGCTATTCATTCTCAAGGCCACCGGGAATTGGAGAGAGGAGAACGGGGAAAGGCAAGCTAAAAGACTGCAAAGCTCCCTGTTCTTACCAAGATTCAGCTGTTTTTCTTGAATGAATGCCCCTCAGATTTTCACATGCCTTTGGTTAATTTCCAAGCTCTGAAAGAGTTGACTTTGACACTTTTTACCAGCATTTTCATTGCTTTTATGGAAGAGTCTATTTTTGGAGGTCCTTACTTTACCATTCCAGAAATGTTTTCTAAAACCTGCATTTTCACAAGATCCCCAGGTATTTGTAGGCACACAAAAGTTTAATAAACTCTGTTTATAGGATGTCGTTTGTCCCTAAACATTCCAAATATCCTCATTTGAAGTTACCAGATGGTTGTGGAATTTTCCAGCTGGTTTAATGCTACTCATATGTACATAATACCTAATACGAAAAGTTTGAACTGCCAGATCGTATGATGATCAAAAACCCATACAGTCTCTATGTAACTTAGTGCTTACGTTTGGAAATGTTTGTGTGAGCTGTGATGTTTGTGTTTCCTTGTCAGCCATTAATCAGTATAAAAGTTTAAACTTTTGCTGCAATATTTTGGAGGCTTCTTAGACAATGTGGGTATTGCTGGCTCTTCTAAATGAACTCAAAATACCATATCTGCTGACCTGAGAGCAGACTGTTTTCTGTGACAAGATGAACAAAACAGTACCTAAAGGAGCTGTTGTGTTTCCAGGGCGAGAATAAGATGAGAAGAGAGTTTACTTTTTCAGGATCCTGTTGTCCTCTGGCTGATGTGGACGTGTAATGTGGAGTGAGGGTCAGGCACTGAAGGGAAACATGGTCTAGTTTTCCTCTCCTTCCTTTTGTGTTCTCCCCCCTACCCGGCCCCCGTTTCTATTCATCGTATTTCTTACCTTTCGTTTCTTTGTCATTCTTTCTTCCTATGCCCTCCTCCTTTGTCTTATTCAGTAAGAACTCATTTATTAGCTAGTTTGCAGGATTTTCTGCTTTTCAGAGAAATCTTGGGTGTAAATTTAATTTCCTTTCCTGACTGTGTTGCCCTATGTCTTTTCTGGTCCTTCCCCCCCTTTCCCAGCGTGAGCCATCCCCTCCACCTCACCTTACTGTCCTAACATCTCTGAATCAAAGATTACTATATTGAGAGTACATCTCTCCCCCTTTGGACATGGATGTACAATTCGCCAAATTAATTTCTCTTGTCCATACTTAATGTCCAAAACTTGGCCACTTTGCCGTTAGGAAGAAAGAACTTTTTTCATTGTTTATAAAGGACAAATTGTGCTTCAAAAGATAAAGGACAAATTGTGTTTCAAAAGACAAAAATGCTTCACCATCGTAATTGTTAATTTTGCTGTAGTCTTCAACAAAAACAAAATAAAATGTAAATCAATATTTACAAAAAGAGGAAAGTGAGCTAGAAGCGAGCTGTCCTGGACGAGGAGACTGGTGGGTGTTGCTTGAGCCGAAATGCATTCTCGTGGATTTAACATGTCGGTTAAGCACAGCTCAGTGCCTTCAGCTGGTGAGAGTCAAAGCGTGAGGCTGAACACCGAATCAGCCGTGTTCCTGTACCTCACAGCGGAGCCAGAAGGAAGCAGCATTTTTCATCCCTGCACTTCCCGTTGCCTGCCAAAAAGAATTCAAAGCGAGGAAAAATATGCCTCCTGTTGTTTGGGGGAGGTACAAGATACATTTGAAAATTGATTTATGCTTTAATCGCTCTCGAAGCTTCATTATTCCAAGTATTAGGATGAAAGACTGTTGGATCCAGCAGACTTATTTGTTAATGCACCGACGGTAGCAACAGATGTGCTGTTTTTCAACTATGACCTGATCCACTAGCTGATTCATCTGCTTACGTTTTCATTTTCCTGTCATTGATTTATTAATGATGTCTTACTTATCTGTGGTTCTTTTATGGGGTGGCCTTCCTCTGGCATGGTCTCAAGAGGAATGTTCTGTACCTTCCCCCGACATCAAAAACCCAACCCCCTTTTCTAGTGTTCTTTATCACCACTCCGGGGATTAGAGACTTTAATCATTTAGTAACTGAAATAACCTCCGTGGCTTGCAGAGTTTATGGCCAATTTGTCTTCGGCACACAGAATTCAACTGCTTCTCCTTGCAAAGGAATGGGCCACGCTTGTTACACTGCTTCTTTTCACCGTGGGCAGTCAGTGTGCTGTCTGCAGAACCAATGCAAATGGTGATGGCTCTGGGCGGCTCAGGACCACAAAGCATGGCTCAGCATAGCCCAGAGAACATGTGTATGTATGCCACGAGGCTGTTAACATTTTCAGTTGCTTAGAGAGTTGGTGCGGCTTTTAGCTCCAAGCAGCAAAGACGGGAGGGTAGACAAAGAGGTTGAAGTTGTAGGACCAGTTCCAGAACCATCAAATGCCAAATGATCCCCTTCTGTTGTCTATGTCAAAAAGAATAAAGAAAAAATGATCTTGGTTTGTTTTGAAACTTGAGACCCCTAGAAAACCTAAGATGCTGTGTAAATTGAGGCTTACAAGGGCATACTTCACCATTAAATTTCACCCAAGGATCTGAAAGTAATTTCTTGTTGTGTAGTGAAGGTTTCTGAAACTCCGTGTATGTTAGTAGGTAAGTTGGTGTAGTGGATGTCAGGCTTCTCAGTCCGGATCTCCCTGGGGGACTCATTCCTTCCCTCACCTTCCCCGAGACACCCCATGCCTCTGCGACAGCTCTCAGCTAACTTCTTTCCTGGAACTTGCTCTGGGCTGAAGAGAGTCAGCCACCTTGCTCAGGGTCATGCGTCCTTCCCAGAGGCAGACCTTACTAGGTGACTGTGTGAGGCAGGGCATAAAGGCCTGGCCCCCTCACCCCAATTTGGGACCACCCTGCAGGGCCTTCCCAGGTCCGGATCTCCCCATGGGATCAGCGGAGGCCTTTGTTGTGAGCACATCACAGTTCATTTTCTCCCTCTGCCCAATTTGCTTCCTTTACTGCCCCTACAAGAGTTGATCCTGAGAGCACTTCCATTTCCTAATAAGCTTTCCGTGGGCATATCTCTGTCTCAGACTTTGCTTCCCTGGGAGCCAGACCTGCGACAGTTGGTACTAAGAGTGATAAATCACAAATTAAAGGCTAAACAGGAGAGCCAGGGGGCCTCCATGCAGAGACTCATCTGCAGTTGGAGGGCAGAAAAACCGAGGAGCAGGCCAAGGGCTTAGTTGTGAAAGTAGCTGAGCTCCAGTGAAGGATGGGTTCTCAGCCCTGACCGGGCTACTGTCCGAAGCCAGGAGTGGGCCCTTGAGACACGGGATAGGGATATCTGGGTTGATGCACTAGAAAAACATGAATTCTCAGATTCTCTGAACCCTCAGGGCCCAAAGATGTGGCTCAGCCCTTCCTGTTAAAGGCCAGTGCTCTTGCCCACCTGAGATGGTGCAGAGATGGTGTTTTGCAAGACAACGCACTCCTTCTTTTCAGAGTCCACTCACAGCTCCCTTCCTGACCACAAACAAATGATGAAGGTTGAGTCACATTATAATTTGGCTGGGGAAGTCCCACGTCTGCTAAAAGAGAAAAGGGCTATACCCTGAAGGAGCTATAGGACCTGGCTAACATGGACTGACAGGAACCAGGACACTACTCATAGGACTGGATCTTGAGTGTGCTTAATCAACGGGGCAGAAAATAAAGTTGGACAAGGGAGAGGCTATGGATATGAGAACACTTGCCAGTGATAGGGAGGGTAGCTCCCTGACAAGGAGCCCAGGGAAACAGTCTAACATACTGTTAGGATGGCTCTTAGAGCTTGGAGAGATTGATGGCTCTCACAATATGAAGTGGAAATGCCAGAACTACCATGGAAGATGGCAGAAGGTGAGACCAAAAGACTCAGAGAAGCAGGCCTGCTGGAGTGGATACACTGTGTAAGGCCAGAAAGTCCTTGGAATATGCTGCCTCCAGAACTTGGGTACTCATACGCTGGGAAAGAGGGAATACCCAAACATTTAGACCCTGTCGGACACACAGTCTGAGCTGATCTTATACCTAAGGAGCTGAGGTGTCTTCTAGGTCTCCTGTTAGAGGGTGGGACAGGGAGGCTGGGGAATAAATGAGGTCCTGGTCAGGTTCAAATCTCAGTGTGTCCACTAGGTGCGCAGATGCACCATGTGTCTCTTCCCCAGACCTGGAATGTATAATTGGAACAGAAATAATTGGTAGTTGGCAGAACACACATGTTAGCTCCTTAGCTGTGGGGTAAGAGCTATCATTGTGAGGAAGCCCAAACAGAAATGACCCCTTTTCCCCACTGACCAAGATAGTAAATAAGAAACAACTTCACAACCAAGAGGGAATGGCAAAGATTAGCACTACCCTTAAAGACCTAAAGGAAGGAGCGGGTAGGGGGCGGTCCCCATCATATCCTCACTAATTAACCAGTCTGGCCCCTACAAAATCCAGATAGATCTTGAAGAATGAAATAGTGAATTGCTGCAAACTCAACCAAATGGTATCCCCAATTTCAGATGTCGTGCCACATGTGGCATCTTTGCTACAACGAATTAACATGACCTTGGTTCATGGTTGGTGACCAATAATATGGATATGTGGTTTTTTCATTACAGTCAGAAGGGAAGATCAGAAACAAGTTCAAAGTCACTTTGGAGAGACCAGAAAATGCATTTATGGTCTTTTCCCAGGACTATGTTAACTCTTGCACTTTCTGTCATAAATAGGGTGAAAGTGGTGCATCTGGAAATGGGCACAAACAGGGCCAAAGGGCAAAAGTCAGCTACATGAGCGGGTGGCCCAGAACCCCATGCCACCCACGGATACACTGGGGCCTCTCCCTCAGCTCCGCGAGCACCTGACAATGGAGAGTAAAGGTCAAGCTTGGCTCATGGATGGATCAGCTCAGTATGTAGGTGCAAGCTGGAAATCCTCACACTGGGCAAAGCTTTGCATGATTCACCTGCCTGTCTACTTTGGGCAGAAGGAGAAGTGCTCTGAGTTAGAATAGATATGGACTCATGGACAGTGGTCAATGCTTGGCTGATTCAAGGGCCTGGCAGGAGAAAGATGAGAACGTTGAGGACAAGGAGGTCTGAGGAAGAGGGGCTGGCTAGGGGAGAGAATACCCAGGGAGGATGGGGTTCCATGCTCCAGAATGTGGGGTTTACTCTAAATCAACAACCATTCAATGGCAATGCAGAAGTCTAAAGGTCTGTCCTGCTCACCCCAATTCAGGAACCCCGCAGGGCCATCCTGCCCCAAAGCTCCCGGTGGGATGAGCTGAGGCTTTTTTGGTGACTATCACAGCTGAACTTATTCCACTGCCCACTCCTGCCTCCTTCACTCCTCCACAGACAGCAATCCCCAGTAAATCGCTTGCACTCCATCTCACATTCCGTTCCCTGCAGACCCCCCTGAGACAATTGCCACATGTGTTTTCATCACTGGCATTTTTATTTACAAAGCCCCAGACCACTTTTGGTCTGACAGGCAGACCAGTGTAAACCAGTAGGGAACCTGCAAAAAAGAAAGGAGTGATTATTTGGCCTGTCACCTAATTTGGTGGTCAAGTTTTACATGAGCCACGGGCCCTGTCAGTCCTCGAAGTTGAAGATCAGCACTTGCCCGGGTGGGCCCAAGGGCCCCTCGCAGTCTGACAAAGGCGTCGTCGAGCCTCCTCTGCACCCCCCTCCCCGTTCTCCTGTCCTACCCCCCACCCCTGGCATGTCAGGGCTGTATTGAGGGGTGGTAAGAAGGAACAGAAGAGAGAATTTAAGAAACCAGAGGTCAATAAGAAGATTGCTAACTGGCCATATAGGCTATGAAGTCCAGGCTCTGCGTTAATGTTCGTCCGGCCTCCTTCCACGAACCCACATGTAATGGGACTCCTGAGGAAATCCTCATGCAGCCTTCTGCTCCCGTGCATTCCACCTCCATAAATTAAAGTGTATAATTAGTCACCCCTGTGTTTAGGAATATATCAGGTCTCAAATCTAAAAGACCTTTCATGTGAACCAAAACCTCGTCTCTCCACCCTAATAACACCGAGAGTTGATTGCTTTGCTCACAGCGTGCTCTCCTGCCTCCCCATCTGTGGAAGCACATGCTGTTTGTGGGGAGCTTGGCTGCCTGATGCCTCAGAAGAGCGGAGATATTTAATTGCCTCGTGTCTGCGTCTCTACTGGCCTCCTCTGCGGTGCTGGGCTTTCCTTAGGCATCTTCAGAGAGCCCCGAACAGCCATAGTTCATCCCCCTCTGCTGGACCTTTCTTACTCCTGTGCTTTGACTCATTTACTCTCATTCAGTTAGAAGATTTCACTTCGTTTCCTCTCCTCCTTGCTCCCATCTCCTCAGATTCATCTCTCTTTAGCTGCCCGACTCCTCTTTGGGGCTAAGCAAATACAGAGCCAAACATGGGGATCAAATGTGCGAGGACTTGTTTTAACTTTTTCCATTTTTAATTTCAGGCTCACATAATTGAATTGCAAAGTGAAACGTCCATGTGACAGAAACTCAGCGGCTTTAAGATTGGAGAAGGGATGTGAAATTCAAATTCTTGCTGCTTATTACTAAAAAACCGTAATGATCCACTCGGATGAAGCCAGCATTGTTGGAAATTCCTCTCCCGCCCTGCCCCCAGCTCTACCAGCTGCAGGGACTGACAGGTCTGAAGGTCCAACCAGAGCCAGTCCCTAAGCCCATTGAACAAGCTGAGAACATCATCTAGGCTCCCATACCCATCATGCATGAGACTTAGAATTCTGTTCTTAAGCTTGGTGGTTGCTGCTCAAGGAGCTGCAGTTTTCTTGAGTAACTTTTTCTGTGTACTTTCCATAGCAAGGAGCTTTTGTACTGCTTTGTAAATTTTTTTTTCTCCTTGGCTCGGAGCTGCCATGAACCCCAGTCCCCCAGTTCAACACTATGACCATCTGCTTCGTCCTGTCTCCCTGCAGAGCTGCGTACTGTGTTTACACACACCCACCTCCCATCTACCCCAGCTCGAGGCTGTTCTGCTTCAGTCCACGTGGATGCCATCCTTTCTTAGAAGGCACTGCTATTGTCCATGTGTGGAGAAATATTCTCTCCATCCAGAGACACCATCCGCGAGTTAGACTATTTGGACAGTAATACCATCCTGGGAGGGGACCCAAGCTTCCCATGTTCCCAACTCATTACCTTTGGGGGCTGGTCCTCTCCCTGAGAGGCCAGTGCTATAGCTGCATCATCCCTCTGGTCCTGACCCCATCAGTTCCAGCTTATTTTCATTTCCCCAAAAATGCACCAATGGGGAACTGGGATTACTTGCAATTGATCCAAAATTGACTTGCAAAGAAATTTCAGTAGGAATAGAACTTGGAACACATGCTCCCATGCAACCTTTCCCAGGCTTGTCTTTAATAGTAGCCACCAGATTGGATTATTTATGCATGAGTCCAGTGATTCTTATGGATGTTTTTCTCACCCAGAACCTTTTGAAATCAGAGATCACATCACATGAAATGCACACTTGGCCCCAAAAAGGCCATTGAAATGCACCTTGGGAAATAGTAGCTTACCCTGAACAATTCAGGTAAAAGTTGTCTTTATCACTTTTCCTCTTGTGAAAGCTATCACCTCAGAGAAGTTTCATGCCTTTATTTTCTGCCGGTAAAATTCTGGATCTTAAAGTTCTTAGGGATATTCATTTGACTGAGGTACCAACCACTTCTGAAGGTTAATTCTCTAATGCATTTCACATCTAGGAACAGAAAAATAAGAGAGTTTTATCTAGATATTTGTTTATTTCCCAAATCAGTGAGGCCCAGGAGTTAGGCTCTCATGGCAGTGACCCGGGTGAGAGCTAAGGGTCCATTTCTGTCTGCCATCTACTTTTTGTGCCTTAGGTTTTGTGAAAACCCCTTGTTCCCTATTTACCCAACTACAGAATGTAATTAGGGTTTGATACTCACCTCCCTGTTGAGAAGAGGAACTAAGAAAATAACGTCTTATGAAAGTTGAAACGTTTCACATCCGTTTATTCTAAATGGAATTCACAGTTTTTTGATCCTAAATGAAATACAGAACTTTTTAGCCACCGTCTGACATTATTTGATTGTGATTATATTCGTTTTTCTATTGCTGCTATAACAAATGACCACAAGCTTAATGGCTTAAAACAATACACGTTTATTATCTTTCAGTCTCACTGGGTAAAGTCGAAGTCTCGGTGGGGCTGCATACCTTCCGGAGACTCTAGGAAACAATCTATCATCTTGCTTTTTCCAGCTTCTAGAGGTTGCCTGCATTTCTTGGCTCGTGACCCCCTTCCATCTTCAAGTCAGCAATGGCTAGTCAAATCTTTCTCACATCTTGTCACTGACGCTGACTGTCCTTTCTCCCTCTTTCACTTATGAGCATCCTTGTGATGACATTGGGCCCACCCTGATAATCCAGGATCATCTCCCCATCTCAAGACCCTTAATCATGTCTAATCATGTCTGCAAAGTCCCTTTTGCCATGTAAGGTAACATGTGCACAGGGTCTGGGGAGTAGGACACGAGCATTTTGGTGGTGGGGGCATTATTCTACCGACCAAGATGGTATTAAAGCATAAACAATTTTGCATATTCTTTGTTGAATATGTTCATTCATTTTATAAGTCAGAAAGTGACTCCTGAGGAAGTTTTAGAGAGTGGCTGAGGTTATTCCAGAGGACTCCCCACTACTCTATTGCTTAGTTACGACTCATCCAATTTCTTGAGGGGAGAGTAACGTTCTTTGGATCTGAGACACAGAAATGACTGCATACATTTGTCGCCGTCACTTTGCCAATTCTCCATTTTATTTAATTCTTTGGAGACTTGGCATATTGCCCTTGGAAACTGGCCACTCCCTAGAATACTGCCAATTTGGGATTAGATGAGAAAGATTATGAGATGGTTGCTCGAAATAGTGCTGCTTGACTGAAGATGTATTACAACATCATTAGCAAATAATAAGGAAAAGGAGATGTTTTAAAAAGCGTTTGTGTCGGGGTTTTGTCTGAAACCAGTTTACCCCTTCCTGCGTTACTCTAGCATGGTGATTCTCTTCATTTCGGTCCCTGTTGCAGTGTTTCTATTTGCAGCACTATACGAGTACCAGCTGATGCGACGCAGCCAGCAGCTGCCCCATGTGTTAGGAATGCCCTGGAGCTCACCACAGAGAATCAGGACTTCATTCATTTACCCTGCTCCTCCAGGCCTCTCTCTGCCAACACAGCTGCAGCTCAGCCCTCCCATCTAGAAACCTGGCAGCCATCCCAGCCTGGTGTTACCTGCCAACACTTTTCTGAAGACCAGCCAGAGCAAGGAAGAACAGGAGGGCAGGGGCTAAGGAGAGAGGGAAGAGAAGATCCAAATCTAATTGCATTGGCCTTCAGCCTCACTAGGGCTCCATGCTCCCAGAGGTGGTGATACACTTGTATTCAGCAGCCGTCACTGATCTTGCTTGTAAAAGTCCTATTTCGACATGGGCGTGCTTTCCTGAGGTTTGAGTCTCTGGAATTACCCTAATTTTCCTCTGGATTTTGCAGTTATGGAGATCTGAGAACACCCCACTGGCTGGAATGATGCCTCCCATGCAAAGGAGTGGTGAGCTGCTGTTCTTATTCTGTTTACTGATGTGCTAGTCATTAAATTACGTACCTTTTCTCATCCCCGTAATGAGCTACCGCAGTCCCGTCCAACTTTTCTAGGATGAGGACCTTTTGTAAATGTCAGATTTTACAGCCTTCCCACAGGGTAGTAGTTGCACTTTTTGCATCAGTTGATTTTTAAAGAATATGACCCAAAGCGTCTGAGTTCAGTAAGCTTTTGGATAAATTTGTGTTTTGTTAATCACAACAGTATCTAATAACATTTAACAGCCAGTGAGGACAGACTGTGGCCAAGCACGTGCTCTTTCATATTAATGGAGTGAATAAACACAGGCCTTGTTGTGAATATGGATTCACAGGCCTCTTGACAACGACTCGACACCCTAGAGCGGGGGTGGCTCCCAGGAGGGGGCACCACTGGAGGAAACAGGGACCAGACTTGCCCAGTTTTGTGTGTGCGTGGGCTGAGTCTGGGAGCAGCTCTGTCAACTTGCTCCAAGAATGCATGTGCCCTCGGGACAAAGATCACTGTTCAGAGCAGGCCCACCCACAGGAAGCCACATGGCTGACACCCCCTCCTTTCATGGTTCAGAATTCTTCAAAACAAACAAAACTACCCTGTCGGCTGGGGCTTCACTTACTCCCTTTTGGTTTATATTACAAATCTTACGAGGAAAAGTGATCCCACAGCAGCTGGAACTGGGAGGGGAAGCGGTCCACACAGGCGAGACTCCAGCCAGGCATCCAGCTCTAGTCCACAAGAGGAGCCTCCCCAGGGGAGTGCTTCCAAGTTCTCTGCTCTCCTGCAAATGAGTTGGAGACCAAAGAAGAGGGGTGTGAAGAGACAACTGGGTAGAACCAGTGATAAGATATCTGGAAACAAGTAGGGCACGGGGCGGTGATGCATTCCAAAGTTTCAGAATGGACCACTAGCCAGAGCACTTAAGGAAGTCCTGGAGCCCACCCCTTTTACCCTCTGTCCTAATGAGTCATCATTAACCCTTTGGTTGCTGGATCAAGGGAAGGCGAGGGGTTCCAAGGTGGTTGGGGTGGTCGTGCAGGGACTCCATGCGGAGGCAACTTAGCATCCAGTAAGAACACATTTCAACAGTTAGCAACTGGAAAAGCTACGCCCCTGCATACTGGCAGCTGAAGTCTGTGATCAAGAACTCTAAAGTGGCTCATAAAGGGTTTTGGAGCCATGGAGAGAAACTCTTGATAGAATTCCATTCCTTTGTTTTCTCTCACTGCTGCTATAGCAGATTCAAACCTATACTCCCTTCTCCTGGGAGAAGGAGATTTCTGGATAAAAGCATCTTCTCCCGAGGTAGAAGGGGAAATCACTGTGCCAGCCCCTGGATCACAGTTTTACTTTCCTCACAACCCCTACCTGTGGACACTTATTATTCTCCTCTTACAGCTGAGGAGCGTGGTGCCCAAGGTCACACATCTAGTAAAGAGTGGATCCAAATTCCACCCAAGTCTACCTGACTCCTGAGCTGGTGCCCTTCCTTCCCACCACAGTGCAATTTTGAACGTTTTCTTGTAAACCTGTTGGGGATACAGTTCTCGAGGTGGACATTAACACTGTGTATTTCGTCAAACAGGTCCATTGTATTCTTTTTAACCCCCCACCTGAGCTCTTCTTATATAATAATCATTTTATCTCCATTTATTAAATTAACTAGTAACTCATTAATCAACCTAATCACATTGAAGTTATCACTTTTAATGGAGCAATGAATGAAGCCACATTTAACTTCCTGTTTGAAATACAGGCTTACTGTATATAGCAACGCCTTTTGGCTTTGAATTTTTCATTTAGGCTTCCTTATTATCAAAAGTAAGAAGTAGTTCAATTAAAAATGCATACATATGCACATATGCAGAGACATTCCCCCGGAAGATAACAGTTGCAGTAATTCTGAAAGATTTCCTTGAGTTTTCATCTAACGCATTTTCCATGGAAATCAATTTCGTGGACTTCTTAATGTGAGCAAGCTCCTCACGATTATGTCCTTTCATGAAACCTTTCCAACCCTCATTACTCCGCAGTCTTTTTTTCTTCCGCTGTGTTGTTGATAGTATAGTGTTATAAATACCCATCAAACACAAAGCAATAATGATAAATGTCTGTCTCAATTAATTTTATCTAACATCTATTACACACCAGGTTGCTAAATGGTGGGGCAATGAACAGAGCCTTTCTGGTGGGGAGTGAGGCTTTTTGGAGCAAAATGCCTTTGTTTCTGACTCCAGCCCTCTTGCTCCTTCCCAACCTCCTCATGTAACGTGTCCAAATTTCATCCTGCATAGTGAAAAGGCAAAAGGCCATCATCTCCTTTCTGGGGCTGTGTGCAAGAACTATGTGAATGAAAATGAGCTTTGTAAGGATTAAATGCACTTTGCATGCAAAAAGACAAAAATTATCACTTTTATATTCCATTGGGTCTAAACAAAGAACAGAATAGTCTACTGCTAATAATTTAGGGTTTGACTCCATAGCTGATGGATTCTAGTGCTTTTACCCTGGGCAAAGATTGAAAACACTGTAGGCCCTGGATGGCAATTATCCTATCTGGACTTCTTATGAACATGGAACGCTCCAGTTCCTCCTCAAATTCATCAAGCACAGTGAGTTTCAAAAGGTAGTCCTACTTTCTGCCTCAATGCCTGCTTTTCTTAATGTAATTTTACATTTAAAATATATTATACAATATTTAAGACATTCCAAAAAAAGGATTAGGAAATATACAAGAGATACCCTTGTATCCATTACTCAGCTCAAAAACAGAATGTTGGGAAGACAGTTATTATGTCCCAGGGCTTCTTGACAGAGCTGTTACTTCCGAAGAGGTTATTCCCTGAGAGGTCAGGGACCTGGATGCTTGGCTCTGTCCATCTTTCAAGGCCCTGCAAATGCCCCTTATGTCTCTGGCCTCTGTGTTGTCAGAGTCAGGGATGACCGTGAGATTTTCAAGGTGTGTGTCGGACATGCAATGTCTGCACCTTGGCTATGACTTTTGGGTCCTTTTCCTCTGGCCTTGTCATCAGATGAAAGTACACACAGCTTCCCAGGAACACCTCTTCCAGAGTGTTCAGTGAGAGAGCCCAAAGCACTTAACCATAATTCTGCATTTGGGGCAGCCAGAGAGGCCAGAGGAGCTGGCAAACTCTCTGAACTTGAGGCGGACTCGCCTCATTGTGGAGGAAGAGGTGTCACTGCCTCCTGGAGTCTCAGCCCTAGAGTGACAACTTTGTGCTGCAGGATGGCCCCGGCTTTGGTTGGTGCCAGGGTTTGGGGCGGGTCCAGCTGTCGCTCCACTTGGTCTCTTCTGAGCAGGGCTTCTTTTTCCGCCATGGGACTGTCCTGGCTGGAGAGCTATGGGCCAGTGCCTTCCCAGATCCTCGTCTGAGTTCTGGCTTCATAGGTCATTTTTGGTGAAGAGGGAACTCAGAAATATTAATTATATTTTATATTATTCTGTAGGCATTGGTCTTAGGTAAAAATAATACTTTAAGGCCCAATGATTTTAAAAGTAAGAAAAAAATGCAGAAAATTTAAGGAGTCATTTGCCCTGTTGCTCCTGTGTATTGCAACCAAATAAACACATTCTCATACTTATTTATGTTGCAGACCAGTCATTTTTCCTTACACAGGTATCTTATTAAAACAATAAATCAGTGTTAACCTGGGTTTTAAATTGGCCCAATATGTTTGGAGAACTTGCTGGTTTAATTTTCCTATTTTTCATTTTCAGTTAACTAATTTAGTTTTCCCAGTTGGAATACCACAACCTAAACATATGGATTTATCTTGAAACCAGGAAGCCTGACATACACTGCTGCCAAAACAAAGGAGAAAATGCAACGTTTTGTCCTGTAATGAGACAGCAAAGAAGCGCGGGTCCAGAAGGTATCCATCCTGATCATTTCAAGGTGGCAGGGCCTGGGCCCAGGGGAGCAGGCAGCTCCCTGCAAGTTCTCCTGAATATTCCGTTCTGTATTTCTCCGTATCTCCTTCGACAGCATCTCTACTGCATCTCTTAATGGACCAAATGTTTGTGTCCCCCAAAATGTCTATGTTGAAGCCCTAACCTCGACGTGACTGTATTTGGAGGTAGGGCTTTTATGGAAATAATTAGGGTTAAATGAACTCATAAGGGTGGGGCTCTGATCCAATAGGATTAGTATTCTTATAAAAAAGGCACCATCAGAGAGCTCTCTCCCTCTCTTATGCTTTCTTTTTCTCTCGCTCTCTGACTGTGCACACACAAGAAGAGATCGCACGAGCACACAGCGAGATGGCGGCCACCTGTAGGCCAAGAAACGAGGCCTTAGAGTGAAACCTACTTTGCTGGCACCTTGATCTTGGACTTTACAGCCTCCAGAACTGTGAAAAAGTAAATCTCTGCTCTTCAGCCATCCTGTCAATGGCATCTTGTTATGGCAGCCCAAGCAGACCCAGACAATCTCCTAGCAATGCTTTCCTAGGAACACTGTGACAATTGCTGGTGTCCCTCAACCCCTCCTCAGGGTCCCAGCATGTGTGTATGACTGGGCAGATCTCGGCGGGCACCTCTAAGGGGCCTGGCCCACCACAGCTTAGGTAGGTTGCAACACAGCCCAAGATCCCAGAGTAGAATTGGAAACCAAACACCAAGGGAGGCTTTCTCCAGCCGCCACTCCCCAGAGGAATATGTGGGTGTGAGCGTGTGTCTGTTGAGAGGGGTGACTTTTGCAATGGCCCAGTACTAGAAGTGTCCTCAGCCTCGTGGCTGCGTTGGACTTGTTTTCCACCCTGAAGTGTGCAACTGGGACTGTGGGTGTGGCCTTGGGAGACGCAGGCTCAGTGAGCCCTGCTTTTTTGGTAAGCTGTTCTGCATCATGGAAAGAGCAGCGACTTTGAGGTCAGAAAATGCTGGGTTCAAATTCCAGGTTTTTTACTATTGTTAATGAAAATAGTATAAGCAAGGGCTTCATTGGCTCATGTAACTGAAAAATCCCAAGAATTGTTTCCTTTCAGGCACAGCCACATCCAGGCACTCAAAAGATGTCACTGGAAATCTGTTTCCTACCCTGTTTCCACTCTGATCATTTATCTGCTGGCCTCACTCTGAGGAGTTACAACAAATGTCTTGGTGAGGTTGCTGATCTGCCGGTTCTGAGCACATGTACACTCCTAGGTGGAAGGGTTGGGGGATGGTTGGTCCCATTTGAACTGGGGAAAGATGGTGCTGTACTTAAGAAGGAGGAAGGCGTGCAGGGCAGGCCAAAAGCACAGAGGTCCACAGAGACACTAACAGGCTCTAGGACTCCAGGTGAGTTATTTAACCTCTCTGATCCTTGAGTTCCCTTTTGTAGAATGGCCATACCAGAACCTACCAATAGGGAAGTCTTGAATACTAAGTGTGCTCCTAGTATAGCTCAAGGCATAGAATGGAGGGGTAATAACTGTCCCCTCCCTCCTTCCTTTCCCTGCCCCTGGACCTCTCCTGGAGGCCTGGGGAAGTGCGAGGGGTTCCATTGGTGTTGAAGATGCCATGCCATTTCAGGCTGGGGAGACTTGGACAGTATGAAAACTTTAGAACCCACTCAATCGGGCTCCTATGCTGGGGGTTGGCTCTACTTGAGAATGGTGGCCTAGGGACACAGGGGGGCTCTGAGAGTCCCTGGTTGGAAGATCCAGGTAGGCTGGCGGAGGCCTTCTGAAGGGTGAGCGATGTCTGCTCTTCCCTGGACAGGAGGGCTCAGATCAGCCAGCAGAGACCTTCCTGTTACTCTCTGGAATTCAAAACCATGCCCCCACTACATACTTTCCTGAATAAATTAGGCCCTGTACAAGGCACACAGTCCCTGTCAGACCTGTGGAGTTTCTCACCCCAACAACCACTCACTACTTGAATTGACCCTTATGAACTCTAAAGAATCCTAACATAAATTTACCTCTGAAAATGCCTAAAAGAGCCTACTTTAACTGGAATCATGGACCTGCCCAGCTGGCAACAGGGTTAAAACTGCCCAATTTGTCCTTCCCACTGCCACCTGCTCTCCTCCCTAACCATCCTCACAACCCTCTATTCCTGTACCCATAGGCTAAAAGAGTATAGGCACCTGTACCCTAAGCTGTGTGTAGACTTATGATGGGCCAGAACGGAGCATATGACTGACCCTCTGCCAAGCACACTCATGTCCACCGGAAGCAGGTCTGGCATCTCAGTGGCCCACTTTGCCCTGACATTGCATTTTTAAAGGTCACTCACAGGTTCTGAGGAAATCCGAGAGACTAAAAAAAGAAATATCACTTAAAGGATTTCTTTGAAGTCCTGTTACCTCGTTCCCTGGGATCCACCTTGATTTACTCTGGGACCTTGGCGCAGGATCTTGTTTTCCTGCTGCTGTGGAGGATATCAAGATAACCTCTCCTCGTGTCTCCAGAGACTTTCAACAACGCCTTCCCCCTCCTGGGAAGAGGCTGTGGAAATAGATGCGATGAGGTGTGTTAGCCTGTTGTGAGCTCTTGGGTGCAGAAGTTCTATATGACCTGAAAGCAGCATGATTATCCATGGCAGTGAGCGTGATCATTTTCTCCTTGGGTAATCAGTGGCTCAAAGCAGTGGATATCTAGGGGCAATGGACAATGATCCTGGTAATGACTTGGCGGGGGGCCGGTGGGCAGGGCAAGCTTAAGCTGCAGATTGGAAGAATGTGCTAGAAAGTTGTTTCAGTATGAGCACTTAGGTGGTTTTGGAACCATCCCCTCCTTCAGAGACAGTGATTTTTGGGTAAAATTGCCGGAGTTGGTGTGGCTCACAAAGATCTTAAAGTAAATGGAGACAATAGTGTCAACACAAAGAGAGACTCATATCAATGCACCTGGTTTGACGTCTTTCAGGGATCCAGACAATTTCCAATTTATGTAATTTGGGTCCTTCATTTAGAAGTCTATTTCCCTGGGAGAGTTTTATTATGTGCAGTATATGGGGATTGCCAATCTTTAAAGGGCTTCTTTTGAGACAATGAGGGAAAGACTGCTGGTGGGAGTGTGAAACGGTACAACTTCTTTGGAAAACATCTTTGCAATACCAAGCCAAATTAAAAATGCAAAAATCCTACGACACAGCGATTCCATTGTAGGAGTAGATCCTGCACATATCCTAGCATATGTGCACAAAGGGCTGTGTGCATATATCACACCCCAATGATGGATTCACCTGTGCACTACAGCACAGGTCAAATGAACTGTGGATAACCACAGGATACTGTGTAGCTGTTAAGAGGAATGAGGCAAATCCATACATGAAAATTTGGAATAATCTGTACAAGTTAGATGCAGAAACAAAAAAACCAAGGTACACAGCAGTGTGCATGGTATGCTTCCATTTATATAAAAAATTGCTGTGTGTGCATAGAAAGCTACTGGAAGGACACACCAGAAATTATTAACAGGTGTAGCAAGACTGGAGGTCTGAACTGAGATTGGAGCTTACTCTTCATTAGGTCTTCTCATATTCTTTGAATTTTTTTAATCCTGTTCATGCATTTCTTTTTCAACTTGAAAACAAATGAATAGGCCCCTTTCAAAAGGGACCCCAATTTCCAAAGCAAGAGCTCCCGCCAGCCAGGAGGAGGCAGCTCTGGTCCTGCAGACAAGAGAGTGATTGCCCTTCTAGCCAATTGCTTTTTAAAGAACACCCGTGTCCACTGCTGGAATAGCAGACATTGATTTGGGGTCCTGTTTAAATTTGAAGGAAGGAATCCTGGGGATGCTTTCCCTTGGTGCTCCTGTTGGGACACACTGTGAGCCATTGCCCAGCCTGCCTCTCTGTGCATAGTTCTGGTTTTATCGCTGATGGGTGAGGTCATGGGAATTAGTGCGGCCTAGGAAGGTGGCAGGACCCAAAGCACACGCTCAATTCTGGAACCTCCCAAGCCTGGGAAATGGAAGTGGGCTCATGCTCCTCCCAACGTGTAACCACCCCCTAGTCATCTGCATTTTCATTTGATGACATTAATTTAGGTGCCGAAAACTAGAGAAACCTTAAGAAACTTAGAGAAGCTTAAGAAAGTACTGAACTGAATTTTTTTTATTACCACTTGATTTATTTGCTTGTTTGTTATTAGTGATTTATTATTAGTGATTCCTTACATAATGTCTTCATATTTTATATAACAATAAATCCAAATGTGAGGCGTTTAAACAAGACATCTTTGTTTGTTTATCAGATTGGTACAGCTTTAAGAATTTGGGAGTCTAAGTGTTAGCAAAAGCATGAGAGGACCAGGCAGGTGGATTGATGTAACAGTGGTGGGGGATAAATGGGCTCGATGCTCCTAGAAGACAGTGTGACAGTATCTGTTCAAATTAAGACAGGCATTGTCCCTGATCCGGAAATTCCCCTTCTAGGAATTCCTCTTGCAGAAACACTTGCAAACACTTGCACAAAGATTATTTTACAAGAACTTTATGCATTACTGTTCCCCTTCAGGAATGCACATCAATAGCAGGTTAAACAATGGTGGCGCTTCTGTGCAATGGGACACCGTGGTGGCGTAAAAGGAGAGAAGCAGCTTTACGTGGACTGATGTGGAAAGGTGCCCACTATTGAGCCAAGTTGAAAAAAAGAAGGCAAAGTGAAAGCAGCATTATGTATGTTCTTATTTCAATTTATATATGCTATAAAGATCTATAATAGCCTGCACTGAAAAAATATCTGGACAAATAGAAACCAAGCAGTGTTTATCTCTGGGGTTATAGGGACTTTTACTGTTTTATGGCATACACTTCGTAATTTTTATTATGGCCATGTGTTACTTTTATTATCAGAGATAACAATAATGATTTTTACAATAAGAAAAAAACTATTGATCAGAAAAAAGTGCCACACACTCATTCTTAAAAACAACTGACATGAGAACTTGTGATGTTACTCTGAAAAATTGGGGTGTTTCTCTGAACAGATTTGCACACCAGGGACTAAATTTTGGGAAGAGAAAGTTCTTTACTGTATATTCTAACTTGTCATGCAATGACACTGTGCATCATTAAAACGCATTTTTTCCTTTCAAAAATTAAGCAGTAGCCTAATAGCTTATTTCCTAAGATTTTAACTAGAAAAGCCCACAAGTTGTTTTAAGATGCTGACATGAACACCATTTAGAAAGTGACAAGCCTCTCTATATGATACATTAATGAGAAGAAGGAGGAGGGGTGTGAGAGGAGAAGGAAGAGCATTTGGAAGCTCTATTCAGGAAGTGGTATTCCGTTTCACCTCCATTGTTAGAAACGCACTCTGCAAGCCTTAAACTAGAAGGCAGTGCTTGGAAGTTCTTTTATACTCTTCTTCTCTACAGGCACACCTCGGATATATTGCAGGTTCAGTTCCAGACCACCGCAATAAAGCTAATATGGCAATAAAGCTAGTCACACAAATTTTTTGGTTTCCCAGTACATATAAAAGTTATGTTTACACTATACTATAGCCTATTAAATGTGTGATAGCATTATGTCTAAAGATCAATGTATATACCTTAATTAAAAAATACTTTATTGCTAAAAAATGCTAACCATCTATGTGAGCCTTCAATACATCATAATCTTTTTGCTGGTGGAGGGTCTTGCCTCAATGTTGCTGGCTGCTGATTGTTCAGGGTGGTGGTTGCTGAAGGCTGGGGTGGCTGTGGCAATTTCCTAAAATAAGACAACAATGAAGTTTGACACATCTGTTGACTCTTCCTTTCATGAATGATTTCTCTGCCGCATGTGATGCTGTTTATAGCATTTTACCTACAGTGGAATTTCTTTCAAAAGTGGAGTCAACCCTCTCAAACCCTGCTGCTATTTTATCAACTAAGTTTACATCATATTCTAAATGCTTTCTCGTCATTTCAACAGTCGTCACACCATCTTCACCAGGAGTAGTTTCCATCTCAAGAAACCGCTTTCTTTGGTCATCCATAAGAAGCAACTCCAGGGGCCGCCCTGTGGCCGAGTGGTTAAGTTCACACGCTCTGCTTTAGCGGCCCAGGGTTTCGCTGGTTTTGATCCTGGGCGCGGACATGGCACCGCTCAGCAGGCCACGCTGAGGTGGCGTCCCACATAGCACAACCAGAGGCACTCACAAGTAGAATATACAGCTATGTACTGGGGGGCTTTGGGAAGAAGAAGAAGAAAGAAAAAGAAGATTGGCAACAGATGTTAGCTCAGGTGCCAATCTTTAAAAAAAAAAGGGAAGCAACTCTTCATCCAAAAAGTTTTTTCATGAGATCACAGCAATTCAGTCACATCTTCAGGCTCCACTTCTAATCCCAATTCTCTTGCTGTTTCCACCACATCTGCGGTTACTTCCTCTGCTAATGTCTTGAACCCCTCAATGTCATCCATGAGGATTGGAATCAACTTCTTCCAAACTCCTGTTAATATTGATATTTTGACCTCTTCCCAGGAAGCACAAATGTTCTTAATGGCATCTAGAATGGCGAATCTTTTCCAGCAGGTTTTCAATTTACTTTGCCCAGGTCCATCAGAGGAATCAGTATCTATGGCAGCTATCACCTTACAAAATGTATTTCTTAAATCATAAGACTTGAAAGTTGAAATTACTCCTTGATCCATGGGCTGCAGAACAGCTATTGTGTTAGCAGGCATGAAAACAACATTAATCTCATTGTACCCCTCCATCAGAGCTCTTGTGGGACCAGGTGCATTGTCAATGAGCAGTAATATTTTGAAAGGAACCTTTTATCTGAGTAGTAGGTCTCAACAGTGGGCTTAAAATATTTCACAAACCATGTTGTAAACAAACATGCTGGTCATCCAGGCTTTGTTGCTCTGTTTATAGGGCACAGGCAGAGTAGATTTAGCATAATTCTTAAGGGCCCTAGGATTGGGGGAATGGTAAATGAGCTCCGGCTTCAACTTAAAGTCACTAGCTGTATTAGCCCCTAACAAGAGAGTCAGCCTGTCCTTTGAAGCTTTGAAGGCAGGTGTTGACTTCTCCTCTCCAGCTATGACGGTCCTAGATGAAGCATCTTCCAATGTAAGGCTGTTTCATCTACATTGAAAATCTGTTGTTTAGTGTGGCCACCTTCATTAATGATCTTGGCTGGATCTTCTGGAGAACTTGCTGCAGCTTCTGCATCAGCACTTGCCGCTTCACCCTGTGCTGTTATGTTATGGAGATGGCCTCTTTCCTTAAACCTCGGGAACCAACCTCTGCTGGCTTCAGAGTTTTCTTCTGCAGCTTCCTCCTGCCTCAGCCTTCACAGAATTGAAGAGAATGAGGGCCTGGCTCTGGATTAGGCTTTGGCTTAAGAGAAGGTTGCGGCTGGTTTGATCTTCTATCCAGACATTCAAACTTTCTCCACATCAGTAATAAACCTGTTTTGCTTTTTTGTCATTTGTGTGTTCACTAGAGTAGCACTTTTAATTTCCTTCAAGAATTTTTCCTTTGTATTCACAGCTTGGCTAACCGTTTGGTGCAAGAGACCTAGCTTTCAGCCTATCTTGGCTTTTGACATGCCTTCCTCACTAAGCTTGATCATTTCTAGTTTTTTGATTTAAAGTGAGAGACATGTGACTCTTCCTTTTGCTGGAACATTTAGAGGTCATTGTAGGGTTATTAATTGTCCTAATTTCAATATTGTTGTGTCTCAGGGAATAGGGAGGCCGGAGGAGAGGGAGAGAGATGGGGGAACGGCCAGTTGCAGAGCAGTCAGAACACACACAGCATTTATTAAGTTTGTGGTCTTATATGGGCACGGTTCTTGGTGCCCCAAACAATTACAATATTAGTAACATCAAAGATCGCTGATCACAGATCACCACACAAATATGATAATAATGAAAAAGTTTGAAATATTGCCAGAATTACCAAAACATGACAGGGAGACATGAAGTGAACAAATGCTGTTGGAAAAATGGTGGTGATAGACTGACTAGATACAGGGTTGCCACAAGCCTTCAATTTTGTATAAAAACCCCCACAATATCTGCAAACCTCAATAAAGTGAGGTGCAATAAAATGACGTATGTCTGTATTTAACTTTTCAGGCCAGGGTTTTTGTGAATTTGTACCACTTCTGAAACTCCTAGTGACAGTGGAAACTACTCTGCTTTTATAGAATGGTTTATGGTGCCCTCTCTTGGATTTCCTTTTACATTCCCAGGCTGGTGCATGACCAGGGCTGCTCCAAGATGAACCTAGGAGAAGTGGCAAGGACTGGGTTCCCACTGAGCTAATTGCCTATTTGGTTTGGTTTGGGATATGAGCAGGGGGGGATTCCCATTCACACTCTTGTCCAGCTAGTCCAGGGTACCGAAAGGGACCAACCTGGTGATCCATTCCAGCTTCCCCATTCACAGTGAGGAACTGTAGGCTGGGGGTGAAATGGCTTGTTCCCTGCAGCCTAGAACAGGCAGCAAAACCCAGGTCTCCAGACTGCTATTTTAGTTAGCAACCCCACCTCGTCTTTCTATGGCAGTATAATGAAAGTTGTTCAAATGAAGATTTCTGTCTTTATTGTGGTGGAATGTCTCAGGTGTTTGATCTGAACGATGAAGTGCATACTTACCTTTCAGCTCATGCACAATCCACCAAGCCTTCTCACTATCATATTCCGCTCAATCTTTGCCCATTGAGCCCTGGCCGTCTTCCTGGAATGTCATGGCTTTAATTCCAGGGGCTGCCTGAGCCTACTGCCCCTCCAATGCTGCTGCCAGTGCTGCCAGCCTTTGCCTAGATCAAGGGACACCATGTTGAAGCACTTCAGTCTTCAACCTGGGAGATGAAACCTGAACTGCACTCAGGGGCAGGATGCCAGCTTCCTGGAGAAATAAGACTCTGTCACCTGGAACGGAGCTGCAACATCAGAGTGGTGAGGTGAAGCCCAGAGCGGCCTGAGGGGTAGAGGTCAGGAGCTTAAGGCCTGGGGGTCTACACCCTCTGAGGTGACGAGCTAGAGGGCTCCACACTTTGAGTCCCTTTCTGGTTATTGGTTTATGAATGTCATCGATTCAAAGAGTAGGTAAGACAGTCACAGCACAATAACACTGGCAGTGCCCTGAAATTGTAGCTCATTACGAAAGACCTCTATACTAGGGATTTTCTCAAATTGGACAACATCCTAAGATTCATGTGATATGTCCAATAATGAATTTGTAAAACTGAAATAAAGGGCTAAACTGTTAATATTAAAAGCACATTTTATCAATCATGGTAGAGGAAAGAATGAATTTGTTTTCTAGGCTCTCTTTAGCAAGTGATATTACAAAATTGGTAATATATGAAGAGGTGATCAAAGAACATTCAATAAAATAGAAAAAAAAACAACTAGAGTGGTGTGTCAGGCTGTTAATGAATATAATGTGTTGTTTTCCTGGATGTTATAATGTTTGTCGTATTTCTATTTTAGATTTTTAATTTGTTTTGATTTCTTTTTTCACTCTAAATAATATTCATTTTGATATCTAATTTCATACTCTTTTACTTAAAGAGGGGCTTCCAAATTGCATACACGTCATTCCCTACAAAACCTGGATCAGCTTCTGTACGCCCTTCTTGCTCTGGTTCCTAGCTGCACGTGTGTGTCCGACACTGACTGGGCATCATCAACATTATCATTATCTCCTTTGTGACTGTTGCTTCTGACTTTTCAAAGAGCTGTCACATCTATGATCTTGGATCTAGTTTAGAGACTATGGATGTCTTGTACCATCTCCTAGTTGCTTCAACTCTCTGTGCCTCAGTTTTCTCATCTGTGAAATGGGGATAATCCTGGTACCTACTTTATAGGATCGCTGTGAGGGTTAAATGAGTACCGTGCTCAGAACAGTGCCTGGCACAAAGAAAGCTCTGTGTCAGAGCTTGCTACTATTTTACTGTCTTCTTTGCGCGTCTAGAGGCAAGTGCGCATGTGCGAACTTCACACTATGCAGTAGAACAGACCTGACTTCCCTCAGCTTTCCGCCCTCCTCCCCTCATGCGATTATCCCGGGAGCCAGCAGGTGGGAAGGAGGTTGGCAGGGGTAGGACTCGCGATGAAACGCAGCAAATCTTCATCATACAGGAAGTCACAGATAAAGCAAAAATTCACAAAGCCAGAAGGCACAATGGAAGCACGTTATCTAGAAACACAGAGGCAAACTCAGGAGAGACGGCTAAGAGGTGTGAAAGCTGCGGCCTCTGAGGAGAGGAGGAGCAATGGGACTGGAAATTACTGCTTTTTATCACAAGCTTTAACTCTTTGACCTATGTGCATGTGTATCTTTGATTTTTCTATTTCAAATATTTTTAAAATGTTACAGACAAATATTTGACTAAAAATCCGCTTTCAAAGCATTCTTTTGATTGTAAGAACTGGATTTTTTTCCTGATGTGATAATGATGCTCTTGGTTACTCTTTGCAGTCATTTTACTAAGAAAAATTAATAAGCAGAAAATTGCAACAAAAAGGAAGAGGGTTTGTTTAGGTGAATTGTAAGTAAGCTCTCCCTTGTGGAAGCCTTTGCTTAACTGGGCTGCAGCTGGTGCTAATTTATTCTCTTCAGTGGGTCTCATTTTGGTGTTGCATGCGCGTTTGCACGTGTTTTAGGCTTCACACACTTTGAAGCTTCGTTTGACGGCGGGAATTTGGATACAACTGGACCTGCTCACGAGCAGCTTATCCTAAAGAAGAATTCACTGTTCTGTTTGCTGTACACCTGGGAGCTGCTGATCGTAATTGGAGCACGGCTGGGACGAACTAGGTTGGCGGGTTACTACATAATCATATTTGATCTTATTTTCCCGTTATATTGTTCTCTCAGTTCATTCCCTCCCCGCCCCAATTCAGCGTTTAAGGTGCCGTGGGAGTGAGTGGAGGGCCAGGATGAAAGGAGCTCTGATTGGCCGGTTAATGCATACACTGGTTCATCGAGCGTGAAAATCAATGTTTGCGCTTCTTTCTAGAAAAGGCGGCATTCTGGGCACAAAGTGGTGAGGCAATTGGCTTTTTTAGTTTGAAAAATGGAGCATACCACCTGGGCATATTTGTCTTGTGCCTAGGAGTATTTCTGCTGGGTCTGCTGGACACCAATTGCATTTCATTAACATCTAACAAATGGCATCAGTCATGGTCCCATCTCTTCGTGGCTCACAGGAAGGAGCAATGAACAGAACTTATTGTTGTTGATTTTTTTCTGTCTAGGTACAAGGGGAAGATTTCATTTCATTACTGAATTGCAAGTCATACTTGCAGCTGAGACTAATCACTTGGTGAAGATTCATACTGTTCATTTTTCCCTGTTGGTATTTTACAGAGCCAAAACCTGGCTTTAAAAAAAAAAGTAATGAGGCCCACCCGGTGGCACAGCAGTTAAGTTCACACGTTCCGCTTCTCGGAGGCCCGGGGTTCGCTAGTTCTGATCCCGGATGCGGACATGGCACTGCTTGGCAAAAACCATGCTGTGGTAGGTGTCCCACATATAAAGTAGAGGAAGATGGGCATAGATGTTAGCTCAGGGCCAGTCTTCCTCAGCAAAAAGAGGACGATTGGCAGTAGTTAGCTCAGCGCTAATCTTCCTCCAAAAAAAAGTAATCAGAGCCCAACTGCCAGCTGTTTTGTAAGGCAAAACTGGCAATTTTGAGTTTGAGACATATTAAATTAACAAGATACTACTGTTACTCTCCCTATAAAGGTCTCACGAATGAAGTATTGAAAGTCACTTTGTTTAACAACAAAGCATTGTCAAACCTTGAAAACGTTACGCTAAGTGAAAGAAGCCAGACGCAAAAGGACAAACATTATACAATTCCACTCATGTGAATAGTCTAATAGAGACAGAGACGGAAAGTAGGATGGTGGGTGCCAGGGGCTGGGAGGAGGAGGGAATGAGGAGCTAGTGTTTAAAGGGTCAGAGTTCCTGTTTGGGAGGACGAAAAAGTTCTGGAACTGGATGGTGGTGATGGCTGCACACCATCGTTAATGTACCTAATGCCACCAAATTGTGAACCTAAAAATGCTTAAAATGGTAAAGTTCAGGGTACGTATATTTCACCACAATAAAAAAAAAGAGAAAGAAACCCCGTGTTTCCTGTACGATGCCATGCATTCCAAATGATATACACGAACACATTATGCAATTTTGTAAAACTTAAGAGATATTTACTCCCCCATCCCCCAGTCACTCCTTGGCCTTTTTTCCCGTATTGTTCCTCAACAAGAATAAGCAAGGGAAACAAAAGGAGAATAAATTTAATCTTACAAATACTGTTGATTATTGACCTACTCCACGATCCCCTTGGAACTTGGGGTTTATTACAGCCTGCTCAATATTTACATTTAGGGACTATCAGTAGATTTCCAGTTTTTCTCATCCTGCTTCACCTCAGTGGCTGTGGATATGATGTTTGGATGTGCAGTAGCTCTGTGCTGTTATTGCTACTCTCTCCTGATTACGACCAGCCTCCTCAACAGCTGCAGAAAGAATTTCCGCAATAGCTCAGCCCAAGCGGAGCGGTGGGAATTCTGCAGGATTAGGGCTGGAATGTGGAACTCCAGCGGAGAGCCTGGGGATGGACACTGAGGCTATTTGTTACATAAGCTTTTGCAAAGCACAGCTAACTCTTGCCTGTGTTTTCTTATCTCAGAATAATCTCCTTCCTGCAGCACCAATAAGTAGGAACCACTGGAAACACCCCTTTGTATCATAGGCCAGCGTCCCCGGGAGGTCTGCTGGGGGCAGTCAGGCGTCACTGAGGTGAGCACAGCCCACATGCTCAGCTGGAGGAGTCATTCGCTGCTTCAGGACTGCGCTTGCTCGGTATCGATGGATAGACTATCGGAAGATAAGCAGTCAAAAGATCCATACGTTTTACACTTTCCTCATTTTAATATATTTAAGATCATGCCTATCATGTTCCACTGTTTCATCTCTTCTTAGAGTATTATAACTTTAGTATGTCAATGTTAAGGGAGAGGAAATAAGTTCCTATGTCTTTGTATCTCTGATGAAGTCATAATTATGGTATCTTTAGCCCATAATGCTAGGTGCAGACTGGTGCATAGTGTGTGGCTGGTGCTATTCAGTTTTCTGCATGCATATCTTGTTCTGGGGGATAGGGTAAATGCACCTAACCATCCATAGATTATTCTAAATAAGAGAGCATGGGGAGGGGGTTAGGGAAGCCTTAACACTCAAAACTGTATTCAGTATATTGTTCTCTAAAATAATAGGTTTTATCATAGAAACCATTGTTGAGCAAAGAATTTTTAAGTGATTGGTATACTTAGAGATGTTGAGAGGAAAATACAGTTGTTTTCTAATGTTAAGGGAAAATCATATTCAAAACTTGAGAGCCAGCCTTGGTGGCCTCGTGGTTAAAGTTTGGTGCTCGCTCCTTCGGTGGCCGGGCTCAGATCACGAGTGGAACCACATCACTCATCTGTCAGTTGCCATGCTGTGGGGGTGGCTCACATGGAAGAGCTAGAATGGCTCACAACTAGGATATCCAACCATGCACTGGGACTTTAGGGAGGAGAAAAAAACAAAAAGAGGAAGATTAGCAACTGATGTTTGCTGGGCGAATCTTTCCCTGCCAAACAAACAAACAAATATGTTTTCTTTAAAAAAAAAAAAACCTTGAAAATAGGAAAAAGGATGACAGCATACATTTTCTATGTCACAGTGGAGCAATGTCCTATGGGCCCACCTGAGGATTACCTAATTCTCCAGGGATGTGTTATGTACCTTTGTTTGCCTTAATACTTGCTGTTGATTTGTATATGTTAACTTGTAGTAAACTTTTAGCAATGCAAATAATTCTTCTCTGATAGCAATACAAATGAATTTTTCCCACAGAGAAGTTGTTTCTGCCTGGTGAAAAAGATTACCCAAAGGTGTAAGTTTTATTGCCCTGTATGACAGTAACCAATTTTGTGTGTGATTTAGTCATTTATTCCAGTGTGTTTTTTTTCAGTGACTACAAATACGTCTGTTTCTCCTATATTCCTTTGGGCCAGTCTTGGTCCTTCACTGATGAGATAAGTAGATCTTTAGTGTGTGACAGTTATGTCTTTAACCTTGTGAAAATTACGTTTTGACATCAATGTACTTCTCAAAGCCTGAGAAAGCAAGTAACCTATGGTCAACTGATAATGCTGGTTAGAAGCCACAGTTTTCTCAGTAAACATCAGAAACCAAAAGATGAGTTTCTGTGAAATATCACTGTTGCTTGTTTTTCAACTTGCCCAAAGTCCAGAGGAGCTTAAAATTGCCAACAACTTGCCTAAGCATTGAACTAAGACATTCTAAATTCACTATCAGAGGGAAAGATGGCTGTGTGGGCAGGAAAGGGGGAGGTGTGGGGAGGGGAGACAAAAGGGAAAGACCATCCTGTCCAGAATTACTTTGTTAATCCAGAATGTGAAGGGCCCGTTTACTGACAGTTACAAGCACAAACCTAAACAGGTAGGAGCTACACTGAATGCTCTCAAATACTGGAGCCTTGTTAATAATTCAACTTCAAATATGATAGAAAGGAAACTTTCATATCTAAAAAGGGGAGGGGAATGGTCAACCCTCCTTCTGCCTTAGAGTCCTGATGAGATTCATCATTGACCGGCTCTTTCTGGCGGGAAACGCAAAGCTCCCTGGACCTGAACTGGGACGGGAAGACTAACATGAAGAGAGATCAATTGGTCTGTGTAATACAGTAAAAGAGTTTTCTGGAAGCTTTTCTAGAGGGAGGAAGTGTGTGGTCCCTGAAGGACTTAGAGAAAGCGAGGAGAAGCGAGAGAAGTTTCCGTGAGAGAACGGGCTGTAAGGCTGCAGGGGCAGCTCCTTCCATGGAGAGGATAACCTGGAGGAAAATCACACCCAGTATTTAATTCCGAATCTTTTCCTGCTGCTGGGTCCCCTCAGCCTCTCAGCAGAAATCTGTTACCTTAAGCAGATGCTTTGGTGGATGAAGGAAGAGGGGCTGAGTGCATGCATGAGAGGTAGCGAGAAGAGGGAACAGTAGTGACAGAGTTGGGATGGCTAGGAGGCGGAATTTAGCCTGAGAGGAACGGGAGCAAGTCACCCTCTCCTCTCTACCCAGCTACCAAGAAACTTTAGAAACGGGGGAAGCATGCTGGATTCCCCACGTCTATATGAAAGGGGAGCTCAGTTCATTTTTCTTAATTAAAGGGAAAAGTGATCCCAGAATCCCAGAGAACTTGGGAATCCAGGTCATATAAATGTGGCTGAAAAATCTGGAGTGAAAGGACTGTGAAAAGCGTTTGAAGTCATCAAACAACCCTATTACTGTCTTGGTGGTTCGTAAGCCTGGCGTGTTCCTGCCAGCTCAGAGCAGGGGCCGAGTCGGCTTTCAAGAGCTGGCTCTTTAAGATAAGAACACCAAATTACTAAGAAAAGAGATACAGAACCTGAGAAGGGGCCCCTCACTTGAAAGCTCTGAAGCTGAAGTTTTATTTGCTTCGTGTACCTCGGCCTCTGGACTTGAGGTACCTTTACAGCAAGGTTTAAGGAAATGAACGAGATGTCTAACCTCTCAAGTCAAGATTATATTTAGAAAAGGAAAGCTTGAGTCCTCGTCAGAGCAGTTCCAGTGCACGGATCTATGATAGCAGGTTCCGGAGCCGGTTCCTGTTCCAGGGCGGTGCTTGTCTGGGCTGACGCGGGCTGCTCTAGAGATGATTTACTGCGATAAGAAAGGGCTCCGCCCCCCAGGACTGGCGCCACAGCCGCCCCACAGGAGAGGGCAGACTGAAGATCCAGGCACCAGGGGCCCTCCCTAAGAGAGGTCACCCGACAGCAGCCACACACGGGCAGGGTTTCCAGGTGGTGTGGGACCAGGCCTCCCCCTCCTCCTCGGCTTTTAAACGGATTCGAGGATTTGGTGGTAATCCTTTTGTTTTCACTGTTTGGTCTGAAATCCATTATCTTGGGTGGTCCTGAATCTATTTTGTTAAAATTCTACACTCGGGGCTGGCCCCACAGCGAAGTGGTTGAGTTCACGCGCTCCAGTTCGGTGGCCCAGGGTTTCACCGCCTCGGATCCGGGGCGCGGACATGGCACCGCTCATCAAGCCGTGTTGAGGTGGCATCCCACATGCCACAACTAAAAGGACCCACAACTAAAATATACAGCTATGTGCTGGGGGGCTTTAGGGATAAAAAGGAAAAATAAAATCTTTAAAAATAAAATTCTATACTCATTCTTGTATCAGTAATATATTTTAGAGGTGTTTTCTTTCTTTTTTTAAAAAAATTATTTTGAGTTAGAAAAGAATATGAATACTGAAAAGGTGCTGGCAGCAGGCTAGAGTGAGATAGAAGGCATTCACTTGGCTTTTTAGGAATAAAGTGCCTGGAAACTCTCCAGGTTTAGAAATTTTGTGGTTTAGAAATTATCTCACAGGTTTAAAAATTATCTACTTTTATAAGACTAATAAAAACTTCCTCATGCCATATAGAAACACATCCAATGCTGTGCGTTTTCTGAAGTGCATTTAGAGGCTTGATTTCAGGTCTGTACATCTTATTTCCCCTCTCCTCTGCTCTTTCCCCACTGCCCGTGGTCCTCCCCCGTGGAATTTAGTGACGGTAACATGGAAACAAGCCTGGTGGGGGCCTCCATGCGGCACAGCAGCCAGTGGGGACTCAGATCAGATTTCAGGTTTCCTGACCCGTGGTCCATTGGCTTTTCCTTTTGTATTTGTAAATAAATTCTCTTGTTAATCTTTCACTAATTAGCTGGAGTTGCTGTCCATGTCATTATTCCTCACTCCTGTTTGCCCTGACCTATGGTTCTGGTGGCTCTAAAATTATTATATCCCGGGGCCTAGCTCCACCAGAAGCCGAGGACATTTATGTTGAGCAAGCAGGGGGATGTGGGAGGGCCATTGTTAAATGAATAAATGAATGAATGGATGCGTGAACATATTGCAGGGCAGGATTGTGGTGGAGGAAGGAGATGCTGCCCTGCCTTTCTCAGGGCATAGGGAAGGGTCTTCCTGCTTCTGGAGAGCTCGCTGCATTGTGCTCCCACAGTCTTTTCTGCTTTTCATCCTTTCTTCTCTGGCCACTCCTTCTGTCTTCTTTGCAGGCCCATCCTTCTCTACCTGGCCACTAAATGTGGGTGCTCCTCAAGGCTAGTCTTGATACTGGCCCTGATTTCCATTCCTCTACATTAAACCCAGCATATATAGGGTTAAACCAAAGCACTCATCACCTTTCCCTGCTTACTCCTCAGTTTCCTGGCGCCAGAATCCACTGCCCACCATGGAGGCAGACAACCAAGGATATCTACCTGCAGATCCCCTTATCTCACCATCCCCCTTTCTGCAAGCAGCCTCACAAGCCTAAACGCAGGCTGGTAGGAAAGCACTGACCAGCAAGCCATAGGCTCCCTGTCCCTATGAGCAGCCACATTCCTTGCAACCTTTAAAACCCCTTATCTCCTACCTTTCAGGGAGACGAGGCTAATTTGAGGGCTCACTCTCGTCTCCCAGCTGATGTCATCCAAAATAAAAACCCTTTCCTTGCCATAAGCCTGGCATTCCAGTTTTTATTTGGCCCCTCATATGTGGTGGATAAAGAACCTGTTTGTAGCCAGTAACAGTCTCAGGCCCTTATTTCTTATCCTGTACTCTCTCCATGAGTGGGTTCAACCATGCCCTCTCCTTCAAATGTCATCTACATGCCAATAACCCCCAAATCCGTTTGTACCCCAGATCTCTCTGAGCTCTGACTCTTAAATCCAGCAATGTGGTTAATACATCTACTAGGATGTCTCAAATCCTCAACATGCCCTCCTCCTCCAAACTAGTTTTCTTCCAGGATTTCCTATCTCCCACTCCTCCCCCTGTGCGAGTCAGACATCTTTGGAACTCCTCTCTTTCACCCTCTAGAGCCTATACATTACCAAGGCCTGCTGAGTACCTGGTGACTTTGACAGCTTGCCTTCACTCCATCAGCATCCCCTCAGTCCAAGCTACCATCATCTCTCATCTGGGCCTGCTATAAATAGTGTCCTACCTATTCCTCTCAAATCCACTCTTGTTCCTTTCTTACTCATTCTTTACACCAAAGGCCTTTCAAACCACGCATCTGATTGTGCTGTGCATCACCACACTGCCCCTCACTCTCTGTACTGTGGCCACACTGCTGTCTTTTGGTTCCCTGCCGCACACATACTCCTGTGCCTCCTCTTGCTCCCTCCTCTCCAATCACCACCCTCACAGGGCCTTTACTCACCCGTCTTCTCTATGCGTGGGAACTCCCCACCACACACACACCCATGCAACGGCCTAGTTACTTGCTACTTATCCTTCAGACCTCATCTCAAGCACCATTTCCTTAAACCCTAGTCACATTCCTTTGTTAGACACTCACATAGAATCGTGCTCTGGATACACATATCTCAGATTTGTAATCACACCTCCTTCATTCCATCGACTACCCTTTACTGTGCACCTGCTTATACCAGGCACTCTTCTAGGCCCTTGAGACCCATCAGAGAACTAAACAGACAAAAATCCCTGCTCTGAGGGAGCTTACATTCTATGGGTCATTATATTCTATGAATAATTATAAATTCATTTCTGTGCTTATCTTTTTAATGTCTGTTCCACACTGGGCTCTATGTTCCATGAGAGCTGAGATTGTGTCTGTATTTGCTGACAAGTATCATCAGCCCTCAGCACAGTGCTACCTCCTAGCAGGTACTCAAGCATTTGGGAAATTCATGGATATTTGCATTTGTAAATTAACAAATGAATGAATACATGTAATTTTAATATTGTAACTTGGCTTACTTGAACTTGTAATATTTTTAATATTTATAAATATTGTGATAAATGATCAGAAAATAAAGTCCTTGTATAATCACCAAGACAATTTTTCTCCTACTTACCCATTTACATTTTTTAATATTCCCCTTTTTTCCAGTTTTATTGAGAAATAATTGACATACATCACTCTGTAAGTTTAAGGTGTATAGCATGATGGTTTGATTTACATATGTTGTTAAATGATTACCACAATAAGTTTAGCTAGCATCCATCATTTCATATGGATATAATAAAAAAGGAAAGCAAAAAAAGAAATTTTGTTTTTCCTTGTGATAGGAACTCTTAGGATCTATTCCCTTAACAACTTTCCTATATATCATACAGCAGTGTTAGCTGTAGTGGTCATGCTGTATGTTACATCCCTAGTACTCATTTATCTTATAACTGACCACCTTCCTCTAATTCCCCCACTCCACACCCCTGCCTCTGGTAACCACAAATCTAATCTCTTTTTCTATGAGTTTGTTTTTCGGTTTGTTTTTTTTAGATTCCACATATAAGTGAGATCATACAGTATTTGTCTTTCTCTGCCTGACTTATTTCACTTAGCATAATGTTTTCAAGGCCCAGCCATGTTGTGGCAAATGACAGGATTTCCTCTCTTTTGTGGCTGAACAATATTCCATAGTATATATATACCACTTCTTTATTCAGTCATCTGTCAGTGGACACTTAATTTGTTTCCATGTCTTGGCTGTTGTAAATGATGCTGTTATGAACATGGGGTGCAGATATCTTTTCGAGTTAGTGCTTTTATTTCATTTGGATAGACTAGAACTACTGGATCGCATATTAGTTCTGTTTTTAATGTTTTGAGATCCTCCATACTATTTCCCATACTGGCCGTACCAATTTACGTTACTACCAACAGTGCACAAGTGTTCCCTTTTCTCTGCATTCACACCAGTGTTTTCTCTCTCTTGTCTTTTGGATGATAGCAATTCTAATGCTATACTTGAGTATTTGCTAACCTGTTCTGATGTATAGCTACAATTTTCTGATTTTGTCTACCTATTTATCTCCTTATTCTGTGCTTTGTAACCTCTTTCTCCCTTTTTTTTTTCAGGTATGAGGGCCTTCTTGAGGATTTCTTATAGGGAGAGTCTTGTGGCTATGAACTCCCTGAGCTTTTGTTTATCTGGGGAAGTTTTTATTCCTCCATCATGTCTGAAGGATATTTTCACTGGATGGAGTATTCTTGGCTGAAAGTTTTTGTCCTTCAAATATTTGAATATGTCATTCCAGTCTCTCCTAGCCTGTAAGGTTTCTGCAGAGAAGTCTGCTGAAAGCCTGATAGGGGTTCCTTTGTAGGTTATTTTCTTCTGCCTTGCTGCCCTTAGTATTCTTTCTTTAACATTCATTTTTGCCAGCTCCACTACTATATGCCTTGCCATAGGTCTTTTTACATTGACATATTTAGGAGATCTGATAGCCTCTTCCACATGGATTTCCATCTCCTTCCCTAGGTTTGAGAAGTTCTCTGCTATTATTTCTTTGAACAAGCTTTCTGCCCCATTCTTCTTGTCTTCTCTTTCTGGAATATCTATAATTCTGGTGTTGCATTTCCTAATTGAGTCAGATATTTCTTGGAGACTTTCTTTGGGTTTTTTTAGTCTTCGTTCTCTCTCCTCCTCTGTCTGGAGCATTTCAACATGTCTATCCTCAATTATGCTGATTCGCTCCTCTATGATGTCTGCTTGAGCCTTCAGGGAATCCATATTTTGTTTTATTTCTTCCACTGTGTCTTTCATCACCATTATTTCTGATCGATTCTTCTTTAAAGTTTCAATCTCTTTTGTGAGGTAGCTCCTGAACTCATTGAATTGTTTCTCTACATTCTCTTTTAACTCATTGGGTTTTTTGATGATAGCTATTTTGAATTCTCCATCATTTAGATTACATATTTATGTGTCCTCAGGACTGATTTCTGGGTACTTTTCATTTTTCTCTCTGGTCTAGAGATTTAATATAATTTTTGGTACTGCTAGAGGGTGTGGCTCTGTTTTTGTGCATCATGGTATTATTTGGTCATAGTTACCACCTATCCCACAGGGTGAGGGTCAGGGGGTCAAGAGCCACATATTTTGAGCCCTCTGCATGCCACCAAGACCCCAGGCACTGGAGCCAGTGCTGGGTGGGTGAGGGGAAGGGGTGCTTTCTTGTGCATGCTCTCTGGATTTGCTTGCTCTGTCCTCAGTATCTGCTCTCCTAGGGTGTTGACTTGATGAGTTGACTCCCTGCGATTGCTTTCACCCTGGTAGAGGGCTTCCCACTAGGCTGTGAGAGCCCTCAGGGATCTTTGATGTTCCCATGAACGAACGTCTCCTCTCCTGTTACCTCTCAGAGGCTACCCATGGCCCCAGATCCCAGTCTTTTGGGGAGGGAGTGAAGTTTTCTCTTACCCTGTTCCTCCTCCTCCAAGGGGGGCTCCAGCCTCTCCACCCTCCATCATATGGCTGCATGGGTCTCTCAGATGTCATTTGTGTTGTGTTTGGATGTCCTCTGTTGGAGTTTGAATGTCTTTTTTGTTGTATGGTGGAAGGGAGAGATTACTGGGAGAGCTCACGCCACCATGATGCTGATGTCGCTCTGATGATAGCCATTCTAACAGGTGTGAGGTGATATCTCATTGTAGTTTTGATTTGTATTTCCCTAATGACTAGTGATGTTGAGCATATTCTCGTGTACCTGTCAGCCTTTTGTATATCTTCTTTGTAAAAATGTCTATTCACATCTTCTGCCCATTTTTCATTGGATTATTTGGGGGGGGGGGGTTGCTATTAAGTTGTATGTGTTCTTTATATATTTTATATATTACCCTTTTTTATATTTATGGTTTTCAAATATTTTTTCCCACTCCATAAATTGTCTTTTCACTTTGTTGATTGTTTCTTTTACTGTGCAGAAACATTTTAGTTTGATGTAATCCTCCTTGTTGATTTTTTATTTTGTTGCTTGTGCTTTAGGTGTCATATCCAAAAAGATCTTTGCCAAGACCCATCTCAGGAGCATTTTTCCTGTCTCCTTCTAGGAGATTCATGGTTTCAGGTCTTACATTTAAGCCTTTAATTTATTCCAAGTTAATTTTTGTGAGTGGTGTAAGGTAGGGGTCTAGTTTTATTCTTTTACATGTGAATATGCAATTTTCCCAACACTGTTTATTGAAAAGACTGTCTTCTCTCCATTGAGTATTCTTGGCTCCCTTTTCAAATATTAGTTGACATATACACTTGGGTTTATTTCCTGACTCTCACCCATTTACCTTTAAGAGATGTGAATAGCTGTTCCCTTCTCTCCTAGCTTTTGAGAAGTGGCTTCTGAAGAACTAGCTGAACTTTGCTGCCATCTTTTGACCAAAGTTAATACCACAGAGATGAAAGCCCCATCCCATCATATTTCAGGTTCTGGGTATCAAAGAAAAGCCCCAACACTGAGTTGCCTAAAAATGCAGGTCCATGTTGCTGGTTACATGGACGTGTATGGCACACCCAGTGGCACCTCTACTGTAACTTTTAAAATTTATTTGTATGTTTGCATAGCTATCTCCTCCCTCCCTCTTCCTCCCATATCTCAAAACAATGGTAAATGCTTAATAAATGTTTGTTTTTTTAGATATGAACAGTGAATGAACAACAGTTTTATATTGGAATTGGTGGGGCACAGACACTCTGTAGATATTTAGTTATTATTGTTGTTATTATTATTTTTTTATTTGATTTTTTTCCTTTTTCTCCCCAAAGCCCCTCGGTACACAGTTGTATATTCTTCATTGTGGGTCCTTCTAGTTGTGGTATGTGGGACGCTGCCTCAGTGTGGCTTGATGAGCAGTGCCATGTCTGCGCCCAGGATTCGAACTGACGAAACACCGGGCCGCCTGCTGCGGAGCACACGACCTTAACCACTCAGCCACGGAGCCAGCCCCTATTATTGTTATTATTGACATCATTATTATAAGAACCCTCCCTTGCAAAGCAGATGAGCTAAAGAAAACTAGTCCTGCTCTGAGTTCTTCCGTGCAGGAGCACACCCAGCCCAAACTCAAGATTTTCTCTTTTCCTCTCTCCCGTCATCTCTCTGTCTCTGTCCTTGTTTCTCTTTCCTGGAAAGCTGACTGAAACTACTTTTTGTTGCTATCTCACCCTTTAAACTTAAACTATTTACATATGTATATTAAGTGTTTTATGGTTTATATTCTATTTTATATATCTCCAATAAAATTATTAACTTCTGGTTGCAAAGAAATTGTATTTTAAACTCAGAGTCTTCTACAGTACTCAGTAAACTCAATAAACTGTTACAGAATGTATTAACGGCTCTTTTCTGAAATGAAGGATGTGAAGAAATATTTTGTTTTGCTCTAACATATTTTGTGTGAAAACTGTGGTAAGAAAATTATGACAGGTTCTCAGAAAGCTAGCCACCACATTTTAAAATAAATATTTGAAAATTATATCCCTTTGGAAAATTCACACATTTGAAAATATGTCCTCTTTGAAATAGCTGTAGTGCCAAGGAGTCTTTGCCTATTTGAAGCTGAAGAACAGAAATAAGAACCAAGAATCATGGCAAAGTTAATGTCTTTAAACAAAGACAGCGAGGGAGATGAAAAGAATTTGGATTGTCCTATGAGGAAAAGTCTAGAAGGATTTCATGCATAGACGTTTGAACAATATATAGACTCGTTGAAAGAACAGATATTCTTTGGAGTCTCTGAAGAATGTCTATAGCAGAACTGGCTTCAAGAAAGTGAGGTTATCGGACAATCCTAGAAAACAAAAAGCTTGAAATGAAGAGATTTGTCATCAGCTTGAGATCAGCCATCTGAGCATAATGGAGAAATGCCAGAGCTGGAGGAGAGACCATTTCATTCCATGCACGTGCCTTGTACATGTTACATCGTCGACAAATGCCATTGGATGAAGGAGGACCTTGATTGGCCAAATTCTTGCCTTTACTTACTCTTTACTACGGTTCAGTTCATGGTGATTTAACGATTCTAAACACCCAACTTTAAATGTCCAGTTTTCAACAATTGGTTCCAAATAGGGGTGTCACAAAAAAATGACGTTTTGAAATGTAGTCTGCCATGTGGTTGAGAAAACTAAAGTTATGAACAGAAATTTGGATGATTTAACATTTAGAAGCTGCGTCACATGTGCTTTTTACTTATCTTACCAAAAATGTTGCTCGTTTTCATTTTGCACAGAAACCATTCTGAAAATTGGATGCTGTCTTTGGTCCTTGACATGGGATGGACTGGTTCATCAGAGATGGAACAGCTTTGCTTTGGGGAAAATCTTCCAGTCCCAACTGAACACATATGCAAAGCACTGAGCAGTATGACCTCTTTGTTTTCTCAGCCTCTTGCATGAAAGAAGAGACCTGCTGGCAATTTCCTGTGCTGACAGATTAGCCAGGAAGCCTCTGAGCTCCAGGGAAAGTGGGAGAACTGGCTGGATCAGGCTGGTCATTTGGGAAGACGAACCTTGGCTACGAGGCACCTGCTGAAGACGTCACCTGCTTATTTAAAAACCTCGTGTAGTTCAATGAGCTAAATGGGAGTTCTATGCAGAGGACAAGGAACTATTCATTTCTCTCAGGTTTAAGTTTTCAGAAAAGCCCTGAAAATAGAAGGCCCCTCTATTTTGAGAGCACTAAATCCTCTTGGTGACTTTGGTGAAAGAGATATGAAGTAACTTATGGAGACAAATGTGTTTCAGATGGAAAATAATGGTTCTTGGAATGGAATGCCTGGTGAACATCTGGTGTCCCTTTATCTTGAATGAACATCTGTCTCCCTTAGTTAATAGATTACATCTGTTGACCCATTTCTTAGGTTTGGCTTGGACTTCCTGACTTTTTTTAAGGCTCCCCAGGTGTTTTTAATATGCAGCCAAGATTGAGAACCCCAGTGTAAGCAGGAGACTGATAGGTTGGGAATATGATTTATTAATGCAAAAGATATTTAAACAATTTAAACAGAGATATGAATTGTTTATGGAATTTTTATCATGCATTGAAAACAGTTTTAAATGATTTTCTTTAAGTTGAATTATCATTTTTAACAGTTTTCGACAGCTTTATATTGGATTTATTGAGCTGTTGTCAATATTACAAACACATCCTGAGATGGATAGGTGTCCACTGTGCCAGAGATGGGCAATTATTAACAAACAGAAAAATTAAACAAGTCTACATATTGCTCACCTATCTATGCATGCAATCCTTTCAGACTTTTCCTCGTAGGACTGCCCTATAGTTGGTTACCTGCGATTGAAGACAATCTGAGGTGACCACTTGATGTTTCGTTACTTTTTTTATTTTATAACTAGCTCATATTGTCAAATTTTGTTTTTAACCATTGGATAAACATGACTAGGTGACTGGGTGAGTCTTTGTCTTTGTAGAACAGGAGACAACTTAACTTATATTAGTAGAAATATGATTCTAGAAAAACCTGTTAAGAAGTCTATGCTAGTGAAAGATGACTTGAACTAAAAATGACTAAACTCTGGTGCCAATAAACCATCCTCACATAGGCAATACCATGCCCTGGTATCTTCCACTATCTTGCAGACTTAGTTTTAATGACTATTAAGGCACGATCACAAAACAGACAGGAAAACATAATGCAGGACTAAAGTCCTGACCTGGTGCAAATTTATAGATCTACAGCACCCCCCACGTATCAGCTATAACTGAAAACTCCTAAAACCTTAAAAAATGTGCCTATTTGAAACCTTTATGGCTACCACTTTGTTTCATGGTGGCAGATTGACCAAGTAGTCAACTTAAGATGTACCTTAAGATTACATTCTTTACGATAAACAAGGGTCAAACAAATATAAAATGCCTGATGGTTTAGTAAAAACAGAGAGTTCACTTTATCCCTTCATCCATTGGTTGAGTCATCCAAGTAGCTGCTGTGTGATAAACAAATATGTATTTCTCCTTTAAGGGTAACTAAGATAAAACCGCAAAGCAGAGCAGCTTAGTCAGGAAAGCCACGGTGTTCTATCAGTTCTGATCTGGAATCTTTAAAAGACGTTTTCATTATAAAATTGAGTATAATTTTTTCAAAATCTTTATTTTCCACAGATTTATTTTCACATTTATTGGTGGTATTTTCACTGTAAATCATAATTTTTCTGGGCCTCAGTCCCTAATTTATGAAGTTGTTGATCAGGACACAGAGGCTAAGCTGCCAAAACAGGAGACTCAAAATCACGGTGGTTCAATGGATGAGAGAAGACAGAGCTTGATTTCTCTTCCATGTTCAAAGCTGAGCTGGCATTCTGGGATAGTTGGGTAGCTCTGCTACACAAGATCATCCACTGACCCAGGATGGCTAGTCAGCTCTGCCATTTTTAATACGTTGCTTCTATCTCTGGGCCCAAGGTATCTACTGCAGCTGTTGCTGCTTCCCAACCAGCAGGAAAAAGGAAGCATGAGAGCAAGTAGCTACTTTGCTAAGGAACTGACTGGAAGTTGCATGCATCTCTTCTGCTCACGTTTCATTGTTTCAAATTTAGTGACACGGCCATCCCCAGCTGCAAGCGAGCACGGGAAATGCACTGTGCTGTTGGGTAGTCATGTGCTCCTCTAAATCTTGGGGAGCTCTATTACTAAAAGGAAGAAGAGGATAGTGCATCGTGGAGGACCCTTAGCAGTCTCTCCCATCTGAAGGGTTTAGACTACATGATTTTTAGTATTGCATTTGCCAATTAAATACTATGAATCTATGATTTTGACCAGTGTGTGCTCTTTAATTTTGAACCTGAAGTGTGTGTGTGTGTGTGTTTGAATGTGTCGTTTGGGTAATGGATGGAGAGGAAGGCAAACAAATGTGCTGTAACTCAATCATCAATTAGCCCAGTGCCTTTTAAACTTGAATGTTCATACGAATCACTTGGAGATCTTGCTAAAATGAAGATTCTGATTCGATAGGATTGGAGTGGGACTTGGGATTGTGCTTGTGATTCTGCATTTCTTGCAAGCTCCTCTGATGATGCTGATGTTGATGCTGCTGGGCCACAGTTAACACTCTGAGTGACAAGGAGCCAACCCATCCCAATAAGAAGGCAAATGCCAGCTGAGGCTCTTTAGAGGCAACAGATTACATCAGGGAACCATCCAGTCTCTTACCCTGCACCTCTGATGGAAGTGGAAGCCGGCAAGGGTCATCTGGGTCAGCACAAAGCCGTCACTGCTCTTGATAAAAACAGCAGCCTAAATGTCAACTTTACTCATAGATAGTGGATTAGGGAAAGATTGTATATGATGGGTTCAGAATACTTTTGATACTAACTCATATAAATTCTCAATAAGCGACCTACAATCTAAAATCAAAAGTAGATAATAGAATAGTTATGTAGCATTGTTTTGGACTTTGGGGGCGTTTGCCTCCATTTCTATATGTTTATTTATTTTTGACTACTGTTTCTTTTAAGTGAAATCTACCATCACTTCCGCACAGAAAGTTAATCTCTATCAGACATACAAAGTACATATGATACCTTAAAGGCCATTCAGAGTCATAAAAATGTGCCCTTCCCTCAGACTTGTCTATGTATTTCAATTCAACTGGACATTATTAATATCAGTAGACACATGTGAAATTGTACTTACCTACCACTTATTCATTTTATAGGAGATGACAGAGTCTGCTGCCTTTTTCTTGATATAAAATTCTTGCCCATTCTTGTCTAATTTAAGAAGTTTCTTTTTTGGCACTTTGTTTTCACACATTGGTGAGACATATAACTTCAAAAGAGAAAATTGGAAACTTTCCTGGCATCCTCTCACATGACATATTTTGTCCATTTCCTGGACTTCACACCTGAGAAGGGCACAGTGAATTCTGAAACAATTATCTACCACATTAAAGGAGTTCTGATAGAGCCATTGGCCTTGGGAAATGACTCTGGAGCTGAGTTTCCCTGTTTGAAAATGAAGGAGGCAATTCTGACAGGTCTTCAATATCCTTCCCGAGGTCTTTGGATGGTTCTTCCTGCCTCCCACGAGTGGAGAGCTGCCTCTGTCTCATCAAAAGTTTAGAGGCCACTGTCCCATGAGAGGAGGTGAGATTTGGGGAAAGAGCAAAAGAAGGGATGAGTTAAAGTCCTATATAAAAATATAAAATACAGTTGACATATATAAATATAAATGAATATAAAAAACAGTTGACAGCGTTTATCCCTGGGTGGAAGATTGAGAGGCATTTAGTTTAAATTTTCTGTTTTCAGGATTTTTTAAAATCTTACTGTATATTACTTTTATAATCAGATAAAGTTCAAGTTAAAAGTAAATATATTAGTGAATTCACAAGAAAGAAATAAAAGAACAAAGGAATGAAAGAAGTGTTGGAATAGATGACCTCTACCATTTCTCCTTGGTTTTAAAAATAAACTCTACACTATGAATCTTATGACTAGGCTGAGAATAGACAAGATGGTCACCATGGAGAATTTTAGGCCTAGCTTCCAAAATTTTATGCCAAAAAAAAAATTCTGAATTTGGAGAGAGGATCTTATTTTCTCTGGGCCAAGAATATTAATCACCAAAATGCTTGGTTGACGCAGGGCTGGCTTCTGCCCACTGGCACTCAGCTAGGCCTTGGTATGTCATCTGATGACAGCTTAAAACAAAATAAAAGAAGATACTAATTAAAATAATAATCATAAAAACACTGGGAAGTTTATGATCTGCTCTATTGTTTTTCCATTAGTTTTGCTGGTGAAAAGCTACATGTGGGCATAAAATGCTTTCTCTGTTCTTAGATGTAGCTGTGAATAATGCCAACCTCATGCACTGAAATTTTTAGCCCTCTGTTTCTCCTCTATCAATAGTATCAATTCCAAGCTTGGTCATCTTCACTGATGTTAGGATTTCTATTCCCAAGGACTCAAAAGAGAGACGTAGGCTTTGGTTACCCTGCCACACCAGCATGTAGAGCAAATAAGGACGTGGCTACCTATTGTAGTAGACATTGACCCCATCCGTCTTCCTGCTTCCAGTAAGATCACCAGGTCTCTAAATGGCAGCTCCTCACGCAGTGTCCTTCCATTCCCTCTCAGAGATCCAGGATCATGATCTGGCTCAGGAAGCAGTTAAAGTTTTCTGGTTATTGCTGTGTCCACTGTCATGGCCCTCTGACTTCTTCTTTCATGGCTATGCCATAGCCGCTCCTTTGCGCACACCAGGGACATCACTCACAAAGAATACCATGAAATGTGCCCACTAGAGTTGTGCAACGAGCAGCCTTGGCTGCTCTCACTCCTGTAGGCCCTTCTCCAGTGGGAGCTTCTCTGAGCCCACTGGGCCCCTGCAGTTTCTCCTGCTCTCACTGAACTACAGGAGGTATCTTACCTTCCAGGCACAGAGCTCCCCTAGAGAGCCTGAATTCTTACCTTACAGGCTTGTCTTCAGAGGAATTTGGTTGAGCTTCTTGGGGCAGCCCCATGGCCATTATGAATGGCTCCATCTGCATTCTACTCAAAGGCATTTCTCTCTGCTCACAATGTAACAGGTCCCCAAGTGAGAAAGCAGAATCTAAAAACCTGTCTGGCTCCAGGTGAATGCCCTGCCCTCATAGGCAGATCCCCCAAAGCCTTCATTCTCTCCCTCTCTCTTACACACACACCGCCCCACACAGTTTAAGAGTATTAATTTCTATGTCTAAGGGCTAACCAGTAATTCCAGGGTATCTTCCAGGATGTCCAGCAAGTTATGCATCAGAACAGAACTTCTCAAATGTTCCACTGTTGTCCCGTAGTCCCTGAGGTAAGCTTCGGAGCCTGTGCTTAGTTTGTTCCTATTTAAAGATAGGCAGGCAGGAGTGACTGGTTTAATATGCAATGCTGCAAGGTCTGCCCATCTTACCTATTAGAATTTCTCCTTGGGGGCAGAAGATCACTAATAAAAAGCTGGAATCTTACTTTCTCTAATTAGCGCCTGTCATTTTACAGAGTGAAAACCCCAGGAGTAAGGTTTCCCATGAGAAGGTGTACCTTCAGGAAGAGGATTGAGGCAGGGGAGAAAGAACGTGCTCCCAGGGAAGAAGGAAGTGTTTCTGGCCTTTGGATGGGGGTGAGCTGCCAAGGAGCATTAGGACTGATTGCTGGGCATGAGAGACGCAAGAAGCAGAAGAGGAGTGCTGGGTACCAACTGGACCTGTCTTGCACTTTCTTTCAGTTCTTTTTTTTTTTAGTAAGATTAGCCCTGAGCTAACATCTACCGCCAATCCTCCTCTTTTTTTGCTGAGGAAGACTGGCCCTGAGCTATCATCCATGCCCATCTTCCTCTGCTTTATATGCGGGATGGCTACCACAGCATGGCTTGCCGAGCGGTGCCATGTCAGCCCCCAGGATCCGAACCAGCGAACCCCAGGCCACAGGAGCAGAATGTGGGAACTTAACCCCTGAGCCACGGGGCCGGCCCCTCTTTCAGTTCTTTTGCAATGCACATCAATTCTTATGCCTGCCTGGCACGTCATCCTCCTTGGGGAAACTGTTTTCCCCCTTTACAGCAGCCTCCACACCCAACCACTTAGTGGTGCCAGTGGGTGCTACCAGTCATTATACTCCATTCTCTTGGTCATGGAATCTGGATCAGGATACAGGTGCATGACCCAAGCTGGGCCAGTTGGAGGCCCCCTCTAGGGTTCTTGAAATTGGACCTGACACCAGGAAACCCTTTGCATCTTGAACAGCAAAGATGGGAAAATGTGAGCCCAGGAACTGTCAGAGGCCATGGTTCTAGCCCCAAGGAGAAAATTGATTTGTGGTAGAGGAAAGTAAAACTGTCGCTCGGAAAAAAGCAGGGACAAAATGTGAAGAAAGAGTCTGGACGGTTCATTTACCCATTTGAGTTGTTTTGAGTGACATCCTTTTCCTTTACAGTCACTTGAGCCAGTACATTTTCTATCTGGCCTGGCTCCTTTGAGTTGAAGTCTTTGTAACGTGTAACCCAACATCTTCATTAACACCTACTACTACTGCGTGTATTCCTCCCTCACTTATTTCCTCCCTCTCTCTTTCAAAAGTTGTTTAAAGAGATTTGCTCCATCACCTCCAAGGAAAGGAGCCAATTTTCTGAAAATTAGTGACTAGTCACAGGCAATTAACCCACAGTTAATAAAGAGACATGCAAAGTACTCAAAATTGTCCTGAGCATAAAAAAAGTACTGAGTGTCTGTTATTAATGTTGTTATTGGCAGTACTTATAGCAGTATAGAAGCCAGAATAGATACAGCAGCACATGGTGGTATAATGTGACGGGCCAAAAAACCCTTCAAGATTCATAGGACTTGGTTATGGATTGTTCAAGAAAACACATAAAATGGTAGGTATGGATCAATCCATTGTTTCCCACTGCCTCATTTTTGACCCCATGCCTTAGAGATGCGTTCAGCCAATGACCTGCTTTTGCAGCCCAGCACATTTCATTTCCTTGCTCTCCATGCAGGGAAAGCCAGTGATCCAGCACGTTCTATGATCCATCATTTTGTGTAACAACTGCTTGAATTGCCCATTCTAATTTTCAGTCACACTGCTACTTTGGGAGGGATAGGAAAATGAAAAGACTACTTTGCATTGTATTTCTTGGCCTCTCCTGCCATCTTCATTTCATAGAATGTGTTCTTCTATCTGCTAATATATCAATTGAGGGTCAGAATTGATGGAAGTCTGTATTTCTTGTCTATTAATTGTAGACTACGCTGAGGGTGGACAAAGTTTAAACTAGAAAAAAAATGTCATTACCAGGCAATGTAACTTAAAAGTACCTGGTGCTATAGACAAAGGTTCAATATAGTCAATATGCCTGTGTGTGATGGCCCACACTCCTTTGGGTTCTGTTCTTTGAACAAACGTGGATTTGTCTTTTGTTGTTGGCGAGCTGAGCAATCCTGGGAGACATATGTAGTTCTAAATGTTGTCAAAGGGACGTATGAGGGTAGAACCCCATATTCCATAGCTCACGGTCTCACAGTATCCACTCGTCTTGTGGACCCCACTTACCACCTGTAAAACCCTCACCAATAGATCGATCTTGATGTTTTTATTAGCATCACTTTTCTTTTCCATGTATGACAAGTAGGCATCAACATGAGCAATCCATATTTGAGATCAAAATGCCCATAGCTTTTTCTGTAAATTTTGACCATAAATTAGGATATTTTTAATACTTGCCAGACAAAACAAGTCCTAGCCCAAGAGCTCATAGAAGCTCTTTGCTACTGGCTAAGTTCATATAAAAATACACAGGAACATGAGAATGCTTGTTGGGAGGTATGGAGAGTCAACCAAAACACTTTCTCCTTAGCCCATTGAACGGACTTATACTTGTCTTCCACCAGAGTCTTTCTGGTGACTGAGTTAATTGAGAAGTGCTCAGTAAAATAAACTTGACCATGGCCATGTTTTTTCAAAGTCATATACTTGTATACTCACAAATCCCTATTGCCAGAGAGAAATCTTATGGTGAGTTCAATTTTGGCTCCAGAGCTGCAGGTGCCAGTTATGGATCCTACGGACCACTGCCAATTCACTTCCTTCTGTATATTCCTTACTATACCATTTCTTTCTAATGAGTAACCTCCTTTGAGCTGTCCCTCTAATATCTAAATATCTTTCAAATGTCACTCAAGACAGTTTTGGAATTTCTGGTCTTAGAATTATTTTGGAGTCCTTTCATGGGAGATGCCATCTTAACCAGATCAATAGCTGACAAATGTCTTTCAAAAGGAGCGCAATGGGCAGCTGCATTAGGTAATCCTCAGGTTCTAAAGTCCCAGCTAACATTCCTCCTGGCTTCTGCCAGAGGCTTGAATCTCAATAGGTCTCTATTGCAGAGACTGCCCATATTATAGGATCAATAAGTTCATAAGGAACTGGCATCTGCTGTGTTTCTCCTCATTTAAAAATAGTCTTTTAATGTGAATTTTGCCAAAGAGATCTCCAAAATACACCCAGGTACAAGATGACTTCTCCACTATCCACACAATTCTGTCAGCCCACTTGCTTCCATCTCAGGTGGAATTAGAAATGTTCTCAGCTAACTTTTCAAGCCAAGGATATGCTTAAGATACTCTTAGGACTTTCGTTAGTCCTTCCATTTAGATATAGTCACCAGCCAACAAGATGATGTCATATTTTCAATCATCTACAGATAAAAATGTTCTTCTTAATCATCACCAATTTAAAAAATATGGTTCATCTTAAACTATTTCAAAATAAAAAGTTATTACTAAGAAAAAAATATTGTGGTTATCATGGTCAGATTTCTCCTTACTTCTTACCGTAAAAAGAAGAATTAACGTAGTCCTAGGATAAGACAGTAAACGTATATTGCATTCTGTCTCATGTAAAAGCAAATGGTCCCTGCTTGACCTCTCTCTTAGGGTGGAAAAGAAGGCATTATCAAGACAATATCAGGTTAAGTCACTGCATCCCATTGAACTTTGTTTGCTACAATTATGGAGCTCATTCCAGAGTAAATAGCTCCTACCTAATGTTCTCACGGCCAAATTGAGTGAACGTGCAAAAAGTTAGTGTTTATTAATGCCCATGCATTCACTGTTTCTTTAACTAAAAGTTCTATCTCTGGGGCCAGCCCAGTGGCTTAGTGGTTAAGTTTGTGTGCTCCACTTCAGCAGCTTGGGGTTTGCAGGTTTAGATGCCGGGCGCAGACCTACACACCACTCATCAAGCCATGCTGTGGCAGCGTCCCATATACAAAGAAGAGGAAGATTGGCACAGATGTTAGGTCAATCTTCCTAACACACACTCACAAAAGTTCTATCTCCTATTATTTCCTGAGAGCCTGAACTATTTTAAATTTATCACGCCTCTCAGCTTTGACAAATCCAGAGATTTCCATTTAGTATGGCCATGTAAAACAGAGAAAAGGGCACATTTTTTGTGCCCTAGACACCTGGGTGATAGCCAGGAAGTTTTTCTTTCATTCATGATATTCATTCTAATTAAATATTTAGATATTGGAGTAATCCTCACTTATCAACAGAATCTTGTTAGCGATGTTTTTACTGATCTTTTGCCTGTTTTCCACTGCATCTCAAATTCCCAGAATAAGATTACTTTCAGCCCTGCTCCAAGTAGTTGGGTATTTCTTCTCAATGAGTCTCTCTATCTAGAAGTCCCATTTGTGCTCCTTTAGCTCCCTCTATTGGCTCAATGATTTTCATCAGAGCAATACAGAATAGCCAACGCATGTCTAGTTTTACACTCCTTCGGAAAAAAAAATGCTCGGCTCTATTTTAAGTTAGCTAGCTCTAGACCCAGACGCAGAAGGATAAGGGCCCTGCTCCACACAGATTTCTTCCTGTTATGCATCTCAAGCCCTTAGCTGCCTCAAACCACACATGCTCAGCTGATCAATCCGACACTGATATCATCTTGGTCCCTTGGTCTCTACAGGGTCTGGAATAATGTCTTTACTCCCACCTCTGCCTCTAATCTGCAAGGTGACTGTATGGACAGATGTCAACAGCAAACTTAGATTGATGGAAAAACCAAACTCAGGCACCATCTGGATAAAGCAAACAGTATTGCAGTCAGGGCAAACAATGCAGGTATGTGGGGCAGGCAGAGGCAGAAGTTTTCCGACTCCCAAATCCTCACAAAAAGGAGTGCAAAGTTGGGCTAAAAATATCCTTATGGCTGAGCATCACAAGAGGATGAAATGCCCTCCAATTTTATGAGATTGGAGAGCTCTGTACATTAGCTAGTTTGAATATATGCCAGCAACCACTCATCTGGGGCCGACGTGTCTCAACAATCTCGACATTAGCCAATAAACAGCATGACTGCAGAGCTGGCACAGGACAGTGTGCTCAGGCAGGACCTCAGTTCTCGGTCTCTAGAGGCTAATGTCATCTAGTTTCACTCATGAACTACAGACCTGCAACAAGAGTCAGTTCCTCAGGCATCTCCGAATCATACTAACAGCCCCTCAGGTTAACCATAGGATCTATCTGACAATCTGTGGAGACCTCCATTCGAAAAGGCCTCCACCCTCGCCTGCTTTCTGTTCTCAGCTCCACGGCTTTGACCTCTGCTAACGAAATGGGTATAACTGGCTCTCCAGGAGAATCCTGAGAGTCCTCTCTAAGACTGTGGGGATACTCACTATTGACCGGAAGAAGGGCTTTTCCCTCCAACTCACTTTGTGAGCTCAGAGCTCGAAGCTTCAAAGCCAGACCCTCTGCTGGCTCACGTTTGCTTTTCTTTCCTCTTCTCCTTTGTCCTCTAGGGTCATAATACAAGTTTAGATAAGATTTTATACTTTACGTGATGCTCAGTGGTGGCCAAAGATTGCCCCTGCGGTGGTCCATTCCTGTACCCCAGCACTGCACATGAGGACAGGCCCTTGTGGGCCGTTGTACTAGGACCCGAGAGGACAGAAGTTGTTAAATGGGACATGGGCTTAGAGGGGAGACAGGTGCGTGTCCACATCCGAGCTTCGTCACTGAGCACAGTAATGATACGACCTTGAGCGAATTATTTAACCTCTCCACACCCTCGTTTTATCTCTAAAATGGAGGTAATAACACATTGCAAATTTGTTGTGAGGATTAAACAAGAGAATGCGTTTGGAACACTGGAACATAGAAACACTTAGTAAATGGCAGCTACATCATCATCATCACCATCATTATTCCCAAATCTAGTTCTGGCCTAGACAGGAGAATTTACTTGGCTGCTTTACAGAAACATTGCAATCTGGCTTGCCCCATATGTTTGGGTAGAAGGATGGAATGTTAAATTCTAAGAAGAGTTACCCAAATTAGTTTCATTTTCCTCTCCACATTTTCAAAAATCTTCTTTAGAACAGCACTGCATGGATTCCAGGGAACTTGAGAGTTCTAGTTCCATCTCTGCTAGTAACCATTTATAGGACCTTGGCCTTCTCAGACTCAGTTTTCCTAGCTGGAAAATGGAAATTTATACATTCTTTGCAAGACTGTTCAAAGAATTAACGAGGTAAGGTACATGAAGTTCTTCGTATAGTCTCTGGTATGTTGCAGGGGTGCCACAAATGCAGGTGCGCCTTCCACCCCCCACCCCCGCCGGCTCTGGGCTTCTGCACCTTTATTTGTAAAAGAAGGGAGTTGGACTACTTTTTCTCCAAGTTCTCTCTCTTCTAATGTCCTGTGACTCTTGCAACACTCTGTCGTGGTACACATTGTCAGTTCTCAAAGCACAGAAAAGGAACTGGGAGAGAGGCTCCTCACGGAGGTCTCTTAGCTCCATGGCACCGGGTCGCCTCACACGGCTGTCTGGGCGCTGTCTCCCTAATTTCCTTTGATAAACTCTGTAGTTTTCCTGTACCTCTTGAAACCTAAATGTTTACCTTGATTTGCCTGGCATGATTGCATAATACATTGTTTTGAAGAAGAAGATTAGCACTGAACTAACATCTACCACCAATCCTCCTCTTTTTGCTGAGAAAGGTCGGCCCTGAGCTAACATCTGTGCCCATCTTTCTCTACTTTATATGTGGGACGCTGCCATTGCATGGCTTGATTAGCGAGGTGTAGGTCCGTGTTCAGGATCCAAACTGGCAAACCCTGGGCTGCTGAAGCTGAGCGCGTAAACTTAACTACTGGGCCAGCGAGCCGACCCCATAGCACACTTTTTAAAGAGTTGTACTGTATTTTGTATCCAAACATGAAGGCCATGACCTGATTTGCTTCCCAAACCTAACCCTCAGGCAGTTTTCCTCATCTTGGTATGTACCATTTCCTCCCAACCAATTAAAAGTTGAGGTGTCATTCTCAAGTCCTCACTTTCCCACACCACCCACACCTAAGCCATTCAACTAGTCCTGCTGATTCTACCTTTAAAACATATCCAAACACGGCAGTTCCCTCCACTTCCACCCCTGCGGTACCGGAGCAAGCCGCCCCCATTTCCCAAGGAGGACGGCTACAGCAGCCGCCTAGCCGCTCTTCCAGCTCCTCCTTTGCTCACTTAGAATTTATTCTCCACATCGTAGCCAGGGTGAGTTTTTAAAGAATATGAATCAAATCATATTATCCCCCTGCTTGATTCCTTCAACTTCTTTTTCTTCAGTTTTTCAAGGCCCTACACAATCTGGCCGTGACCTATATCTCAAGTCATTCTCTCCATCTACCATGCACCAGCCACTCAGACCATCTTTCTGTTCCTCAAACACCCCATGCTTATTTCTGTCGTAAGATTCTCACTCCAGCTGTTTCCTCCGCCTGGAATGCTCTGTCTCCTGATCTTCGTGTGCTGACGTATCTTGGCATTCAGATTAAAGGGCAAATAGCACCTCCTTAGGGAGGCTGTTCCGGACACTCCAATCTAAAGTATCCACTCAATCATTCTTGAGCACGTCCCCCCGTTTTAATTCTCTGCAAAGCAAGTGTCACTATCTAAGATTTTTCTTATTTAAACTTTAATTTTCTGTCTCCCCCATTAGAACATATGCTCCTTGAAGTTAGGATCCTGACTTATCTTCTTTGTTGCTGAGCCCAGAACTATGCATGGCACAGAGAAGCTGTTCAGTGAACTGTCGAGTGAATTCAAATTCGGTGAGCCTTTGCCTCACATCAGTATTTAGCGTATCTCACCACTAGAGGGCGATAAACCACCTGATTGAAATGAGGACGTCAATGTCTTTCACACCACCTTCCAAGACGAACTTAATTGATTTTAATCATTAATGTGACCGACATTTATTTAAGAAAAACACTCCCATTCTCAAAAAAAGGGTGGGGGGGGGGGCGCGGAGGGAATCCTCCAGATTTTCAAACCAGCCACCAGGTCCAAGCCCAGGAGAAAAAGTTTATTCCAGGATTACAAACGGTGAAAAAGTTTCAACAGACTTCCTGTTTAAAGATGTTATTCAGATTTTTAAAAATCTCTTTATATAAAATGAGAAAGTACTGACTTCAGTGACATGGCATGGTTTGGAAAGTCGGAGGGAAATTAAGCAATATCATATTTCGTCCATCTTTTTACATATGCACACACAAATATATATTGCTTGGTCACTATTCTTATTTTTGCTTTTAAAAGTTTGAATCCTGGTCAGTCTCGTGGGAGTAGAGATTCTGAAAAGAATTTTATTTTTTCTATTTTTGTTATTCCATTCATTCTGAGCTTCTACTTCTAAGCTTTTCTTTGAAAGAAAGCAACATGGTATGTCCAGGATATGCCATCAGTCAGTAAGACATCAGATGTTTCCATCAACAGGTCACCTCATGGCCAGGACAGCCCAAGTGACTGCTGTCCAGTCATAAGGGCAAGGTTTCTGTTTCTTGAGCCTCTGCAGAGCCTGTCATCTGAAGCACAGAGAACTTTCAATCACACAGCTGGCTGTTCAGTGACAGAAGGAGGGCACCATTCCCAGTGAACTCATGGTGGCGGTGTAGAAATGCTTGAGGTGAATTTCCCCGCTGAGGTTGAGCTATTCAGTGAAGGACTCCTGTAATGGCCGGTTGGTTGTAAGGACAGTTCCCAAATCCTCAGTGAGTCGGTTACCATGACAACAGGAAGGCTGTACTGGAATCCATAGCTTTCTAGTTGTCCTGTCTGTAGAGGTGATAATTGGCTTACAGAGGAAAAGTTTGAGCCTGGATGGGAAAAACTTAATTTTTTACCGTTGCGGATGTGACTTAGTGGGGCAGAGAGGCTGTCAAAGTGTGAGTACTGACGGCTGTAGGAGCGGGGCTTGGTCAGATGAGGCTGGGACCTATGCGTTTCCACAGATCCGATGGAGGTAAGAAGTGGCCTAGATTTTTCTAGTCACTTAGTAACAGTAAGAGTGGTTTAGGGCATATATCACGTGTGTTAGGAGGAGGGAATAATCAAGACTAGCTTGCTTGCTTCCTTAAATTCTTTTGAGTAGGGCAGGCTCTATTGAATCCTCAGATCTATGATAACGTATTTCAGTAACTCAGTAAGAAGGACGCAAAAAGCATGAGAATGAGTCCTGCGAGGCCTCCTTCCCGGAGGAGAGAGAATGTTACCTTCTACCCCCATGTTCTAAACTTTCCACCACAAAAGACACATTCACATATCCATCTGGCAAACATTGACTTGTTGAACACCCGCAAAAGAGTTACTACACTCAAGGAGTCAAATGGAAACAGAGAATTAAGTTACGAGAATTATCAACAGAATAGCATGGAGAATTCAAGGAACAAACATTTAAAGTTTCCGGTAAGAGGAAATCAAGTAATCTGTCATAATCAATCACTTTGGTCTTAAAGAAGGAGTAGGATTTTAGGTTGACAGAGTTGGGTGATGAAGGAAAGGGCGCCTCAAACAAAGGGATAGAGTAAGCAAAGGTGTGAGGTGAGCTAATTGAGAGTGTGTGGAGACACAGAGAGTGCGGCAGGGTGTGTGGACAGTAGGAAGGTGAGCTACTTCAGAGTGTGTGGAGATACAAAGAGGGCAAGCAACTGTGGGGAGTAGTAGGTGATAAGCTTTAGAGCAGTGTTTCTCCACCAGGAAGCTTTTGCCACTTAGGCGACTTTCGGCAATGTGTGGCGATATTTTCGGTTGTCACAACTGGGTAGAGATTGCTACTGGCATCTCGTGGGTAGATGCCTGGGATGCTGCTAAATATCCTACAGCGCACGGGACAGCCCCCTCAACAAACTTGTCTAACCCAAAATGTCAATAGTACCAACGTTGGGAAGTCCCGTTTCTAAGGAAGGATGTTACATGTCAGGTGAAGGGATGCACCTTATCTGGCAGGCAAAGAGAGATGTAGAAGGTTTCTAAGTGGGAGAATAAATTTAGCAGCATTATGATTTACGGGAGTTACGTGGATAAAAATGTTCACAGCCTTGCCCTTCCTTCCTCATTTAAAGAGAAAGCCTGTTTGCACTACTCGGCTAGCCAGCCTTTGTTGTACTTTATTGTAATAGGTAGAGACACAGAATTGGAAACCTAGATAATCTAAATTAATCTCCATATGTAAGGACAGGGAACCTCCAAGAGAAGAACAGATCCAAGAGATGGGGATGAGAGAGGCAAGAGAGAAGAGTGAGGGAGAAAAGAAAAGAGTCGGCAGAATCTGAAGTTAGGAGAGAGCTCTAAATGTTGGGGAGGTGCCAAGATACAAGCCTTGCTTCTGTCCTTGATGAGCTTATTTATAATTTCCTAAAAAAGATCGTGCATAACCAAGTCTCCATTATTCACAAGAAGGAGTACACGTATTTTCACAAGGCTCTGTCATTTCCCCAAACTTTCACTGATGAGTAAACTCTAGGTGGCTTCAACTCCAGAGCAAAAGTCATTTTTGGCTGCTTTTCTTTTGATTTTTTCTTATATTACATGTGAAAGAAAAAACTGACAGAATCCATCCAAGTCTGGTATTAAATTATTTCTGTCTTTTGGGCTGGAGATGGATTTGACACAGATGACTAAATATAGCCAGTTGCCCCTTGTTCGAAGTTGGCCATCACAAATTCGGCCAATGGGAAGCTGCAGTGGAGACGCTGTTAAGTCTGCAAGAATATCAGCTCTTCATGTCACAGCTGCTCTGGTCTGTGCGCCTCTGCCAACTTCCAGTGGCTAATAAGCTTTTGGCCCAGCAATAGAAGCAATGGTGCCAATGACAGATAAACAAGGTCCTCTGCCAGGAGCAAAGCTGAAATCTGGTAATTGCAGCCTGACATGTGCATGGCCCCAGGATCCTGGGCCATCCCCACCACAGCCATTTCCTGTCTGTAGTGGCTCCAGGGACCTCACGTGGTATGATGGCTGCCATAGTGCTGCATTGTCATGAATATGCCAAGGCAGGATGGCCATGTCCTTCTTGTAACTTCCCAGAGAAAATACAGTCGGAAATGGATGGACGTTAGGAACAACACCCACAAAGCTCAGCCTGTCTTAGTAGTAGTCAATCAGAGATGAAGTTCATGCACCAAATTAAGAAAAGCTGTTGATGGGGGGAATTTTAAAGAAAAAGTAGAGAGAAAACTTTGTTTCTCTGCTTTTAGTTGGAAATACTCTGTACCATATAAAAATGTTTTTGATTGCTACTTACTGCAAGCCCAATAATGATGGCTTATTGTTTCATTGCCTGACAAGAAGTCCTACATGGGTGGGCTTGTGGTTACAACAACTTCTCTGAGATGCATCAAGGATGTAGCTTATTTCTATCTTTTCTACCCCTCACTCTTAGTATGGTGGCTTTTCAGTTTTTTATTTATTGCTTCACGTGGCACCAGCCACTTCTGCCTCTTCCATCAGGAAAGGAGAAACTTTCCCACTGCATACCATGGACCAGACTGTGTCATGTGGTCACCTCAAGCTCTAAGGGAGGCTGGAAAAATGAATGTCTGTCTAAGAGGAAGAGAGCTGTCATGATTGGTTTAGACCAGCCATGATTTATCTCCAAGAACCAGGCCATTTATTATCACAAACAAAATTGAGGTTCCATTAGCAATAAAGGAGGGGAGTTATTGGGTAGACAAGTAACAGTGGCTCTCACCACCTCTTGCCATGACAGACTCAATGGCCCGTAAATGTGGTCCTTAGCTGATATGGGATGGAAATACAATGGACTCCATCATTCTTTGCATATGTTCCTGCAGCCTTGGATGCTTTCTTTTCCTTCCCTCCCTCTTCTGAATTAGCCTTTCCTTAGATGCACAGGTTAGATTCCTAGTAAATCTTGCTCATCTTTAAGATCCTACTGAAATCGTCTTTATGAGACCCTTCCTTGATCCATATCCCAGTATTAGGCATGTCCATGCCTGCTCCTACAACAAACTCTACCCTGGCATGTATCACATTGAATTGTAGCAGTCTCTTTTCTTATCTTTGTTCACTGCCAGCTTGGGCTCCTTGAGGGGTCTTATTCATATATGTAATATCATAATCGTATCCCCAAGAGAACTCCAAAAAGAGTTTTGCTACATGCTTTAATTCCCTAAGAAATGATGTTTCTGGATAAAGCACACACAGAAAACTTCATTATCTGCGATTGTAAAAGAGCACAGCGTTCAAAGAAGAGGTGCTCTGTCTCTAAGAGAGGATGATCCTGTCTGGGTTTCCTACCTTTGTCTGCTGGCTTCTAGTGCCAACAGGCACTCCACCATCCCCTCACCTACCCCAGCTCCCCGAATGTATGCGGTGGAGTGAGATTGCCCTCATCCATGGGCCATCCCTGGGAAGGCAGTGTTTCACTGCAAAAAGAGTCTGAGCTTCAGAGGTTTGAATCTTGGTTTGGTCATTAGCACATTCCTCTAAGGAACAACACGAGCTAGCCTGTTAAGTAACCTCACTGGTCTTCAGTGTGCTCTTCAGTAGAGTGTAATAGTAAGAGCTTCACAGGGTTATCTTGCGTATTAAATGACAAAGTGTATGTAAAGTTGCCCAGCACATGGTAGATGCTCAAAAAAATATTATGGTGAATGAATCTTGGGTCTTGAATTATGTACACTTATCAAGTCAAAGGTCTCTTATTTGCAGGTGATTTCACTGCCCTATAGCCAAAAAATTCTGTATCACACAATGAAGTTGAGAAATTTCTTAGCTTCATATCATGTGTGTATTTAGACAGCTCTATATCCAAAAACCTGAAGATAATTATATGCCTAGTTTCAAGGAAACGTCACAGAATATCTCCATAGGAACTGCTATGTGTTTTACATTTCAGTCTTGATGTACCCATGAAGACCTACTTATGGTAAGGTCATATGCATTCTAAATACAATCATGCTCTGCATAACTATGTTTCAGTCGACAACAGACCACGTATACAATGGTGGTCCCATAAGATTAGTACCATATAGCCTAGGTGTATGGTAGGATATACCATCTAGGTTTGGGTAAAGTACTGTTGGGGAGGAAGACATTTTTCTCTACCCTTCTAGATTCTTCTGGCTGGTCAAAGAATTAAATTGACATGAGACATGGGCAGGCCCGGTGGCACAGCAGTTAAGTTCGCACATTCTGCTTCAGTGGCCTGGGGTTCACTGGTTCGGTTCCCGGGTGCAGACATGTCACCACTCATCAAGCCATGCTGTGGCAGTCATCCCACATATAAAGTAGAGAAAGATGGGCACGGATGTTAGCTCAGGGCCAGGCTTCCTCAGCAAAAAGAGGAGGATTGGCAGCAGTTAGCTCAGGGCTAATCTTCCTCAAAAAAAAAAAAAAAAATTTGACATGAGACAGACTAACAGGAGAAAAACAAACAAAACTTTAATAACGAGCGTACATGGGAAGAACCCAGGAAAATCAAGTAACTCCCCAAAATGGTCTAAGTCCTCACATTAACGCCATCCTCAGCTAAAGACAAAAGGTGTTGGAGATGGGGAGAGTCAGGGACTTCAAAGGGAAGGAAGGCAATTCATGGCTAGGTGAAAAGGAGCAAATGTTTGGAAAACAAGTGTTTGGCCACTCAGAAACAGAAGAACACAGAGTGAAGCCCAACAAGCAGGTTTTTCTAGGTTCCTCCCTGTCCGCCACCTAGTTCATGTTATGCTAAGGTGATAGCTCACTTCCTGAGACAGGTTTTTTATCTGAATTCTTTTAGGCAGTTAAGAGGGAGGTAATAAGAAAAAGTTTTTGAGACTTTTGTTTCTTAAAAATAATCAGCCTAAGATAATCCTCATGTTAAAGAGACACATTTGGGGGTAGCAAATTTTGTTCCCCTTCAGTATACTCTATGATGTTCTCACAACGATAAAATCACCTAACAATGCGGTTCTCAGAACATGTACTCGTCCTTAAGCCACACATGACTGCATACGTAAAGGAATTTATAACCAACTGCCATTCATTCTTTCATCGAGATATAATCTACATACCATAGAATTCACCTTTAAAGTGTACAATTCAGCGGATTTTAGTATATTCTGAGTTAAGCCATTATAACTATCTAACACTAGAATATGTTCTTTACCCCAAAAAGAAACCCTACACCCGTTAGTTGTCATGCCCCAGACCTCCCTCCCTCCAGTTCCTAGAAATCTCTTTCCTGTTTCTATGGCTTTGCTTATCCTGGACATTTCATATAAATGGAATTAGGCTTTTTGTGTCTGGCTTCTTTCACTTAGCATAAGGGTTTCAAGGTTCATCCATGTCGTAGCACGTATCAGTACTTTATTCCTTTTTACGGCCCAATAATACTTCACTGTATGGACATGCCATATTTTGTTTATCCATTCATCATTTGATAAATATGTGCCTTGTTGTCACTTCTTGGCAATTATGAATAACACTACTATGAACTTTTGTGTACAAGTTTTTGTGTGGACGCAGGTTTTCTTTCCTATTGGGTATATACCTGGGTCCTAGGCTAACTCTATGTTTAACCTTTGGGGAACTGATAGACTGTTTTCACAGTGGCTGCTATGATTTTACATTTTCCTCAGCAATGTCTGAGGGTTCCAATTTCTCCATATCCTCATCAACACTTATGACCTGTCTTTTGATTCCAGCCATCCTGGTGAGTATGAAGTGATATTTCACTGAGGTTTGACTTGAATTTCCCTAATGACTAATAATGTTGAGCATCTTTTCAAGTGTTTATCAGCTATTGCATATCTTCTTTGGAAAAATGTCTATTCAAATCTCTTGCCCACTTTTTAATTGGGTTGTTTGTCACTTTATTTTTGAGTTGTAATCATTTTTATATATCCTGGGAACTAGGCCTTCCTTAAATATATGATTTGCAAATATTTTTTCCCATTATGTGGATTATCTTTTCACTTTCTTCATAGAGTCCTTTAAAATCCAAAAGTTTTCTTTTTGCTGAAGGCCAATTTATCTGTTTTTTCTTTTGTTGCTTGTATTCCTGATGGCATAGCAAAGAAACCATCGGCGAATTCAAGGTCACAAAATTTACACTTATTTTTTTCTAAGAGTTTTATAGTTTCAGCTCTTACAGTTAGGTCTTTGATCCATTTTGAGTTAATTTTTCTACGTGGTATGAGGTAGGGGCACAACTTCAACCTTTTGCATATGGATATACAGTTATCCTAGCATCATTTGTTGAAAAGACTATTCTTTCTCCATTGAATTGTTTTAGCACCTTTGTCAAAAATCAATTGACCATAAATGTAAGAATATAGGGTTTATTCCTGGATGCTTAGTTCTATTCTGTTGATCTGTGTATCAGTGAAGGCAACAGAACCAGCAGCAGATGTACAGAGATAGAGATAGAAATATGTATGTATATATATATATACGTATACATACATTTCTATATATGTGTGTACACATAGATACACATACGTGTATGTGTGTATATATATATGTACATATATATGCATACATATACATACATACAGAGAGACATATACATACATCTACATATATACACACACACATACACAGACAGACAGAGAGATTGCTTTATGGCAAAGAATTGGCTTATGCGACTGTGACAAGTCTGAAATCCACAGGGCATTGGTGAGGAAGGGCAGGCTGGCACTCTCGAGCATGAGGTGAAGCTGCCATCAACAGGCAGAATTTCTTCTCCTTCAGGGAAGCCTCAGTTCTGCGCTTAAGGCCTTTCAACTGATTGAATCTGGCCCACCCAGATTATCTAGGATAATCTTCCTTCCTTAAAGTAAACTGATTATAGACTTTGTTCACATTAAAAATACATTTACAGCAACACCTAGGTTAGTGTTTGATTGAATAACAGGGGACTGTAGCCTAGCCAAGCTGATACATGAAAGTGATCATCACAATCTATATGTCTCTCTTTATGCCAGCACCACAGGGTCTTGCTTTGTGATAAATTTTGAAATTGGGAAGTATGAGACTTCTAACTTTGTTCTTTTTCAAGACTGTTTTGGCTCTTCTGGGTCTTTTGGATGTCCATAGCAATTTTAGGATCAGCTTGTCAGTTTCTGCACCCATGTTCACTTTTATGTTAAGATAAATGGATAAATCGATAGCTTTGAAATTTAATCCATGTGACTTAATGGGCCAAATGATCTGCTCTCTCTCTTAAGATCATTTCACGTATTTCCTATCTCACGCAAGCAACAGTCTATTCTACCTGCCAGTGTGAAAGACTGAGATGAAAAAGCATCATGGAATAAATGAATTAATATTATGTCCAATAAGCAATTTCAAGTCTCAAATACCGTAACTTACGTAGTGCTTCCGCCTCCTGTCTCTCAAAGAGAAAAAGCAGCATGTTCCACATTCATTACTTGATGTGGTTATTGGTGGCAAAACAAATGATATCTACACCTTCTGGAGGGGAGCACCCAATGCACCCTCAAAATAAACGCATTCGTTTACCCTTAAGCCTCTTGAGACTTTACAAAGCCTCCAGCCCTACGAAGTGACTTGAGACTTGAAGAGACCAATAAGCATGGTTTCTATCACAGCAAATGTAATCAGCCAAAATGAAGAAACCAGGAGCCAGCCTGTCTTGCCCTTTGGCCAGTGGCACATTTTTCACCCAAGTATCTAATGTGCATTCCTTGCTCCCACTGACCCGACCATTTTCTGGTCATTTCCACCTGGTTGACTTTTTCAAAGACACGCCAGGCGGGGGAGGAGTGGTCAAAGGGGTAAGTGACAGTCCAGTGATAATTGCAGCCAACCCCACCTCTTCCTGCTGGCTCCGCCCCCTCCAGCCAGCCCCGCCTCCTCCTGCCGGCCCCGCCTCCTCCTGCTCTCTCAGCGGTTTGGTTCTCTGGGAAGAGTTCTCAGCGCTCAAGCGACCTGAAGTGATTTGCGAGGCAATGGGTATTGTTAAGAACCAGATAATAGCCACTTGCCTAGAAAAACAGCTAATTAGTAACTGGCCCTTTGGAGGCTTACTTTGAGGGCTCCTCACCTTTGCTTGTCACTGGCTTTGAGAATTCTCGTCAGGAATGGAGCTGAAAGCTCCTTAGAGATTGAAGAAATAAGGCTGCATTTTACAAGAGGCTTTCTTTCTTCTTTCCCCTTTCTTATTCGATAGTCAGATACCTGTGAAAGAGATGTGACACTGAGGCTAGGAATTGAGAAGCTAAATGTCTACTACTGCTCAAAACTGCGCGCACAGCTGATTTGGGGACTGAGAGAGAAGCTGGTCCTTGAATTTTAATTGAAGACGTTACGCACTATGTGATGAACATGTCTCTTATGCCATTGTGAATAAGTCCTTAAAGGACCATTGAAAATACACCATTCATACAACACACCAAAATCTTTTTAACCATGCTCCTTATGATTACGCACTTAAATATAAAAGGATGGTTTGTTTTTCAAAATAAGGCTGGTCTGGGTATAGATGTTGATTATTCTTGAGATTCTCACACCAATGAAGCAGAAAGTGGCGCCACCCTCCACCTCCCCCTACCCAGGCCAGTTTAAAATCAGCATGAATGCTGTGTAATCTAACCAACAGGATTGATCCAGGTCAGGTATTAAGGGCTAAAATGGATTAAACAAAAGACATTCCCCTTGTAACAAGAAGGAAAAACTTCAAAGGTGGGATTTGTTCTTGTTATGACAAAGGAAGTGGGTTTACAAACTGCCTTGAGGCATACCCCTCTGTGACTTTCAATTTGCTCTCCTCTGCCTAGGGAGTCGTTTCCCCCTCTTTCTCATCTTTTTTTCCCTAGCTCCCGGAGTCCTCCCCAGGGTAGGAACTTCAGGTTAAGAGGATCAGGTTGAGAATGATCTTTCTTGTTTGTTTTTACAGATCAGGCACAGGACATGTCCCTGGATCAAATGACACTCGTGGTCGGCCACCTCCCAGGTCCCATTGCTCAGACGTGTAGCAGTGACAGTGAACAGGTGAGATAGGGAGTGCGTTTAGATCCCTCCGGCAGAGCGGACAGACTGAGCACTCCTTTCCTGGTGCTGGCATTTGGCGTGAAAATCCCGAAGAGAGAAACACAAACAAGAAGCAGGGTATCCTAGTGGATTAAAGAGAACTCCGCTTCGCAAGAGGACTTAGCATCCCTCCCAGCACAGATTTACAGTCCCGGGTCAGGATGAGCCACAGTGGGCTTTACTCTCCATAACCTGATGCAACGTTATAATAACTTTTATTGTAATAGTCCATTTGTAAACATGCTTTATCTCCTAGGAGTTCGAAGCATTTTGTAGTTTTGGGTAAGATACATATATATATTACATATGTATTCATATACATATGTATGTATAAGCTATGTATTTATCAGTTATTGTACTCAAATTATCCTTAAAATACCTACGTTCTCTGGGATGGAAATGAAATAGAACTGCGTAAATGTTGCATCATAGTTTCTCAAACTTGAGTGCTATATAATCTGCTTTAAAAGGAAAAAGAAACTCCCATTGATGCCCAGATGTTGACTTCAATTACGTTCATAATAATATTACTTAAGCATGTATAAATATAAAACTAGTTATGAACTCCTTATGTCGCAGTTCTTATTCAATTATAAAACCAAAGTAAGTGTACTAATTACAAACAAATTGCAAAACCCATAAAATTCAAATTAACAACATTGAATTAATGTGACTCACAATGGTTTCTTGAAATTGAATTACCGCTTACATGACTCTGGTGCTGCCTGCCCCATCACGTTCTTTGGAGGTGGGCATGCCAATACAACCATCTGAAATCCTGAAGAGCATTTTTCAGACCAAATACCATGACATCATTTGGTCCTTATTTTTGAATTATTTCTTTGAATAATTGTTATCATAATGACCTCATGTGAGACTAATGTACTGAGTCTGCCCGTGTTCTTTACTCATTAGCCTGAAACAGTGAAAGTACTGCTGCTCCATAACACTACAGATGGTCACAGGCTTTGGTGCTGATGTTGTACAGCAAGGCTCCATTATATCTTGCATTCCAGATGATCCAGAATATGATTATATTACATTTTTAAAAGATCGTCTTCCACGTAAGAACATAAAGTCAGTAAATTTTATAGAGAATGCAATGGCCCCCGAGAAAATGTCCTTGGACATCGATGTAAGGATTCTAAATAAAATGTACAGGCTAAGCAAGTGTCTTTGTCCCGCAAATGTATATCTGAAATTTATACAATGTTGTAAACCAATGTGGCCTCAATAAAATAATTTTTTAAAAATGTATGTGGAAAGAAGGCACACTTCTGGTAAGTGCAAACACCTTTAGAATTAGGGAGAAAAGAAACTTACGTGCAATAAAGAGACAAAAATATGTCATATACAATCTAGTGATTTTTCCTGAGTGGAGATGGAGGTATTTAGACTCTGTGATTAGAGAAGAACTCGGTAATGTATAACCTGAACCCAGGGCAGTGGCCTACCTGGAACCACCCGCTTGGAGGGGCTTAAATATAATGACTATAAAGCAGGAGCAGCATATTCCACCAGGATTGCTGACAAGAATCCAGTCTTGGTCCTGGCAGGAACCTCTGGTCATTAAGTAATCTCAGTCCTTGACACGGCTTGAGGTAATTCAAGTCTTTCAATTCCAGGAAGACAGAATTCAATGGAGAAGTGTTAAAAGGCTCTAACTTGTGGTTTCAATATATTTGAGTGGAAAGGAATCTGCGTGTATTTGGGATATATTACTACTTGTAATATTTGGGAGACTCCATTCCGTTGGAGTAACTGATCAACCTTGTAATTCCAGTATTAAAATGTGTGATTCAGTCGTTGATTTAGACTTGAGATTTTAAGTTGAAATCTAACTAAGTTTATAAATGCTATTGGACTGTCTAACAGAGCTTAATAATCACCATACATAGTATCACTTCTTGGATTTTTAAGAATAATTTGAGTACTTGGAAAGGTTGGTCAATCAGACAATTCAAGGACTTTAAAAGAAAATCAAGTATATAATAAATGTAATTGAAAGTATTCTAAGATATTTAATTAGGTTTATTAATTGAACAAGTTTATTCAAAGGCTAATTTAAAAAGCGATTGTTCAAATTCGCTAGCTTAATAAATAGAATAATAAAAATTGTAAGGTAAGCCTAAAAACTTATGGAAGAGGGAGGTTTTAGAATTTGTAATTTTATCATATCAAATATTATTTTAAAACTAAAGTTATCTTCTGAGTAGTATCTTCTGTACATAAAATAAATCTTCAAAGACAAGAAAGTCACACCTAATGTATGAAGTAAAAATGCTTCCTTTACTATATCATTTCAAATGAAAATATGTGAACAATTATTATCTTAATCATCTCTGCAATTGTAGTACAAACTGTTTCATTTTTCTGATGCAGTTGTAAAAAAAGCAATGTTAGGGGTCTTGGTGGGAATGTAAAGACGTTGACTGTTACCTCCCCTACCAGCACCACTACCACTAGTGTGGTCTCGCTGCGATCAGCAGGGAAATGAAGGTTTGGCTTGCCAAATCATAGACATGAGACTCAGCTCCGGATGGATGCTGGGTTTTGGAGTGGGTAATGTGAAGTGTGAAGCCTGGATCACGGGAATAAGCTCTCACAAGCCATGCACCCCAATCTCTCCCCTTCCTACATTATTCACAATCCCTTCCCAGTTCACCGCTCACCTGATTTCCATTATAACCCACATCTCTCTTTCATCGGTAGAGACACTACCTTCATGGAGCTCCCTTGCATACTGAAGAATCTCTTTGGTAGTAACTATTGCTGTAGACTGAATTGTGTCCCCCCAGAATTCTTATGGTGAAGCCCTAACCCTCAATGTGAGGGTATTTGGAGGGGGCCTTTGGGAGGTGATTAGGGTTAGATGAGTTCATGAGGGTGGGGCCCTCACAATGGGATTAGTGTCCTTATAAGAAGAAACACCACAAATAACCTTGTCTTCTCTCCCCACCCCCTCTCCCCCATCTGAGGACACAGTGAGCAGGTGGCTGTCTACAAGCCAGGAAGAGAGCCCTCACTGGGAAACTGAATGGCCTGGCTTCTTGATCTTGGACTTCTAGCCTCCAAAACTGTAAGAAATAAATTCCTGTCATCTAAGCCACCCAGTTGATAGTATTTTTTTATAGCAGTCTTACCAGACTAAGACAGTTATACCTAAGGAATAATGCTTCTGATTAATAAAGATGGAAACATAAGATATCAATTGTATCCAAGATTGGTCTTACTAATTAGCAATTTCAATAATGACTAAAAGACTCAGAGATAATGAAGACCCTACATACTTTTTTCTACAATACCCCACTTAATGGCTCATTTCTAAACCTACTCCAGGATTGAAGGTCTCTAACCCACAGTTTAATAATAATGAAAGGACCTTTCCCAGATTAAACAAAAGAGAAATCTCATAGTTACTGATGGGACTGTGTCGTAAACAGCAACGATTGGACCAATTTTTCATCCCTCCCTGTATCCATGCCCTTTGCCCTTCACGATGGGCAGGATAGCCTGTATGTTAACGCCCTGTACCTTGACACTGGGCTCAGGCATGTGGTTTGCTTTGGTCAATGCAATGTTAGGAGATACAATGCAAGCAGAGACTTGAAATGGGCTTGTACATTGGGTTTGCTCTCCCTTGCACTTCTGCCATCACCACGGGGACGTACCCAGGGTAGCCTGCTTCAGGACAAGAGCTGAGTCACCCTAGTCACACTAGCCTAAGTCAACCTACCACCGGCCTAAGCCCAGATACGTGAGCCAGCCCAACCAAGGTCAGCAGTGCTACCTAGCTGACCTCCAGAGGACTGCTGAGGCACGAGCTATCCACACAGATTGACCCAAACTGCAAATGTGGAAAACGATGCTTTACCCAGCCACTCCCACAGGAAGCAGGAATGGATGACGTTTCTTTGAAGACCCTGACAGAAAACCTTTCAGAAAGAGAGTTGAAGCTGGTATAAGTTTCAACAACTATGAAAATATTTGGGCTCTGACCTGCAAAAGGGGCTTCGAGCTCTATTTATCAAACAAAACGCTGATGGCCTTCAAGTCTTACACAGAGTTATTTTGAGTTATCTGAAGGTACCCCTCACATGATGACATTTCTGTTTTAGTTCTGCCTAAATCATTTTTGACATGAGGAAATTATGATTCTGTCAGGAACATGGCCCCGTTATCACCCTGTACCTTGGCAAACAAGTGTGTCCTCAGATCATCACTACAGGATCTGCGAGGCGAGAATAATGATGTGTCTTTCAGGCACTGGTGGAGGGATTCATCCCAACAATATGTTACGTCCAGAAATGGTCCTTTGTTGTCTAAATTGGACCTAACCAAACCCAGAAGAACAATGTGTGATGAACACTCTTCTCCTGCCCCCTGGATAAGAGAGAACAGAGCCTAACGGATCTCTCGTATCCCTAATTCCTGTGACTTGGACCCCAGGAATGAAATGAGAAAGAAGCTCCCTGAATCATTTTTCATCTGAGCCTTTTCTCCAAAGAAAGGTCCCTGAGGAGTTAATGTCATGTCACTGAGTAACAACAAAAACAAGTTTCCCTGTATGCTTTATTTCACTTGATGGTTTCTTCAAGTTTGCACTGTCGCCCCCCGAGAAAGAAGCAAGAAGTCTCTACCAAAGGCAGGGTAATTCTACTAGAAAATGAACCCACAATGTTGTACAGTTCTGAGGCTGCTAAATTTGTATTTAATTATCCAGGTAATGTAATTATGCGATCAGTTCTAATCTAATATCAAGAGGAAAAGTTACTGGGTTTTTTTTTTTGTAAGGTTTTGTGAAAGGACCATGCAATTAATATGACACACTTAATCACTGAAATGTGACGATATCTTTGCAAGAATATATCCCCATCCAAGCGTATGCGCTATATGAGCCACTTAGATCTTAGCCATGACTAATGTATTTGTGGCTTCTTATCTTATGATGACCTATGGTAATAATTATCCCCATGACACAACAAAGACCTTAGCGATGTATTGCAAAGCTCAATTCTGCACATCATCCCACAGAACAACAGAGAAACAATAAGGATTCAGGAAAGAATTCAGGTTCCCTTAAATACTCATACGAAATGGTCTAAAAAATCCATTCAAATCAAGAATATCTACCTGAAGCATACATTTTCAAATATGTGCCTTACTATAAACAGAAAAGGAACAGAAAAATAAAGCATATATAATAAATAAATTAAGCGGATTTATATGCGCCAGCTAAACAAGATTCTTCCCTTCTAGCTTATAATCTCTTATAAATACAGACTTCAAAATGTTCCTTAAATGGTAGACTTGATTCTTGGGGCCAAGATCTGCTCTGCTTTACCAAGATAGTTATTTAAATTCCCTTTTTGTTCAGGCACATCTCTAACAAAAACAAGTTTCCCTGTATGCTTTATTTCACTTGATGGTTTCTTCAAGTTTGCACTGTCGCCCCCCGAGAAAGAAAAATGCAGTGGCTTAAGGAAACAGGTAGTGCGGCTAAGAACGTTTGTGCCAGTGTCTTCACCTTTTGGTCGGTCTTCCTTTTACTGTCTTGAACTGTGAAACTTTCCAAAGTCTCTCATGATCGCTTTTGAAATTAAGTTAGTCTAGTAAAAATGTCACTGCAAGTCAGAAACTCTTCTGTGTTGCTTTTCCTCACTGTTCATCCCTTTGGCCAATAGCTGTGCAGACGATTTTGTTTCCCAGCACGGGCAGAAGCTTAATGTGTGGTTGTTATTACCTAACGTTGTTTGAAATCTTGTACCTGGAGGGTGAACGTTCAAGATAAGTGAGCTGGAAGTGTAGGGGAGCACGTGTCATTTGCTGATGGGAAAGCCAAGGAATGGCGTAATTCAGTAACTGGGTTGAGACCAGAATGCATCTTCTTTGTAGTCAGAGGGGAACTTGCTGGCATGGTGGTTGGGAATGAATTAGTTTTCTATTGCTGTGAAACAAATTACCACAAACTTAGTGGCTTAAAGCAACACCAATTTATCATCTCATAGTTTCTGTCAGTCAGGTCCACTGGCTGGAATCAAAGTGTGCTAAGGCCTGAGGTCCTCTTGTGGACAGAATCCACTTCCTCGCGGTTGTAGGACTGAGGTCTTTGTTGTTGGGTTTTCTGCTAGCTGTTGGCTAGGGACGCTGTTATTCACCATGTGGCCCCCACAGGCAGTTCACAACTTGGATGTTTTTCTTTCTTCCAGGCCAGCTGGTGTGTGTCTCTCTGCCTTCCACTTCTGTGACCAGACAGGGGAAACTCTGCTTTTAAAGGGCACGTGTGATTAGCTCAGGCTCATGTGGATAATCTCCCTTTCTGAAGGTCAGCTGACATGGAAACTTAACTACATTTGCAAAATCCCTTCAAAATAATAACTGTGCATGCTGATAGATATTAACTAGACTTATTATGGTGATCATTTTGCAACATACACAAATATTGAATCATTATGTTGTACACCTGAAACTAATGTACTATTATATGTCAATTATATCTCAGTTAAAAAAATATTAACTTTGTTAGCATTTGATAGAATAACAGGGAGAAAGGGTATGTACACCACAGGCTGGGAAACTTGGGGACCATCTTAGAGTTCTGCCCACTGCAAGGGAACTGTCAGAGCTTCAATTTCTTCTTTGAAATTGCTGGGGCACCTAAAACTTTCTCATGAGAAAGTCATTCCTTTGGGCTTAAGCTTTGTATTTCTAAGTGTCTTGTAAAATAAAACCAACTACTAAATCTACTTCGGTCATATCATTTTTGAGTGCCTGCTGTTTGTAGGCACTATATATTACTTTATTTAATCTTCTCAGTAACCCTGTAAGAAAAGTGTTATTATCCCCACTTCATAAATGGGGAAACTGAGAACCAGCAAGATAAAAAAACACAACGGTTTATGGATGGGGTTGGTGTTCAAATTCAAAGCTGTCTGAGACAAAGAGATGCTTTTTCTCACTATACTACTCTATGTCTCTATATCAGACAGAGTTCTGATGGAAAACAAATAGAACACTCAAAGAGCTATAATCGAAAAGAGTTTAATTGATGAATTCTTTGTAGAGGTGTAGGTAAGGTTAAAGAATCAACAAGAGGAGGGAGCATCTGAGAAGGAGGAGTAGCAGGAAGCCATGGCCACCTCTAGGCCTGAAGGGACAAGGAGAGGGAATGGAGGTAGCAGCACCTAGAGAAAGGCCTAGCCAAGGGGGAAGCCGGGCAGGGGTGAAGGTCGGCCTCTCATGGGGAGGGGGTGAAATAAATAACCTACCTCTCCTTTCCACCTCCAGTCTCCTGCTGTTGATTTCCATTGCCCAAACGTAGCTGGAAGCCCGAGGGCAAGACAGCCCAGGTGACACAGTCCACCGGGGCAGCATCCCAGGACACTAAGCAGGGCTGTGTGCAGTGGAGGGTGCGTCTAGAGAGGGAAATGGAGTATAACCAGAATAATTTCCAAAAACACAGGTACCTCTGTATGAGCAACGTATGGGAAGCTTCTTGAAGCCAAAGTCTCTGTCTCGTATTTTTCACCTTAATATGATTTACAGAGACAGATACTTGATTAACACTTGATTTCTCAATAGTTAACATCTTGAAGAGTGTCTTAGTTTGCTAGGGTTGCCATGACAAAATACCACAGTCTCAAGGGCTTAAACAACAGAAATTTATTTTCTCATAGTTCTGGGGGCTAGAAGTCCGAGATCAAGGTGTTGGCAGGTTTGGTTTCTTCTGAGGCCTCTCTCCTTGGCTTGCAGATGGTCACCTTCTCGCTGTGGCCTCACATGGTCTTTTCTCTGTGCATGTGCACCCCTGATGTCTCTTTGTCCAAATTTCCTCTTCGAATAAGGACACCAGTCAGATTGGATTAGGGCCCACGCTAAGGACTTTAATTTAACTTAGTCACCTCTTAAAGCCTCGATCTCCAATATAATCACATTCTGAAGTACTAAGGTTAGGGCTTCAGCATATGTGGAGGATATGCCCTCATATCAATTCAGCCCATAACAACCGTGTTGGGCTTATGACACTAATTTCTAACTAGCTAAAAGAGAATGGAAAAAGTAAGCAGGAAGTGGAGAAGAGGAAAGAGAAGGAAATGTCCTCAGGTTTTTGCCCAAGAGGACGCTTCTGAAGTATACATTGCTCTAGCAGATTCTCCCTGCCATGGCCAGTCTTCAGGAACTGGTGGGACAGGGGTGAGGGGGCATGGTGGAGAAGGACCCTAACAGGGAGGGGATGCTTATTTTATGATTTTGCCTAGAGATACGCTCCCTGCACCCCACAGTGACACAGAACAAGAATTTAAACTAGGCTCCCCTAAACGAGAATGACGTCAGACATAGGGTGAGCTCAGAAATTATTAAAATCAGATGATGTCAAACCCACTTGCGATAAAGCAAAAGAGAATCAAGTGCCCTAGCAGCGGCTCCCAACCCTGGCTATGCATCTGACTCTGCTACGGCACTTTAAAAAATAAACGTAGAGAGGCTTGGGCTCTGTCCCTGGTGATTCTGAAAGAGTAAGTCTGGAGTAGAGTCTTGAATATTTTTAAAGTTCCATAAATGATTCTAGCATGTAGCCAGAGTTGAGAAACACTGGCAAGTATTCACGTAAGGAACTATCTATATGTGCAATTTAACACAGATGAATTCAACTCTAAGAACTCAGAGAGAAATAATTTGAAAAGCACTAGTATTTTCGCTTATCATACCACTCAATGCACATAAGCCTTGGAAGATGTGTGACCATGAGCCTGAAGCCAGGGATTCACTTTCCTGTGACTACCATCTGCTTCTCAGAATGTGTGCAAGTTGCCACTTCAGCTGTGAGAGACTGGTGTTCAAAGTATGCATTTTTGTTCATCATGGCTCCTAATTCAAACCAGTAACGTCATCTGGTGCTCAACCAAAGAAATAGCAATTCCTATCCAGTCCTAAAGAAGAGACTGGCTGGGTTGGGCGTATTCAGAAACTGGTGTGTCAGAATCCAACATGGCCTCTCTCAAGAGATTTTTAACGGTGGATTTTTTACTATATGAGATTTCCTCCTCAATTGCTGACTTTAGTGCTTAACCCCTACATAACATATGATTCTATTTTATTAGTTTCGTATACCCTGCAAAAAAGGGCATCCCTAAATTGATTTAAATAGAGTGTTCTAAACCATTTTATTCCTTCAATATCACGTCACTATTTAATAAGTGCCTACAGGTATCAAGAGTACATGAAGAAGATGCAAATACCCTACCCTCCTAGTCAAGTTGTGGACAGAGATGATAAGCAAAGAGTAAGTAGAAGGCACTGTCTATGAGGCAGTGACAAGTGCCATGGTTTAGGGCAGGAGACCAACCATGACAAGCAGAGGAGTGATCGGGGGAAGGAGAAGGAAAAAGGGAAGAGTGACGTCCTGGTAGCCGAGTACAAAAGGCTTTTCAAGGAGGAAAGAAAGACCAACTAGATCAGGTGGCAACGTGAAGGCCATGATGACCTTAACAAAGGCAGTTCTGCAGGAGAAGCAGGGATGCTAGTCTGGCTGAAGTGGGTTCAAGGAAAATAAGGGGAATTGGAGACATTAGGTATAGACAACTCTTTAGGGGAAATTTATGTTTCTGAACATCCTGTTTTATTTCAAGGTTGGGGCAAACACTGACCGTGAAATGACGTGTGAAGGTGAGATGGCAGGTCCGTCTGCCACTTACGGAGGGGAGGGGTCACTCTAGGCCCGGCAGTCTGACTTTGTGTCCTCTGTCCCCATTTTCACTTTCCAGTGTCTTCCCTAGAGACGCTTCCCCTTCAGGATCTAGTGGTCTCCCTTTTCAAATCCTGCTTGCTAGCAGTCGTTAGCAGACATGCAAATCAATTCAATGCGTCTCTGGGGTGTATCTGCCTTGCATTCACCAGCAGGATGGGCAGGCTTTCCCTGCCAAGGAAAACCTCCCTGTGACGCCTCAAATCCAAGCTGCCCACTTGGCTTATAAGAGGACTCGGCCTGCTAAGGCAAGTCTTAAGGGTTTCTAAAAAAGGAAAACCAAAATGAACCCATAGAGAGGAACAACCTAAAAAGTGTCTTGCATGAGCAACGGGGAGGGGAAAAAGGCCTCATCTCTCCTCTCGGAGCCCATAATGCTTTTGGAACTCAAAGAATGCTCCGATTCATACAATTCACTGCTATAGCATTAAGCCTGAATGGCATTTGGCAGCAGATAAAGTCTCTCTGTGTCACACAGTGGAGGGCTATGTGGCCAGATCTTGTTTAGAGTTACATTTAAAACCTGGAAATCAAATGATATGTCCAGATAACTTCTGTGGTAAACCCCAAACCAGTTATGCTTCAGGTTAAGCCTCTGCGTTTTGAAACAATGTGCCTTTATTCTCTCCAGGGCAATACTCGGACCTTCCTGCCAGCAATATCAAATAACAAGAGGCTGAGTGACTCCCTGTGCGAGCATGAAAGGACAAATGGCGAAGGAAGCAGCACCGCTCTGCTGAGAAAATCTCTGTCTTTGATACATCTCCTCAACTCACACATCAAATGGGCTCACACCCTCTTGGGTCCTTGAGTTATTTTCTAATCTCTAAAGTTTTGAAAACAAACAAAAAACCCTAAACAAACCCAAAAACATTCCATCACTCCATAAAAATAGAGCTCTTCGTGTTCTTAATTTCTTTTCTTTGTCCCTCTCACTTGAACACGTCGCTCCTGGTCATAGAATGGTGTCCTTCCGCTGTGTCCTGTTTCTCAGCATCTCAGAGTTTGAATGCGCTAGGACAACCGACAGACCCTCTCGGTGGCTCTTTGGGGCAAGAAAATAATCCAATCCTGGTAACAGAGATAGAAAAGGGACAAAATTTATTTATGTTATTTAGTCTTCATCTTATCTCCAAGGCCGACAAGGAATGCAATGTCTTGAGCAAGCTTGAAGCATATGCCCGTGATGTTGATGGATCCCCTGCCAATGTACGTCCCTTGTGAATGAACCCGATTCCCTCAGGAAATAGTTCTGGGCTTCCCTTCTGCCTTCCATACAGGAATCTCTTCTGTGAGGCACGTGTGATCATGGTCACACCAGGCACGAGGAGAAGTCTTTAAGCACCTATGTTGGTTTCCTCTGGCCCGTGGGATCAGCTTCTATTCAAGGTCAGAGCTCATGAATGAGTTGCTAAGATTTTCTGCTGCACGTGCTCCCTGAAAGCAATATCTGATGCAGAGAGGGAGAAGCAGCAGCTTGGACATTGAGCACGTTTCAGTCCATTGGGGCAGGGACATACCATCTGCAAAAGTTCAATAATCATCATTTTATTACTTTAGAAGTAAGAGAAGGATTTTTTTTCCTTTGGGTAAAAAATATTGCAGCAGATTTTCTTGCTAAAAGAGTCATTTAAATATTACTGGTCACGTCACATTGTGGTTGTTTGGAAATAATTATATCCATATCACAGACAGTAAATAATAGATGTGCGTTCACTAACGTTTTATTCATGTTCTGTTTTAATATGGCAAACTTAGAAGTAATTTAATCTCCCAGTAAATTGAAGTGGTGGGGGGTTCTTCACACAGAAGACTGCAAGTTATTAATTCAGGGCAGTCTTCATCTTGCACAATTAGTCACTGTTTGCAGCTGGAAATGTTTTATTAATTTTCCATAGCAGTTGATTTTCCACAGTTTTCTCAGTTTAAATTAAGCAGTAAGAGCTGCTGTTTCTTCTTAAATAAATTTTCTTCCCACAAAAATACATGCCTCTGGCAATGTCAATTTTCCCATTTGATTAAAGTGCCAGCAGGCAATTAATAACTTAATGCATTTAAAGTACTTTTGGAAAAAGTAATTTGAATAGCCAAACTTGTGTATTTGAATTGATTGTTGCAGAAGATTTAATAAGCATTTGAAAATCCTAGAACCTTGGAGAGGACAAATGTGGCCCAGCAACCACATCTAGGGGGCTGTGGGACGATCTCCGTAAAAAGCCCAGAGCTGGCACTCACACTTGGGCAGAGGGACAGGTGACTACCACTTTTCAGGAGGCTGAAGGAAGAAAGGCAACCTCAAAATGGTCTTCATGGGGGTGCGCAGAAGACTCTAGGCTGTGACATTCTAGAAGCCTAGAAGACATCTAGGCTATGATGGTGTGGTCTGAGAGGGAAAACCATTTAAAAAGCAATGAGACAACAAGGATGAACCTTTGAAGACGTTACGCTTAAGTGAAAGAAGCCAAACACAAAAGGACAAATGTTGTATGACTCCACTTATACGAGGAACCTAGAGCAGTCAAATGCATGGAGACGGAAAGTACAACAGTGGTTGCCAGGGGAGGGGGAGTTCACGTTTAACGTGTACAAGAGTTTCTGTTAGAGGTGATGAACAAGTTCTGAAGAGAGAGGGTGGTGGTGGTTATGTGACACACGACTGTACTTAATGCCACTGAATTATACACTCAAACAGGTTAAAAGGGTAAATTTTATGTTATTTATATTTTACCACAATTAAAAAAAAAAAGGCAATGTGGCCTTTTCCCTGTTCAAAATGTAGAAGCAAGGATGTAGTGGGTCCTCTGGTACAAAATTCCGTAGTTCCTTGGGTCTTCCTGGAGCAGCCATAACCAACTGTGCTGACAACACAGGAGCCAAAACTATGTATATCATTTCTGTGAAGTGGACCAAGGGACAGCCAAACAGACTTCCCGCTTCTGATGTGGGTGACATGGTGATGGCCACAGTCAAGAAAGGCAAACCAGAGCTCAGAGAGGTTTATCCAGCAGTGGTAATTCAACAATGGAAGTCATTCTGGAAGAAGATAGTGTGTTCCTTTATTTTGACCATCACGTAGGGGCCATAGTAAATAATAGTAAACAATAAAGGTGAGATGAGGGGTTCTGCCATCATAGGGCCAGTTGCAAAGTTGTGTGCAGATTTGTGAACTAGAATTGTGTCCAATGATACAACATTGTACAATTCTCCAAGGTAGTTAAAAACAACAACAACAACAAAACCACCCTATTAAAAAAATATTTGCCCCCAGGACCACCCTGGTGGTGTAGGGCTTAAGTTCCCATGCTCTGCTTCGGTGGCCTGGGGTTCGCAGGTTTGAATCCTGGGGGCAGACCCAGCACTGCTCATCAGGTCACAATGTGGCGGCATCCCACATAAAATAGAGGAAGATCAGCACAGATGTTAGCTCAGTGGCAATCTTCCTCAGGCAAAAAGAGGAGGATTGGCAACAGATATTAGCTCAGGGCCAACCTTCCTCACACACACACACAATCTATATATATATCTGCCCCCCACGAAAAAGAGTAATAAGGACATTCAGAGCTAATTGGTTTCCTTTTTTAAAGAAAACACACGCAGATAAAGGAAACATGCGTAGAGTCATCGATAGTGAGAGTTAGGGGCAGCTGTTCGACAGCAAGTCTCTAACCGGCCTCCATGTACCTGGCTCAGACACTGCCCATTGCATGTGAGGAACACGCTGACCAACGCTCAGCAAAAGCTGAGAGCTCCGCCCCAGGAGCTTTGCTCGTGCAGTCTGCTCCCGCCGGTCGCCGTCTGCCTCCGGAGGGTCAGTGAGGATTGTTCCCAAATCTGTTTACGCCAGGTTATTTTAATTACGCAACTTAATTAAATATTATATAAGCTGATGAAATGTGAGCTCACAAAGAGAGCTGTTGTTTCTACGAAAACCAAGTGGAAACGAGCCTTAGTGAAACTTGACAAAGTGAGCCCTAAAAAAATACTGCCTATGTACTAGATGTGGACAAAGTACTGTTAAAGCTGGGGAAAATTATCAAAATGAAAAAGGATTCTGAACTTAGGTGGCTTTACAGGTGTCTTTATGTTTTGCTTCACTTGAAAGAAACTGAAACTGGATGAAACCACGGGGGATGCACCCCGGGCCTGTTCTAAGCCCAGATGACTAGAAACTCCAGCAGATTCACACACAACAGTAAGGCCTTGGCTCCCATCCAACTGCATTGGATAAAGTAACATTTACTGAACTTTCAAGCATCCAGAGCTGGGAACCAATAATTATTGTTTTGACAAAGCCAGTGGATTGGTAGTAGCTGTCTAGGTGCTGTGTTGAAAACTGTTCTGAATTATGCCGGGACTCAGTAAGCAGAAGTGCAAAGAATTGGCAGTGTTTTCCAGGGATGTGAAAGGGAAGCGAAATGAAAAAAGTACCACATATTCACTATGACTGATCTAGAAAAAGATAGGTAAGCACAAATTAAAACCAAATATTCTAACTGCTAGTTATTTTCATTGAACTCTTTACCAGATCTAAGACCAAGTTTACTTTTATTCCCATAAAATGGCATGAGTAGTGTAAATCACCCTTCTTGTTTCAACCCTAGCAGAACCTACTCATGACCAGAACGAGATGCCCTTTGTCTTGTAGAGGAGTCAACTAGGTCCCACAGATCCTGCTGACCCACCCAGGACTCTCTCCTGAAGAATTAAATCCTATTCACTAATTGTCTTTCTAAAGACGTGTCAACAGTGTTGACAAGTGTGTTGGATTTCTTTTGAAAAGCCCATTCTTAGGGGCTAGCTAACTTACTACTTCAATCATCTACCTGCTTGGAGAAAGTGTAAAGTGGTCTTTAAAAATATTTTGAAGAATGATACTAGGAGGTGGTTTGTATCATTTTCCTAACACTGAGCTGGCACGTTCCTGACAGCTCTAATGTAGATAATGGATCATGTGCACAGTGTCAGGAGAGAAAGATGGGGATTTATGTTGTGAGTATCAGTTTTTCACATGTCTCAAAGTGTGATGTACACCAGCTGAGGGCTTCAATTCACTTAGTGAAAGAGGAAATGGCAGCTGGGTTGCATTAATTAAAGAAAAGTATGTAATAATAGGATTGATGTTAGCACCAGCTATTGCGGAGCACCAGCAAGTCAGTTTGATGCTTGCCCTGTTTATTATTAAGTATCAGGATATCAGAACAGGTTCTTCTTCTGGAGACCTGCTGATAGGAGGAAAGAGAATTTAAAACTGACAAATCATTTACACCTTCAGAAAACATCTTTTATTTAGGCTTTTTTAAAAAATCTTTATTCCTTTATGCCATCAAATTTTGTGGCTGTTGTGTTGTTGTTTTGTAAATATTTGTGCAAAGGGGGGCCTATTAGATATGCCTCAACGTATCAACAGGTTTCTGAGTTCTAGGTCTCTGAAAATCTGTCCCAGCTTTCCCCACCTAAAAAGAAAAGATCTGTGTAACTTAATAGATAACAGAACCGTAATAGCTATAAAAAGCAGATGTATCTGTTAAGATTAACTTTGTCCACATGACCAAAAAAAAAAACTCCGCAAAATAAACTAAAAACCAAACAGAGGATTAAACAAGATAGAAGTATCTTTCTTTCTCATGTAAAAGAAGTCAGTGGAAAGCAATCTATGGCTGGCATAGCAGCTCCAAGCTCACCAAGGACTAGGTACTCTCCAGTTTGATGCTCTGACATCATTTGTATGCCATCTCATGTTCCAGAATGACTGCTCGAGTTCCAGCCATTATGTCCACCTTCCAAGCAGAAAATAGAACCAGAGAAGAGATCTTCTCCCCTTGAGGACACTTCCCCAAAATTACATACAACTTCTTTTTTACATGTCATTGGCCAAACTTGTATCATTTGGCCACACCCAGTTGCAAGAAAGATTGAGGAGCATGTTCTTTTGATTAGATTGCAAGATGTTTAACTAAAAATTAGAATTTTTTTGTTACCAAAGCAGGATAGGGAAACCACTAAAAGAAAGTGAAAAAAGAGGTATAAGTGATATATTAAGAAAGGAGAAAAAAATGGAGTCATATGAAATGCTCAATTAAAACCATAAAAGATAGGGGCTGGCCCCGTGGCTGAGTGGTTAAGTTCGCGCGCTCCGCTGCAGGCGGCCCAGTGTTTCGTTGGTTCGAATCCTGGGCGCGGACATGGCACTGCTCATCAGACCACGCTGAGGCAGCGTCTCACATGCCACAACTAGAAGGACCCACAACAAAGAATATACAACTATGTACCGGGGCGCTTTGGGGAGAAAAAGGAAAAAATAAAATCTTAAAAAAAAAAAAAAAAAAAATTTAAAAAAAAAAAAAAAAAAAAAAAAACCATAAAAGATAGAAAAAGTGTAGAAGACAAAAATAGGAACAAAGAACAAGGGCAACAAATAGGGAGTAGTATTGAATATGGTAGATATTAATCCAACTATAACAATAATCACTTAGAATGTTAATGGTCTAAGTGTGCCAATTAAAGGACAGAGATTGTCAGAGTGGATCAAAAAACATGACCCAACTATATGTTGTCTACAGGAAACCCACTTTAAATATAAAGACACATATAGATTAAAAGTAAATGGATAGAGAAAAATATACCATCTAACACTAGTAAAAAGAAATCAAGAATAGCTATATTTAAAACAGAGCAGACTTCAAAGTAAGAAAAGTGATCAGGATAAAGAAGGGCATTAGATAATGATAAAGGGGTCTATCCTCCAAGAAGACATAGCAATTCTTAATGTGTATGTGTTTAACAACAGAACATCAAGCAGCATGAGGCAAAAATAGATAGAACAGCAAGGAGAAATAGATGAATGACCTGTCATAATTGAAGACTTCAACACCCCTCTCTAAGAAATGGACAGATCCAGCAGGCATAAAATCAGAAAGGACCTAAAGGAGCCCAACAACACCATCAATCAACTGGATATAGTGGACATCTATAGACTACGTCATCCAAGAAAATAGGATAAATATTTTTCTCAAAGTTACATGGAATAGTCAAGAAGATAGACCATATTCTGGGCCATAAAACACACCTTAACAAATTTAATGTAATAGAAATCATACAATGTCTGCTCTCAGATCACAATGGAATTAAACTAGAAATCAATAATAGATAACTGAATAATCCCGAAATATGTGGAGATTATGTCCTCTGTCACCACTCCTTTTCAATATGATACTAGAAGTCCTTGCTAATGCAATAAGGCAAGAAAAGGAAATAAAATGTATATAGGTTGGGAAGGAAGACATAAAACTGTCTTTGTTCACAGATGACATGATTGTCTATGGAGAAAATCCAAAAGAATCAATAAAAAAACTTCTGAAACTAATAAGCACTTATAGTACAGTTGCAGGATACAAGGTTAATATACAAAGTTAAACATTTTTCTATATACCAACAACGAACAAGTGGAATTTGAAATTAAAAACAAAATATATTTACATTAACACCCCCGAAAATAAAATACTTAGCTAGAAATATAGCAAAATATCTAGAAGGTCTAAATGAGGAAAACTACAAAACTCTAATGAGTGAAATCAAATAACTAAATAAATGGAGGGCTATTCTATGTTCATGGAAAGTGAGACTCAATATTGTCAAGATATCAGTTCTTCCCAACTTGATCTATAAATTTAATGCAATCCCAATAAAAATTCTAGCAAGTTATTTTGTGGATATCAACAGAACTAATGCTAAAGTCTATATGGAGAGGCCAGAGACCCAGAATAGCTAACATAATATTGAAGGAGAAGAACAAAATTGGAGGACTGATGCTACCTGACTTAAGATTTGCTAGAAAGCTACTGTATATCTTCTTCTTACATTGTAATTTAGACAGTGTGGTGTTGGCAAAAGAACAGACAAATAGATCAGTGAAACAGAGTAGAGAAATAGATCCCCATAAATATATTCAACTGATCTCTGACAAAGTAGTAAAGACAATACAATGGAACAAAGATAGTCTCTTCAACAAACAGTACTGGAACAACTGGATAGCCACATCCAAAAAGATGAATCTAGACACAGACCTTACACTCTTCAAACAATTAACTCAAAATGGATCACAGATCTACATGTAAAATATAAAACTACAAAACTCCTAGAAGATAACAGGAAAAAACCTACATGACAGTGGGTATGGTGACGTCTTTTAGATACAACACCAAAGACATGATCTGTGAAAGATATAACTAATAAACTGAAATATATTAAAATTAAAAACTTCTGCTTTGTGAGAGATAATATAAAGAGAATGAGAAGACAAGCCACAGACTGTGAGAAAATATTTGCAAAAAACCTATCTGATAAAGGACTGTTATCCAAAGACCTCTTAAAACTCAGCAATAAGAAAACAAACAACCCGATTAAAACATGGGCCAAAGACTTTAACAGATACCTCAACAAAGAAGATGTACAGATGGCAAATAAGCATATGAAAAGATGTTCCATATCATATGTCAACAGAGAACTGCAAATTAAAACAACAATGAGATATCACTACACACAGATTAGAATAGTCAAAATCCAGAGCACTGATAACACCAAATGCTGGCAAGAATGTAGAGCGATAGGAACTCTCATACATTGCTGGTGGAATGCAAAATTGCACAGCCACTCTAGAAGAGTTTGGTGGTTTCTTCCAAACTAAATATACTCAATATACAATCCAGCAGTCATGCTCCTTGGTATTTACCCAAAGGAGAGGAAAACTATGTCCACATAAAAACCACACAAATATTTATAGCAGCTTTATTCATAATTGCTAAAACTTGAAAGCAACTTCAGTATGAAGGAAGGAAGAAGAAGGAACTGTCCTTCAGTAGGTGAATAGATGAATAAACTGTGGTACATCCAGACAATGGAATGTTATTCAGCACTGAAAAGAAATGAGCTATCAGGCCATGAAAAATACATGTAGGAACCTTAAATGCATGTTACCAAGTGAAAGAAACCAATGTGAAAACGCTAAATACTGTATAATCCCAACTATATGACATTCTGGAAAAGGCAAAATTTTCGAGGTAATTAAAAGATCAGTGGTTTCCAGGGGCAAGGTGGGAGGTAAAGAGTGGACAGAGATGAACAGGCAGAGCGCAGAGGATTTTTAGGGCAATGAAAATACTCTGTATGATGTAATGATGGATACATGTCATTATACATTTGTCCAAGCTCATAGAACGTACTACATCAAGAGTGAACCCTAAGGTAGGCTATGGACTTGTTTGTGATAATGATGTGTCAATGTAGGTCATCTTTGGTAAAACGATAATGGAGGACACTATGTATGTTGGGGGCGGGGGGCAGGAAGCACAGGGGAAATCTCTGTATCTTCCTCTCAATTTTGTTGAAAATTAAAAACTTCTCTAAAAACTAAAGTCTTTAGCAAGGGTGCCCACTCTCATCACTCTTATTCAACATAGTACTGGAGGTTTTGGCCAGAGCAATTAGGCAAGAAAAAGAAATAGAAGGAATCCAAATAAGCAGTGAAGTGAAACTCTCACTATTTGCAAACATCATGATTTTATATATAGAAAACCCTAAAGAATCAATTAGAAAATTTTTAGAAATAATGAAAAACTTCAGCAAAGTTGCAGGGCACAAAATCAACTTACAAAAGTCAGTTGCATTTCTATATTCTAATAATGAACTAGCAGAAAGAGAACTCGAGAATACAATCTCATTTACAGTCTCAACAAAAAGAACAAAATATATAGGAATAAATTTAATGAAGAAGGTGAAAGACTTATACACTGAAAACTATAAGATATTATTGAAAGAAATCGATGATGACATAAAGAAATGGAAAGATATTCCATGAACATGGATTGGAAGAATACAGTTAAAATGTCCATACTACCTAAAGCAATCTACAGATTCAAAGTAATCCCAATCAGAATCCCAATGACATTCTTCACAGAAATAGAACAAAGAATCCTAAAATTCATGTGCGGCAACAAAAGACCCCCAATAGCTAAAGCAATCCTGAGAAAAAAGAACAAAGCTGGAGGTATCACAATCCCTGGCTTCAAAATATACTACAAAGCTATAGTGATCAAAACAGCATGGTACTGGTACAAGAACAGACACACAGATCAATGGAACAGAACTGGAAGCCCATAAATCAAACCACACATCTACAGACAGCTAATCTTTGACAAAGGAGCTAAGAACATACAATGGAGAAAGGAAAGTCTCTTCAATAAATGGTGTTGGGAAAACTGGACAGCCACATGCGAAAGAATGAAAGTAGACCATTATCTTATACTTTACACAAAAATTAACTCAAAATGGAATAAAGACTTGAAAGTAAGACCTGAAACCATAAAATTCCTAGAAGAAAATATAGGCAGTACACTCTTTGACATTGGTCTTAGAAGAATCTTTTCAAATAGCATGTCTACTTGGACAATGGAAACAAAAGAAAAAATAAACGGGTGGGACGTCATCAGACTAAAGAGCTTCTGGAAGGCAAAGGAAACCAGGAACAAAATGAAAAGACAACTCACCAACTGGAAGAAAATATTTTCAAATCATATACCCAACAAGGGGTTAATCTCCAAAATATATAAAGAACTCACACAACTCAACAACAAGAAAACAACCAAACTGACCCAAAAAGTGGGCAGGGGCTATGAACAGACATTTCTCCAAAGAAGATATACAGATGGCAAATGGGCACAGGAAAATATGTTCAACATCACTAATCATCAGGGAAATGCAAATCAAAACTACACTAAGATATCACCTTATACCTCTTAGAATGGCTATAGTCACCAAGACAAAAAATAGCAAATGTTGGAGAGGACGTGGAGAAAAGGAAACCCTCATACACTGCTGGTGGGAATGCAAACCAGTGCAGCCACTGTGAAAAATAGTATGGCGATTTCTCCAAAAATTAAACATAGAAATAGCATATGACCCAGCTATCCCACTACTTGGTATTTATCCAAAGAACTTGAAATCAACAATCCAAAGAGACTTATGCACCCCTATGTTCATTGCAGCATTATTCATAGTAGCCAAGACATGGAAGCAACCCAAATGCCCATCAACTGATGATGGATAAAGAAGATGTGATATATATATATACAATTGAATACCAGTCAGCCATAAAAAAAGACAAAATCACCCCATTTGCAACAACATGTATGGATCTTGAAGGTATTATGTTAAGTGAAATAAGCCAGACAGAGAAAGACAAACACCATATGATTTCACTCATGTGTGGAAGATTAATATATGGACAAAAAGAACTGTTTAGTGGTTATCAGGGGGAAGGGGTTGGGGGGAAGAAGGGGTAAAAGGGCACATTTATATGGTGACAAATAATAATGCACAACTGAAATTTCACAATGTTATAAACTATGATGGCCTCAATAAAATTTAAAAAACAAATAATAAAGTCTTTAGGGCCAGCCCTGGTGGCCTAGTGGTTAAGTTTGGTGCGCATTCTGCTTTGGCCGCCAGGGTTCAGTTCCTAGGCATGGACCTACACCACTCTTCTATCAGTGGCCATGCTGTGGTGGCAGCTCATATACAAAATAGAGGAAGATTGACAACAAATGTTAGCTCAAGGTGACTCTTCCTCTGCAAAAAATAGATAAATAATAAAATCTTTTAAAAATTTTTATCTAAATGAAAGAGGAGGAGAGAATGAATATTGGAGGTAAATAGTCTTCTTGGCCTCAAAGAGCATCCATAATCTGTGAGGACGGTTTTAGAGAAAGCAACTTTTATACCTATCTTCAAAATTCCCTTGTTGATACTATGAGAATACATACATATTGAGCTGGAAGGATCCTTAGAGGGGTGCAGTCTGGGTTTCTTTGCTGGCATTTTGTTTATAGAGCACCAAATGCTGCTCTCACCACTCTCACCTCCCCACCAGACATGAAATGTTTTGTCAATTTCAAGGAGGCAAGTTTAAAACACTTTGGCAAGTTTTATCTTGTTTTGCTTCCTAGGAGAGTCCCAAACCATCCCTTGTCCTCCTACCCCATCCCCAGAAAAGTTTCTAAGCCAAGAATCTATTATCTCTTATCTTGCAACACTAAAAAAAAGGAATGCATTTCCATTGATTGAAAAAGTTCAGAAGTAAAGTCACAGATAACATGTAGAATTAAGGAAGGTTGCTATTTCTTTCTGCCATCTTTGAGTGCTTGCATTTGTTTTTTTCTTTTCTAGGTATCTGCTCCTTCTTTGTATATTCCCTCTTTCCCCTTTCTTCCTTCCTTCCTTAAATCATCACAAAGACATTCATCAGAGTTAGTGTACAACTCCTGGCAAATGCAGGAGTCTTGAACTGCTGGGTCTCTGGGTGCTGACGCAGCAGGATGCCCGTGCTTTGGGCAGCGGGAGACAGCTGTCTGTGGCAGGCTCTGGCACCAGGCCTCCCACCCAGACGTCCTCCAATGCCTCTCTTCCTAGCCCACCACCAGTCAAGGGGACTTCTGGGAGAGCAGCTCCTTTCTGCCTTTCCTAAGTGTTTCTTCCGCTGCAATCTGCCCCTGCCAGCTCCTCCTGAGCTCACTTGCATTGATTCCTGAAAATCATCAATATCTAAGCTTTTTTCTTTATTCTACTGCTTGCAAATATTAAGCTTGGGGTAAATTTCCTGAAAAGTTAAATGGAAAAGGTGAGTTAGGCTCTTGGATGTGTAATGCTCTTTACTCTTGGTTGAGGGAAAGAGCATTCTAAGCAATAATTTTAAATCCACTTCAGTGAGTACCTTGAAGCAAGGAAAGGAGTGAAAAAAGCAAGCTTGATGGGGAGCATTAGGCAATTATCATTGAAAATTATTTAAGCTTAAATAAGTAAAATAATTTATTCTATAAAATCATACCAAGCACTGGAAAGGATTCTGCGTGGTCAGTTTGCTTTCTCGCATAGCAGCTGAAGAGGTAAGCAAAAATGTTGAACTCTAAAAGTCTCAACTTAGTGAATGAATATAAATTTGGGGGTGGCATTAAATACCTGAAGATGATGATGAGCCATTGCTGCAAACGGATTGGCAAGTGGGGTTAAATGATTTTCAACGATATGAAAACCTAATAAAATGAAAACATTGAGTCCCCTGCAAATGATGACCTTCTCCCCACTTCTTCAGCCATAAAATGAACTCTTTCCAGTACTTGTAGAGAACCACCAGAGCACGGTGATTAAGAACATAGACCTTGGAGCCAGACGGCCTGAATTTGAATCATAATTCTGCCGCTTCAAGCTATACACCCCTGAATACATCAACTAAGGCCTCTGTGCCTTGGTTTCCTCATCTGTAAAATAGGGGTAATTATGTGAGTTATAGGTGTAAGTGCTTAGAACAGGGCCTGGCCCACAGGAAGCACTATATATATTATCTATTTCTATTTGTTACACATGCATTCTTTGCTTGTTGAGTAGCCCTGTCTTTGCCCTCACTGTATTCGGGACTGTGAGCTCTGGGGAAACTGCATCCCTCAGCTTGCCGGATGTGGGAGTCCCCATAATGGGATGCGCATATCCCACTGCTCCTCACCATTCTTGGAGTGTGGGGGGAATCGTGCACGTTTCTGCTGGGTGAGGGGGAGGGTCTTCTCCTCTCACTCCCTCTGCTCCTATTTTTGTGAAAGGGTCCAGTGGTCACCTGCTCCTGCCCTCGGGACTCTACCTGAGAAAGACTAATCGAGCACCTGCAGTATGCCAGCCCCTGGGGAGTCGCTGGTAATGCTGAGATTGACAGGCAGCGCCTGCTCTGGAGGCCGCGGTGAGACACAGTGTGAGACAAACAGAGGCAGGTACGAAAGGCCGTGAGAGCCCGTGGGATGCACCACCTGGACTTATGAGGGATCAGGAAAGACTATATCCAGAAGGTGACATATTTAAGTAAATGTTGAGGAATTGATGGAATTCTCCAGACAGGCAAGAAGGGATGAGGCACAAGAAACCAAGCACCAAAGTCCCCAGAATGTGACTAGTCTGGGGAACGGAGAGGTCTATGTTCTATAGATCTCACCTGGAATTGGGTTGACCCTCTGGCAAGAATGTGGCTAGTCCAGTCCGTATAGCCTCTTTCTGGTTAAGAGGATGGAGGTGAAGCTTGGTGAGTAAAGCACAGGTGGGACCAGCCCCTGCAGCTCCCTGTCTGGGCACCCTATGCTTTGGTCCTGCACTCGGGCTCTCACAGCTCTTGTTGTGACATGTCGTGGTCTTTCTCCCAGAGGTTAAGGATTCCACGCGACTCCTCTCTCTCTCTATCCTCTGGGACAGCATCTCAGATTGGGGTTCTCAGACCACCTGCATGAGAATCAAACGGGGAGCATGTTTAAAAGCACGGGTTTCTAGGCCATCCCCAGTGGCCAAGTGGTTAAGTTCAGTGTGCTCTGCTTTGGTGGCCCGGGTTTGGTTCCCAGCCACCGACCTACGCCACTCTGCCTCAGCAAAACAAACAAACAAAGGAAAAACCCATGGATTTCCACCCCCACCCAGCTCTACTGAATCAAATGTCCTGGGGTGAGTGCTGGAAATCTTCATGTTTAACAAGGAAAAGGGCTGGGGTAGAAATATGCTTTTTATGATAAACTCCCCAGGTAAATATATGTACGTTATAGTAGGGGAACCACGGCTGTGGGGCCTCGTAGAGAGCATGGCATATAGACACTCAGGAAAAGTTTAATAAAGAAAAGACTAAGTGGATCCTTAGGAAGGGAATGTGGTGAAGAGAGGGCAGGGCAGAGGAATGTAAAGGGCCTGAGGTGGGACAAAGGCAGCCACTTCCATAAAAAGATGGGTTGAGGTTTGGAGTCGGGGCGGGGGGGCGGGGGGGGGGGTGGTTGTGACATGGGCCGCTCTGAGTCTTCCCTCCAACACAGCCTCTAGGCGGAATCCCTGACTGGGAGCCCTCTTCTGCCCCTGGTCCCCATCTCCTTTCCATGTCCTTGCTTCCCACAAAGTGGCCTTTCCCTAATTGCTTCTCCAGGGCACGGTTAGCCACGCGGTCACCTTCAAAGCTCCGGTGAGCACAGCCGGCCTGGCTCCAACTCAAGGCTTGTTGTGGTCAGCTACATCCTGGTTTCTCAAGCTCCTCCCCACTTTTCTTTAAAAAAAAGGGAAAAATCTACTTCTTCAGACCTCTGCAGACCAGCGGATGAATCAGCCAAAATTCTCAACAGGTCATAACCGCTGAATATAGTGCAAATTCCAGGTGACAGACTTGTAAACACAGTCCTTCCAAAGCCATGGCTTTCAGCCCCGGCGGCACATTGGAATCATCAGGGGAGCGTTTAAAGGAGCTCCTGCCTGGTCTCACGCCCGGAGATTCTGAGGTATCGGTCTAGGCACAGCCTGGGCTTCGGGGGTTTCCACAAGCTCCTCGAGGGATTCCGATGTGCCGTCAGGGTGAGAATGACTGCTCTAGAGACACCATCATCTCAGAAGTTCTGATGATCGAGTCTTCAAGCATCCTGACAAGTCAGCCTGCGGAAGGGTAGTTGGGGGCAGGAGGGCACCTAGCCACATCACCCCGGCCCTGAGCTGGTTTAAAGGGTGGCTCAGCTAAACAGGTGCTCAAGACTCTGCTAAAGTGCCCCTGGAAATGGAAGAAGGTGGAGAAATCTATACTTACTAGGACACTTTTCAGGGAAGGAATTGCAACAGTTTAAAAGGAATTCTTTGATAACTAGCTTGAAGTATGAAATTATTAAACCCCAAAGGGCACGCTATGAGGGGCAATTGATGGTTACCAAACTTTCTTCTAAGTAGAAGGAGCTTGAGTACTCGCAAGGGTTTTGTTTTGCTGGGTGGGACTTAGCAATCTGGGGCCAGAGCTGCATCATTGACACCAACAGTCAGTCGGTGTTCTCCGAGCTTCCCACCTTAAGCCGTCAGCCTTTTCTGCATATTGAACATAAATGTAAGAACATTGGTTTGAAAAAGATCAAGTCATTGAGTCCTCTCATTTCAGTCTGGACCTGCCCATCAGCTCCTCTACCACTATGTTTTTAAAAAGCCTCCAGCCCAGGTCCTGCTTCCTGCAGACAGGGACGTGGAGCTCAGAGTGCCCCTGAGAGCAGAGGAGGCTGAAGCTGGCTGCCTGCTGAGATGGTATTTTGTTACAACTGTTGCAAACCTCCAGCCAATTTAGATCACATTGTTTAATTGTGCATCTCTAAAATACTTTTGCCAACATGCTTCACTTTTTAAAATATCCTTACTAATGCTGATACTTAATAAGCATTTTTTAAAATTTACTTCTTGTTTTAGTCAATTCTTAACCTGTCTTAACAGACGTATAAGTGAAAGGATAGGTTACCCGAAAAGGGATCTTGAGCAGAAAGGGGCATCTTTCTGGCAATTAGATGACAAGGCAATAAACAGCTAGAATCCTCAGGGGAGGGCCGTCGGAGGTGTCGCAGCTGCAGTCTGAAGTCAGCCTGGGTCCTGGAGGGAAGCCCACAGCTGGTACGTTTTCAGTGTCATGACCCATTTGCTTGGGGTGCAGCCAAAGGGGTGTCTTACGCTCCCACATCATCGACTACTAAGGCACCTGATCCAACAGGCGTGTATTCAGAGCCCAGGCCTGGAGGGGGGCTTGGCAGAAGTGGTCTCTCCCCTCTAAATGGGGAGAGAAGGTATGTTTTTCCATACTGAGAAGTTATCTAGAAAAGTATACCTCAGCACAAACAGATGATAGAACATGTACCTATATTTTAACTCAGTTATTTCACCTGCAAAATAGGGTAGTAATACTTAGCACAGGGTTGTTGCTAAGTGAAATGACTGTATATCATTGGAATAAAATATTTAAACACCGAGCATATAGTAACAGCTCAAGTAATGATACTTCTTTTCCATCTATTAATTGAGGAGAGAAAGAACTTAAAGATCATCTGGTTTAGTATCTTCATTTTAAAGATAAGGAAACTGAGACCCAGAGAGGTAAAGTGACTTGCCCAAAGTCACAAAGGTAGGAAAAAGCAGAGTTAATAACTGAAGAAAGGAACTGTATTTTTCTTTGGATTTCTCAGAAAGCGATTTCCAGCGCTCTTCAAACTTCCACGCTGCCCTCTAAAATGAATGCCCCAGAACAATGACCTGAGGTCGTTTAAATGACAAAATATAGGTCCCCCACTTAGGTTTAAAGCCATGTTTATCTGTTTTCAGTTGAGAAAGCTGCTAATGGCCCTAACCATGCCTTTCCCGGTTGAAGCATAGAGCCAAAACATTTGCAGCCTGAGGATTCCCTCCCACTGCTTGGAGATCAAACACAAACAGAAGCCATGGGGGGCCGGGCCATCTCTAACTGAGAGAATCAATACCGATGAAACAGATAAAATCCCCAAATCTCAAAATAATGAAAACAAAGATATCCAAGTAATAAAAGCTGCTAGAATCACAAAGACAATACAACTCCGATCTCAGCTGGCTCGAAGAAAGTGTCCATTAACAAGGGATTAACACAAGGGAAGTACACAACCAGTCAATAGGAAATGAAAACATTTCCCACCGCCTAGTTGCATTTGAGCCCACGCTAGGATTACGGATCGGGGTGTTGAGATGGTGTGGTTCTGACTACGGAAAGAGCGTCTCCAGAAGCCCTCAGCCATATGCTGACTTAAAGAAACAGCCCGAGCTGCTACTCGCTGGACTGAAAATTTGGAACTGACAAGCCAGACGATGAGACGAGACCTGATTAACAGCCCTTTATTAGTCGTGTCCATTGTCACTTTCAAATAAAAGTTCGAAAGAAAGCCTCCATCACTGCAGCACCTTCTAAAATATGCATTTTAGTCAAATTTCCCAAATGCCAGAGCTTTGGGGGAGAGGGGAAGGGAAAAAACCACAACTGTGGAATAAAACGTTATTAGCTTTTCATAAAATAAGTAAAATGGCATTTTATGTGCCCAAATAAAGACAACATAGGCATTTTTTCAATATAAAATATCATAGTTTGAATGAAATTGGAAGTAAACATAAAAAATGAATATAGTTGACCAGTGGGTATAAATTAGTGCAATAATTACATTCTTATAATGGCTGTGATATTCCTAGTTAATAGCCAAGCAGCCTATAGAGTTGAATTAAAAGTGTGATATTTAGGGGCCAGCCCGATGGTACAGTGGTTAAGTGTGCACGTTCTGCTTCGGTGGCCCGGGGCTCACCAGTTCGGATCCCAGGTGCGCGCATGACCCTGCTTGGCAAGCCATGCTGTGGCGGCATCCCACATAAAAAAGTAGAGGATGGTTGGCATAGATGCTAGCTCAGGGCCAATCTTCCTCACACACAAAAAGAGTGGGACTGCCTCAGAAAGTCTGACTAAACCTTAAGGGTTTCCATATGATGGATTTGTCACTATCCTAGAAGAAAGACACATTTGTGGGGGCTTCTCCCATTCCTTCCAGAGTTCAGCAATCCAGGGTCTATCTCATCAGCTGCTGTCTCTGAAAAATCTTTCCTCCACAGCTTTTGTGTCTACACGTGTGTATATATGGGCTCCATAAATCATTCATGTCTATGTCAATTACTAAAATATTCTGTGGGATGCAAGCTTACCCTGTCTCCTCAGGAGAAAATATTATTTTAGCAAAAACGTGAAGCTTAGTCCCAATAACTTGCAACTTAAATGCAAAGGATTTGAGGCAGTTCTTTGGGGCTAAAAACGTATTAGTAAAGGCTTAGAGGGAAGAAGAGACAAGAGTAGCTTTGGAATTGTTTATCTATCTGTTGGGAAAATCTTTTCATGTAGATGGCCTCCCAACCTTTTAAAAACACTGCTTAGCAAAGTAGCAGGGCTGGCATCCCTGCCTCTTTTTTTCAATTTCCCTAAGCAGAGGCTATTTCAATATCGTGCTCTTGAGCGGCAGCCAATTGTGCTGCAATCACCACCATCCCCGGAGAATCATAAGGAAGTTGCTGAAACGGGAGAACAGCAACACTTCTATGCTTGGTGAGATTTCAACATGGTGCCTTAAGTCAACAAGCCTTGGGTACCTATCACTGGGAATATGATACATAGGATAGTGTCCTCAGGAAGCTGCCAAGCATTTAAGACATGAACATGGGTTTTGGAATCAGACCACCCCTAATCCCAAAGGGATAGACACTAGAGTTACTGCCCTAATCATTCTCACTTATTCTTTGCTAAAAAAAAAAATCTTTTTTGGGGTTCTTTGTCTCAAAAAAAGGTACTGTTTCCTGGCCACCTCTGCAGATAGAGGTAGCTATGAGACATGCTCTGGCTGATGAGATGCTGGATATGATTCTGGAGACGCTTTTAATTAAGAAAGGCAGCCTCAGCGGGCAGAGTGCTTTGCCTGTCTGTCCTTCTCCCTTCTTTTCGCCAGAGGTCTAGCAGCCACATGGCAATCATGAATCCAAGAACAAAGGCCAACACACTCTGAATGGCACGGTGAAAAGACACAAAAAGCCTGAGTCCCTGAGCTAATACAGCAACCCTAGACTGCCTCCCCTTGACACCTTGTTGCATGAGCCAAATAAACTCCAACTTGCTTAAGCCACCAATTGTCAAGCGTTCTACTATTTGCAGCCAAGGCGCTTCTAAATGATAAACCAGTATCTCTGAGCTTCATTTCCTCATCTGCAAAATGGGGATATAATCTTCACCAACTTTGGAGATTTGCTGTAAAGCCTGGTTGGTGTATGTGTAATTCCTAGTCCAACACCTGACTCACAGTAATAATTGGAGGCTATCATCATTATTATTATTATTTACTAACAAGGTTGAAATGAGTATTTCTTTTTCTTTGGGGAAACTTGAAGGAGCAGAGCCAAGCTTTCCCTGAGATGGGGACTGACTTGTGGGTAAGGTGCTGAGGTCGTGTTGGGTGGAGACCAGCTGACTGAGCTCAGCTGTATAAGGACCTTTACCTTAGGAGGACAATCTATAAATAGTCAATATCCAAAAACTGTCTCCCTCTGTTCTTCCTGTAGGAGATTTTTCTGGCTTATTGCTAAGGCATACTAGCTGTTTCTACCACTTAGACAGCAAGCCGTTGCTTTGTTTATGGTGAAACCAAATCCCCCGGCTGCATTTTCTCCCTGAGCAGTAATCACGGCAGCAAACTGCAAAATTAGCATCTAACAGAGCATTTCAATCAAAGATGAGAGAAACATTCTTTGGACCACAGGTTTTTGCCTCCAAAGATAGCACTTCTTTTTTTTCTGAGTATGTGAAATTGCCCTAATTCTGATTTATTTGATGTGATGTGCTTTGGGCCTCCTGGTTTCAATCTTGCAGACAAAATGATCAGTTGTTGCCCTTTTTTTAAAGCTGTATAAATTACTTTTAGTTAAAGCTTGTTGATATTTTGGTCCAGCACGGTCAGTACAAGGGGCCTACAAACAAATCATGTGTGATGATTCTGCATCTTCTGATCTTTAGCATTCATGCTGAAGACGACAATACAGTTATCCTTATTAGATAATGTTACTTCAAAGAGAAAGGTCTACTTCATGGTAAACCACTCCTTTATCTGGAAATATCTAGCAAGTGCTCTTCCTGAACCTGTGGCAGGATCACTAAGCCAGCTCTCCACCTCAGAATCCTCTCAGCATTCAAGATGAAATCTAATTGTCATCTCTGGTCCAGAAACTTGGAGCCAACCTGGAGCCTTTTTCATGATCCCCAATCCATATACATTAAACGGTGGGCTGCCTCCTCATCACCCCACTCTACCTCCACAGCATCTTTTGAATATAAATCCTTTTTTCTTCACGCACGTCGTGCAAGCTCTCATCCAGGTCTTCAGCGTGTCTAAGGTGATCTGTCAGACTCATGTTCCAATGGGTCTCCCCATCTCCAAGACTTCCTGCTTCCCTCCATGCTCCGCTCTGCTGCCCAGGTGGTCCAAAACTCAGAGCTCGTTAGTGATATTTGTTTTAAACACTTTCAACTGCTCCCCACTGCTACCTGGTAATGTCCAAATCCCTTAGAGTGGTAATCAAGACCCTTAACAATCAAGCCCCAATCTACCTTTTCATTTTAACCTTCAGCCACCTTTTTTCATTGATCCCTACTCCAAACTATTTCCCATACTCCCAAGAAACCTAGCACCTTCATGTCAGGTATATTTATGGAACCTGCTCTCTACTTGGCTTGCTCTTAATTCTTACCTAAAAGAAAAGATGGAGAGATTGAATTGAACCTATTAAAGGAAAACCACATGTTGCAATGTAGGACACAACCTGGGGAGGCTACCAGAGTTCTCCCTCATGGGCCATGCACAGCCCACTCCATCAGTCACAGTAGACACGAAAGGCAGCCTGAGTCACCAGCTGCTTCTGACAGATTTATTTGTGCAATTCACTTTATTGGTAAAATTAGATGTAAAGAAATAGCTCATCCACAAATACACGATTAAATAAAAATTGTATTTCACTTCCTATAGTTTGTTGAGGCTCAGCTTATAAGAACAGCTCCTAAGCAGTATAGGGGAGAGCACACCATCTCCGCGCCCATTCGGAAGGGGCCACAAATCCTGCCTTTGTCAATTAGTCCAGGTGGTAGCCCCTCAGGCCTCAGTCCCCTTACCTGTAAAATGCAGATGATGTTACCTACCTCCTAGAATTTTTAAAGGATGTAATGAGAAAACCCATGTTATGTACTTATACAAGAGATATAAACAGTACTATTCTTATGAATGTCACAAGCTTATTTTTAATTCTAACAACTATCATAGGAATTTGTCTTAGAGAGAAAACTGTCTCCAATTGGAAACATACTTCAGTAAATGCCTGCTATAGAATAAGAGACCCCAAACATTCTTTTTTTTCTGTTGTTTTTTTTTTTTGCTTGTTTTTCTATATCACAAGAACCTATTTACAACCACCCTGCTGGGGGTGAGAATCACAAGGCAGCAACAGCTTGGAATCTCCAGGGCCCAGCACCCGGGGAGAGCAGGTTCCCCTCTCCACAGGCTGGTGACGCAACTCTGGTAGAGTTTCATGTCTCATCAGTTATTCACTCACATTTTTCAGCCGGGAGAAGTCTCAGATTTTTCCTGAAAATTGATGCTTTAAACAGAAGACACAGGAGCTTAGGGAAAAGATACTTATCGGGGGAAGAGGGGCCCAGAGGAGGGAACATGCCAAAACCAGTACGCCCACTTTACCTCTCCCTAAGGCTGGTGCCAAGAAATTATCATCTGAAATAGCAAGGAAGAAGGGGGTGAATATTTATTGTCTACTTCACATGGGTGCTTTGCTGGGTACCTTATATAATAACAAAACTAACAATGTTAGCTATCTTTTTCAAAATAATAATAATTTGCCATGTATCATACTAATTGTCATATAAGTATTTTTTAAGTTCATTCTCGTGACAATGTTGTAAGCATTTAGGTAGTTATCTCCATTTTACAGAAGATGAAATAGAAGCTCAGAGAGGCTAAATCATTTGTCCAAGGTCACACAACTCGTTATTCTAATTCCAGCTGGAACTAGACACCGGCGCTGCCTGACTCCAGGACATCGGCATGCTCTTTTCCACACACCAGAGCAGCTCTCAACAGGAAAGATGTTCATGGGGAAGATTGCCATTTCCCGTCAATCATCATATGCCCAGCTCTAGCAGAGTCCCTCACTCATACTAGGCGCTCAGCAAATGTTTATAGAATGAATAAAAGTAGAAAAAAAGACAGGACAAAAGTAGGTATGGAGCATTAATACATCGCAAAGGAGCAAGAGAGGGAAATGAGAGAAGGACAAGTGGGTGTCCTTCATAATTCAGAGCGACACCATGTAACTTGTTGCACCATTCTTGATTGGCTACATTTAATGATGCCCACGCCTGATTTACACGGTCAGAAATAAAGTCAACTGCAGCTGCCATCATTTTGCGAGGCTGGTTGGACTCTGCAGACCTGCTGATTTCCATTAAGTGCTGTTTAGAAAAATAATTATGTGACTCTGCCCTGTTGGCATTAAATATACATTGTTGGTTTGGCTGCTAAAATATAACATTCAAGGAGCGCAGAGAGACAACCAATCTTTTTTTTTAAAGATGCTTTAACTGCAGATGGGAGATACTCGGTGGTTCCCCATTGCAATCTGCCACACATGCGCTGTCCCCTGCGCTGGAGGGGCTGTGCTGTCTGTGCCACAGAGCCAGCAGTCACGGATTATGGCTGCAAGGGGTGCCCAGGTTTAATCTCATTTTTGAATGAATTAATATTATTAGTTTTGACAAATTAATGGTATTAAATGTGCAAGGTTAGTATGAATTATGTCCACATGCACCTATTACTAAATGTGCCTCATTCTTGTGTAAGAAAGCTTATTGAATCAATTCAGTGGAATCTTCTCTCTTTTCCGTATTCTAAAATGCCTTCCTAGAAGCCTTAAAAAGATGGGCTAGTATTCCTATGGACAAATGTTTAATGATAAAAATCCGTACCTCCGTCCATGCTGAAGGGGCTTCATGACTGAGTCAGGCACCAGAGGGAAAGACTTTACGGTGGTATTACACGTCCTTACACATGTAATCTAAATATACTCCATCCAAGAAGATCCTGTCTTCTAGAAAAGCTTTGAGCCTCCCCATCTGCCCTTCCCTCTTCCAGTTAAAAAATCAGTGCTGGGGTATACCCATTTCCTTGGCATTAAAATAAAATTAGAAAATCTTTTTCAGTTTGAAACCAATTTTTTTCCTAACCTAAGTCTAAATGAAATGCATGTTGTTAGAGTCCTATGTCAGCAAAACTCAAATTCACGTCTATGGTTAAAGTTTTGGGGGAGATGATGATCAAATGTGAATGAGCTCAAACGATTTTTTTCTGAATGATATTTTTAATTATTAATTTAAGGAACCTACAATGTTGAATGCTGTGAACCTGCACATTTTTTAACCTGGACAATGTGGCACATGCTGTTTGAGTCAACTAAGGACTGAAGAGGTTAGTGACTTGCTTGAGGTCACATAGCCAGTTGGGAATGGATGAGGACCAGAAACAAGTCCTCAAATTCCTCCATCAGTGCTCTTGCACACTGTGTACAATTCCACATTGGTGTGCACATGCATGTGTGTACAATACCACGTTGGTGTGCACATGCACACACACATTTAAAAAATGAAAACAGCCTACTTAAATGAGAATTTTGGGTATTACCCAACAGGAAAGGATATTTGAAACTCAAATAAATCATGGTGGAAAGTCCATCCGGGTTGCACGGAGAGAATTCATTCACTGGGGGTGCCATTAAAGTCAATGGTAAGCAGTCTGAAGAGATGGGAGCTGTAGTTTTCAGTAAGAATGGAAACACCTGCCAGGGTTTTGGCTGTGCCTGCAGACCTGGGTTAGTGATTTCATGGGTAAGCCGGTCTGAGATGTGAGGCTTCTGTTTGGCACGTTTTTGTACTACAGTGCATCCCAACCCAGAAGGATCAGAACCTTGAGTAGTAGCTCAGGTGTCTGAAGAGACGCAATGTTGGGGCGAGCTGGAGGTTCCAGAACAGACAGGGGACACAGCGGCTGAGACAGCCTCTCATTGCCCAGGTGGAGCGAGAACAGCAATAGCCACCATTCATGAGTAGGGTGGGCTGGGCACTCCTCTGGGTCTTCTCCTTGAGCTAACTCATTCAATCCAACAGCAACGCTATAAGGAGGTGCTGTCATTATCCTTTTTCCATCTGGTGAAACTGGGTGCAGAGAGGTCAGTGAGTGGTGGGTCTGGGATCCACCTCAGGTGGTCTGGCTCCGGAGCCTGTGCCCTCAACACCAGAGCACCCCTCACACGTAGAAGCCTGGGAATATTTCTCTGGAAAACTCATAAAGTCTATGTTCTCTTCAAATATCCATGCTGAGAAAAGTTCCGACCTTCTACACTGCCTCCTGCATGAGAGGAAGGAAACTTGGGCCAGTCCCGGCTCTGCCACCTAGTAGCCACCTGCCCTTTGGCAAGTCATACAACCACTCTAGACATTCATTTCCTTGTATACAAATTATGTTAGGCTAATTCTGACAGTCACGTTTAGCTACGAAGTTCTATGATCCTAATCACTTGGAGATTATACTATTTACTAATTAGTTTTACATTACATAGATTCATATTATAACTTTTTTCATTATACTCAGGAAATACCTTTGATAATACATAGATGACTTACTAATTTGTGAGTAAGACTCTTCTAAGGGTATATGTCCTATCCCTTGAATGACATTTTAACATCATGCCCCTTCTAATATTTTCAATTGAGATCAGGAAAGAAAAAGAATTTCAGAAAGAATTTTTCTAAGAGACAAGGCTGAGCAATGCATTAAGCTAAATTTTCTAAGGATATATGGAAATATCGTGAATGGAAAGTACACCATGCTCTGATTAACAGAGTCATTCACGCCATATTTTCATTAGTCACCGTCCGGTGAAAAGAGCATGGTCTGGGCAGACTTGAGACAGGAATTCCAGTCCCAGGTCTGGCTAGTTAGACCTATGACCTTGGGCCAGTCCCCACGTCTCCTAGGTCTCAATATTTGAAGGGAGCTGTTTAGTCCAACTCATTTCCTTGCTAGCATAATGGTGAAAACATAGGCAGGGCCTCCCAAAAGGGCTCAGTTCCGGGGCCACTCCGCCAGTGTGGACCACCCAAGGTGACTGCACCTGAAAGGAGGCCTTATTCTTGGCATCTTTCACAGGCTTCATGGTTAAAGAGGGAGATTTCAAAGTTGTATCAAAGTAATGTTGAGAAAAGGGCAGGAGGATGTGGTGTCCCTTACACTCTCCCCAGCTCCAAGCACAGGATCCAGGAGAAGCTGCCCTAGCTGCGTACCCAGTAGATAGATGCTGAAGGACCACCCTTCAAAGCTAATGGATTCCGCAGAGAGTAATGGAAGGCTGCAGTCTCTGTGAAGATTCCCTTAGAAGCAGGGCTTTCAGAAACAGTGATTCCACAGGTAAATAGAGACAACTGTTCATCTCCACGGCCTGTGTTTGTGTGTGTGTGTTTCCCAGAGCTTCTTTCAAACTTGAGTTTTGCAATTCTTAAACACCTTTTCAGCTCTTCTCTGAAGATCCTGAGTGTTCTTTTGTACACCACATCTTCCAATCCCCAAGGAGGCACTAATCCCACCCCACCTCCAGCGATTAGCCTAACCAATATTGAAGTGCTGAATTTTTTCAAGTTCTGTTTGTTTTGCCCATGACATTAAGTTGTGGTTAGATTGTAAGGATGGCTACCACAGCCATTTACATTGCTAGGGACCTTATTTTGGGGAGAAAAAAATACCCTAAAGTGTTGTTTATTTTTATCATTATTTTTGTTTTAAAATTCTCCCAGGATTTTCTCTCCACACCTTACTTCATTCTACGTATTTTAGGAATAACTGTGAACTTGTCTGTGTAAAACTGCCCTGAGCTATTCTTTAAGTTAATTATCACTTCTTTTGGTTCTGTGAATGGCTGTTCAATGACACTGTCAGCAAGTGGAATGAACCAAATTACTTTAATTATGGAGTAATTGCACAGAGTGATGGTAATTAAATCTTGATCAGTTTAAGTGAGTGAATTAATTGCTCCAACTTGGAATGCACACCACAGCAAGAGGAGTTGTTTTGTAGTTTAATTAACACCGTCCACTGAAGTCTTATCGTATCTAAAATGCAGACAGTTAATGAGTTTGATATTATTCTCACCTTCATAAGAACTAGGACAGAATACATGCTGAGAAAGGTAGTGTACTGGGGAATGATAGAAAACTTAATATTCTTGTCACTTGTATAGATATAGTGGTTGCAATCTCTACTTTGCCTTCTGGAGAAATGTGCAAATAGAAATATTTCCATATAATTAGCTTCTGGCCCCATTTCATTTCAATATTCCCTGATCTGTGCAACAGTATACATTTCTGAATTTGTTAATGTTTTACATTTCTACAGCCTGAATTTCGTTGTGGATTTATCCATCATCTGCTTGCTTTTACTTGGAGGAGTCCTGCCATTGTGAAGGTATGCATGAGGTCTTCATAAAATTTGATCAGTTATCAACCATCATTTATTAGACATAGATTTCTCTGACTGTTCTATTATCCATTCCCCAGTGCTGGGAAATGCTTTCTGTTTTTAGAGGAACTTTCCTGCCTAGATCTAGCTTAGAGATGCTCAGCGCTGACTATGAATTAGAATCACCTACCAAACCTAAAACAATTACCAATACACAGGCCCCAGTATAGAAGTTAGAGGGATCCAGGCATGGGTATGTTTTAAGAGCTCTTCAGGTAACTCTAATGTGCATCACAAATTGAGAGCCACCATGCATCCCATTCCATAACCCTGAGGAAGATGGTATTATCACAAATTTCTAGGTAAAGACCCTCTGGCTTATTCTGGACAGAGTCTGAGGATTGGGACCTGGACTCTTAAGAGCCTGGACTCTTAAGAGATTGTCTCCTAAGAGCCAATTCTTCATAAATGTTCTACAACCATGCTCTAGAATAAACCAAATTGATAAGTCTCAGTTTACAAACTAGAGAAACAAAGAAGCAAAGAAAATGAACATGATTTCTTTAGCAATCTTCAGCATTGTCTTATCAAACTCCAGGTAAGAAAAAGATGTATTGTTCTAAGCCCCAAGAGTGTTCATTTGTGGGCAGTTAGTTTCAGGCCATTTCTTTAGCGTCAGTGGGTAGTAGTGATTAAATGTAATTGGTCGGGGCAATGGCCCTGATTGGAGTAGTAAGTAAGCTTCTCAAGGTCATGCGTTGCCAAAGCCAGAACTTGAATCTAGTCTTCTCTGATTTCAATGTCCACCAATGGTGGGCCTCTACACAGCAGTCCCTAGCTCAAAGTTAACACATTCAGTGGGAACATGACCGAAGAAAGTGTGTAGATTCCTGGAAGTGTTCACACATGAGTTGACAACTGAGTTGGATTTTGAAAACAAGATAGAGTTTTCTGTGTGGAGAAAGGGAAGGAAATGTTCTGAAAGCCGAGGGAACTGCATGTGCTAAAGGACACAAATTTGGGAAACTGCACATGGTCTTGCTGTGACTGGAGCATGCATTGTGGAGGGGAGACATATGCTAAAGCCAATGGACCAAAACTATCAATAACATACTCCTACGCAAAAAAGACAAATTTATTTAGCTTGTTGTGGCAAGCGAGATTGGTCAGCAGAAGGTTTGTGGAGCGGCCTGGTAAGAGGGAATTGGGAGGGGCTCTCTACAGGACTTGGGCTTTTGCTAGGTGGTTCTAAGGAGGGTTTAGGAAAGTGCAGGCTCATTCTGGATTGAGTGCCATCAAGAACGGGGAATTCAGTAATTGGATTTTTAACAATTTTATCTAGGAGATGAAAAGATTAAAGCAGGGCTAGCATCATCACTGGTAAAGTCTTCCGTGTTAGCTTGGAAAGGGGGCTATTTAGTCATTTTTGTGGTTGCGGAGTGTCCTTGTCTCTGTTTGTTCCAGACATGGTCATGCAGGGAAGTTGCCTGACCACTGTTCCATGAGCACAGTTATGTTCAGTTGGGAACCTCACAGGCTAGCCTCCAGGAATGCTTTTTACCTTCTCAAGGGGCAGGCCCTTAACTGACGTATTAAGGGGCTAAGACTTATATGTTGAAGAGTTTTAAAAAGTGAAATAACACAATACAATTTCTGTTCTGGAAGAATCCCTCAGGTAGCTATGTGGAAGATGGTTTTGAATATGGCAAGACTAGATGCAGATGTCCCAATGGGAGCAGAGGAAAGAAAACGCCCAAGAATGGAGATTGAGAGGAAAAGACTGTTAAGAGATGCCTCATGGGTAGAAAAGAGAAAAATTGTACTTTATAACAATTCAAAGAGAAATAACAACACAAGTTTACTTGGACAAATCAAGGATGTCTCTTTATCTCTATTGTTTCGTTGGGGAAAACTACTTTGAAATTTTAAAGAGTTTCCTTTTCCTTGAAAACTAAAATCCAGTGTTTACTAAGTTCCTGCTGAGCAAACATAATTTCTTAGACCCCTGAAACTTGTTTCAGCTCTGGTAATGTCCCTACATAGCCTTTTCTTACTTAGGATGCAAAAAGTTTGCAATATATTCATCCTGGCACAGTTCAGAGAAATACACCAAGCAAAGAGATAGCCAGTCCCAGGTTTTCTTGGGAGATGGACTCCATCTGTTGGTCCACGGCTGCGAGTCCTCATTCCGCTGCCAGGAGCCTGAGCAGCAGATAGGAAGGACAGCTGATGAAATAGGGTCGGTCATTCAGCCCACGCCTAGTCTCCAGGGTGCTCTTCATCCCATTCTGCCCCAGTAAAAAGAGTAAATGGGCCATGCGGAGAAACAAGAAATCACTAGAAAGCAGTAGAACTCTGGAAATTAGGAGAAAAGGGAGAAAACTTTCTTTAGTGTTGGGCAGGAGATTGACAGTAACTGAGCATCAAGGAGAGGGGACTACCTTTTTCAGAAACAGAATGCTAATTATAATGTTGTCCTGCTTTTCTTTAATCCATAAAGTTGTCATTTACTGATGTAAAAACAGGTGCATAGAGAAGACTCATGTGACGGAGGGAGGAATGAACCAAACAATGAAATCAAGAACAATAAATCATATAGTATTGCTTATTAATGGCCATAGGATAGGCATTTTAGCTATTTAGGGGAAAAAGGATATGACAATATGCAAAAAAAGTCTTTCCTCTTAGGCATTTTGTTTATTTGGGAGATTGCCTCAAGTCACTTAATTCTAATCTGTGAGAGCACATTTATATAAATAGCTTTGAGCAGAGTGCTTCTTACCATTTACTTCTACTCCATTTAACGTCAGTGTTTTGAGGAGCAGACATTGGTTTGAGAGCAACGTTTCATAAAACTCAGATGTCTTATTTACCCAGTACTTCTACAAGCCTATTCTGCAAATTAATCTTTTCTAAAAGTGTTGTATCAAGCCAAGTGAAACCCTCAGAAAGTGAGGATTTTATTACTTCATGACCTTATGTTTTAGTGGAGAAAAAGTAGCTTTGCACTCCCTAAAATGTGTTAATGTAGGGATAGAAATCTTTATCCTTCCACTTATATCATGTCCAATCACCAGAATGGATTAGGCCCTAAATAATCTGACATTAGTATTAAAGCAAATATTTAAAAACATGTGTAGCCATTACTGGTACATTATGTATGGAGCTTTATTTCTTGGTATTAAAACATATCCTGACCCCAAAAACATTTAGTAGAAATCATGACTATTATGTGAAGTCGGGCAGGGAATACAGATTACGACTTACATCACTTTTTCAATTAGTAGCAGAGGAAAGATTGATGGCCATTTAAGAACTGATTAGAGAGACAGCAGATTAGAAAGGGGGTGCCTGGTGACACATTTTGCTTCCCAGCCTTTAAATGTGTCTGACTGCAGTGCTGAAGGACATCTGCCACCAGCAAACAGCGCATCATGTTCGGATTTCACAACTAAACAATGCTGTAACTAGCACGAAAGGGGTGTCAAAATCTCCAAAAACCACAAACCACTTTTCAATTATCAACAAATTGGAAGTGGCATTACATAAAGCTATATATATGATTAATGTAAATTATTTTCCAAAAACACAATTTCACATATTTCAAAATGTAGCTCATTTTCCATCCAATTGCCTAGGTTATTCTGGCACCTAATTATTAATCAGTAACTAATTTCTTTAACACACTCTATTTTGAGCCCCTGCCATTTGTTTTCACTCTGACAAACCCCATGGGACATATAGATGCATAGTACATTGTTCCTGCTCTCATGGAGCTTACAATCTACATGAAGAATCATTAAAGGCTAAATGCTGGCATGTTAAAATAACATGATATCATCAATCTAAGCCACAATACATTGCTTAACAGTCAAATAAAGGGAATAGATTGTATGAGTGCTCTCAGCTTGTGGTAGGCAGGAAAGCATTGTTGGGTTCGAGTAGTCAGTTGAAGCTTTATGAGGAAACGGGTATTAAGCTGGTTCATGAAAGATGAATAGGGTGTGCTGGTGAAAACCAGCTCCAGGGCTAGGGAACATGATTTGGAGCTTTTGCACTTTCCGTAAATACTCCCGCCATGGCCGATTTAAAGCTACCAATCTGACATCATTGAACATGAAATGGGAGAGAAATGCTCACAGTTGGCTGTTGTGAGCCAGTACAAGCTGACTCCGACACCACTGAATGGGAAATTTACAAGTGATGAAGATTCATTCAGTACAGCAAGTGTTTTAGTTTGTTTATTTTTTATTGAAGTAACATTGGTTTATAACATATAAATTTCAGGTGTACATCATTATAATTCAACTTCCGTATAGACTGCATGGTGTTCCCCGCCAAAAGTCTGGTTGCCATCCATCACCTTACACATGTGCCCCTTTAACGCCTTTCGCCCTCCCCTCACCCCCTTCCCCTCTGGTAACCGTCAATCTGTTCTCTGTATCTATGTGTTTATTTATCTTTCACATGAGTGAAATCATATGATATTTGTCTTTCTCTCTCTGACTTATTTTGCTTAGCATTATACCCTTAAGGTCCACCATCCATGTTGTCACAGATGGCAAGATTTCATCTTTTTTGGGGGCAGCCCCATGGCCGAGTGGTTAAGTTCACATGCTCCGCTTCGGTGGCCCAGGGTCTGGCTAGTTCGGATCCTGGGCACGGACAGGGCATCACTCATCAAGCCATGCTGAGGCGGTATCCCACATGCCACAACTAGAAGGAGCCATGACTAAAAGTGTGCAACTATGTGCCAGGGGGAAATGTTAAAATGCCTCTGGTGAAATCTGGCTTTCATTCCCCGTGACTGGTGAAACAGTCTTTGGGAACTAAGGCAGTAGCAAACCTGCTGTGTGAGATCAGGTCTCCCAGAGGGACATTCTGCAGCCGCCGCTTTGCTTTGGATATATGTGTGTATCCAAAGAAATGTTAACGTGACTTAAATATTGCTAGCAATTTTCAAGTGAAAATGCATGGCTGAGGGGAGAAGAAAAGGCAATTTGCCCATTCATTCCACTACAAAAAATTAGAATAGACTTTATTTTCTTTGCTTCAATCCCTGCCTCCTTGTTCTTTCTTTTTCTCTTTTACTTTCTCTCCCCATTCCTTTTTTTGCTACCTCCACCTCTCATTAACCTTGATTTACAGACAACCTCCAAGTTTACAAAAACAGCTCTTGAGAGAACTGTTCTGACAGTTGCTGGAATGCTGTTGCTCAGCTGTACCTCTGGCCCAGCACTACTCTCCGTGCTTTGGGTACACAGGTGAACAGTACAAAGATAAGATCCCTGCCCTCATGGGGTCCACATTCCAGCTGTCTGGAAACCACAGGTTGACTGATTTCCGATGGAATAGCAGGGTTATATAGGGGAGTCATAAAAGTAAAGGCTGATGGCAGAATTCCAGGATTCTAGACTCACCGCCTAGTCCCTGAATATTGCTTATGCCCATAACGCCGTCTCCAACATTCCATTTTCATCCTAAATTGGAATGATGACCTGACATTACCAAACGCTGCACTTTCCAGAAAGGACTCCAAAAGTACCAGATTCTTAGAAACGGTGTGAAGTGGGAGATTTAAAATACAAATCTTAATTTATTTGACAGAAAGAATGGGGAGGTCAAACTCTTAAGACAAAAAGACTACTGATTTCTCCGAGAGTAAATATAGAGCACCCAGCTCAGACTGTTTTGTAAGAATTACCAGGGCGGGGAAGGACGACCAGAATAGTCTTTTATGGTCTAGAATTGCTGGTGCATGATAATAATAAAAAGTGGACTGACTTTCAGTTGAATTTATTGTTTTACAGTCTCTCCAGATGACGTCTCCGTTTTGCTTCACCCGGGCCCACCCCTCCCAGTGGCCCCCCCTTGGTACACCGCTGTTCTCCTTTCAAACGTCATCTTAGACTCATCGCATCTATAAAGTCCTTTAGACCAGCCCATGTCAAGCTGATTCCTAGCATCTGTTTCTTCTATGATCTTCTATAGCCATTATACTCTGTCCCTCTTAATTAGCCCGTATTTAAATGCAACCTTCAGTGTGTTAATTATTCCTTCCTGCGTATGCTGTACCTCCTCAAACAAAAGGTAATGAGGGCAGGACTGGGTCTGGCACCCAGCACCTACCAAATGACCTGATAGCTGCACAGTAATTGTCCATCGGTTGGTAGCGCAGAAGGATGTGGATGGCTCTGTGCGAACCAGTGCCCTCAGAGGCCCAGCTCCTCTCACGGGAGGTGAGTGCATCACTGTCCCAGTGTGGGCCCACGTTGGGCTCCCTGCAGAGACTCAGCCACGTGTAATGACCCAATGCAACTGGCCCGCCAGGCAGGGAGGGGGAGACGGGCCGGGGAGCCTGACCTGGGGGCAACATTTCAGGAATAAAGGGCAGAATGCTGCTGAGGTACAAGGTGGGGACCTGCGTCTGGGCCAGTGGGAGAAGAGGAAGAAGTAAAAGCTTTGTGAAGTCTGGGGCCCAGCAGTACTGCCCGGGATCTGTGCAACAGAGTGTGTCTCCCAAAAGGGTGGGACTCTGCCCAACTTTGCCACAGATGCCTGCGCGGTCTTCAGACGATGGGAGGGGCATCATGAGAGAGCAATCTGACAGGGAAAAAAATAGCAGCGTTGGGAAGGGACAGTGGTGTCCAGCGAAGGGAATGGTGCCTGGCAGGGGTGGCCAATCTCCCAGGTGCCACCTATTAATTGTAAAAACCCTAACATCTAGCGAGAGCACACCTCGCCCCAAGCACTAGGCTGATGTGCTTTATGTACGTCATCTCTTTGCTCTTCACAATCCTTTGAGGTAGTGTGATCTCACAGATACGATGTGGCAGAATAGGGATAGTAGCCGACTGAATTTGTTCAAGAGCATGCGTGAGGCACCCCCCGGAAACATCAGACACACCTGTGGGGTGAGCTTTCCAGGGTCTGAATATTGGGGTGGGTTTTTCCAGTGGCTATTTTGTTCATGTGTCCCCATGTGATTTCACTGTTGGTGAAACCCCAGAAAACGTGGATGACAAGAATAAAATAATCACACCGGGTTAAGGAGAAGGGAGATAACCACAAATCACAAACAAAGTAGTCCAGGCTCAAATATCTGGAGGGTGGGTGGTAATGGCGGGATGGTACTGCGCTGTGCTGATGTCCCCAGGGCAGATGGGTACCTAGGAAGAAGCTGATTAGCACTGAGGGCTGGCAGATCACCGGCCCTGCAGGGGCAGCAGAGGGAAGACTAGCCTTGAAGCGGGCCTTGGGGGAGGTGGGAAGCCTGTCACCCTCCTCCTGCCCTCCCCCTTCCCCTCCCCGAGGAGGCTTATTAGCTGGTGCTTATTACTAGGCCGCAAAGAAGTGACTGCTCCTTAGCGACACTCAGACCAGTGGTTCTCAGCCCAGGTTGAACACTGGAACCACCTGGGGCTTTAAAAACAGCCCCACTCACCTCAGAGATTATTTTATTGGGCTGGGGTGTAGCCTGGGAGGGGGGGATGTTGAGCAGAATGGATCAAGATTTTTCAAAGCTCCCCCAGGTGATTCTAACGTGCAGCTGCCAAGGCTGAAAGGCCCCGGGTTAGAGCAGGCCCTGAGGAAGGAGAGTGAGTGCACCTGACGTGGACTGAGCACCTACTGTCCCAGGCACCGTGCTGGGTGCTTTCAGGGACCTTTCTCATCCTGAAAATCAACCTGCAGGGAGGTTTGCTCATCCCATTTTGTAAAGTGCATCAACTAAGCCTTGGGGCTAAGTCAAGGTCACAGTGCATCTCCGCCACCTGCCCCCAACCCTTCCTGCTCTAACTGCTGTCCGTCCTGGAAGGACAGCACCATCATTTCAAACACTGAAAAGAGACGTAGAAAGAGACCAGAGATTATCTTCTCAAATACTCTTCATGACAGATTATAAAGACACGAAGTGAGGCCCTGCCACACCCTTCCTGCCAATATTGCAAAATTGTCCTTGAGCCTGTCTCCTTCCTCACAGCTGTGCTGCTGTCCCCTCTGACAGGGTTTGCCCGTGTGTCTCAGAACTTCATCTCCCTCCTTCTGATGCGGTGCCACGCCAGGTGCTGAGGGATATGCAAAGGAGGTGGAATACACAGCGCTTGCCTTTGGGAAATCTCTCATTGAGCAGAGAACATTAACTGAAGCTACTTTGGAACAGCAATATGGGGCAGGGCCGAATTATTTGCAAGGCAGTGAATTGCTCTAGCCTAAAATGTGGTCCTCGGACCAGCTGCACCTATATCCTGTGGGAGTTTGTCAGAAATGCAGGATCTCAGGCTGCACCCCGGACCCACTGGTTCAGAATCTGGTTCTCACACGACCCCCATTTATATGTTAAAATGTGGAAGCAAGCAGTGGTCATGAGTGATACTGGCATTACTTGTGTCCCTTTGTTGCTTTAGGAACATCTGTTTTAGCCTCTTTTTCCGAAGAATTTCTCCCCCTGCCCCCGCTACTTTTTTTTTAAAGAGCGTAGTTGCAATTTTCCCTGTTCTTCTTAAAGTACACGAACCAAGATGAGCAGAGAACCAGGATCTTGCTCATAACTCAGTCTTTTGTCAGGCTTCCTTATGTGGCCCCAGGGGCCTGGCACAGCTGCCGATGTTTAGCTACGTTCTGCACCAGCAGTTCTAGCATTTGGTATGTGAAATTCATTTTTCTCTCTCTGGCTTAGAAAAGCCTGGGGCAAAGGAGGTGAAGAACGTGGCTCTTGCAGGACATCAGGGTTGTATTAGGTGTGGCAGCGACGTCAGACCATTTTCATTTTAGGTTCTGGCATTTTATTTAGGCTGTGGCCATCTATCCCTTTAAATGGAGGCAGGAGGATTTCTTTAATAAGGCCACAAACAAAGGTTTGTAGTTCTACAGGCTCACCATTTGACTCAGGAGTCCTTATATTGAGTTATACCCTAACCAGGGGTTGTCTTCTGCTCTATGTTTGGGATAATTACTCTCAGAAATGTTCAGTGAAGTCCTCTCAAGCATGATCTTCAGACACTTATGATATTAATTGTTCCATTTAATAAGGGAACGTGATTTTCATGTAGTCAAGCAACAAAGTGAATCACTTTCTCAGATCCTAGATTTCCTCTTTAACAAACCTGTTCTACTCCTTGTTTTAGCATTAAGAATAAAGACCTACCTTTGCTATTGAACAGATTCAAAAACAAAACCTACTCAAACAGAGGAATGAATTTGCACATATTGGGAAACTCTCTGGAGTTTAAGGATGTGGATGACTTTGAAACAAACTGCATTGTTCTTGCACATTTGCAGAATTATGCTCTATAATGTTTGCATTTAGGAAAATTAATTATGATCCGAAGTCATGGGTTAGAAATATAATTAAACTGATTAGTGTCATAGGATAAAAATAAAAAGCAAGGCCTGTGACAGCTCCCCACGTGCCCCCAACTCCCCAGAAAGGCTCTTAAAGGAACATTTACAACACAAGCCTTTGTTCCCTAAATCTATGGTGCTCAGGTCAGGTGGACCCTGTGGTGTGGCTGAAATATTTCAAACAGTCACTCACAAATGTGTCATTTGACCTGCTGTTCTTCCAAAGAGGTAGGAAAAATGTGTTTCTTGCTGAGATAACTTGAAATCAAATAAACATAATCTCTTTAATTCTTTCTAAACAGTTCCATATTTTAAGTCTAAACACAATAGAACACAAAGCTTCTGGCTTTAAAAAATAAAAGTTTTTTATTTTTTATGTGTTGTTGGATTTTTTTTTCTTCCAGTTTGTGTAAGTTTGATTTTAAGAGTATCATTTATTTCAAACCAAGTAAATGTATTTCCTTCAGTTTGGAGACACACACAAAAAAGATAGCAGCATCGTTACTTGGTTAAATGTCCATGGGTGATTTTGGGAGCGCTATCTTTACGCAAAGACAGGTGTTCTTGTTTATATTAACCATCACTTGATAGACCAGAAGAAAGTCTAAACCCAGGCTTGCCACAAATGGAATGATATTTCCTTATGTAAAATTGGTTCTGGTCCATTGTTTTTATTTATCTGCAATAATGGTACTCACTCAAGTTTGTAATAACACTGTCATGGCTGAAAGGAGTTTGTTTTAGGTATTATATCTGTTATCTGCCTCCTCTCCCTTCTTTAAACAGAATCTCCAAGGAGAAAGTCTGAATGTGGCTTGGATTTAAGAAGAAGAGAAAAAACAAAAGCTTTCCTAAAACCTCATTGGGCAGGATGTTATTTTCGATTGTTTTAAGATTTTTAATAATTCTTGTTTGTTTGCCCTTGGCATTAAACATTGGATAAAACAGAAATTGCCTTATTCTTAGAGGAGAATTACAAGGCTTGAAGTCATCATATAATGTTCTATTAATTTCCTTTGCTGTCTTGAGGCAAGCATACCTAACCCTTTGCAGAAACAAGGAATGTTTTCTAGTGCTCCCTTGCAGGGGACACACACAGCAGTTTCGAAGTGTCTGCTTTGCATCACCACCACTAGAGCGCGCTCTAGTGCCACAAGATTCAGAACGTTTTCTTCAGACAGTTGGCAGGGTAGATGGGTAAAATGCCTGGAAAAAAATCTTTCCATCTAATTACACGTGTCCCTTTAAGTGTGTTGGTAAGAATGGATTACATTAAGGTGGAACTGCAGACTTTACCTTCAATATTAATGCATGACAATATTTTGGGTGAGTTTTTTTTTGGTACTTAAATTAGTTCCACTTAGCTCCAACGGTATAGTCAGAAGTATTATTTTTCCTCCATCCACAAGCTGCGTTTTCAGGCAATAACTCTCTCACTTTGTGTATAAATCAGCTTTGCCGTAGCCCCACGCACAGATGTGCAGGGGGATGGCTCGGGAAGAATGAACTTCTTGAGCGTTTGCTGCCCTCATCTCACGCCCCTGGCAGAGGACCCTCCCCGTATCTTAGCCCCCTGGGGAGTGACCAGACCACAGTCTGAGCATCTGCGCTGGGCGCTGGCCATGCCGGGGGACAGCATGTGCACCTTAGTGCGACCCTAGCACAGTTTAGCAGCACCTCTGCCTCAGCCCTCTATTCGCACAGAGCACTGACTCCTCCCGAGGAGCGAGCATCACTGTGACTCTCTCCAGGCGCTGTGGGCCTTGTGTCTCCAGTGACTCACAGTCCTTTTGCTCTTGAGCCTTTAAACAGCATCAGACCCAATACAACTTCTTCTCCAGGCATCAGTCATCGTTGATCCAGCGAAGTCTGGACCACTTGTCCCCCTAGATGTCTGAGACTCTGTGCTCAGGGTTCAGCGACACAACCTCTGGGGCTCACATCCTCCTTCTGAGCAGAAGGTAGCCTAAGGCCACTTTCACATAAGCATGTAGCTGAGTCTGCCTGGACAGACGGAGGCCCAGCTCTTGAGTCACCCTGAAGCAGATTGGCCCTAGAGGGACCACAGTCCAGAGTGCCATCTGAGGTGTCCGGTGTGCCAGGCTTCCTTTGCCTCACTATGGGCCTGGAGGGCCCCCCACAGGTGTCCAGCCCTGTGTGGGGCTTGGTGCTACCTGCTCCTGGGAACCTCAGTGAGGTGTGGAGCAGAAACATCCCAGCCCCCTTCTCAGGGGGGGTGGTGGTGAATGCTCTTCGCTGGACGGTTTCTTTTGCACAATGGGGACACGAAGAGATAGCTTAGGAGATTTCAGGCTCCCCCAGCCCAATAATCTCCACCTTGCCCCTTTCAAAGCCATCCCAAATAAAAGCAGAATCTAAATACAAGCAGTGCACTTGCTGTGTAAGTACAGCTTTAAGCCAGGCCACGGACTGAGCCCCTGCCTGAGGCCACGAGCCCTCTCTCTTCTGGCGTGGCTCCCAAGCAGCCAGTCCTGACTCCCCTTCCAGAAACCCAGGGGCCAGCCCCTCCTGGCTCCAAGCCTCCTGGGGCAGAAGAGCACCGTCTGTCCTGCTCCTGATCCCGAGATTCCATCAGGACCAGGAGCCCCCAAATGCCAGGTTTGTGGCACCTCACAGGCTTCAGAGAACACCCGTGATGATGGTCTGTGTGATAACAAAGCCCCCGAGCCGACCCCTGCTGTCCTCGTGCTCTCCCGAAGTTCCTTCAGCCTGTGCGCCTGCGACTTGCACACACGCAAACCCTGCCGTCTACTTCCCACCGGGGCCGCGGCGGGATCCGGCGTGTGGCGGGCGGAGCACAGGCCCCGAGCCCTCAGCTTGTGCACTGTGCAGTCAAGGAGCTTCACGCGAACTTTCTGGGCCTCCGTTTCCCTGTTTGTAGAGGAGCTGAGGCAGGTGACCCGGGCTTAGCGCGCGCGACTTCCCCGCGGAGGCCGGCGCCCGTCCCACCCCGTCCCCCGCCGCGCCTGGCGCCCCCACCGAGCAGGTGGCTACTCCGCCGCCGCCGCCGAGTCAAAGCGGCCTTGGCCTTGCGGAGCGAGCCGCAGGCGTCCTTCCTGGGTGTGTTACTTACCAAACAAGCTGGGAACTTCAAAAGCAACAAAGGTTTGACAGACTTGAAAAGAAAACAAGAATTCTGAGATTTACACTAAAATAAATGTTCTCCTGCCACAATATTGAGTTTCCACCACTGAACATGTTGTGATGTGTTGGCTTTTTGTAAATTGTTGCTATTATTTATTTGACATTTATTAAATCTACCTTGGGAGTTGGAGATACAAAAATGAAGAAATAATGTGGTTCCCGCCTCTGAAGCAGTCTACCTGGGGCTAGAACCACACAACTTGGCACTGTAACGAGAGCTTGTTGCATAGAATTTATTGTGCATAATTACGATTCCTCACAGTGTATGATGAACACTATTTCATAATCTCATACCAAAACACAAATGCGCTCATATTTGGGAATGTTTCCTCCTAAAGCATTTTCCCCGTTCAATATGGTGACAGGAGCATAGAATATTATGGAAAGAACACTGGACTAAGGCCCAGTTCCGGTTCTGCCATCAACCAGCTGTGGCTCAGGTGCGATGCTTTGCCTTCCTGGTGTCTGCTTCCTTAACTGTAACACCGGGGGTTGTCACTTTAGATCAGTGGGCCCCAGACCAAGCTAATCAACAAGGTCACTGGAGATAGCCAGGACCTACCTGCAATTATTAATGAGACTCTCCAGGGGTGGGCCCAGGAATCCACATTTTTAACAACCTCTGCTGAACATTTCTGATGATCAGCCAGGTTTATGAAACACCACTCTCGGTCTTTCTTTAACATACCTCTTTTCTCACTTGGCTTGAAGAAATCTCTCTCAAATTCACCCCAGTCTCTTCCCTCACCTTCTCACTCCTTGCTGAGGGATTTCAGAACACGCTCTTTTGCATCTGTGGCCTGAGACACACACCTCTGCTCCTCCTGTGTCCTCAGGTCCTTCTTCCGCTGGGAGCCCATTCTATTCTGACTGCCTCAGTTCCTTCTCCACAGCTCGCTAACGCTTACAGCTGAAGTCACTTATAGGATGAACCCAGTCCCAACTATCCCACTCCCACCACCCACACATCCACACACTCAGGCTTTGAGGCCAACCCAGCCCAAGAAAAGGGCACTTCAAAAATTAACTCAAGGACACAGTGTCAAAGCAAGGGCCACTTGCCAGACAAGACAGTTGTCCATCATGGTTAATGTGTGGGCCTGAGATGAAATACGTGGGTCTGAACTCCTGGGGTTCACGCCCCAGCTCACCAGCTCAGTGACTTAGGCAAATTACCTGACCTCTCTGTAGCTCCCTTTCCTCATCTGTAAAATGGAAATAAAAGTAGTTTCTAGCTCAAGGTTGCTGGAATGTAAAATGAGATCATGTGTAATAGCTACCCTCTTTGGGGGCCTTAATATGCTGCAGGCACTGTTCTAAGCATTGTACATATACTAACACAGTGCACTGGTGGAAGCAGGTCTCAAACCCAGACAGGTAGGCTCAGAGTCTGTGGTCTCAGCCACTACTCTATAACTTATGTAACACACTTCAGGAAGTGCCTGGCATACAGTAGGAGTTCAATAAATGTTAATTTAAAGAAAATCTGTCCATGTGTTTCTTGTGACTCTGACTCACTTTTTATTTAGGATCCAGAATCTGGGCTCTTGCTTTCTACGTTGTGACTATTCCTTTATCTTATAGTCCAACTACAGCCAGACTCTGCATTGCTTTCTGTGACTCCATCTTACCGCCTGTCTACTTATCCAGTTCCCCCAGGGCTCATCCACCTCCAAAGAGCTCCCTTTTGTGAGACCTTCCTTCCTAATCCCTGTGTCTTTAGCCCACAGTGTTTCTGCTCTTCTTCCCCCATCCTCCTGAGAAGGACTTGACTGTGCTGGCCTGATGGAAGATGGAAGACCCATGGAGGAGAATTAAGTCATCAGTCCTCCCAGGCAAGACCATCCTAGACCAGCCAGCAGCCAGCCAATCCTCAGACATGTGAGCAAGTTCAGCCAAGGTCAGCAGAGTTACCATGCCAATTTCCCCAGATTCATGAGCAATCATAAGCCCTTATTGTTGTATGCCACTGAGGTTTTGCAGTGTTTTGTTACACAGCATTATTGAAGTAACAGATGACTGGTACATAAATGTTAAATGACATCACATGGATGCAATAACAAAAGCCAGAATGTGGGAAATCCTACAGGATGAATAATCCAGTTTCCTCTCTTGTCCTGTAGAATCCCTCACATTCCGGAGGGAGAAATGTTATAGATTAAACGAGACTTAAAAGACATACGAGCAAAGGGAATGTCTAGATCTTATATGAACCTTAATTCAAACAAACCTGCTATTTAAAAACATTTATAAGACAACCAGGGAAATTTAACGTTAACAGGATAGTTGGTAATATTAATAAATTATTGCTAATTTTAGGTGTTGTAATGATAAGATAGTTATGTTTTTAAAAAGGAGACCATATCTCTGAGAGACACATGCTGAAACATTTATGCATGAAACGATGTCTGGGATTCTCTTTACAATAATCCAGTGCAGAAAAAAGGAGGGGAGGGCTATTGATGAAACACAAGTAGTCATATATTGATAAGTGTTGCAGCTGAGTGATGAGTACTAGAGATTCAGTATACTATTCTCTCTACTTCTGTGTATGCTTGAAAAAATCCATAATAAAAAGAAAGAAAAGAAGGAAGGAAGGAAAGGAGAGAAGTAAGAATAGGATAGCGAGGAATAAGGAGCAATTGGAAATCATGAAAATGAAAAGTACAGTTGATTATATATACTGTTAAAAAATTCATTAGGTAGGCTGCCTGTTTTTAACTGAAGAGATAATAGGTAAATTGGAAGAAAGAACTAAGTAAATCTCTCAAAATGTAGCTCAGAAAGATAAGAAATGGAAAATCTGTAAGAGATGTAGAAACAAGGAGAAGCCCAGTTGGAGTTCCAGAAGGAAAGGAAAGATAATGTGATAGAGAAGCAGTCTTTGAAAAGATAATGGCTAACAATTTTTCAAAGTTAAAAGACCTGAATCTTCACATTGAAAAGAACAAATGAGTGCCAAGCAGAATAAATTTAGAAAGATCTATGCCCAGAAACATCACAGAAAATTTAAAAACAATAAAGATGAAGAACGAACCCAAACAGCTATCAGAGAGAAAAGGCAAAATAGCTAAAGGAGTGACAATTTGATTAATAATAGATTTCTTATCAATAGATGCCTGGGGAAAAAACAGGGCAATAAAAGTGCTGAGGGGGAAAATGATGAATTTAAAATTCTATACCCAGCTAAATCATCATTCAGAATCAGGATGAAAAAAAAAGACAAGGTCAGACATTCAGAGATTCAGAAACTACTGAAAGATATATTTCAGAAAAAATGAACCCAGAAGGAAATGGCAGGATGAAAGAACTGATAGTGGAAAAATATTTAGAAATCTAAATATTACCTGAAAAAGCACCTGCATTTAAATGTGCATATTCTAATGCATCTAATTCTGTTCTTCTTCATCTCTGCCACCACTGCTCTGGTTAGGACGCGAGCCAGCTCTCACCTAGACTACTCCTGCGCTCACTCCTAACCGCCTTCCCTGCCTCTCTTCTTACTTACCTTTCTTCTTCACCTGCAGCCAGGGTGAACTTGCTAAAACATAGATCATACAACACATTGGAAGTTTCCTGACATTTTTAGGATAAAGGTCTTGAGATTATGTGTGTGACCAGAGGAACAGGACACCAGTTTGAGTTTTGTTTTTGCCGCTGTAAGTATTCTTCCTTCTCTGTCCCAAGAGGGGAGTCAGATCTTCATGTTCTCCTAGGTCCGTGTTGGAGAAGGGAAAGGAGAGGTTACCAGGAAGAAGGCAACTCTAGGCTGGGCTTTTGTTTCTGACATTTGGGCTCATCAATGTTGTCTTGTCCCAGAAAGGGAGAGGAAGGGCACAAGAGCTGAGGGTTTAAGACATAGAAGGAACCAAACTAGAGGGGTGAGAGGTTTCCAGAGATGAGAGACCAGATTCTCGAAGGTCTCCAAGCAGGTGGAGACCCAGATTCACTTGCTAGCAACACTTCGCAGTAAGAACTGGTGGAGGATGCTGGAGTGGGGTAGAGGGAACAAGGAGTGGGATACATACACAGACAGGCATCTCTTTGGCATCCCTGGGGGGAAATCTCTGCAGGCCCAAACCTGGCACTGGCATTGATGGCACCTGCCTTCAAGGGACCCTGTGGATTGGACAAGGAGCACATCAGCAGAGACCACCATGCAGATTAAGCCCAAAATGTGGCTTCACTTTTCTTACCTTTTTTTTTCATCAATAAAATGAGGATATTGTGAGAATTAAATAAAATATTCTAGGTCAAGCGCTTAGCAGCCAGCCTGGCACACAGTAAGCACTCAACAAATGTTGGTTGTTATTATTGTTCACTTCAAATATATCAATTGGGTAATAATGCCTGCCATACTTATAATTGTTTACCAGTGCATGCAGGCTGGCACAAAGTAGATACCTAATTGATATTTTTGAAGTGAATAATAATCAACATTTGTTGAGTGCTTACTCTGTGCCAGGCTGGCTGTTAAGCACTTAACCTAGATTATTTTATTTAATTCTCACAATATCCTCATTTTATAAATGGGAAAAACAAGGTAAGAAAAGTTAAGCAATTTGCCCAGCTAGTAAGTGATGGAGGTGGGATTTGAACTCAGGCAGTCTGACTCCAAAGCTCATGGATGTGACCACTGCCCTGTAGTCCTGAAAGGAGTGTGGCTCCTGGTAGGCCGGGTACCACCGTGCTCCTGAGCTCTTGCAGGACTACCATGGTGCTGAGAGGCCCGTCTCACAGTTAGGACTGCTTCCCGCCATCCCTGCATGCTATCTGTTGGCTCCATGCTCCCCTCCCTGCTGCTCTTGCAACCTTCCTCTGTTTCTACAAACACGCCTGCTTTATGTACCACCCTCGCGTCTCAGACATTACCTTCTGAGGTGAAGACTCTAGAACCTACTAAACCCATCTTCTTTCATGTGCACAGAGGAGAAGGTTCTCATTTGTCCCTTAGGTAGTGTATTTGAATCTTAATAATAACACTTGATGAATGGGCCCTGGACTGACTCCACTGATTACAGTCAGCTCATTCAAAAGGTCCTAAGCCCAACCTCGTGATTCACCCAAATGACACACTCCACATGGGGCATTCCCACGAGGAAACAAAGCTCTTTTATTGGGTTTGTGGAAAAATAGACCACCAGGCATGGCATTAACTTCCTGACACCTGACAGAAGTCTCCTGTGTTCAGATACTCTTCATCTCAGCTTATCTTTGGCTTCACATGAACTTGCTGTTACTATCCTTCCAAGATGAGCATCAACTCTCAGTGTCCTTGCCTTTCCCATCTGGGGAGAGACAAGCAGTGGGGATGGATCTAGGGCATTATTTAACAGGGTGTAATGCCAGCCCCAGAAGCCTTCGTGTATGTGGGGCTCAGACCTCCAAAAGTGCCCCAACTCCCTACCTCATCCAGCTCCCATCCTTTTTGGAGCTCCCCTCCTTCAGAGAAAAGCCAGCTTCCCACTGGGCTCTGTTACCTGAGAAGTAAGGAGTTTCTCCCTTGCTCATCTTACTCACTCCTAAGATCCAGGCACAAGAAAGAGGACCCATCTTATCTTACTTAGGAAGACAAAGATAACTAAGACATTCTTCTGATGCATTGTGAAACACTAAGTTGTCTTTTGACTCTCAAAACATTTTGAGCCACTGTTTGTCTTCTTAACCCCAGCTATTAGTGTATGGCTATTTTCTAAAGGGAAAGAAAAGTTTTAGTCTCAGAAAATCATTCAAATACAGTCTGACACCTATTTTAGTGTTTTTCTTCCCAAATCCCAAGGTTAGATCACCATAAGCAAACTGACACTTCTGCAGACAACCTCCCCAACTTCGGCGATTAGTGTGGCTGAGTGACTAATCACAGCATTTCAGGTCAGGGAGAAGTAAAGAGCGGGATCACAGCCTGACTGGCAGTGGGGCCTGGGGCTATTGATCCTCAGAAAGTGCCATCCAGGGACTCCCTTCCTGAAGCCAGAGAAACGATTGCATAGTCCAGAATGGGTAAACTTTAATTATGTGCGGAATCACTACTTGTAGGCATGTGTATGAAAATAATTTATTTTATCAACTACGTTAAACTCATCACGATGTTACACATCCATCCTTTGGTGATTTTTCTTCAGATGTTGAAATCATCAAAGCAAGAAACTTGAGAGAGAAGAAAATACACTAACCTGGGAGTCAGGTACTAGATCATTAACTATGCCCATAGTTCAGAGCTTGTAAATCCTGTCACCGGGAAGGTCCTTTATTCTACTACCGGAATGCCTTTGATGACCTTGGGGATGTTAGTTTGAGCAAGCTATCGTGGTGCCAAAGTGGGGGAAGCATTTAGAGTTTGCAGAGGCAATTTTGGGAGTGAGGTGGATGAGGAGGCAAGTGAGCAGGAAGCTGGGCGATGGCTGTTGGTTGAACGCTTCTCCCCGTTCTACTAGAACTCAGCTTGTTTGGCACAAGTGGATTGCTATGGAAACGAGAAAAGGCCGAGTTTGGGCTGATGCAGCATGTTGAAGAGCAAGAGACAGAGTGGAACACGGTAGCAAGATTTCCCACCCTGGAAATACTGGGAAGGAGTTTGGACTTCTATAGACCTTGGAATTGGGGTTTTTATCCAGTTAGACTCTAGGGAGCAAGGAGCTTCCCAGTTCACATCCTGGCTGCAAATGGATGGTTTGTTTCTCTCATATATTTGCATTTCTAGCAAATTAACTTTGAATTGGAAGTAGAAAAGTATGAGTCTTACTTGGCCTATTTTAAAATCATATCCTGGAGTGTTTCTTCTAAATGTTGGATAATAATAATGATAGCAAACATTGATTATGGCTCACAATGAGCCAGGCTTTGTTCTTTTTATCATTTTACTTATTCTTCAGATCAAACTTATGAGGATGGAATTGTTATTATTCTCATTTTTCAGATGAGCAATCTGAGGGCCAAAGAAGTTAAGAAACTTGTTCAAGATCACAAAGATAATTAGTAGTGCCAGGATTTAACACAAGCTGCTCCCTGGACTATTAAGAAAATGTTTAATATCATATAAGTTCCATAATTTCTAAATTACCCTGTATAGTTATAGGTCTCTTAAATTTCCTTTGTCATTTGATTTATATCTGAGGTCTGGCTTAGCACAGACCTTCTTTAGGTGGGTTAGATATAATCTTTTCTAAAAACAATGGCGAAGTTAGATATCCTCTCTACAACCATTCTACTGTCAATCATCAAATACTTTTTGAGTTCTTATTATGTCCTAGGTACTATGATCGGCACTAGGATAAATCCACAATCCTAGTATTCAATATTTATTTTCAATGTGATAGATACTTTTTTAATGTCATCTTCTTTACTGATTGTAAAAAATTCATTAGTTGAACCTGAATTAGAATAAAAAGATTTTGAAAATAGCGTGAATCATTAAAAATTCTAGTTGAATTATTCAGGTATGAGCTCACCAGATTTTGAAACAGTAGTACCATAATATTTGTTATAAGACTCTTCTGTGTTGGGGCCAGACTTTTCTTTTCCTAAATGCATATTGTATCAATGTTTTGAATTTTCCAGCCATCCTGCCTCAAATGTGTTTTCTTCACTCAAATAGAAAAAAATAATATTTGCCCCATATATTTTCTTTATTTTCGTATCAAGGGTCTTTTTGGAGGATGCGTTAAAGATGGCCATAAAGTCTTCCCTATTCCCCTTGATAGGTGGAGTCTAACTCCCTTCGTCCCGAATCTGGGCTGGCCTTAGCAACATGTCTTAGTAATTTGTAACTCACCCAGTAACATTCTGGGCCTTCTGAGGCCACGTGATTAAAAAAACCCAAAAACCCTTGCAGCTTCTGCCCTGGCCTCTTACAAGTCTCTGGGAAACTCAAGCAGTTAACAGGTTCAAGGACCCTGAGACCACAGTTGCAATCACCCCCAGAGGTAAGGACCATTATCCCAACATCTGTGAGGATGATTTCCAGTTTTGTTCATAGTTTAAAACTCTATGGATATGTCTCTAAACAATTTGGTTTAGTTTTACTATCTTTCAACTTTAAATAGCCAGAATCTTTCTACACGTATAATTTTATAATTTTCTTCTTTCGCTCAATATGTTTTGTGAGAGTCATCGGTATTATTCCATGGGAGCTAGCTACAGTTTGTTCATTCTCTTTGTTGTACAGTATTTCACTGTATAAATATACTTGGATTTATTTCTCTAGTCCATTGTTGATGGGTGTTTGGGGTTGCTCCTATTTTGGGGCTCTTATGAACAATACTGCTATGAACACTTTGTATCTGTCTCCAGGCTTCTCTAGGTACAAACCTGCAGTGGAACTGCTGGGTTACAGGCTCTGTGTATCTTTATCTTCACTTTTGTTTCCCAAAGTGGTTTTACAACTTACACTCCTGATAACATTTCCATTGTTCCACACAGTTGTCAACAGCATATATAGTGAAACTTTCATTTTTGCTAACCTGGTAGGCGAGTGGTATCTATCCCATTGTGGTTTTAATTTGCATTTCTATGATTACTAATAAAATTGGACACATTTTCATATGTTTACAGACCATTTAGGTCAAATTATATGAATATCTCATAGATTTTTGATTCATGTAGCTAAGCGGCCCTGTAAAATGTTACACCAAATTCCTTTATCACCAATACTCTATAGGTATTAAATATCTTTGGCAGTTGGAAAGGTGAAAACGGCTTTTCTTTGTTTTCATTTCAAATTCCTTTGATTACTAGTACATTTGAGTGATTAAAATTATTTTTCTAAGGCATGTTTGTGTCTTCTTGCATTGTCCTATTGTAGACGGCTTATCAGATAGTATCCCAGGTATCTAATTTTTCTAAGTTAAAGTTTCTAACTAAAATTTCACAGACATTAGTGAGATTAAGACACATTTGACTTTATTCAGGTGGGGTTTGGGGGGATAATGACTTCTAAATGACAATTTATTTATTTATTTTTTTTGCTGAGGAAAATTCAGCCTGAGCTAACATCTGTTGCCAATCCTTCTCTCTCTTTTTTTCTTTTTGCTTGAGGAAGATTTGCCCTGAGCTACCATCTGTGCCAGTCTTCCTCTATTTTGTATGTGGGTCACCGCCACAGCATGGCCACCAATGAGTGGTGTAGGTCTATGCCTGGGAACACAACCTGGGCTGCTGAAGCAGAGTGTGCCAAACTTAACAACTAGGCCATGGGTCTGGCCCCCTAAATGACAACTTCTTAGGCAAATATTAGCGCATTAATGTCTGTGAAGCTGATCTGAATGCTCAGAAAGAGTAAAACAAAGGGGAGTGACTTCTGCTTCCAGAAAGATGGAGTAGACACACTTTCCCCTATTCCTCTTGCTTTCCCTTTCTTCCTCAAATACAGATGTAATGTCTGAAGCACTAGCAGCATCTTGGATCAGGAGATAATCTTGAGGATGTAAACTGAGTGGGATGGTGCCGGAAGATACAAGGACCTCAGTTTTGTCCTTAATGACATCAAGGAGTTGCCAAACCAGTGTTGGACTGACTTTCTCCAGATTTCTTTTACGAAAGAGAATAAACTCTTGCATGTTTAACCCACTGTGGCAGAGTTTCTGTTACTAGCAGCTAAACGCAATCCCTAACAAACACACCAGTGATTTATCATTGTCCATTTATTACATAAATATTTGTTGTGTTATTTTGTGCCATGCACTTTTTTCAGGCATGGGTATACAGTGGAAATAAGACAGAAAAAGTCTGCCAGGTTTGAAATGCTGTTTAGACAAAAATTAAGAAATCATATGGCAGTTGTGTTAAAATTTTTTTAAAAAAGCTGTAACTTTAAGGAGAGATTTATGGTATGTAGCTTTGAAACGTAACAGCCTATAGTTACTATTTAAAGTTTCAATAAAATCGTCTTGGGAAGGAAAGGCAGAAAGAGAGAGAATAATTCTACATCTCAGCCCTGGCACACTCTGATGTTTGGAGGTCTGAGGGAGGCAGCGCTGGGTGGAGAGGCCAGCGGTAAAAGGAGAGCCAAAGGAGCACACTCCAAATTGTATAAACTCCAGCCCCACAAAACCAAGATGCGCCTCTCTTCACCATCCTTCATCTCTCTGTGACAACCTGACCACATATACTTCATTGACATCATTTCTTCCTTAGCTGCTTCTCGTACTTCACTCTCTTCCACGGTTCTCTCCTCTTCTGCCGCCATTCCCTAAATGAAGAGATGGGCTAACATTTTGCCTCAACTTTGTTCTCGCTACACTTTGCTTTTGTCAACTTATTTATTCATCTCATCCTTACATGAACAACTCCCCAATTCATACTTCCGGGGCTGATCTCTACCTCCCAAACATGGGCAAAGAATTATGCCCCTTTAAAAGTAATTTGCCATGATGAAAATTTATCTTTTTATAAAACTCATGAGCAAAAGATGAAATGGATAAAAAGGGAATGAAGTATATGCTTGGCTCAGTCAGTATTATTCATTGGTACGCTCTTTCAGAAAACAGAGGAGACAGCCTGTCTTAGTAATCTATTGTTGGGTAACGAATACTCCAAAATTTAGTGGACTAAAACAATATTTATTATTTCACAGCTTCTGTAGGACAGCACTCTGGGAGAGGCTTAACTGGGTCCTCAGCGTGAGGGTCTCACAGGCTGCAATCAAGGTCTTGGCAGGAGAGAGTCATCTCAAGGCTCACATGGGGAGAGATGCATTCCCTAGCTCCCTCCAACAGTGTTAGTCTGTTAGCTCCTCGAAGGTTGTTGGACTGAGGGCCTCAGTTCCTCACTGGCTGCTGGCTGGAGGTGACGCTCAGTTCCTTGCCATGTGGACCTCTCCAAAAAGCAGCTCACAACATGGTAGGTGGCTTCATCGAAAAGAGCCAATGAGAGGGCAAGAGAGGTAGTGTCCACGAGGGGAATGCAAGCAAGATGAAAGTCCGTCTTTTATAACCTAATCTTGAAAGCGACCTCCATCACTTTTGCCTTATTCTGTTGATGGAAGCGAGTCTCTAGATCTGGCCCAGACACAAGGGGAGAGGATTACACAGGGGAGCGAATATCCGGAGTCAGGGAACTTTGGGAGCAGCCTACCACATAGCCACTGCCCTCCAGGAACTTACGATACAGCTGAGAAAGCATTATGTAAGTACCTGAGGAAGACTAAGGGACGCAATGACCGCCACTCTATGCAGTGGATGTTAGTTACTCTGCAGTGAGACACTGTGTTCCTGTCAGGTCGCTTGTGCCACGGTTTCGATTGCCACTGATCTTCAGTGTATTTTGCTATGCATTCCACGGAGGTTGCCCTCCTCCCCTCCACTCCAGAATAATTGCTATAATGACGTAAAATGTAAGCTTAAAAATCCTACTAAGAGCTGTGCTATATGGTTGTCCGGTCGTCCCCACTCTTTTTTGCATTGCAGCTAATTGGAAAGTATTGTGTCTCCGTTTCATTTCCCACTTTGCGGTCAAAGCTCCACCAAAATAAATACCTCTCTTCATTAAAGTAGGAGACCACTTTCCCACGATATGAGTTATTTAATATAGAAACAAGTTTCTCAACTCCTGTGCAGAGTTTTTCTCACGGTGTAAGAAAAAAAACAGACCAACTAGCTTATTTTAATCTTTCTGAAAATGACTCGGCTCTTTAGTAGTTAGCACCTGGGCTCACGACCAGCCGTAGCAAGCGCGCGCTGACCACGTTTCCCGGCTCCCTCTGCCCAGCGCGCGCCCACGTCGGCGGGTCGGGCAGGGTGGGCTCCGGCGGGCGGGCCGGCCTTCCGTGCAGTTCCACCCCGCGCCGCAGGCGGCAGAGGCGGCCCGTCCCCACGCCGGGACCTCCATCCTGCTTCCGTCTCCGTCAGACGCGACCAAGTCGGCGCGCGGGGGGGCGGCCGCGGAGCCGGCGGCCCCGGGCCCAGGTTGCGGCCCGAGAGGCCGTCCCGCGCGAGCCGCTGCTTGGGGGCGCGCAGCAGCTGTCAGCCGCGGCGCGAGGGGCGCTGCCGGAGCCCCGGGCCTGGCTCTGGCGACGCCGCCGTCCCCCCGCCCGGCGGAGGCCCGCCCCGGAAGCCGCCGCGCGGCCGCGCTCGCCTCGCCGGGGCCTTGGGCTGCCGGTCGTCGGTCCTCCGTGCCCGCCGGCCATGGGGCTCCGCGGCGACGGCCCGGCCCGGGGGCGGGCAGCCCGAGCGTGGCCGCGGCGCTCCGGGGGCCTCGGCGGCGGCCTGGCCGTGTTCGGGGCGGTGGCGGCCGTGTTCACCGCCACGCTGCCGCCCTCGGTGCCGGGGGGAGACTCGGGTAAAGTACGCTCAGGCCGCCCCTGCCCCTCGCGTGCGCGCACCGCTCTCCGGGCCGGGCCGGGCGGCGGCCAGGGAACGGGACCGGTGGCCATCCTGTGACTGGTCCCTCGGTCCTCGGGCTTTCGGTGCGGGCTGGTGCCTCGCCCGCTGGGACTCCCGGCCTGTGCCCTTCGCGGCTCATCTCCCGGCCCCGCGTGTGCACAGGCGGGGCTGCCCGAGTCCCCGCGGCTTCAGCCCGGGGCCCGGCGGCGGGAGCGCGGGTTGGCGCAGGGGCTAGTGCGCAGGCGCCGCCCACAGGCGCGGGGAGGGAGGGGGGCGGAGAAGCGGGAGGGACGCGGACGCAGGCGGCGGGGGCGGAACGGCTCTGAGGCGGTGGCGGCGTGCTTGACAGCTGGCTGGGGCGCGGGAGGCGGCCCGCGGACCGTGTCGGGCGGGGCGCTGGCCGGGGCGGCGGCCGGGTGGCTGCGAGCACGCCGCCTCTGCAGCCGCGCGGGCCGCACGCGCCCCGGGGTCGCAGGAATGATGGTTGGGCGTGTAGGATGAGGAGGGAGATCCAGGGTTTGTTCCGCTGCCGAGTTAAGTGGCCCTCCAGTAATGCCTGGGAATGGCCAGCACGGTCAGAACGGTGCTGTCACTGCGGGAGGAGGCTCTATAGATTGGAGAAACTGAAGGCATCCTTATCTTGCCGCTGAAGAGACCCGCAAGTCGAGGGACTGAAAACGGCAGCCGTTGGCGTGCCGCGTTTTCCGGGGCCGGGCGCTCTTGCTGGGTCCGGGTTGCTGTCGGCTTGTGGGCTGCGCGGCGGTCCCCTCGGGCTCCCCTGGAGGAGGATTCGCTTCCAAGCTCAATCCGGTTCTCTGCCAAGTGGGTCCCTGGGTAAACTGACCTCTGTCAAGAGAGGGAGAGGGCGCCTGTGTCCGAGCCTCTGTCGCTTGTAACCTACCCCTGGAAGCGGAGACCGCTGCGCTGTTCTGTTCTGGGCAGTCCGTCCGTCCAGCCCGCGCCCAGGGGACAAGGTCACAGTGAGGATACCAGGAGTCGGGCGCACGGGGGCGTCTTCAAGGCTGCCTCCCACCCATATTGTCAAGATGCTACATGACAATATAATTGTATAATTAATATAAAACACCCTTGATGTTTCTCTACACGCCGTTCCCATTATTCTTTCTTTCAGGTCCTATTGAACAAAGGGGAGCAATGTTTCATTAGTACAGTGGGGAATGGAGTCACCATATTCCCAAGGTTTATGTTAATAGAAATAACTTTCTAGTTGCCGGAGTTTTGACATTAGAGAGCTTTCCTCAGGGGCTGTGTAGTTGTGTACCTTTACAAAAAGAAGAAAACATGGACAGTTACCCTGGTGGTTTGAGCCTGAGGTATTGGGGTGGGATGAATAATCCTAACAACACTTATTGAGCACCTACTGTGTGCCAGGCACTGGTCCAAGCGCTTCACGTGGATTGTCCTTTAACCCTCCCAGCCCCTACTCTGTGCTGTAGGTACTGTCAATAGCTTCCTTTTATAAATGACAAAACTAAGCCTAAGCTGTGTCCAGAAGGACACAGCTAAAAAGTCGGGGCAGTCAAGGAAAGAAGCGGAGTAGATTGACTTGAGAACATGCTCTCTTAACTTCTGCTCTAAATTCTTTGTTAAATTTGTCATCACATATATGTAGTCATAAAGTCTATTTAAAAATCTGTGATTATTGTCTTTATTAATACCGTCTTTTAGTTTTCTATGAAAAATAAAGTTATCTCTTCACTTTGAGTTACGCAGTTTTTAGGTGTTCTGATTTGTTTAGTTTGATGCTAAATAGTGGTTGCTTCTAGTATTTTGATGTTCATTTTGGGGGATGATAAATAAAGTTTTCCAAGTATTTCCAGTAAAGTTTGTACAATATCTTTATAGTTTTGTTCATATATTGAATGTACTCTTCCCCTTGTGTTTATGAAATATATTTTTATCAATAAACAGCACATCTTAAAACTGATATAAAGCATGTATTCTTTTTCCTGATAAATATAAAATTATACTGTATAAATCCATCACATTGTGTGGCCTTTCCAAAACTCTTTTTTGCACCACTTGGTACACGTGGTTGATTTATGGGCTGGAGTGCTCATGGTCCCTTGGAGGAGAGGGTGGGAATCTACTTCTATTTGTTATTCTTGGGAAAAATAAATTAGCTTGTATATGTGTTTGTATATTTTAAGAATACTGTCTTTAAAAGATGCTACATGACAATATAATTGTATAATTAATATAAAATATAGAGGGAGCTGGTTTTTATAAAGCTTAAGCATCTACTAACCACTCTGAGCTTGCCACCCATTTGTGTCCCAGACAAAAAAGCTGTGGTTCTCAAACTTGACTGTACTTCAGAATTGCCTGGGCAGCTTGGCCCCAAGGCCAGAGGTCTTATGTAGGTAGGTTTGGGGTATGCTCAAGGGATCTTCAGTTTTAAAAAGCAGATATTTCTGATGCAGGTCATAGTAAGACTTAAATTTGAGGAAACCTTAATGTAAAGAGTTGAGAGCAAGGACCAAGTAGGCTTTTTTTTTTACTATTCACTTTTTCTTTTCTCTTTATCATATTCAATTTTAAGAGTTTGTTTAGTTTTTTATCAAGGATACGTTTATAGACTTTGAATGGTAGCATCTTTTCTACTTAGATTTTAGTTTAACATTTGATGAGAGTTGGTTATGGAAATTTGTCGCATTCCAGATTTATCTTTATACCAGCAACTCCAGCAAAGAATAACAGCATGTTGACTTTTTAATGGTAAAAAGAAGTTAGAGAAGACAGGCTATTTTTCTTAATGTTAAATGTAATTCTAAATACATTTTAAATGGAAGAGAATGAATAGTGACCTTGAAAATTTGAATGTAACTTTGCTTCATCGCACCTATAGAAATAAAAGAACCAAAAACTGATGAAAACAGTTTGGGAGTGAAGACATAAGGGCTAACCCATTCTAGGGTAAAACTATAGAATATCCTTGACAGTAGTTACAAAGGGAACAGTTATTTTAAATATTTTTACGTCACAAACAATTTCTTTAGAAAGTAGGTAGGATACAAAAAGTGCCTTTGGTTTCTAAGGTGCCCTTGAATATCTTCAGAAAACTTAAAGGATGTTCTTAAGTAATAGACTTAAGTGAGCAATATCTGTCTTTGGGTGCCCTTATGGGGCTTCCATGATGCAAGCAGTCACTCACCTAATATAGAGGTGTCTGAGCAGCAAGGGTGACAATGTGATAGGTCATTTTGTCAGCCTCTACGGGCAAGGCTTGAATTAGATTGTGTGGCCAGAGGAGGGAGAGGTGGTGCTCTCTGGACAGGATCCTGAAATGGATAGGATAATATTTTCAGCTTAGTGGGAAAGAGAAATGAAAACAACTAACCAGAATATAAGGCGATCTAAATAGGGTGTGAAATAGAGAGGTCCAAGCAGGCTCTATGGAAGAGGAAGAAAAGATTACTTCTGATGGGGGAGGCCGGGCAGAGATGTATAAGAAAAGGTGTCATGAGAAGGTGGCAATTGAACTAGGCCTTGAAGGATGTAGGAGAGAATGCCCTGTGAGAAAATGAGTGATAAGAGGTGCGAAAGAGGACCGTTCCAGAGGAACAGTGGGTAACAGATTTGACTGAGGTTTTCATGGATATAAGCCTTGTAAAGGGACCTGGAGCCACAGAGGCCTTGCATGTCATCCTGAGGAATCTGAACTTCATTCAGTAAGGAGAGAGCAGCTGCTGAGAAATTTTAGACTAGGGATACGATCCAACCTTTTTTGGGGGGATGGGGGTGGCAGTAATAAGTGATTTCACTATGAAGATGAGTTGAAGTAGATTGGTCAAAGCTATTACTGTAGTCCAGGCCAGAGAGGATAAAGGTATAAACTATGGCTGGGGTAGTAGAAATTAAGAGCATTGATATCCATTGAAGGATAGAAAATGGACATTAATATATTTCCTAATACATAATAGTAACTTTCATTAATCATCAATAAGTATTAATTGATTTCTTACATTGTACTGTATTATAGTGTACAGGGATGTGTCAGAAATGGTCCCTGTGCTCTGGATACTTAAAATATTAACAAATAAGCATTGAGTTACTGCATCATAATTTTAGAAATAATTAATAATGGTGAGGAATTATAAAGAACTATGAAATAATATAATGATTAATGTTTTAAAAAAATGTATGGTAAAGCTTACCAAAATAACCTGGAGCTAATAAGCATTTGGTAATTGTTTAAAGGTGTGTAACATAATTAATGTAGAGAAGATATCCAAATACCAGTTTAGGGCAGAATGGAACATTTTATGGAGTGTCCAAAACTCAGATGTCTGCACATTTTATATATGATAAGGTTGTATCTTTATAGACAGTTTTGGACTAAATTTTTGAGGGATAAAGAGCATATTACACTAATGCGCCGTAAACGTTTTTATATATTTGCAAGTGTATACAACTTTCAGGAGGGAAAATAAGCATTTTTTTTTAAAAACTGGACTTCACCTATATTTCCACTGACCAGTTACTAAAAACTATCAAAGATAGTTTGTTCAATAAGACCTAAGGGGGAAAATATTCTTAGACTATTTCATGCTGTTAAATCTCTACAGATTTACAGTTTTATCCAGTTAAATTAATGCAAAACCCCAATGCAAGCATTTGGATTTTGAAAACTTTGGAGGAGTGTCATTTTCTAATAGTAATTATTGGTTTTACATTATTTTTTCACAGGGGAACTGATCACAGCCGCACATGAGCTTGGAGTAAGTATTAGTTTTATTGTTTAATCAATGCTCTCATTAACAGTTTTAGGAATTAAGAAAGTTTAATTAAGCATGGAGTAAAGTAGATTAATTTATTTTCAAACCCCAGTTTTTAGTAACTTATAAGTACAGTACGTGACAATTTACTTTAAGTTTTAAATCCAATTAAACTAAATTATAAAGCAAAGCCTTTACTATATATACAGTAGCTGGCTTATTATCACCCCAAATTTTGTATAAGCTATGGAGAATAAAATAAATCGGGTTAACAGTTTTAATAAGTTTATTATTTAATAAACTTTATTATGGTGCATGATCCCTTTAGGCAAGACCTTAGGACTGTCAGCATGGTGGTAATCCGATAGCAGTGTGGTCTTTCAACTTTCTAACCAATACGATATTTCAGAACCTGCTTTTTTTCAGTAGCCTTTTAAATGACCCTAATGTACTGTGAACCCAGAGAACAAACTACTTAAGAACTGACAATGAATGTGTCACCCTTTCTGTAGGTGACACACCATGTGAGAGACGCTGCCAAATCCACTAAAGAAAATATTTATTTGTATTGGCACAAGAGGATTACAATGGAAAACCACTATTCAAACATTTAGTCATTGGCTCTTAGTCTTTATACTTGCCTGAGAAAAGGGCTACTTTTCAATTAAAGCCAGTGTGACTCTTCTTTTACGAGATGAAAACCTTCTCACTGTTGCTAATTTTTCCATAGGTTGCCCATCCTCCTGGCTATCCTTTGTTCACTCTGGTGGCTCAACTGGCAATTACCCTGTTTCCTTTTGGTTCAGTTGCTTACCGAGTCAATCTTCTGTGCGGCTTGTTTGGAGCAGTAGCTGCATCATTACTTTTTTTCACTGCTTTCAGGTAAAGTAGTTGATTAGTTAAAATTAATTTTGACTAGTTGGAGAGGTAGCTTTCTTATAGCCCAAGTGTGTACATTAAAAAGAACAAATCTTTTGTTGCTTGGAATTCCTAATCACTCATGTGACTTCACTTTCTTAATTTACAATAGTTTCATATGCATTTGACTCCCTCAAATGATGACACGTTTGGTTCTGCTTCATACAATGGAGTGAAGGTGTCACCAGTTCATTGTCACAGTTCTCTGGTTAGGCAGAACTAATAAGGTTTGTCATTTTATGGAGATGCAGATGGGCTGGTTTAATTCAACAACATGAAGTTCATCTTTTGATAAATGGTAAATATCATTTAATTACTCACAGTATTGCTGATGGGCAGCCGCCCATCAGGTCTGAGCTAATACCAAATTGTCCTGTGTTCTAAATACGCACATGTTGTGTACTTTTTGAAATGAAGCTATTAACTAAGGAAATCAGTTTGGGATGTGGTTTTAGTAAGGTTTCACTTTGTTGCATTATAGCTGTAGGGAGGATAAGCAAATTAGACCCCACTTACTTCATGATAGAAGGCTTTCTTAGTTTAGAAGCCTACCCTGCTCTTAAAAAACGGGTCATTAGTTTAGGATATTTGTAAACTCATTTGTCTAACCTGTGCCTAAGGGGATTATAATGAAAAATACAAATTATACTTCCTGCAAAGGGAAAACCAAATTGAAAGACTTTCAGAAACTATTGCAGGTTTCATTATAAAAACAAATAATTTTTGTATGTAAATATAGTAAAATTTGAATAGACAATTTCAGATGTCACTTTTGGACACTAATGTTTTTATTTGCATTAGTCATAATATTGCTCTTTGGTTAAATTCTCTCTAAATTCCCTTTTAATTATTTATAGAAAGGTAAAAGTTAAAATAATTATGACTAAAGCATACTTTTAAATCTATTTGTGGAAAGCTGCCAGATTCAAATGTCATAATTGTTGATCATTTACCAAATTTTTATATTATTTAATGTGTTTCTATTTCAGTCTTATAGGTTTTCAGTAATAGCCAAATCTTTAAGTATGAAATTTTTAAAATAACATCTCTGCTTGTATTGATTAGTGTTATGAATACTTTTTCTAAATGATTAGAATAATCTTTATTAGAATTGTTTCTTCTGAATCTTTTATAATTAAGAATCTGTCATTATTTTTGTTGAGAGAAAAACTGATCTTTTTTTAAATATTTAAGTTGGAATTTAGAGCTTACCTGTTCTGTATTGAATGTATGAGTTATTAATTTTTACAAGACATTTAAGACGGACATTTAAAGAAAATTAATACTTGTATTTATTTAGATAGTGCATCTGTATTTTAAAAGATCATTTCTATAGCATACACATATATTTAAATGCTATGTGGATATAAATAGCTCTTATATAAAGTGATTAGTTTTCTAAAACTTTTCCATGTTTTTTGATATTTTAATTGTTGATGCCATTCCACATGAAAACCACTGTAAAAATTATGTATAAAAATCTTTATCTTTGTAGAATCCAAATGGCTTTGTACGATAATTTTCCTTTGACTTGTCCACGTTTTTAAAATAGCTTTTATTGTTATGCTTGATTCTAATGGGCTTTAGATTAGCACACTAGCCTGTGACCCTTTTCTTTTACTATACAGTTTTAATGGCAAATTTGTATATTTACTGACATATGTTTTAAATCAAAAACTCCTAATATGACTAAACTGGATATTTGAGTGGTTTTAGTAATATAATACTTTGGAAAAGTTGCTTTCTTTCAGAAAAGAGGTCTAACGATATTGTCTCTTACATACGTTTTAATATGAAAGTACTTCATTATTTTGAATACAAATAATTGACAAGGTACACGTCCTTTGGGAACAACCTAGTTCAAGTGGCAAATCTGTTTTGTCAAACAATAGACACCCTTCAGGAAAGAGCAAGCCATCTCTATGGTAATAGGACTAACAGTAGCCTATTGATTGAGTGGAAGAAGACATTATACAATGTCAGCTGGCTTGTTACAATTTCATTTGTTGTATGACCTGAACTTAACCTTTAAAACCTTTCTTCTGTGAATATAAACCCAACAGCAGGACACAGTTTTTGTACTGCCGTTACAGTGACGGCTTTTTTCCAGTCCCAGCATACAGTAAATGTATTCCTTTACAGGTTAACTCCTTTATCAGAATTTGTTTAGGAGACATTTCATTACTTTATACGTTTACAGACCAAATCATCATTCCATTTTGTTGTTGAATATTGAAGGCTTTTGATCCAGGAAACAGTTTTATTCTTTCTTTCCCCCATCACTTAAGAGAACATTACTGTACATGTAGGATTAGTGCTGACTGGTGTGCAGTAAATTAATTCTTTTAACAGGTTTAGTTTTTTTTCAGGTAATTGTTCACATAGCATTCACTATATTTAGCTCTTGGGGTGGACATAAAGACCTTCTGTGCCTTTTAAACAAAGATTGTATTTCAAAAGCAAATTTCTGTTTAAATGTGTTGATGTAAAAAGCTCTATTTTTTTCAGTAAACATGACAGACTGAAAGAACAATTTATTCGTTGTTTCCAATTACTATGTAATTTTTGCTTTTCTTGCATCTTTCTCTTGCTTTTAAAAGCTGTGAGATGTCATTAACACTGCCTTTTTTGTCAATCTTTCCTAATGGTTGGCAAGAACTCATTTATGTTTGCTCTGCCCTAATGTAGAAAGCATATGAGTAAAACAGCACATTGAAAGCTGTATGTATCACTTTAGTGTATTGAATTAAAAATAGTAAGATTGTGGCTGTTGTTTCTGTGTATATTTATGTATTGTCCCCTTCGGGGGTATTTTTAAGCATGCATTATATTAAGGGAGTTTAATCTAATACATTTCATTTATATGAAATAGTATTCATTTTATTAATGTGTACATGTGTGCATTCAAGACTATGTAATACAGTTAGTGATTTATAGGAACTAGGAAGTTCTTTTTTAAGGCCATTGAAGTAAATGATTTTTAAGATTGATAGTATGATATTTAAAGTATCATATTTGAAATTCACAAATCCTATTAGTACAAAATAAAAAAGTTGCAGATAATATAAATGACTAATATGAACACCATTTAGTGTTGCCTAGTACTTGAATTTCAAACTTATTTTCTAAGAAATGTCAGACTAGGTCCCATGGACTGAAGAAGGAGGGACTGAAATCTCCATCGTGAGACCTCAGCGTGCTTGCGTTTCCTGTGTTCTGGTGTCGCCAAAAGAGGCTGGGGCATGTTGATAGCATTGTATGAAAGTTCTTTCCCTCAGGGAGGGTTTAAATTGCTGATGATCTCAGATGAGGGCGCACCTGTGTTATTTATTTTGGTAGTTACAGGGTAGGGGGTATATTCTCAACAGGCTTGAGAGCCAGTGCATCCTTTTTAAACTATTGTGGGCCAAAAGGAGCTGCAGAAGGATAGAAGAATTCGTTCGACAGTATTCGTTGAGCACTTATGTGAATTGAAAGTAAAATTGTTTTAGTTTTTATAATCAAAATTCAGTGCTTATTTTGAAGAAAGTAAGACAAAGTCACTAACTATTAAACAGTTTTTCAAATATTTCTTCTAAAAGGCTCTGTTTCAGGAAACTTCCATAAAAAAACTTTCCAGTACCATTAACTTTGTACAATAAGAAATCAGATCTCTTAATGCCAAGCAGGTTACCTAGAATATATGAATATTAATAACAATTAAAGGTATATTGAAACTATGCCTGCTTACTACAAAGAACTTATAAGCAATTTGACTAATATTTAAATCTCTTCTGGCAGATTGTTTTGTGCCAACATTCTATTTATGGGGTATTTTATTCTTTATAAGTTATATATTTCTAAACATTATGCTGCTGCTAAAAATTAATTTGATCACACTTAGAAAAGGAACACTTGATTCTGAGCACTGTGTCTGCCATTCTTATAGCTTCAGCTAGGATTCCATTCAATAAAGAATAGAAAATTAAAATGCCATACCTTAGAGAATGTAGAATCTCCTGCTTAAGAGACATTTGGATTTTCCAGCTCAAAGAGTATTTTAGATTATTGCCGTAGAGAATAATGTGAAGCTCTCCCTAATTTCAGAGGTAACTATGCATAAGTAACAAATAGTCACCCAGTTTTTGTAGTTGGAGAAGAATGGGAAGTACTGGAGCATTAATTTCCATTCAGGAGAATATCTGTCTTGATCCCTGGTTAATTGATCATATATTTCTCTCATACTTGTATTAAAATTGCATTGACTGGGACTGGTTAAGCATATTAAGAGCTCGGTTCATTTGCATTTTCTTATAAGTAGAGGGACATATTAGGCTGAAATAGCAGCACTTCGTTTTGAAGGAAAAAAAGCAGGGCAAAAACTCTTTTTTAAGACTGTGGAGTCTTCTCTGACAGCTAGTCAGAGTTAGAATTAGTTCAAGGGAATGTTAATAATGCACTGCCTGGCCTAATCCCTTTGATATCACCAGGTATCCTCCTGTTCATGGGTTAATTGCTTTAAAAGCGAAGGCAATATTCTGAGCGGTGGGCCGCTTCACCTTTTCACAGCTGTTACCATTGAGTGACAACTAAATCCCATGTGTAAGATGAGGAAGAGCTCAATCTCCAATTGGGAGAAAATTTATGTAAACCACAATCCCTTCAGAATGTGCGGAAGTCATAGACTTTCTTGATTTACTCTGCTTTTCCCAGAAAGCTCTATTGTTCACTTTCCTAAGTCCCATCAACCCTTTGTAGCAGAATATCACAGCGGCAGCAGATAGCTTGAAATATATAAATGCTATCATAGCTCTGATTAATAGCAGTGCTTATGAGTCAAGTCTGATAACAGTGCAGCTCTCCACTCAATTTCAGATACTGCTAATGGAATCTGTCTTCTCCAATTGTAATATGAGAAGGCCTAATTTGCCATGGAGCTTGGAGCTGTCACCAGTAGGGGATTGTGGGGTCAGATGGGAGCTGCCAGGTTTTTGCCCTGCAGCTTGTATCTCTCACTTTGAATAGAGCAGCCCCCTGCCTGCCAGTTAGCTGATAGGCCGCGGTGGGGTTTATGCCACTGTATACAATAGGAAAGGGCTACATAGGCTGACTTTATAATTGTGAAGCTAGCTCATATTTCCACAGCTACTGTGCTGCATAATTTCTAATAAGTGGTTTTAACAAATGTCAGATTATGAAAAGTTTCCTCAATTACAAAAACTTATAAAACATTTAAATTGCTAAATCTGGTTCCTGCCGAGATTTTGCCACCGGAACTAGTCATCAGTCATTATGGCCATAATAATAAATGCATCTATTTCTTAAAAATAAAATTATAGATCATAACTCATAGAGATTTGCAGCTTTTCAAAGCTACAAAAATGGGAAAGTCTTAATGAACTGAAATATTAAGATATATTTCATAACTTTGCATAATAAGACTACTTAGTATTAAATCTCTATTGTTTATTAAGTTGGTTAGCGTTGCTGATGAAAGTAGTGTAATACCCTCATTCTGTTGATTTTCCTTATTTGGATCTTTTAGGTTTACTTCATATACCTTTGGTATTTTAACATTTTAAAAATTATACAGCATCTTCTAAGTTTTGAGTTAAAAAGGACCTGGAGTGATGCCTTGGCCCGTGCCTTTGAGAATAACATGCTGGAATATATTTAACCAATTTCACTTTTGCTACTGAATACAAAATACACTATCAAGATTGAGTAACAAGCTAATCCTGAAGTCTTGTGTTCTTTTAAACATTTCAAGCAAAATTGACAAAAATCTGTAATTTGTGAGTTATTTTAAACTAGGCCCTGCTTTGTGAAGACACTGACTCCCATTGTGCAAGTTATTTGACATACCATGAAAACTTAGTAAAATGTAAATGATGGTGATTCCTATAAAGCCCAATTCGGTGTTTTTCTTTTCGATATTCAGGGATAAGTTGATGGGATATAATAAAATGAATTGTTCTAAACCTTAAATAGCTTTTCTCGTTTATTGGCAAATGCAAAAATCTTACTTCTAATGGAAATTGTGTGATTACATTTTATTTATGGAAGCTATTCGTAATCGTATTCCCTCCGTTTCAGTTGTGCTTTTTTCCCCTTCTAAAGGCTTTTAAATTTTTTCCCCAATTTTATTTAGTGGTTTTAAATCAGGAATAATATTTTGTACTTTTCCTTTTAGTGTACTGATAGTTGGTATTTATGTAGCTGAAAATTCAGGGGAGAACAGTTTTTTCTTTTTGATTGAATCTCGTGAAATAGAACAAAGCTTGGTAGGATTTTATCTGGAGTGAAAGTAAATTTTTATAAAATGTGGGAAAAAGGGCTTACTTGCAAATTTATTAAAGATGGAAATGTTTTACACTTTTTTAGGTGTCATGGTGGTTTCAGAGATATAACTTTAATATACAGGGTCCTAAATTATTGATTTACATTCATTAGGTCTAAACTTGAAAAGAAGAAATTTAGATTCCACTGCTGTCTAAATGGCCACTGACTATAATTTGCCCACAGAGTACCTGGCACATATTAGATGCTCAATATGCATTTGCCGAAAGAGTGTTGAGTGCACTGCCACAGAAAGAGAGTGTTGAGTGGTTTTCTGTCAGTAGCTTAGCTTCCCAGTTTGACCATTCTCCAAATACACTGAAGAGATAAATACATGCATGTTGGTTGTGTGAATGAGCCAGAAGGTAACATTTGTATAATTTTCGTGAATAAGACCCATAAAGATAAGAATTTGGGAGGATGGGGGTGGTAGATTTGCTGTTAATAGTATCCTGCTTTACCATACTTCTTCCCTGAAATCCATTGCAATTTTTTAGTTGTCAATATGAGTTGATAGTAATTTATTTAACAGTAATGCTCAGATGCTGTATTGTGGCCTTCCTACTTGATTCTACTCATTTCAAGTAGGAGTTTTCGGTGTAGACAGAGGGGAGTGTACCCTCCATGTTGGGTTCTTTGCATGCAAGTAGCACAGAAGACAAATAGATTCATGAATTTTATGAGGCACGTCAAATGTGTATTCTGAAAGAATTTCAGGTTTCTGTTATTTGCCTTTTGATTGAGGGTTAGACAAACATGTGACTACACGTGAAAATCAAATACCGTGTAGTGGAAAGAAAAATACGCCTTATCATCAATAGTAAACTTGTGTCAATGGTGTACATTGTAACCTCCTGATTTATCCATTGTGTCAACAGATGGATAGTATTCCATCAGTGAGAAAACCACTGCACAATCAGTACCCGTCTTAGGAATCTTATCTGGGGCTCATGGATTGTGTGGGCCAAAAAGAGAGCAGTTAAGGTTTAAACACAGAATTCTGAGCCTCGCATTTGTTAGGATACTCTTAATGGCATCACATATCCCTTACCCTAGTGGAGAATGGCTGTCATTCGCATTATCTGGGTGAGATTTTAGACATTTGACCACCCTTCTCATACTATCTATCACACTCTTGATGTATCTTTCCTCATTGCCTAACTTCTGTGTTCTCTTGGAATGTGAACTACGTGATTTTAGTGTGAACCCAAATAAAAAGCAATTCGGAAGATTTATTTACTGCAATGTAAAATATAAAATATATTTATTTATATAAAATAAAACATACTTCAATGACTTTTAGATTATTTAGTATTTTGGATCATCGGTATCATTGTTAGTGTGAAACCTTGAAAATTGAGCATACCTCTCTAGGAGTGTAAAATCTTGATTTTGATTGTTAGGATTGACATGTGACTCTCTCTTACAATATGGTGGTTATGTTATTAAAATTATCATGGTAATTGTGTTTGAAGTGTGTGATCTTTGTATAGCCTCATAAGACGTTATCTTTCTGTAGTCAGGTTAGATTCTAAAAATACATATTTCATTTGAAGAGCTGTCTCCTTTGACCTCCTTCTTTGAGGCTCTATGAGAATTAGATTGCAAATGGAAAACATTTTTTTCTCATATTATATCTAGCTCATCATAAATGTTCTTAAGTTAAAGTGGAAAATAGTTTAGGCTATTTTGCAATTTTATTAAAGAGTTCTGGTGAAAAGAGTTCTCATTTTGTTCACATCCTCTTTGAATTTCTCTTGTTTTTCTCCAGTTTATTAGTTTTGTTGAAGTAATAAACTGAAGAAAAACAATTTTTATCAATTTTATCAATTTCAATGGAAGAATGTATGTCTTTTAATTTTAATGAGCTAATTTTAAGATGCCACTTTAGTACATTAAGTGTAAATAAATAAATTTATTAATTCCTTAGTAGCTTTTTAAAAAAAATAATAATTTCTTGGGGCTGGCCCCGTGGCCGAGTGGTTAAGTTTGCCTGCTCCACTTTGGCAGCCCAGGGTTTTGCCGGTTGGGATCCTAGGCACGGACCTAGTACCGCTCATGAAGCCATGCTGAGGTGGTGTCCTACACAGCACAACCAGAAGGACCTACAACTAGAATAGACAACTATGTACTGCGGGGCTTTGGGGAGAAGAAGAAGAAGAGAAAAAAAGGTGGGCAAGAGATGTTAGCTCAGGTGCCAATCTTTAAAAAAAGTAAATAATTTCTTAAGTATATTTATTTAAAAAAAAAAACGGAAATTGAAAGTAGGACTCCTGGATTGCCAAGAAAAAATGCAATGGTGCTTTTGATTATGTCATTTTTGTTTGAAAAAAAAATCAGACTTAGTCTACAGGTACCTGACACTTGTTCTGTCTTATTTGGGAGGTACTTATATTTATAGTCCATCTGTACATTAGACTTTATGGATGATACCAAACAGCTCATTTTGTGGGCTCAAACCAACAATTTCATTTAAAACTCATGTTTAAATAATAATGTCAGATTGAATATTCCTTCTATATATTTTTACAAGAAAGATTACTTACCAGAAATTTGGGCTATCAATCATTTAATAGTATTTAGGTAGTCAGATTTATGAATAATGTTTCATTCTACCTATGTAATCTAATTCTGCCAAGAAAACTTAAAAAATATGTTGTAGCCTTTTCAGGAAAAAAAAATTGTAGAGTGTGTATTCTGGTTAGAATTATTCCCTGAAAGAGTTAGATTACAACTGATTTGTCTGATCACTTACTCTGGGGCACCTTCATTGAGAGGTATCGTCATGGGCCAAATTCAAGACAGTGGATTAATTGGAGGCTCTAGGAATTCTGTAGATTCATTGGACTCATAGCTTCTTAAAAAAACTGATAAATAACCAGATAATAAGTGCTTGCTCAGTCACCTCATTTGCTTAATGCAGTTAAGACTAGATTCACCTTCAGACACACGCATCAACGTCTTTGCAGCATCACCTATGTAAGTTGTCTTTTTCTATCTCAGATTTGCAGTGCCTTGTTCATATGGAAGGTTCATTGATATTTAGCTCAGTAAGACTTAAGGTGGAAACCTTGAGGTATTTTGTTTGAAATTTCACAAAAATTTGAGAAAATGTAAGAGATATTCTTTACACATCAGTATGTGAAAGGCAATATGAGTAACTATGAACATTCTATATTTTTTTATTCCCTTTGAAATATTTATGTTATAGATAAGGAATAAATCAAGTAATATGAAAAAAAATGCTTAAGTAAATTTTTGTTTCTGTATTCTTGCCAAAATAATATTTAAATACTTAAAGTACAGAATGATGAAATGATTATTCCTTAGTTTCTGTAAGCTATATCCATATGGACATGACTTTATTTTTAAAAAATCAATGTAACAAAATCAAATGAATCCTTTAATTTTTTCCTTAATTTCATTTGTTACTAAGATACCGCTTTTATAACAGTAAAGGGCAGCAAAGATAAAGGACATAGTTCTTAAAAGAAGCAAAATTTACTCCAATACCAAGACATCTTTTCTTTCCATTTTCAAAAAAAGATTAGTTTCTAAATAATAGCTTAAGTAATTTTATAAAGCATTATTTGGAAATGGTTGGATTTAAGTTGAGGTAACTAGAAACCATTGTATTTGGAGAGCATTAAAAACTAAAGATGAAGTATGTCTGAAATAAAATAGGTAGGAAAACATTTAGTTTTAAAAAATCAGATAGCTTTTCTAGGGACACCCACATACACACATAAGTATGTATATGTAAACTGAGCTGTCCTTTTAGTTTTAAAAAGGCGCTAATATGCTGGCATGGCTATCCAGTGGTATCAATAGTTCAAAAATAATTCTATTGGTTTTGTAATACATTATTTAGAGAATTTTAAGTTCCTCAAATCTGGTTTCCTTATTGTGTTTTGATTAGGTTACAGTTAAAAATTTCTATTCTTCAGGATCATGTTTTTTTAGAAATATAGAAAAAACTGTCTATTCAGTACCCATTCAATACCTTTGATTTAATGAATGTCTGAAGGAGTGGCAACTACGCTAGTCTTAGCGAAAGTACTTCTGGGAATCTTCCTGGAAAGGAGATGCCTATGCTGAGTTGTAGGCAATAAGTGGGAGCTGGCCAAGTGAAGGCAAAACAGTGCTCCGGACATAGGGACGCTCATGTGCACAGAAACCCAGAGGTGGAGGAGAAACAGCTTGTTAGTACAGGAACTTGCAAGTCATTTAGTGTTGCTGGAACACCATGTTATGATAGGTGTGTCAAAAGAGATAGGTTATGTCAAAAAATGAAGCTACGAGTGGGCTGAGACCAGATCATAAAAGGACTTGTCTATTGTGATGAGGAGCTTGTAATATGATTCATGATCAAAGAGGAGTCCTTAAGGGGTTGAAGGCAGAAAAGTGCAAGGTGAGATGTTTTAGATGCCTTACCCTGGTGGCAGCGGTGGGCCTCGGACTGGAGTCAGAGAGCACACAAAGCTGTGTGATGAGAATAGCTGAGACAAGGCAGTGGTGGAATGGGTGCAGAGAAGAGAATGAGTTTTTAAAATGTTTATGAAGTAAAATTGGCAAGATGTGGTATGTTCACCATGGGAAGGAGCTTTGATGATGACTCCTAGGTGTCTTAACTCAAACTAGGTAGATAATGAAAGTCAGTAAGAGAGAACCCAGGAGCAGGAAGCATTTTAGGGAAGAGGATGAGAAATTTTGACATTGAGGTTCTGTGGGACATCCAGAGGTGGGGTGGCTTTGTGGTGAGGAGTACAACTGTCAGGTGGAGACATGTAAGTCTGAAACAAGCGAGAGGCAGTGCTGCGGACAGATTTGGTTTTTCAGTTTGTGGTTGACATCAAGGTGGTGGATAAAAGCCACCCAGGCAGAGTAGGTGGAGTGAGAACAACAATTGCCTGAGAATGAAATCCTGGGAAACACTGGCTTTAAAGAAGTTAACGGAAGAGGAGGAGCTATTTGGAGAGAACACAGGAGGGAGATCCAGGGCCACAGTAGGAAAGCCGGAGGGATGTGGGGGTCCCTGATGTCAACTCAGCAGAGTGATCAACGCAGCAGAGAGGTCTGGAAGCCTGTTGTGTTTGGCAGGTCGCTGGTCACTGGGTGCTAATTTGGCAGAGTGCTAGGCAGAGAAGAGAGGGTGGAGGCTGCAGATGTGGACAGCGTGAGGCTAACACTGAGCCTGGCAGTGACGCTGCAGCTTGCCTTCGTGAAATCATCCATGGTGTCAGCTTGCTTTTGTCGTTTATCTCTGCCTCAGTAAGGTGAAAGGAAGCATGCTCAGATGATGGAATATGCCTTGAACAGTGTGATGAGGCTGCTTACCTATAGAGTCAGCGAATGAGTTGAAGACCTCCGAAGTCTTCAGAAAGTCCTCACCCTTACCATTGTGACATCATCCTTTGACTCGTCAACAGGTCGGAGACTCAGCCTGCGGTGTAGTGATGGGGGGCATCACGTCTCCCTGTTAGCCTGCATGTGATGTGGCACAGGGCCACACACCTGTCTTCCTACGTTGCACTCACGCTGCACTTATTAACGTGTGATGTACTGCTTGTCTTTCAGGACAGATACTTAATTTTAATGAAAATCTTGTGATTTGGAGAAGAGCTTTATTAAACTCTTTTCTATCAGGGGCTGGTTCAACAGTAGAGTCCACTCTTGCTTAATGGGTCTATTCCACCCTTTAACAATTTGATGTCCCTTTCTCCAACCCACTTTCCACTCCCTGGCATGACTTCAGCCTTCAGTTCACTCATTTCCTTGATGCCTGTACACTTGTCTTCATTTAAATGAGACCTGGAACCCTTTGCTCATCCTTTTTATCTCCTCCGTCAGCCCCCTGCTGGCTTTACTTCCTTCCCTATGCGATGTAGGCCCTGTGGCTCCTTACTTGAACTCCCTTTCCCTCTTCTCCTTCTGTCCTACTCACCTAGTAAGGCCCCTAACCCTGGGTCAGTCCAACCTCTCCAAGCTTGGCTCAGGCTGCTGCAGACGTTTCCACAGGCGTGCAGACTGATGCTGCTGCTGCATATCCACCGTCTCTGCAGTCTCCAGCCTCAGCTGAGCATCTCTTGCTTCCTACAAATCCTTGTTGTGTATCCCTCCTCAGTTTGTGGAGTTTCCACGACAGATGGTTTAGATTATCTCTACTTTTCTTGATTCACTAGTGTATATGTTACATAGTTGGTGAATGTTGATTAATTCTGAATCTTAGCATAAAGCAAACTTTTACAGGCAGTCTGTTAAAATATGTGCATTTTAAGGGACATTCACAGTTTGATTTATAAAAGGCTGTTGAAATCAAAGAAAACTCATACAGACTGAGCCTATATACCTTATTTTATGGAGAACATAAATAGCAAAACAATGAGGCCTTCAAAATGTTTCATATTCTACATACTCTCTTTATAGGTGCACACTGACTTTCTGCTCTTAGGCATACTGCCCTCTCTTCTATTTTGCACAAAGCTCTGACAACTTCAGCATTTGTTTTCAGAATTTCCTCACATGGTTTCCCTTGAAAACTTAATAGAAATAATAAAGAGGGAAATCCAGTTGTTTCGGTCAGGATTCTTGGTTGCAAGCAATTGATTCCAGCAGTTCAGCAGAGAAGAAATGTATTGAAAGGAAGCTGGGAAGAATCCTACAACTCAATGATAAAAAGCCAACCCAATTTAAAAAATGAGCAAAGGATCTGAATTTCTCCAAGGAAGATATACTAATAGCCAATAAGCACTTGAAAAGATGCTCGACATCATTAACCATTAGGGAAATGCAAATCAAAACCTCAGTGAGAAACCGCTTCATACCATTAGGATGGCTAGACTCAAAAAGTCGGATAACAGGTGTTCACTAGGTTGTGGAGAAATCAGCACCATCATCCACTGCTGGTGGGAGTGTATAATTGTGCAGCCATGTTGGAAAACAGTCTATCAGCTCCTCAAACAATTAAACAGAGTTGCCATATGACCTGGCAGTTCCACTCCTAGCTAGATACCCAAGAGAAATGAAAACATATGTCCTCACAAAAACTTGTTCATGGATGTTTATAGCAGCATTATTTGTAATAGCCAAAAGGTGGAAACAACCCAAATATCCATCAGTGGAAGAATGGATAAGCAAAATGTGGTAAATCTATATAGTGGAATATTAATTCAGCTATAAAAAGGAATGAAATACTTATACGTGCTACAAGTTGGATGAACCTAGAAAACACTGTGCTAAGTAAAAGAAGTCAGTCACAAAAGTCCACATGTTATATGATTACATTCATGTGAAAGTCCAGAAGAAGGAAATCTATAGAGACAGAAAGTAGACTAGTGGTTGTTTAAACCTGGGGTGGGGTTAGGGATGGGAGTAGGGAGGTGACAGCTAAACAGGATGGGGTTTGTTTTTGAGGTGATGAAAATATTATAAAATTGACTGGTGAGCCAGCCCTGATGGCCTAGCAGTTAAGGTTTGGTGCATTCCGCTTTGGCGGCCTGGGTTCAGTTCCAGGATGTGGAACCACACCACTCGTCTGTCAGTAGCCATGCTGTGGTGGCCGCTCACATAGAGGAGCTAGAAGAATTTACAACTATACACAACCATGTACTGAGGCTTGGTGGGGGGGATGGAAGAAAAAGGAGGAAGATTGGTAACAGATACTGGCTTAGAATGAATCTTCCCCTGCAAAAAAAAAAAAAAAATTGTGGTGATGGTTGCATATCTGTAAATACACCAAAAATCTTTAATTGTACATTTTAAATGGGTGAATTTTATGATATGTGAATTATATATCAGTAAAACTGTCTTTTTTACAAAAGGAAACTTTCAATTCTAGAATTGTAAAAAGAAAGAGGAAAAGAAGGAAGTTGGAGAGCTTGCAGAATTTCTAGGAGGGCTGGCTTACCAGGCTCTGAGCCTGAAACATCTGGAGTTCTAGGCAGGTATGTTCTAGTGAAACCACCACCGCTGCCATCTCTGGACACTGGACACCCCAGCTTCCACCTCCAGCACTGACCTGGATTCTGAATATTGCCCCTGAAAGTCTGCCATCATCGTCTATGGAAATGACACATTAATGCCACCAGCCATGTCTCAGTAGGTTCTGCCCCATCCCTGCTTCTTTGCCTCAGGAGTTTCCAATTCAAAGAATGGAGCAGGTGCTTCTGGTAGGCAGAGCCCAGGACCTACACTCATGCTCTACCTGCAAGGAAGACCGGAAAGTATCTTGTGTTTTCAGTGGTGTAATAGGAGGGGGCTGTGCCTCATAAACTGGGCATCCCTCAAGCGTAGAAAGGGACTTTACATGGTGAGTAGCAAAGCAAAAACCGAAAGATCCACTACTCTTTTTGTCTTCAATTTATATTAGGATTGCAACCCAAATTCCTATAGACTTAGTCTGATTTCTAAGCAAGCTCATTTGAGATGCTAAAAAGATCAAGATTATAGGTTTGATTTCTGTTACTGGTTTTATAATCAGTTGGTTGCCTTCTCTTTTATAACCTTACCCAGCAGTCTTAGAAATTATTTCCTGATATCAAGGAGAATCAGATGAAAGAGTATATGGATTATTCATTGCAAAACCATTCTGACTTGGGTGGGGGTGGGGGTGGGGGTGGAGAAAATTCAGATTGTACTCCTTGCTGATGTGGGATCAGTCTTCAATAAAATGCTAATGCATGTAACTATGTGTAATAGGCTCAGGTGACTGGATAGATTTTATCACTGAAGTTGATAATTTTACCTTTCTCTCTTCAATTTTTAAAGCCTTATGAAATATTTGGAAAGGCAGTTAATATAGTTCATAATTTCAATAATTAGTGTCAATAATTCAAACACTTTGGGATGTCTTCTGAAGCATAATAACTTGTTAAAAATCATTGTAGGTTAGTGAGTTTTCTTCCTGAGGATTCTACATATCAGGACTTTCTTCTCAATTCTCCTTAATTAACTGTCTCATGGTTTTAAACTTTGACCTATTTCCCTTTCAAAAAAAAGGTTAAAATCAGTCTTGAGAGATGTTAAATATAATTCAAGCTGGTAGTGTGTTGTTTTGATAAAGTAAAAATAAATACAATTCTAATAATCTATAAAACTTCTATTCTTCACTCCAGGATGTACATATTTAACCAAGTAAAAATACAGTATATCATTAATCTAGAATAAATTATTTGACATTAAGATTAAATAACCATCATTTACCCCATGCTGTAATGGGACTAAATGGCTAGACTAACGATTTGAATCCTGGTTCTGCCACTTAAATGCCATAGGACCTTGGAAAAATTACTTGACCTCTGTGGGCCTCAGTTTCTTCATTTGAAAAAAGAAGATAAATGGCATCCACTCATAGGGTTATTGTAAAAATTAAATGAATTACTATAAGGAAAGCACTTAGAAGAATATCTGACGCATGGCAGGCAAAACTCAATAAATGTTAGCAAATTATTATCTCAGGAATATGTTGATTTATTTTGTTAACTTTTTTTTTTCCTTTTTCTCCACAAAGCCCCCCCAGTACATAGTTGTATATTCTTCTTTGTGGGTCCTTCTAGTTGTGGCATGTGGGACACTGCCTCAGCGTGGTTTGATGAGCAGTGCCATGTCCGCGCCCAGGATTCGAACCAACGAAACACTGGGCCGCCTGCAGCGGAGCGCGCAAACTTAACCACTCGGCCGTGGGGCCAGCCCCTATTTTGTTAACTTTTTATTTTGACTTAACTTCAGATTTATAGCAAAGTAGCTAGAATAGCCCACTCTGTATACCCTTCACGCAGGTTCCTCACAAGTTAATATTTCACCACATTTGCTTATTCTTGACCCTGTGCATATGTGTGTTGTTTTGTTTTGTTTTTAACCATTTAACAGTAAGCTGCAGTCATGGTCCCCTTTTACCTTTAAGTGCTTCCGAGTATGTTTCTTTAAAACAAGGACATTTTCCTACATATCCACAGTGCAGGTCTCAGGAAATCATCATTGATACAACATTGTTATCTGATCTTCAGACCTGCTTCAGTTTTGCCACTTGTCCCAATAATGCACTTTATAGCAGAAGGAAATCCCAAATCACGCCTTTAATTCTCTTGTCATATCCCTTTTGTCTTCTTAATCTGGAGCAGTTCTTCATGATTTTTTTTTTGGTCTTTCTAGACCTTGACATTTTTTGATATATCCAGGCCAGTTATTTGGCAGAATGTCCTTCAATTTGAGTTTGTTGTTTCTTCATGCTTAGATTCAGGTAATGCATTTTTGGCAGGAATGCCATAGAAATGATGCTGTGTTCTTTTCATTGGAATAGGTCAGGAAGCATATGATGTTTATCCTATTGCTGGGCTGTTAACTTTGATCATGTGGTTGAGATTGCGTCTGCCACCTTTGCCACTGTAAGGCTAACATTTTTCCGTTTTAATTAATCTGTTTATAAAGAGATACCTTTAGACTATGTACGTATTTCTGTTACTGCAAAACTTTAGCCCACTAGTTTGGTATCCATCGATGATTATCATGATGGTTGTCAAATGGTGATTTCTGATGCCATCCCTTCTTCTACAGTTGTTAGTTACTAGTTAACTTTCTATGGACGTTCCCGTCTCCTCCGTGTATGTGCATCAGTATAGCTTCATGGGTTTTTGTTTATTCATTGGGTTACACTCTATTACTATAATTATTTTGGTGGTCAAGTTATCCCCAGTTTGGCCTGTGAGAGCCCCTTTCAGCTACCTCCTGGGTCCTGTTGTCATATCCCTGTTTGAGCACTTCCTTACTTTCTGGCACAAGATGTTTTGGATTCATTTTTTACTTGAGCTCCCTCAGCCCTGGAATCAGTCCTTTCTCCAAGAATGCTAATTTATGTTTTAAGTAGAGGGGGGAATCTTGTATCTTATGCTGACTTCCCAAAGTAATATTCACAGATGAACTTAGAAGTTCTGTTAAAAATGTTACTAATGCTTTAAGATTAATTCATTCTCTCATTCACTGTTTCCTTTCTGTGCTTGGGGCTAGATGCTTCCAATATAAGTGAAGTTTAACTCCAGTTCACATTTCAAAAACAGCGTCAAAATAATTGTTAAGACAATTAAATGCTGTAGATGTTCAGAGATGGGCTAGAAACCTGGGAATTGAAGAGCAGTTTGAGAAAAGAGTAGAATTTGACTATATGGAAAGGAGCAAAGGGGGCATTCATTTCAGGGGTACAGCATAAGCAAAGGTGTGGTGCTAGGAATAGGCATGTCTTATTAGGGAGTTTTGAGTAGCCTGACTAGTAGATGGAGATAATGTTGGTAATTAGTGACTATGTGGGGTCCAGTTTATTGGGAACCTACATTCCAGGCTGACTCATTTAGAATTTATCCCATAGGCAATGAAGAGTTCTTAAGTTTGGGGCTAGGTAGTCATAAAGAGTATGTTTTAGGAAGTTTAATCTGATGCTATATTGCAGAATAGAGTGGAAAACAGAAGACAAGTTAGGAAACTATTAAAATAATTGAATCTAAGGCAGTAGGAATACAAATTGAAATAAATTTGGAAAGTACTTTGGAAGGAAGAAATGATTTTAGTGTGTTGAATCAGGATGACTGGGAGAATGAGGGCCTCTGAAATAAGTAGGAAACTGATGATTTTTATAAGGGAAAGAAAACAGGAACAATTGCAAAGAGAAACTCAAAAGAAAACATGTTTGATGATACTCAAATTTTTATTTTAACTTTTCTATAGCAGTTGGTTAAAAGCCATAGAATTACTCCGTAACTTTTTATACAAAACAATGTAGTTAAAAAGTAATGACATGGGGCCATATAATACCCTAATTATTAGACACAGTAATGCTTTCTGAATTTCATAACACTTGTTAGAAATAGATATTCAGTAATAGCTTTAATTTTCTTGTTTTTAGATTTATAGTGAAATATAAAGTTGTTTTGGTTTGATATGCTCTGGTATATTCAGCCACATTACCAGTCTCAAATCATATCTCTGAACCAAGATCCAGATTCCTGATTGATTTGAAATATATGGCTCTTGTTGGCATTTTGGGGTGAGAAATTTGTTTCCAAGTATAGCATTTGATTCTTTTTGTGTTATTAAAACTCACATTCTCATCTGTCTCTTTAAAAAATATATCATTTTTAACTTCAACTTTGTGTGAAGAAGAAATCATCAGAAACTAAGAGCTTAAAAAATCTTAACATCACCACATATTGTAACCTTTGCCATGTGCTGGGAGGTAATTGTAGAAAGTACCTAGATCCAAACTTCCACAAGAAGTGAGAATGAATGTTCTTGAATAGGTATCTTGCCATTTCATTAATTTCTACAACTAAACGTATTTCAGCATTCACCAGACCATCATTATTCTTCATAGATGCAGCAAGAAAAATGACATAGGTTTGTTATCTCTCTGGCTGCTATCTCTTCAGGCTTTCTGAATTGGCTTGAATCCTAGAGGTTAGATCTGATAACTAAACCTCCTTCAGTCCACAGGATTCCAGCAGGGTTGTTTGTTTGTTTGTTAATAGGTTAATATATGAACTTCCTAATTAAAATCTTTTGAAAGAAATTTTACGTGAAGTAATGTATTAACCATATAATATGTTGGGATAGTGCTGGGTGACATAATTTCTGCTGCTACAGTTTATAAAAAGGAAAATAAAGTCAGTTCTTTTTGTTGGGAAAGAAGATTTCATGTTATCTGTCTTTGCAGGCTTTCTGGCTCATATGCTGGAGGAATCCTTGCTGCGGGGGTGTTTTCATTTTCTCGTCTAACATGGCAGTGGTCCATTGCAGCAGAGGTTTTTAGCTTAAACAATCTGTTTGTGGGGCTGCTTATGGCTCTTACTGTACATTTTGAGGAGGCAGCAACTGCAGAAGAAAGATCAAAGGTAACCTATTTTGATCAAAGTGAAGTCACTTTTTGTTTTAATTTTTAGACAGATGCTGTATTTCTTTTTAAGTTCGGTTTAGATACTGTTTATCTATTCTGATTACTGTCAAGGTAAACTAGGCATGTTAAGAGAGAAGATATTCTCAGTTCTTTTACTGTGAACCATGAGAGCCTTTATAAAACATGGGACTTTTTTTTTCTCTTAGAGTTCAAAAGTTTTTTGGAGAATGAGAGGATTCTGAAATCCCTTTTGAGTCCTATGGGAAAGACAGGCTTGTTAGATAGTTCCTTCATTGTTTGTGTGTGTGTATGTGTGTGATCTTAAGATGCGAAGCTCTGGATTGACCCTCTCAAATTATATATCATTATGGTACATTGACTTGCTCCTTAATTGCAAAAAGATCAAATTTGTCCTTTTTCTAACTGAAAGGAGAATATCAGATGTAAAAATGACATAGTTTGGAAGAGCTTGCAATGAATTGTAAGGCAAACGCTCGCGTCAGAATCGTCTGAAATGTGAAGGAAGCCTGTCTTCTGAGGGCTTACAGTCTGCGCGTTGGAAAGAGCCGCATCATCCTAGTCTAGGCAGCTTTGTGTCGGTAACGACTACAGAAACACAAGAACATCATGGTTCGTCTGTGGTTTCTGTAAACAGATCTGTGATGCTGTGAAAGTTTATTTTTGGTTTAAAATTAACTTTTTTACTGATTATGAAAATAACGCATGTTCAAAAAAAGCAAAAACACCACCCATGGATAACCAGGTTTCTAATTACAAAGTATTATATTTCATTTATTTAATTTAATAGGAGAAAAGGTAGAAAGAATTGCTGAACTTCAGTTATAAACTTTATTTGAATAAGAATTATGTGATATCCTATTACTTTTAGGACTCATCTAGTCACCATACAGGACTTTCTAAAACTTAGTTTGAAGACAGTCATTTAAGGGCAAACTGCAATGATTTGGTGAGAATGAAAAATATTAATAAAAAATAATGGTGTTAAATATTAGTGACTGTTAAAGCCTGACTTCTTGCATCTGAGAGGTTGATTGTAACCTGCTGGTGGTACAAATACTTGGTTTTGATGTAAAGAATAGCTTTTTACTATTGTGCTTATGTAGAGTTTTGGGTGAATGTTTAGCTTGGATTTTTTTCTTTTATTTATTTTCAGATAGCCAAAATTGGTGCTTTCTGCTGTGGCCTTAGCTTATGTAATCAGCACACAATAGTGCTCTATGTTTTGTGCATAGTACCATGGATTCTCTTTCGACTTTTAAAAGAGAAGGTAGGTCTTTGCATTTTGTAAAAAAAAAATCATAATATTTTATTTAAGCACGATATAGCATTTATGGCATCAGAAAACATGGGGCTTTAATTTTTTTTTAGTTTTATATAAAGCATAAATAACCTTAGGCCCTAACAACATTGACTGAAAAAATTGGATTTACAAAAATTATGCAGTATTGATTGCAGTGGCATCTGGTCTGTTTCATAATTTTCCTATGGATTCTGAACAACAACTTGATGAAAATAGGCTAAAGGGACTTAAAAAAAAATAGCAAATGTCCTCAATGGTTTTATTCTACATTCTACGATGAAGAATAGTGTATTAATAATAGTTCATTCACTCATCCAATTGTTTGTTGAGTGCCTGCTCGGTACCAGCAGCTGCCTCGGTGCTGGAGATTCAGCTCTCAACACAACAGACACCATTGTTGCCATTGTGAAATAAACAATAACATCTCTGGTAAATAACAGTCCTGTTTTCTCAGAACAGATTTTCTTAGAGTTAAAAACGATTTATTTTAGTTTCTTCTTTCTCTGAAAGGAAAAATGATTAGTAATTTAGATGGCGGTATAGAGCAATATAGGAAAATTATTTGTTAGGCAATGGAGACGTAAGGCAAGGAGAAGGCAGGGAGCAGAGTTAGACACTAGTTCTTGGAAAGATAGAAACTCTGTTCTATCAGTCTTCCTCGCAGAGGTTAAAATAGTCCATATACAAAACCAATACTGGAGTCATTTCACTTACTTTATTGTTTGTTTGTTAATTACACCTCAGCCACCTTAGTTTATCATTTCATTATTTGTCACTTATACCCAGCTATAATCAGAATTATATTAAGAAAAACACACATAATAAAATTATTATATAGAAATAGGGAAATAATTATACCAAAGCTTTAGATAATTGTAGTTACTACACTTGAATGCATTTTCTTTCTTAGCTTCTTGGCAACAAAGCAAAAAGGGTAATGTGGAGCTTTTAAAATTCTTTTTATGTGATTAAAAAAAATGAAAAGGAAACATAACAATTGACAGGAAAGACCAACTTTTTCTTGGAACTGAATTCTATTAAGTCAATCATATAAGACCTTATGTAAGGGATGTTAAACAGTGTGACAGGCAGTGTCTTTAATAGTGATTTTATAGAGTTCTTTATATAATTTTTTATTATATAAGCCCTTGGTTAAAAGAATTGAGATACGATATGAAAAAGTATAACTCAGTGAAGACTTTTCTATTGAATACACACCTGAGGAGGCCCAAATATTTTTCTTGTGAATTGATGGATGCACAGATGGAGATGCATATCAGTGCATCCTGATATCAGTCATCTTAGCCAGGCTTCTTTTTTTTCCCTAGTCTTCATTCCTCTTTTAGTTTTTTTTGCAGCTGTATTGAGATATAATTGACATATAATATTGTGTGAGCTTAAAGTATACAATGTGATGATTTAATCTATCTATATTGCAAAATGATTACCACAATAAAGTTAACCAACACCTCCATCACCTCACATAGTTACAATTTTGTGTGTGTGGGTTGAAAACTTTTAAGATCTACTCTCTTAGCATCTTTCAAACATACAATACAGTAGTCATGCATTGCTTAACGAAAGGGGTATGTTCTGAGAAGTGTGTCCTGAGGCGGTTTCATCGTGCGAACATCACGGAGTGTATTTACACAATCCTAGATGGTATAATCTACTACATACCTAAGCTCCATGGTACTAATCTTCTGGGACCACCATTGTATATGTGGTCCATCGTTGACCGAAACGTCATTTTGCAGTGCATGACTATATTGTTAACTATACTCACTATGCTGTACATCACATCCCCAGAACTTATTTGTGTTATAACTGGAAGTTTGTACCCTTTGACCACTTTCACTAATTTCCCTCACCTCTCAGCCCCCACCTCTGGCAACCACCAATCTATGCTGTTTCTATGAATTCCATTTTTTAGATTCTACATATAAGTGAGATCATACAGTAATTATCTTTCTCTGTCTGACTTATTTCATTAACATAATGTTCTCAAGGTCAATACATGTTGTCACAAATGGCAGGATTTCCTTCTTTTATGGCTGAATAATACTCCATTCCACACCACATTTCCTTTTTCTGTTCATATGTTGATAGACGCTTAGGTTGTTTCCACATCTTGGCTTTATTAATAATGCTGCAATGAACATGGGTGTACAGCTGTCTTTTCAAGACAGTGGTATCATTTCCTTTGGATATATACCCAGAAGTGGAATTGCTGGATCATATGGTAGTTATGTTTTTAATTTTCTGAGGAACCACCGTACTGTTTTCCACAGTGACTACACCAATTTACATTCTCACCAACGTTGTGCAATGGCTCCCTTTTCTCCACATCCATGTCAACGCTTACCTCTTGTCTTTTTGATAATAGCCATTCTAACAGGTGTAAGGCTATTCTCATTGTGGTTTTGATTTGCATTTTCCTGATGATTAGTGATGTTGAACACCTTTTCATATATCTGATGGCCATTTGAATATATTTTTTGGAAAAATATCTATTAGGTCCCTTGCCCATTTTTTAGTCAGATTATTTGTTTTTTTGCTGTTGAGTTGTGTGAGTTCCTTATATTTTTCAGATATCAACCCCTTATCAGATATGCAGTTTGCAAATATTTTCTCCTGTAGGTTGCCTTTTTGTCTTGTTGATCATTTCTTTTTTGTACACAAGCTTTTTAGTTTAATGTAGTCCCGTTTGTTATTTTTGCTTTCATAGCTTGTGCTTTTGGTGTCATAGCTAAGAAATCATTGTCATGACAAAGTCAAGGAGCTTTTTTCCTATGTTTTCTTCTAGGAATTTTATGGTTTCAGATTTTATATTTAAGTCTTGAATCCATTTTGAGTTAATTTTTCTGTGTGGTGTAAGATAGGGGTCCAGTTTCATTCTTTTGCATGTGAATCTCCATTTTTCCCAACACTGTTTATTGAACAGACTATCTTTTCCCCATTGAGTATTCTTGATTCCCTTGTTATATATGCATGGGTTTACTTCTGGGCCTCAATTCTGTTCCATTGGTCTATGTGTCTGTTTTTATGCCAGTACCATATTGTTTTGTTTACTATAGCTTTGTAATATAGTTTGAAATAAGGAAGTGTGATGCCTCCAGCTTTGTTCTTCTTTCTCATGATTGCTGTGGTTATTCAAAGTCTTTTGTTGTTCCATACAAAGTTTAGAATTTTTTTTTCTATTTTTCTAAAAATTGCTGTTGGAATCTTGATAGGGATTGCATTGAATCTATAGATAGCTTTGAGTAGTATGGACATTTTACCAATATTAATTCTTCCAATCAATGAACACGAGATATCTTTCCATTTAGTTGTGTCTTCTTCAATTTCTTTCGTCAATGTTTTATAGTTTTATAGATCTTTCACCTCCTTAGTTAAATTTATTTCTAAGTGTTTTGTTATTTTCATGCTATTGTAAATGGGATTGCTTATTTTTTTTAGGTAGTTTGTTGTTAGTGTGTAGAAATGCAACTAATTTCTGTGCATTGATTTTGTATCTTGCAACTTTACTGAGTTTGTGTACTAGTTCTAACAGGTTTTTGTTGGAGTCTTTAGGATTTTCTATAAATAAGATAATATGATCCACAAACAGAGACAATTTTACTTCTTCCTTTCTGATTTGGATGCCTTTTATTTCTTTTGCTTGCCTAATTTCTCTGGCTAGGACTTCTGGTGCTATGTTGAATAGGGGTGGTGAGAGTAGACACCCTTGTCTTGTTCCTGATCTTAGAAAAAAAACTTTCAGCCTTTCACCATTGCATATGATATACGCTGCGGGCTTAGAATATGAGAGCTTTATTATGTTAAGATATACCCTAGATCAATTAAATCAGAATTATTTTAGGGTGGGATCAGCCACTGGCTCCACTCTGCAGATGGGCAGACCCACTGGCTGGGATCTCTGCTCCAGCAGGCAGGAATGCAGTCTGCCAGGATCTGAGCGCTGGTTGCTTTGTAAGCCCCACTTCCCTTCTCCATCTCTAGCTGATGCCCACTGATTGAGCGCCACAGATCCCCCTTCAGTGGTCCCTATGAGGTGAGACCAGAGTGGGCCTCCTGGGAAGCATCCTGCAATGCTAGGGGAGGTGGATGTCCACTCGGGACTCTCTTTTCCCATTGGGAAAACTAGCCCCAGGGGCGCCCTCTCTGTGCAACGCTGTGCTGGCCTGGGGGAGGTGCGATGTGATCAGAATGTTCCTCTGACACTTCTAGTGTGATCCTTCTCAGTCTCTGTGGTCTGGGGACGTGCTTCAGCCTCGCCTCTAGATTTTGAGATTTTCACAATGGTGTCTTGTCCATGGATAGTTGCTGTTGGTCTTTTTGTGATGAGGACTGAAGTTGGGGATGCTGTATATTGCCATCTTGATGGTGTCACTCTTAGCCAGGCTTCTGACATCAGAGTAGTTGCTTTCAGATATCAGAGAAGTGCATTCTCTGGCAAGAACCTAAAAAGCATGTATTTTGTGTTAGTTGATTGAAAGGAGAGCCATTTGCTTTGTTTAAACCATGCAAGACTCAGAGTTGACAAGTTAGGAGCCTGGTCTGAGAGCCTGTTTGCCCTGTACTTAGGTCAGCTACTGATGAATGATGAAATTTTGCGAAGTATCACTCTTCAAAGGACCTTTCATTTCCACTGTTTAAGTAGCAGAGGCTAGAAAATAAGGTCTACCAATGAAGTGAAAGGATAGTTTTGTCTCGCTGGTCAGGTGATTTGAGGCAGAGCAGGAAGTCGGTTGGTTGCAGCCCTGACTGCTCAGTTAAATTATCTGGGAAGCTTTAAGAAAGTAAATGTGTGTATATATATTGCATGTATACACATACAGTCATGCGCCACATTAACATTTTGGTCAACGACAGACTGCAAATAGGACAATGGTTCCATAAGGTTAGTACCATATAGTGTAAGTGTGTAGTAGGCTATACCTTCTGTTGTCCAAGTGCACTCTGTGATGTTTGCACAACAACGAAATCGCTTAACAGCACATTTCTCAGACGCTATCTAGGTCATTAAACGATGCATGCCTGTATATACATACCTGTATTAATGTATATATATATTTGTGTGTGTGTGTGTGTGTGTATTTATGCTGCTCCCACCGTAAAATAATTCTGATTTAATTGATCTGGGGTGAGGCCCAGACCTTGATAGTTTTACAAAGCTCCCCAGGTGATTCTAATGTATGTGCAGCTGGGACTCAGAACCACTTTCCTGGGCCCTCTGAAATAGTGCTCATGTAATTGTCTCCCTGTTTGTTTCCCACACAAAAGGAAAATTCAGCAGCAGCTGCATCTTGCCATTCTAAGTTGAACTTTATAATATGCAGAAACTGCTAAAATATAAACATTTACTTTCTTTAAAACTGCTTTTAAGAATAGCAAAGCCATGTTGTTCGATTAGTTACTTCTTACTCTTTTTATGCCATCATTTTTTATGCATCTCACTACTACTTTAGAAATATCAAATGAAATCAGTATAATAATAAAAGCACTCCATTTTCAATTAAGAATATTTATTTGAAAATACTAATATAAGTCAACTGTTTGCTCTATTTCTGGTGAATGTGAACCTTAGTTCTTGAATTCATAGTCACATATGAATTTCCCCTTTTTTTAAAGTAAAAATTGGCAATTTCCAATTATGATATTTGTAAGAGACCCCATTTCCCACTTGCTAAAGCAACCAATATTTGAATCTTTCTAGTATACCAGAATTCTTTTGGACTTAATCTTTATAAGACTTTGTCAATATTGTCCTTTGTTTTAGAAGTGTGCAGATGAGAAATATATTTTCACATGAAGCAACATTGTTACATAGAACATCAAAAATTTCCTTCCAGCCTACATGTAAAATTGAGAAAAAAAGAGCTTTTGGATGAGCTGGGAGGTTATTTAAAAGCTAGTTTCATTTGTGCCAGGTATTTCCATGAAATGTCCAAAACCCTTGTAGAACAATCATATTGTCAATGTATAATCGTATTAGAGTATGTAGTTGAAGCCTACTCCTGATGAGGTGATAAGTGAATTGGTAATAGAACCATATTTGGGATATATTCAAAATTAGCCAAACAACTTCATCACTTCCAAGTGAGTTATCTCAGCTGTGCAATGCTGCGTGTCATGACATGGTTTTAAATGTAAAAGATGCAATAAACATGATACTCATGAGTCTTCGTTAGTATTATTTGCTTCGCTCGTATTTCACCTGCCATGTGAAGAAGTTCAGGCTGATGCAATTTTCTAGTAATCCACAGTAATCAGAAGGTTTAACATAGTGTTCTGTGGTGACTTAATATGAATTGAGAGATCAGCTCTGAGTAAACATATCTGATGTTTTCCTCGATGTGTTCTTGAAGGCCCAGGATGAGTCGCTGAATAAACACGGTGACGATGCAATGTGCTCTCGTGCAGGAACTCTCCCTGGGCTCTTTGCTGAAGTTGAGTCTGTGCTGCTTTGCTGGTTTGCTGCCCTACACCTACCTTCCCATCTCATCCTACCTCAATCAAGCCCGTTGGACCTGGGGAGACCAGACAACGTTGCTAGGGTTTTTGACGCATTTTCTCAGGGAAGAATATGGAACATTCAGTCTGGTAAATTTGTAATTAAAGCCCTTTTAAGGAAATAAGTGGCAAAACTTCAGTGTTCTGCCTGGACCTTGATTGAAAAAAAAAGCAATCAATGTTTATGGATGACAGTAGGTAGAATTTTCATTTCAGTTACTTATGTAACAAACTTGCCCCTTGAAATGTGACTTTTACATACATTAGAAAGAAATTGGATTCACTTAACCTGAGATCATACAGTTTTATATCTTGACTATACTTTTCAGGATAACAGGCATTGAAAAGACTCTCCTGCCAGCAGTTGAAGCATTTCAGTCTTCTTAGCGTTGGGTATCACTTTGGGCTCTTGGTCTGTGATTAAAAATATTTGGGAAAGATTAAAGAAAAAAAATCAGAATTTTTAATTTACCTTAACCAAAACACTTTCTTTTTACATATTTGATGAATAGTATTCATGTTGTATTTAGTGTAGTACATTTGTGTAAGTACTTTATAAAATATAATTTCACTGAATGTGAAATTTAGTGTGTTCTAAGTTCAAAAGGTCTTGCTTTCCCTAATACATAAATTAGGGGAAAACACTAAATGTGGTTATAGTAAAGTTTACCTGGAAAATGAAAGGATAAATGGATGGTTTTTTATTTTAAGACAGTTGTATCAGATTTTTCTTTCACAGTTTGTGCTTTTTGCGTCCTACTTAAAAAGGCACGTTTCAGAAGAGTACATATTATATGACACCATTTGTACAAAATTCTAAACCATGCAAAAACTAAAACAATCTATTGCTCAAAAGATGCATACAGAAGTAGTAAAACTATACATTTTTAGAAAGTAGGGGAATAAGTAACACAAAATTCAAGGTAATAGTTTCCACCAGGGAATGAGAAAGGTGAGGCCTGTGAGGGCTTTGTGAGGGACCTATGCTATTCATGCACTTCTCTCTTAACTGGATGGTGGGTCTATAGATTGTTTAAAACTCTTTATCCTTTAAATATATTCTATATATGTTGTTTGTATGTAGGAGATATTTCATAATAAAATAGGTTAATAAAAGGATAATTATTAATTGTTTTTTGCCTTAGAGAGTTTGATAATTTAAATTTATGCTCTGGTTTACTTATATTAGTTATTCCATTAAAATATTGCTGGAGGGCCATTGCAGATTTGAAATTTGTATAATTCACACATAATTGTCAAATTATAGACTAACAGGTGGTAATGAGCTCTAGTCAAAGTGCCCAAAAAGAGCTTAAAGAAACTCTCTAACAAGAGTGTAAAGTCTATTAATTCGTTAATGGGTTATTCATTCCTGAGGGAATAATTTAAGTGATCTTTAGCCAATTATTATTTCTGAAATTCTTGCTAAAAGATGTATATGTTTAGTTTTCACTGACTTCACTTCAAAAATTTCATAACGCTCTGAAGACTTTGAATGAAGAGGGGTGTTGCATTATATATTTAAAACATCTGTCTTTTAAATCAAGGTAGTTAAAATACAATGGCCTAACAAAGCTTCAGTTTCATGCCTGTGCAAATAAACTTTTCTCTTTTATGTTTAGGCCAAATCTGAAATAGGATCCAGTATGTGTCAAATATTGCTGTGAGTATGAAATATTGAAAGTATTTTTAAATCAATTCTCTATTAGTTCTTTTAAGTGATTTTTGAGAGTTCTGAGTTTCTCTTTCTGAAGGCAATATGTCTGAGAAGTGGTTTTCACCTATACAGTTGTTTGTGTATCCTGTTAAATATTTTAGTATTTCTTTCGGAAAGATAAAGCTTAAAGTGAGCAAGAAAAACAGCAGTGAATGAGAATGTGAGGAGATTGTATCCAACTGAAAGTTGAAACATTTTAGTTTAGTTTTTTTTTTTTAAAGGTTTTATTTTTTTTCCTTTTTGTCTCCAAAGCCCCCCGGTACACAGTTGTATATTCTTCGTTGTGGGTCCTTCTAGTTGTGGCATGTGGGACGCCACCTCAGCGTGGTTTAGATGAGCAGTGCCATGTCCGCGCCCAGGATTCGAACCAACGCAACACCGGGCCGCCTGCAGCGGAGCGCGCGAACTTAACCACTCGGCCACGGGGCCGGCCCCCCGAAACATTTTAGTTTTATATGTTCCCTACAGTCTCCTCACATTCTCATTCATAAAACTAAAATGTTTCAGCTTTCAGTTGGATACAAATTACCCAGTGTAGTGTTGCTTTATAAATTTATTCTTTGTTCTGCTTTTATATATCTTCTTTATTTCAGAGACATTTTGTAACATTATATTTAGCAATTTGAATCATTATTTTCTTGTTATTTGGGATTGAGCTATGCTTTTTTAATTCTTCAGAGCTTAATTTATTTAACGTCTCTTAAGATTTTTCCTGTAAGCTGTCCTTAAGCTCTATTTTTGACTTACATATTTTTAACATCCCGCCTTATTAGAGCCAGCTTAAGCAAATATATTTCATGTATATTATCTACTAGCGTTCTTTGAAAATGAGTTAGTATTTTCTTTAAAACCTACACAGAGTAAGACAACTTAAAAAATATCCATACCAATCCTGTAATATTTTTATAACATTTTTCAATATAAAATTAGGCAAGAATAGTTTTCTATAACTCCCAACTAAGTGATCTCCTAACTAAGTATTAATTTTGGATTTTCAGGACTATTCAAAAGCCATTTTAAGAAAATGGGGAGAGTATTTCGACTCCACACATGAGGCAGCTCACAGGTTCACAGTCTCTATCTTAGTTGCTTGCTAGCTTGTTTGCTTCCTTCCCTCCTTCTTTCCTTTCTTTTTAAATGACCTTTTCCCCTACTCCAAAAAAAGATACATAATCATTATAGAAAGTTTAGAAAATACAAGTAAGCAAGAATAAGAAAATTAAAATTACTGTAGTTCTGACCTGCAGAGATAACCACTATTATTAATCTGTTGGCGTTTTTGTCTATATCCTTCCAATATTTTTGTCTTCAAAAATGTGATCATAAAATATATAGTTTTATTAGCCTGCTGCTTTTCATCTTATACTATATCTTGAAAATGTTTTCCTGCCACCACTTATTCTTATTTTGATGGTTCTCACAATTGATTTTATTTTATTTTATTTTTTTCTGCTTTTTCTCCCCAAATCTCCCCAGTACATAGTTGTATATTTTTTAGTTGTGGGTCCTTCTAGCTGTGGCATGTGGGACACCGCCTCAACGTGGCCTGATGAGTGGTGCCATGTCCCCAGCCAGGATCCGAACCAGTGAAACCCTGGGCCACCGAGCTGGAGTGTGCGAACTTAACCACTCCGCTGTGGGGCTGGCCCCTCACAATTGATTTTATATATTTCGTTTTATATCTGACTGAGACATGTGTGGCTCCTTTTTCTTTTTTGTTGGGGAGAAGGTAGCAAGAAGCTCAGTTTCCCTTTTAAAGGTAAGGACAGCTTTTCTGGTCTTTCACTTAATTCTGCTTTGCTCCATCCAAAAAGATTCACCACCTGCTCTTTTCTACCTACCTTCTGGAGTTGTTATCACACTCAGGATTACTGATATATTTTGCCTTAACAAATCCCACATGAATTCCAAAGAACTCTCAAGAGTATGGACCATACATCTAACTTTTAGTAGTTGCACATAAAAGTCATCTATTGAGGAACTTGAAGGCCTCCTTCACATTGAAATAATAGCAGTTAGGTTTTATACCCAGAAAAAAAGACTTGACAAAAGTGATGACCACTCACACCCACACTATTTATTTGAACCAATTCCTATGTGGAATAGAGGCATAATCCTAGCACCCTCTGATTGAGTGAGAGAATTCCTAGTCTTTAATTGTTGAAGCTGGACAGGAGTGTTGAGAAAGGCAACTCATAATTAACTTACTAGAAAATCCTTCAAAATGATGGAACCTAATCATCTACCCTTTTTGTCAAGCAAATTAAATTCTTTCCCCATGCATATCTCTAAATTGCAACCCTGTACAGGGAAATTATCGAATCTAACCCTAGGCAGTGACCATGTTTTAGAGCTTACGTTTAAGCAACAGATTTCCAAGAATTAATTTTGAGACTGACTTCATTCCTTTTGAAGAATGGTTTAAAATGGGCCTCATGCTGGAATCAATTTTTCAAGTGTATTTGAAAAGGAGTAAGGATATCTTCTCATAGTAGATGAGTCTCCATTAGTGAAATACACATTGTGTAGTTTCCATAATTATGGCATCACATTTTCTCCAGTAAAATTGCCAGTAGGGAGAAGAAAGTTCTTCAAGATGGTGGATAGATTCATTTGTTTTTTAAAAATTGGAGACTGCCAGAGCTATTTTAGAACTCAGATAACACTTGGAAAATCCTTATTAGTTAATGGAAGAATTTAGTTTAATTGTAGGAGAAAAAACATGCATTTCTTGGAGATTGTTTAAACATTTTTTGAACCAAATAATATAGAAAAAAGGAATACTTTTAAGGAAGAAGATAACCCGGAAAAGAATGGTTGGAGATCACTTCTCTTGTCCTTTTTTTCTTCATGATTGGATCCTCAGAAAATTATTTGAATTAGCTTTGTTTTCAATTGCTAAATCCCTGGAGGCCATGTCTACACTGCTGATAGAAGAAAGTCCAAAAATCCATTTCAGATGACTTCTTGACAAACCAGTTGGGGATACAAATTGGTTTACAATATCAATACAGTATACCAATATCACAAGCACAGTATTATTTGTTCTGATCCTATTCCAAATTATATAAGTTGGTAAACAAATGTTACAATTGACAAATCTCAGAACTGTTTAACTCTTTCTTTTGGTACTTTGTCTCCCAAATTTAAAAGAAGACAAAATAATTTTAAAATCTGATTCCAGCCTTTAAAACTATTCAGTGCATAATCAGATGTATTCTACAAAGGATGTTTTATTTGGAATTAACCAAATTTGTTTTCTGCCAACAATAAGGTAGATTTTCTTTTACAGTGCTCAGGTAACAAATATGAGGACCCAACTCTCATTCAACATTCAAGCCCTCGCAGTCTGGGCAAATATATGTTTAGCAAGAAAGTGAGTAATATAATTCCTTTTCCTATTATTTTTCTCATATTCATTAATTCAATTAATATTTTCAGTATGTCATTGTAAAACATTGCCAATAATATTTTATATTCCAAATAAATGACTAACCACTTCTATTAAAGCAAGTGTGTATTGCTTTCTTGCTAATTTTTTTGCTATAGGTTACTAATTTTGAAAGATTGAGCAGTATATTACAATCTCAAGTCATTTGATGTCTTAAACTTTTGACTGAATCCCTTACTCTACCCATAACCAATTATTATTGTTGCATTGCAAAAGAATCAAACAACTATTTGAATTCCTCTGGAGATAAAATTAACCTCCAATGATAAAAGATAACCTAAAAAATATAGCACTATTAATTTCCATTAATTTTTTAGTTCATTTACTTTCTAGTCTGTTGAGTGTATTTTTATGTAAATGTGTATATGTACATATATTTACAGTTTTATTTCCTTAATATTTAGCATTATATTGTGAGCATTTCCCCATACTATAAAAATACTTAACTTCGTTTAAATGTCTATATGATAGTCCATCCTGTGACCTAGGAGAATTAATTTAAATGTTCTCCTAATTTGAGGATCTTTAGATTGCTTCTACTTCTTCCACTATTATAGGTAATACCAAAGCATTTTTGTGGATTAATCTTTATCCACATTTCTGGTGATTGCTTAAAGATTTATGCCTACATGTCAAATTACTGGATCAATGAGTATGAATGTGTTTAAGGCTCTTGATATATATTATCAAATTAACTTGTCTTGGGGATCATACTAGCATTCATTCTCATACTGCTGCACTCTCACCAACATTGAGATTTGTCATTTTAAAGTCTTCGTTGTTTTGATGCATGAAATTCTTTTGTTTTGCATAGGTTTAATTACATCTTAAATTAACAAGATTAATAATTTGTGGTTTTTTGGCAAATTTTCACTTTATATCTTTTGCTGTGTGGTTCTAAGTTGTCTACAATATAGTACAGTATTAAATTATTAAAGTACGATAATAAACTGTTACTATGTTTTGGTTATTTATTCCAACTCTGATTTTTAAAACTTAGATCTTTCTTTGTTCCTACTTAAAAATGGAAAGTTTTATGATCCAAATATTTTTGCCTATAGTTTAAAACTATGTAATATTATTATTGATATTCATGCTCATAAATAATTTTGGACATTTTAAATTTTTTTATAGGGACAAACAGAACCCATCATTAGTATGGCTTTTTACTGGGATGTTTTGCATTTATTCATTGTTCTTTGCTTGGAGGGCAAATTTAGATATTTCAAAACCACTTTTCATGGGTGTGGTAAGTTACTTAGATATTTCCTTTGACTATAAAATTAGTGAAGAATGTACAAATTTGTCTTTCATGAATCTTATAGAAGAGCAGATTATCTCAGAAATGCTTAAAATTGTATATACATTATAATAAATCAAGAGCTAAATTATTGAACCAGTAAGGCAAAGGTCTCTTTTTAGGGAAAAAAAAGGTCATGTTCAGTTAACACAATAGTTGAATAGAAGAATAAATGTAAGGTAGATGTAAGCTGGTCACGCTGTGTGTGTTTGCTGATACGGGGACTACTGCATGTCTCGTGGGACTTTTTTTGAGTGGAAACTCCTGACCTCACCAGTCCCAGGCCTGTGCAAAAGAGCAGCCACGTTTCTGTTTTTCCCTGGCTGCCATCTTTGAGATTAGGATATTCTTCCCCTTATAATAGAAACTCTATAAATGTAAATAGCTCTTTTTTAACAGCTGAAACCAACTGTTTTTTTTTGTGTTCAAAAGGCCTGATAAATAATACCTTACTTGATCACCTGAATTCAGAATCAATTGAGAAACAAAATAAACCAGTCCTCTGGGTGGGAAAGTCCCCTTTGTCACTGACAAAACTGCGATTGGAGAGCGTGGTTTATACCTGTGGGTGGGGGGCTTCCTCACCTGCATCCCAGAATGGACAGACCTACGCTAGTTACAGGCAGTGCTGCACAGGACAGGCCCTCCCCACCCACTGGTGCCTCCGGGACAGAGCCTGCCCCTGGACAAGTGCCTCCTGTGGGCAGGTCACTTCCGAGAGAGAGAGAGACAGAGAGAGGGAGAGAGACAGAGAGACAGAGACAGAGAAAAAGGGAGAGAGACAGAGACAGAGACAGAGAGAGAGGGAGAGAAGAGAGGAGGGCTATCAGGCCCAGACCCCGCTCCCAGACTCCCCAGTTGGATCCATCCCCACAGTCCTCCAGGAGGAAGCGAGTGAGGGGGTGTTATACTAGTGGAGCTTCCCCACGTGGAAGGAAACTTCAGGAGCAAAGCAAAAGCATTGGTCCCCCTTCTCCACCTGACACATTGCAGGAGTTCAAGATGAAGTATTGAGAAAAATGAGTGGATGCAAAAAGGATGATTCACATGTCAAACTGGGAAGGAGGAATGTTTGAAAATGGGAAAGGAAAGTGGCATGGAGTGGGGGTGGGGAACTCAGTTAATAAGACCTGAGTGACAGCAGGCATCAGCAACTAGGTGTGTGCAGTGTATTTTTAAAGTATGTAAGTACCCGATGGATTGCATAAATCAGGCAGCTGGATGTATAGTTTGCACGTCTCTTTCGCAGGTCGAGCGATTCTGGATGCAGAGCAATGCCGTGGTGGCCGTCCTTGCTGGTGTCGGTTTGGCTGCACTTGTTTCTGAGAGTAACCGAGTGCTGAACACCAGTGGGCTTCATTATCTGGAATGGCTTTCAGCAACTCTCTTTGTAATTTACCAAATATATTCTAATTTCAGGTAACACATGGTTATTTTTCTGAAAAGTAGCACTCAAGCCAGAGACATTTGGGCATTTAGATTCTAGGACTTTATTTCGCCTTTAACTTTCACACTTTTCTAGTGAGACGGCCTGGGCTGGGTGCAGTGGTTCTTAAACTTTTGAACCAGAATCTCAGCATGAATGATGCGTAGTTTCAGGGCATTGCAGACAAGGGTTCACGTGTTGCATGTAAACTGTCTGCGTACTTTCCTCTAAGGAACCCTTAGAGATACTTTCGGGTCTGGAGTATATGTAAAATTCCCTGATCTAAAATGCCTCTTAGCTGGAGAGTGAAGACATTTGAGCCTTTTTGTATGCTCTAAAATAATTCACTTTATACTTCAAAGATTTTATCTTTTGAGTAATACCTGGCCTTATCTAGTTTACTCTGTGGTAGTGAATATTAATTATTTTGTAATAAAATTCTAAAAGTTTCTTAATCCTTATGCATTATTAGTATTATATGTATTTTTCAAAACCTGTTTAATAACCATTCTAATGAAAAGCTGAGTCTAACATAAAAGATGTCCAAGTTTTAGATGATAATTCCTTTATTTCTAGCAGTATGGAGTAAACATTACAGAAGTGGAAAAGCCATTGGAGATTCGATTGATATTTTAAAAAGTTACATTTCCCCTTTCAACTTAACTTTAAAAACCAATGTTCTTTATAATACGGGGGTCGAGACAGTGTCAGGAAGGCTGCGTCACCAGGAGGCCATGTGGGAAGGGGATGCACGTCTCAGACACAACTCCATAGCTAGCTCACGAAGGGTTTGCAAGCCCGCAGTGTGTTTCCCAACCTTTTTTATCCCAGTCTCCTCCTGGCTTGGGTCTCTAGGGAAATCCAGGTTCAACACCAGGTATGAGTGCTCAGGATGGCTGGTTTTATTTTGTTTTGATTCTGTTATTTGCCCCAGGGGACTGGAATAGATAGCAACTTTTCTGGGTGGCAAAATGTGAGGGCCTCACCCTGCAAAGTAGAGATTCATAGTCGGAAACAGTTTCATCAATTATAAGGCAAAGGTAATATTTTGTTCCTAGCAGTGTTTATTTGATTTGTAGTACTAACCCAGTGATGTGACTTTAGGCTGTGTTTCTTGGCACCACTGAATGTAGTGGACCTGATAATAATGGGAAGGGCATTGCTTGTTGCATTCTTTGATGCTTCCACTCTCTCGCAGTCTGTTACTTTTTTCATGGGAAGCTTTCAGAATTCATGCCAGTTTTTCTTTGAAGTTAGAAAGTCCACTTCATCATTGAAAAGAGTTGTACTGCTGTTGTTGGCATTGGCAAATAATGCCTGGAGAGAAGTAAACAACTCCCTAATGCTTTCTCGGTCTAGAAGGGAGAGAGGGACACGGGAGCCTGTGGTTCAGGGATGTGATGGAGAGGATTGACTGTACATGCAGGAGACTCAGACAAATGTTGTGTACATTTATGTCAGAAATCGGCAGATTCCCTCTTGTATTTCTGAAAATTCCTTTGGACTAAATGGAATTAACAAGAAATTATCTTAAATTCCAAGTAGAATCAGAAACCTTACTTCTTTGTAGTGAAATTGGATATGCGTTTAGGAAACAAAAGGACTTATTCTTGAGCACCAACTGATTTTTTTATGGAAATGATTATCAATTCCAGAAGTAAAGCAGTACGCTGATTTTTTTCAATTGCACAATTAATTCCTTCCCCTTTTTTTTTTCAGATGATAGTGTTCTCTTTTCAAATATAAGCATCTTCTTGGAAGATACAAATTAGAATGCTTTGAAACACTAAATGTAGATTGTGTGGTAGGAAAGGAATGGAGTGGGAAATAAGCCTAGTCTTATTAAAACTGAAGCAATGTGTTGCTATTTTAATGTTCTCTTTGATCATTTTACGTAGCATTTGTGACCAAAGGAACAACTATGTGATCGATAAATTTGCAAAGAACCTTCTAGCCTCTATGCCTCGTGACGCAATTATCTTACTCAGAGGAGATTTGCCAGGAAATTCTCTCCGTTACATGCATTATTGTGAGGGACTGAGACCAGATATTTCATTAGTGGACCAGGAAGTAAGTATATGAAAAGTATACTTAGAATATAGTAATTGTAATAATTTGAAGACATGTTTTTTTAAAAACTATTTTTTTAAATAATGGATGGGTACAATTTTCATAATCACTCTTAGGTAGGATATATATCACATTCTTTTGTTTATTTTAACTAATAGTGTAAGTCATATGAGTTGCTTCTTTCTCATTTAAACTGAACGTTTTAAGAATCAATATGTTCTCATCACTCCTACTCAACATAATACTGGAAGTCCTGGCCAGAGCAATTAGGCAAGAAAAAGAAAGAAAACGTAGCCAAATTAGAAAGGAAGAAGTATAACTGTCACTAGTTGTGGATGACATGATTTTATATAGAGAAAACCCTAAAGACTCCACCAAAAAACTTTTAGAAATAATTAACAAACTCAGGAAAGTGGCGGGGTACAAAATCAAAAACAAAAATCAGTTATGTATCTATACACTAACAATAAATTAGCAGAAAGAGAAATCAAGAATACAATCCCATTTACAATCACAGCAAAAAGAATAAAATACCTAGGAATAAATTTAACCAAGGAGGTGAAAGACCTATACACTGAAAATTATAAAACATTGTCAAAAGAAATCAAAGAAGCCACAAAGAAATGGAAAGATATCCCATGCTCATGGATTGGAAGAATTAACATAGTTAAAATGTCCATGTTACCTAAAGCAATCTACAGATTCAATGCAATCCCAATGACATTTTTCATGGAAATAGAACAAAGAATCTTAAAACCTTTATGGAACAACTAAAGACCCCAAATAGCCAAAACAAGCCTGAAAAAAAGAACAAAGCTGGAGGTATCACACTCCCTGATTTCAAAATATACTACAAAGCTATAGTAATCAAAACAGATGTACTGGCAGAAAAACAGACACACAGATCAATGGAACAGAATTGAGAGCCCAGAAATAAAACCATACATCTATGGACAGCTAATTTTCTACAAAAGAGCCAAGAGCATACAATGGGGAAATGAAAGTCTCTTCGATTAATGTTGTTGGGAAAACTGGACAGCCACGTGTAAAAGAATGAAAGCAGACCATTCTCTCACACCATACACAAAAATTAACTCGAAATGAATTAAAGACTTGAATGTAAGACCTGAGACCATAAAAGTCCTAGAAGAAAATACAGGCAGTACTCTCTTTGACATAGATCTTAGGAGTATCTTTCTGAATATGTCTCCTCAGGCAAGGGAAACAAGAAAAATGGCACTACATCAAACTAAGAGTTCCTGCAGGGCAAAGGAAACCATCAAGAAAACAAAAAGACAGCCTACCAATTGGGAGAAGATATTTGCAAATCATATATTCGATAAGGGGTTAATATCCAAAATATATAAAGAATTTGTACAACTCAACAACAAAAAACAACCTGATCAAAAAATGGGCAGAGGATATGAACAGACATTTTTCCAAAGAAGATATACAGATGGCCAATAGGTACATGAAAAGATGTTCAATATCACTAATTATTAGGGAAATGCAAATCAAAACTAGGAGCTATCACCTCATGCCCGTCAGAATGGCTATTATTAAAAAGACAAAAAATAACAACTGTTGGAGAGAATGTGGAGAAAAGGAAACCCTTGTATGCTGCTGATGGGAATGTAAACCAGTGCAGCCACTATGGAAAACGGAATGGAGATTTCTCAGGAAATTAAGAACAGAACTACTATATGATCCAGCTGTTCCACTTTTGAGTATTAATCCAAAGAACAGGAAAACATTAATTTGAAAAGATATATGAACCCCTCTGTTCATTGCAGCATTATTCACAAGAACCAAGACTTGGAAACAAACTAAGTGCCCATCAACAGAATGGATAAAGAAGATGTGGTATATATACACAATGGAATACTACTCTGCTATAAGAAATAAGATGAAATCTTGCCTTTTGTGACAGCATGGATAGACCTTGAGGTTATTACACTAAGCAAAATAAGTCGGACAGAGAAAGACAATCACCATATGACTTCACTTGTATGTGGAGGATTAAAAACAACAACTAACGAACACATAGATACGGAGAACACATTGGCGGTTACCAAAGGGGAAGAGGGATGGGAGAGTGAAAGGGTTAAAGGGCGCATGTGTATGGGGACGGATGGCAACTAGACTTTTGGTGGTGAACCTGATGTAGCCTATACAGAAGTCAAAATATAATGATGTACACCTGAAATTTGTATAATGTAAAACAATGTTACCTCAGTAAAAAAAATAGATTAAAAAAATCAATGTGTTTCATGTTAGATTCAAATAATATCCTAGGTCTCTAGTTCACATGACAAACCATGAAAATATTGTATTGTAAATTTATTTTTAAGCCAATCCTGGTGGTCTAGTGGTTAAGATTTGGCACTCTTGCTGCCGTGGCCTGGGTTCATTTCCTGGTCAGGGAACCACACCACCCATCTGTCAGTTGTCATACTGTGGTGGCTGTGTTGCTGTGATGCTGACAGCTATGCCCCTGGTATTTCAAATACCAGCAGGGTCACCCATGGGGGACAGGTTTCAGTGGAGCTTCCAGACTAGGAAAAAGGACCTGGCCATGTACTTCTGGAAAATTTGGCCATGAAACCCTATGAATAGCAGCGAGCATTGTCTGATGGAGCACCAGAAGGAGAGAAGATGACGCAGAAAGACCTGGCAGGGTTCCGCTCTGCTGTCCAGAGGGTTACTGGAGTTGGAATGCACTTCACAGCACCAACGACGAATTTTTTTTTAATTGTTCTTATTTACATTCAGCCAACTCAACCATTCAAATTAACACTGCCCACTGGTCCAGGAATTAAAATAAATTAGGTTGAATATAAAATAAGTCATTCTGCAGGTAAGTAAACATTTCACTCAAAATAGAAATTAACCACAATTCTGCTATAGAATTTTTGTGTGAACTTTGTTGATCTTATGACAAAAATATGTTTTGAGAGGAGTTATGAAAATTTTGAGGTCTGTTAAAACAAGCTTCTGGAACTGAAGAACTATATTTAAACTATAAGATTTATTATTTAAACCATATATACTTAAAAGGGAACAAATCTATCTCTGGTGTCTTTAGAGCAGTCATTAGGAAAAGAGAAATTCTTAATCTTAAAAAATACTATGATTAGTTTGATTCAGCAAATAACTAGGCACAATTCTTTAATAAATTTTGTTGAATTAATGAATAATTAGAAATTTTTGGAGAAATCTGTGTAAACGGATTTGCAAATACAGGGAAATTTGCAAATCACACATTTTTATAAGCAGTTTGCATTTGTATCAAGTACGCAGATGGATTAATTTGATCTCCAGTCCAGCTTCTGACGAAAGCTAAGTTATTTGCTGATAATATGGTATTGCAGTATGATTTTAAATACTGTTTGGGACAGCAGCTGCTATAGTTGAGAAGCATGAATTTCAAAGTTAATTAGACCTAAATTCAAGTCCTCTTCCTGTCACTTCCTGGATGTATGATGTGGGGCTAATTTTCCTCCCAGAGCCTCTGTCTCCTTATTTATAAAATGGAAATGATCATCATATAAGTTAGGATGCTTCTGAGTGCAAGAAACAACATTGATTAAGAGTGGCTTAAACTATGGAGTTTTAAATTCTACGTAACAAGTAGCCTGGAGATAGGAGGTTTGGGGGTTGATGACACAAGCGGCGCAAGGAGGTCAGGGTTCCGAGGCAGCTTTTCTGCAGGTCTCTTGGACTAGTGGATGCCCAGTTCCAAACATCACATCCTAAAACAAAGCACAGTGCTTCTGCGGCCTGCCCCACCCCTCTCTCTCTATTGGGAGTGACATGGGCCCCAGAAGCCCCCACTCAGGCCCCACCAACCAGTGTTGGGTCATATGCCCACTCCTGCTCACTAGCACAAGGGATGACTAGACCTGAGCACAGTGCTGCTCTGGGCTACTGACCAAAATCAGGATTATGTTGGTGAGAAAGAAGATGGTATTAGCTGTTGATGGGCAATCAAAAGTATCTGATATGATTATTCTCACATAATAGGCTTACTGTGAGAATTAAGTGAAAAACATTAAGGTCATAGCACACAGTGGGTATTTAATTAATGTTAATATCCCCAAGAACTGAAACTATTGGGTAAATAAAATCTAATTCAGTAAATATTTTTTGAATATTTACAATATACACTTAGATTAAAATTAATTTATTTCTAGTTAAATGACTTGTATAAGGCAAGTAAAACAAAGGCATAATTACTCAAATGATGATATCCAAACTTTAACAAAGCTTTGAAAGTGTAAATAGGAGTCTTTTCTTTCTTTCTTTCTTTTTTTTTTGAGGAAGATTAGCCCTGAGCTAACATCTATTGCCAATCCTCCTCTTTTTTTGCTGAGGAAGACTGGCCCTGAGCTAACATCCATGCCTTTCTTCCTCTACTTTATACATGGGACACCTACCACAGCATGGCTTGCCAAGTGGTCCCATGTCCTTACTCGGGATCCGAACCAGCGAACCCCAGGCCACCGAAGCAGAACATGTGCACTTAACTGCTATGCCACTGGGCTGGCCCTGAAGTCTTTTCTTTTAAAAAAAGAAATCTATATATATAAAAGTCTAGAATTTAAGTACGTGTTAATTACAGAATTAAGAAAATTATGATTTTTTTCTGATTCTAATGATTTATTTTAATCAAAGGGACATGTCAGGCTATGTAATTGGAGCTACTAATAAATTCAGACAACTTAGCCAAAAGGGTGTTTAGCTTTGAGGCCTAAATTATCATATGATTGCTCTTCTCAAGGGCAAGGATTATATCTTCCTCATTATACGTGAGCAATACTTGATTTTTGAATGAATGGAAGAATGGAGTAATGACACATCTCTATGTTTTGCCTGGGCTGTCTAGCCTGATCATCAAAGACATTTCAACTTGAGCAAACGTAATTGAGAGCTATTCCATGCTGGGCAATGTGCTAGGTGCAGGTGCACAAAGATGAGGAGATAACAGTCCCTCTCTCTAGGAGCTTGCAGTCTAGTGGGGAGTAGGCTAAGAGCTATAACAGAGGCAGGTACAAATGCTATAGAATATAGACCATACCGTTCTGCAGTAGAAACTGAGGAGGGCATCACAGAGGAAGCGATGTTTAAGCTGGTTCTGAAGCACATTCTCTAGGTATGCGAATGGGGGAGGGTCATTCTGGGCAGTCCATCAGATGTGTGGAGGCAAAGTGAAACTAGATGCTGGTGTTACCAAAGACAGTTGTAACTTAAGACATGAAGTCCAAGGTTTAAGTCATTAGAAGAGTCGTCAGTGCCACATACCTTGGTTGTGCTTGTATGTATTTTTCAATTATGTTTATATTTAATGAGTACATACGCATTTTAGAACTTTTTCATTATACTTGCTAAACTTGATTTTTCTTAAGAAATATACAAAAAGTATAATATCATATGTTATTTTTCTGGCAGATGATGACTTATGAGTGGTATTTACCCAAGATGGCCAAGCATTTACCAGGTGTCAACTTTCCTGGAAACCGGTGGAATCCTGTGGAAGGAATATTACCTAGTGGAATGGTCACATTTAATCTTTATCACTTTCTTGAAATAAATAAACAGTAAGCATTCTTTTCATATAATAGCTTTTCTAAAATCTTAAGCTTTTCTAAAATTGTTTATATAGCAGCTGTGCTTTATCCAGAAGACCAATTTTCTACACCTATTTCTCTGTCACCAGTGAGATTATCTTTGTAATTAAATTGAATATCTGTGCATAAATGAGGCCAGGCAGAAATAAATGTTATTGTTCTGGGTAAAGGAAAAATAAAGACAGATTAGCAAGAATAGCAAATAAGATCTTAGTACAATTCAGAGAAATTGGAGATGTGCCTGCCTACTTGAAATCATTGCAGGTGGATCGCAAGCAATTATAGTTTCCCCCTGATCAACACCATGGCCCCCTGTTAAGTGTAAAGCTAATGTTTTCCTGGAATAATCACTATATAAAAATAGCTTATGGAGTTTTTAATAAAGGATAAGACATTTTTATAAATAAGAAAAACACCTACAGTTATGTTGGCTGAGATAACATACGAGAATTGTGAATTCTATACTTGAGAACATAAAATTATTCATAGTTAAAGTCAAGGGTAAATAGCTGCTTCAGTGCTGTGGTGTTGAAAATTTCTCTTGTCTGTGAAATGCTTGGGATTGTCCAGAGTGTGAAGAGAAACTTATTTCATAATTTCTATTCTCTTATAAAAGGGACCTCATAAATTCTTTGTAAATTCCAAAGTTAAGTTATCCCTTACTAAGAACGCAATAATGTGATGCTTTTGGTGTTCAGAGTCTGGAGTTTACTGTGGCTCATGAAGTAATATGAAGGTAATGGATATAAATGCACTGTGAGGGTAACATTTAATTATTCTATTGTTAAATGAGATCTTAAGAACCATTGACTTCCCCAAATAGGCATTTTTTGTGAATTTATTTAATTCAGCCTCACAAACGTTTATTGAATTCACTGTGTTCCAGCTTACGTTAGGCTTTGGCAATAAAGCGGGAGTCAGTTCCGAATTCAAGTAGCCCAGAGTCTGGCTGTGTATACACAGAGAGGAATAGAACTGGCCATGATATGGTGGGATAAGCTCTGTACTGGCAAAGCCTTGTCAAGTGTGAGACACAGTAAATGTTCAATATGTGTTTACTAAATGGATGATTTAGCTGACAGCATAAGCCCAATGTTCTGGGAGCATGGATGAGGAAGCAATTCTGCCTGGGGGCATTCAGTCAACATTTATTTAATAAATATTGGGTGTCCAAAATGTCCTGACAGCTGTACTGGCCGCAGAGGTGTGGACATGATCCCTGCTGTTACAGTCTTTCAGAGAGGGGTTCAGGTCGTGTCTTAAATAAGAAACAAATAAATTACAGTATCATCTGGTAGGCTCGATAATGTTGGTGTGGACAAAATTTGGGAGCCTTAAAGACTAGTAGGACTTTGCCAAGTGAGTAGGAGAAGGCTGATTGAAGGGATGTGCATGTGCAAAGTCAGGGAAAGGGCCCGCTGAGCTCTGGGGAAACGGGGGTGTCCCAGCCTGTTTGGAGCTCAGGGCCGAGAGGGCTGGGTAAGGGGGTGAATGTGGATGGTGGGGCCCCGATGGTGATGGGCTTTATCCTACAGGCATGGATGAGGGGTGTCCTCATTGTGGAAATATTGTATGTTCTTTGTGGGAACTCTAGACAATATGGACAAGCGTAACGAAGATCAGTATCGTCTGTCTTTCAAGGACAACCACTGTTAACATTTTGGTAAACCTTTCGAATTACATTCATTTTTAACAGAAATTATTTATACACATGCATATATACTCACACATGCATATTTTACATAGCTGGGATAATGTTGCGTTTCCTGTCCAGTTTTTTTCACATAATATCATATCATGAACATTTCCCCATGTGTTCAATAAAATGTCTCATTACCATCATTTTTTGGCTTAATATTCTCATAAAGATGCATGATAACTTAACAAATATTCTACTTTTGGACGTTGTTGTTTCTAGACTTTTACTATCATAATATAGCATGGTGATGTTTATGATATTCTGATAAAGATGCATGACAACTACTCCTATTTTTGGACATTGTTGTTGTTTCTAGACTTTTACTATCATAATATAGCATGGTGATGACTATTCTGGCCCATAAATTTTTGTTAATATTTTTGACTAATCAAGGCCCCAAGATAAATATTGTTTATTGGTGTCAGTTTTTAAAATAAAGTTTTTAGTTTAAAAAATAGTATGTGTTCATTACAGAATAAGAAATTATTTTTTTAAAACTAAAAAAAAGTATGGTCCTATCATTCAGAAATAACAAATAGATCAAAAATGCATATTATTTACAAAGTTGAAAGCATAATGTGGAAGAATCCTATTTTTTCATTGAATATCATAAAACCATCTTCTTAATGTTTTTACAAACCCTTTGTAAATAGTTCTAGTAGGTACATGTACTGTGATTTAATAATAATAGGGGAATGGAACTATTAGTAGATACTTAATATGATGTCTTAATTTTTACCTAATAAAATTATAGCTTACAAACAAATGCCTGTGTATAGTTTTCTTGTGGAGGAGCTGGAAGTTTGAATTATTAGAAAAGATTCTCAGAAGTAAAATTACTAAGTCAAAAGACATGAGCAATTGAAAGGCACTTGATAGAGACATTGTTTCCCAAAGTGTTGGACCAGCAGTGTCATATGAAAGCTCTCTAAATGGATACTTTTTTAAAAGGAAGGAAGCTAATATTTATTGAACATCTATTATTTTATTTTTAACATGCACTATGAAATTTAACGCATGTATACATTTGTTAACCCCCACAACAATCAGGATACAGAACAGATCAATGATGCCAAAACTCCCAAGTGCTGCTCATATGTAGTCATACTGTCTCGGAAGTCATAACCTTCACAACCACTGATCTATTCTCCATTACTGTAGTTTTACCTTTTCCAGAATGTCATATAAATGGACTCATAAAGTATGTAACCTTTTGATACTGGCATATTTCACTTAGCATAATGCCTTTGAGATCCATCCAAGTTGTGTGTATCAATAGTTTATTCCTTTTCATTGCTGAGTAGTATTCCATTGTATGGATATACCACAGTTTATTTATCCATTCACCTGTTGAAGGATATTTGGGTTGTTTCCAGTTTGGGGGCATTTGTGAATAGAAGTGCTGTAAACATTCATGTACAAGTTTGTGTGTGAATATGTTTTCATACCTAAGAGTGGGATTATCGGGTTGTTCGTTTTCTTACTATTGAATTTTGAGAGTTCTTTATATATTCTACATAGAAATCTTTTGTCAAATATGTGGTTCATAAATATTTTCTCCCAGTTTGTAGTTTGACTTTTTATTCTCTTCAAAGTGTCTTTTACAGATAAAAGTTTTTATTTAGATGAAATCCAATTATCATTTTTTCCCTTTATGTCTTATACTTTTTGGTGTCATAGTGAAGAACTCTTTTCCTAATGTCAGGTCACAAAGATTTTCTCATGTTTTCTTCTAAGAGTTTTATAGTTTTATGTTTTACAGTTCAGATCAATGTTCCATTCTGAGTTAATTTTTGTAAGAGTGGGAGGTTTTAGGACAAGGTTCTTTTTTTTTCTCTCATATGAATGTTGGATTGTCCCAATATTGTTTGTTGAGAACATTATCCTTTCTTCATTGAATTGCATTTTCACCTTTCTCTGTATTTATTTAAAAAATCCTTCTGAGGTTTTTGATTTTAATTTAATAAGTGTTTTCATGGCATATCTTTTTTTATCTCTTGCTTTTAACCACCTATACCATATTTAAAGTGGGTTTCTTGTAGACAGCATGTATTTGAGTCTTGTTTTATTATCCATTCTGACAATGTCTATCTGTTCCTTGGTGTATTCAGACCATTCACATTTAATGTAAATATGATATATTTAGATATATGTCTACCATTTTATTATTTACTTTCTGTTTATTCTCTCTGTTTCTCATTCCATTATTTCTCCCTTCCTACCTTCTTTTGGATAATTTGGAATTTTTAGTATTCTATTTTAAATTGTTCATTGAGATTTTTACTGTGTCTCTTGGTAAATTTTTCCAGTGGTTGCTCTTGAGATTACAGTATGTGTACTTGACTTTTCCCATTCTATTTAGGATTAGTATTTTACTACTTCAAGTGGAATGGAGAAATGTTACTGCCATATAAGTCCCTTGAACCTCCCCACTTTTGATTGTGTTGTCATATATATTATATCAGACATGTTTTTTGTTTTTGACTGTGATACGTATATTTTAAAACTTAAGAGAAAAAAGTCTGAAATATTTATCCAGATATTTACCAGATCTCTTGCTCTACTTTCACTCCTGATATTCCAAGTTTCCTTCTTCTATCATTTTCCTTCCTTCTGAAGATACTCCTTTAGCATTTCTTTGAGAGTAAGACTGTTAGCAGTGAATTCTCTTAGTTTTCCTTTGTCTGAAAATGTCTTTACTTCACCTTCATTTTTGAAGGATATTCCTGAAAATAGAATTCTGGATTGATAATTCTTCCCACGACCACCACCACCCCTGCACTTAAAAAATGTTATTTTACATCCTTTTGACCTGCATGGTTTCTGATGAGAATTCTGCAGTCATTCAAGGCATTGTTTCCCTGTGTGAAATATGTTGTTTTTCTCTGGCTGCTCTCAAGATTTTATTTGTCTTCAGTTTTCAGCAATTTGATTATGATGTGTCTAGGCATGGATTTCTTTGCGTTTAGCCTGTTTAGGGTTCAGTGAGTTTTTTTAATCTGTAAGATTATGTCTTTCACATAATTTGGGAGCTATTCAGATGTTATTCCTTCAAATATTTTTTCTGCTCCACATTCTTTCTTTTCTCCTTCTGGGATTCTGATGACATGAATGTTAGGCCTTTAAGTCTTGTCCCACAGGTGCCTGAGAGTCTGTACATTTTTTTCAATCTTTTTTCTCTCTGTTTAAATTGTATAATTTCTGTTGCTCTATCTTCAAGTTCATGATACACACACTTTCTAAAATCATATTAAGCCCACCCAGTGAATTTTCAATTTCAGTCATTATATTTTTCAAGTCCATAATTTCCATTTGGTTCCTCTTTATATCTTCAATTTCTTGGTTGAGATTTTCTATCTTCCCATTTATTTCAAGAGTATTTGCCCTTACTTCTTGGTGCATGGTCATAACAGCTATTTTAAAGTTTTTGTCTGACAATTCCAGCATCTGTGTCATCTTGGAATTGATATCTCTTGATTATGTCTTCTGTTGTGAGTTGAAATTTTCCTGGTTTTTTATATGCTGAGTAATTTTGGATTGTATCCTGGACGTTTTTAATAGTTGAGTCTTATTTAAATTCTAAGGAGAATGTTAACTTTGTTTGTTTGTTTATCAGGCCACCAGCGAGGTTAATTTCAGGTTGCAAGTTCTGCCCTTCCTTCTGTGAACTCTGGTTCTAATGTCAGTTCTGTTTTCAAAGGATTTATAGTGCTATCTAGATTAATCCCTTCTGTGTGCTACCCAGTACCCAGTCTGGGACCTGGGTGGTGGTCTGCCCTGTGGTTCATTTCTCAAACCCTGTTTAAGGTCAGATCCGTGCATGCTGAGCTCAGAGATAATCCAGGAGTTCATGCACAACTTTATGGGACTGCTCTCTTGATTACCGTCCTTTCTGTGTTCACCCCAGTATTTTCCAGCTCCCCAGGCTTTAATTTCCCTCTTTTGCCATGCAGTTCCTGCGACTGTCTACATCTGGGGCCAGGCTCTGGGAAGACTGAAAGAGGCAAAGAGTGATGGGGATTTGCCCCCTGCTCTTGGAACTACAGCTGCTCTGATTAGAGAGAAGAGTTCTTCCC